>NC_092576.1:36776943-37481110 GCF_037975245.1 Apostichopus japonicus | reverse complement strand
AAGAGATTCCATTGTTAATCTCCATTCCCTACTACACAATGTGAACCACCTACACTATTTCTTAACTTCTTGTTCAATTTATGTCATTACCGAAGTGCGCTTTATATTTAAATACTCTCTCCTGATATTACGCATATAATAACCAGCTTAAGAATGTTTGCCAGATACTTGACAATTTACTAATAACTATAAATATCATTGTCGCTAATCTGGTCATTTGTGTGACCACCATAACTATCATCACCATTTTTATCACAATGATCTCCATCACCATCATCACGTACCACCATCGTCGTCATTAGTATCACCATTTGATCTCATGATCATCATCACATGCATCATGATCATTAACATCATCATCACCATCATGGTCATCGATGTCATCATCGTTATCATCATCATGACCATATGATTCCAAGATCATCATGATGATAATCCTCATAATTATTAACATCACCATCACCAACATAAATCATCACCCAATAAATCACCACCACCATCACCACCATAAATCATTATAACCACCACCAACACAACCACCACCATCATCATCAGATCCCACGATCATCATCATATGTATCATGATTACTAGCATCATCATCACCATCGTGGTCAGTGTCGTAAGCATCATCATCATCATCATCATCATCATCATCATCATCATCATCATCATCATCATCATCATTATATGATTCAACGATCATCATCATGATAATCATCTTAATTAATAACAAGACCATCATCACCAAAACATCACCAAAACATCACCAAAATCATCACCAAAATCATTACCAAAATCATCATCATCACTGTCACCGTCAGGTGGAGGAGGGTGCATGTGTGTGTGTGTGGGGGGGGGGGGGGTGAGCAGAATACTGCAATGTAAGAAAGGATCTACATTAAAATCTTCTTAAATATCAATCTACAAACATATTTACTGTGTTTCTTTCTACTGTACTGCAAACGATGAGAATAGAAGAGGAAAATAAAAACGTGATTTTGAGTGTTATTTACATATAGAGTAATGTTGTATTAGTCTATCTTATGTGGGGATAGACTGTAATGTCATGTGGGTTAATAAATCAAGAAATTTTAGTTGCATGGGGTGGTGGGTGGGGAAAGGGTGTGGGGGTGCGGGAGCCAATGGTTGGAGTGGAGGAGGTGAAGACAGGCTGTTGATCAGAAGAGAGGAACGATAATTGTATGACAGGAGACCTTGTCGAGTATGTGTAGGTGTGGGGTCGTGTGGGTCGGGTGGGTGTTGATAAATGGTGTTATTAACAAGATAACCCAAGTGTTATAAACATATATAGATTAAGGAAATTGGGTAAGTGGTCCGGCATAACTGTAGGGGGCGGATAAGGGAAAGCTTATGCTAATATAGTTCAGAGGGGTGCCACATGAATGGATGAAGAAAATTGCAATCTGTTTAATTTATATCACTGTTTGTTTTTACTTAAATATCAATGTGCATTAATTATCAGTTAATTCATATATTAATTAAGTGAAAGAGTCCTGATAAAACATTGATTTTTTTCATTTCTTATTTATCTTATTTATTTACTTTTGGTTAATCTAAATGATCGGAGTTTTTGCATATTTACTTTTGGTTGCTTTTGTCAAAAGTTTTAATTTGTTAACTTCTGCAGTAATGATGCCTCATATATTGATATAATTATATCCTACTTTGAATTATCATGATTATTATTATTTCAATGAGATATATTATTTTTAGGTGTAAGCTAGGGTCTCATATCTCTTTATTTAAACACATTTCATTCTCCTGAAGAATTTATTGGTCAATTATATGTGTTTTTGTATCATTTTGTCTCTATTTTACCCTCCCTATTAATCATATACCTCACCTGATGACTGTTCTTTCATTGTTAGTTGATTTCGTGATACAATTTCTTTTTCATTCGTTTTGTTTTACTTCTACATTTATCTAAACATATAAATAACAACCTTCAGTAACTATTAAATATAACTATATCCATAATTCTTAGCATGTTTACATCATTAGTATCAATTAGTTATTTTATTAATGACGTATATTATATAAGAAACTATTAATTGTACTTACTCCAATTGCTTGAATCTTTGAGAGTGTTGTACATAGTTTAATATTCCATTAACTTCATGTTTATTAATTTCTCTCCCTTCCTCTGTCTGTATGTTCATATACTCTACTGATGTTATGATTGTTAGAGAGAGACCAGAGGAGAGGATAATGTTCCCATCTTCAGCAATCTTACTAAAGGAAAAGCCTAGAGTCACAAAGTATATGGGAATCTGAAGAAAGGAAAATAATAAATAGAATTAATATCATCATGTTTGTTTACAGGACAAATACTTGAAATTATAACATTATAATTAATTTTATGAGGATAATTAGGGGTGCTTTAAGTATATGGGAGCATTTAGACCGCTCAGACATATTAAATGCAACTTGTGTTTTAATGGGAGGTGGAAGTCTGAGTTAACATAATTGCGTTTAATGAGATAACAAATTTTGGGGAGAAATAAGAACAAAAAACAATACCATTTTTGGGGGAAGAATTTACAAACGTGGGTAACCAATTGATGTTGTTTGTTGTTAACTTTTAAATATATTTTGTTAATCTGCTTTGACTTCAAATCAATAGTGGTGAGTCTGGCTAGTAACGATATTTAAATGTTACTTGCGTTTGGAGAAGTACAACAGCAAATTGTAATTTATAATTATTGTTTATTTCTGAATTATATTGAAACAATACGTAATAAATTGTTGTTGTTTACTAGTTAACATTATTTTTAATTTCATTATCCTACAAGTCAAGAATTTGTGAAGGTGAATAATGGTAGCAGCAGTTGTACTTTATTTGTAAGATATACTCGTTCATTATGTTTGGAAATCAGGTATTCTTTAATCCTTGGATACAAGCAGTTGTTATTAGTTACTTTTATATGTATATTTACTCCTTAATTTAAACAATTTTTTAGTTTATCAAATTATATTTATAATGAAGTGCTTTAGAATTTGCAGTTGCCTTGAACAATATTGAAATGTTGACTTGCAAACGATTATATAGTCACTTGTTAATTAAGCATATCAAAGCAATTCCTAAATATTTGTTGATATTTACTATTTACTTTGAAGAGATAAAATTATCATTCAGGCAGATGGAGGATATCTAGCCATGACAGCAACAAGTGTGACATAGTATACAGATATTCATATTTATCGTTCAAGAGGAGGGTAGCGTTGTATTTGTCTTTTGCTTTGCTTCAAAAACCCTTTTTATGATATATTTATTTTCAGTGAAGTTCAAAAATGACTATATCGTTAATCTCTGTTCATCATCGTTATCTCAGAGAGTAGTAGACATAGTAGTTACCATTTCAAGACGAGGTTAAAATACGAGGGAGTGGTAGGTTGGTTAGTTAAATATATTTATATCAGGATTGGAATGTATGCAGGGTTGCTGTTTAGTAAATACAAGTTGAGTGCACTTTCATGGCAAAAGGGGGGGGGGTGGGTCTGTAGTCTTGTAAATGTATTGATTTTATATCTTGAAAGTCTTATTTTATTTATTTTACAAAGAAAGTGTACCATATTAATAATTGAGGAAGACCGCTTAATGTTTCATCTTACCTTATCATAGCCACAAATTCATTTATAGGTTTAAACTGTACCTAATGACTGGAGGGTTGGAGTGGAGTGATATGTATTTTTGATGTTTTAGCTAATGGTTGTAGGGATGTGAATAGTTTATTTTTGAGATGAAGGTGTTTTGTAGTATTGACTCATTCCATTAAATACAGACAATTAGAGGGAGAAACAGGGATTGTAATAAATAATTGTCCTTATTTTTATATTTGTTGAAAGGTTATGGTCGGACTGTATTCTTTGTAAACAAACACATTTCAATGATGATCAAAGAAAAACTATGTTTTCTTCCTCACAATAGGGTGATCGGGGAGAGATTATGTAATATTAGAATTTCTTCAAGTTCCGTACTAACGTGACCCATTGACGGTGTACTTACATTATGACTAGATGCTTTCAGTAGGAGCTCTACGGCTGACCTCTGTACTAACACACTGTCTTTGTCACTGACGACTACAGTTTGTGAGCACAACTCTGTAATAGTTTGAACGTCATCAGCCTATTAAACAAGATAAAACGTGTTTTGGAAATAACATATGATAAATGATAAGGTATAGAATAATCATAATTTATGAAAAATATGTATATGATCAAGTCCCACGATATCAGTCCTTAAAATTATAAATAATATCTGTGAAGATTCCTGTGGTGTGTGATGAGGCACGATGGTTGTAACCGGTATGGGCGCACTGTACAGTACATACAGAACTTGTGTAAGGACCCAACTCCTAAAATTTGATATATCAAAACACTACCATGCCTTATATAGCCATGATGACTAGTCGCCTTGTATGGGATGAATAAATTAGTGCAAGTATAAACAATTGGTATTTAATAGTACGTAACTCTCCATAGCAGACATTAGTAAGAAAAAGGTTATATATAAACGTTTAGAAAGCAATAAACAGCAGGCTACTTATCTCCCCCGTTCACAGACCCCATCACTCCCCCCCCCCCGCCCCGCCATGTACATGCACACAAACACACGCAACACAAGACATCAAGGCAAATTCAATTCAAACAGAACAAAAGTCTAACCAACCTTCTTCCATCAACCGGATTGGAAATCAAGATAACTGGCATTACTCGGCCACAAAACTGGAAAACAGAATAAACAAGAAATCGACAAAGTACATTTATTACCTTTACCGTAGCTATATATTTAAGACTCAATGAATTAAAACTAAGCTACCTATTTTTTCTTTAGTATAGATATAGTACAAAAATAACCAATTCTAACTGCAAGATTTTCATTCAGGATCACACTGGCCTACCATAACTAGGACATTCCCTCACAGGAAGGAGCTAAACTTATATTTTATGTAACGACTTGGAATTGTTTCAAATATTCTAAATAAAATAGTATGTGTCAGCATTGGTAAGCAGAACAATAAGTAACAAATATCAAAATGAAACAAATGATCACGGTACATGCTATACGGCAGTAACTATTTATTGACCATTATAAACTTTTCAACCTTGGAAGGATTTCTCGTTTACTTATTGTTTCCAGACTTAGATGGTGGAATATCACTGATTATGATATCAATTATATCATATCACAAGCCATGTTTAATTGTTGCATTTACACAATATTACTATACTATCACTAGTACTGACGTCACATTACTCATCTCATATTTACTACCATTGATGTAACCCCAGTCTGTTATTTATCTACTCATGGTGTACTTTTGCCATACCTTGAACCAAACTTTAATATGAGGGATTAAGTTTGAACATTGCAATCCGAATACATCCATTTGAAATGTTTTATAAACAATATGTGATCGCCAAAGTACATCAGAGTAGTTAAATATCACTGTATAACAAGTGTTTGTTACATTACACAGTCTGTACTGTAACCATTATACATTGTATTGTAACATACAATAGTGTTAGCCATACGTTGTATTGTAACATACTGTAGTGTTAGCCATACCTTGTATTGTAATATACTGTAGTGTTAGCCATACCTTATATTGTAACACACTGTAGTGTTAGCCATACCTTGTATTGTAACATATTGCAGTGTTAGCAATACCTTGTATTGTAATATACTGTAGTGTTAGCCATACCTTATATTGTAACACACTGTAGTGTTAGCCATACCTTGTATTGTAACATATTGCAGTGTTAGCAATACCTTGTATTATAACATACTGTAATGTTAGCCATACCTTATATTGTAACACACTGTAGTGTTAGCCATACCTTGTATTGTAACATATTGTAGTGTTAGCAATACCTTGTATTATAACATACTGTAGTGTTAGCCATACCTTGTGCACACATATCCATACCTTGTACATTCTTTCTTTTTAATTCCTCTGGGACTTTCTCTGGTCTTATAGATGTAGGTAGTTTGCAGTTAAGAAACCTGTGATATTACAATGAATATACCAAATGATATTGGGTTTCTCTTTAAATATTAACAACCAGCTGACCTTATAATAGCCAGGTAACCTAATAATAAACAGAGAAAACCTCACGATATTGTATCAACAAAATGCAAATATTTGCAATTGAGGTAACAGAGTTCTATTGAATAAACCAACACATGAAGTTCAAGATTTTAATGGTTGCATTTTAATGCTTGCACGGAATGGCACCTTCTTCCACGCAGCACGAATATCAATAAGCAATATGCCCCGCAAATTTTTCTGTCGCTGAATCTGATCTATGAAACGGGCTTCCTTCCGAAATTCGCATCATCACAGACTTCACCTCCTTTAAATCACGCCTAAAAACGCATCTCTTTCATTATTGTTATAAAATAGTAATACTGCCTCTTTTATGTTCCCGAAAAACTCCATTGAGACACCTTACAGGCCCTTTACATATTTATCTAGGTCGAGGATTCAGTTTTCCCACGAGAAGTTTTAACTATCTTATTGAATCATGTTACAGGGCTTTTTTTCCCAAATTAGATCCGATGTGTCTGTAGAACACTCGAGACGGTTCTTCTCACGTGGAATGGAAACCAATCAGGGCAGATCAGTGCCAACACACTGATTTTTATATCGTTAAGTTAATGCAGGATGAGCAGGTTATTGGCTGCCTTATGATTATGCGCGATGGGATTTTCGGTGTAATGATCTATAAAAGGCGGCATATTCCCGCAAGTTCATCACTTCGCCACTACTTCTTCACTTCTTCGAGTTGCGTAATTGACGGAGTCAAATCATTGTAAATTGGTTTTGTTTGTAAGAAAATCGACAGAGAAAAAATTATACCGAATCACTACTCAAATCCTATCTGGTCAACTGGTTTTTCAGAGAACTCAATGTTTTCTTCTATCTTCCGTTCGAGATGTCTCCTGAAGAAGCATAAAATACGGTATCAAGATAACCCCAGTATATCTCTCTCGCGAGCCCCGACATAATATTACATTATAATCTTTACCAACACTCACGTCGTCTACATTTCACAAAGTTCATTGTATCCTTGATATATGACCTGTCAATCACATTGTAATAGGTCACGTGGTTGAACACCTGCACAGCTAAAGTATATATATTCTGTTACATCTCTTAGTTATCGTAAATACATCAAGCAAATGCACCGCTGAAGGTCACCTTGACCGTCGGTAAACCTGCACCTCTGTTTTACAACAGTGTTATTTAATTTAAGTATTTAAAACAGTGAAAATCAACTTGTTTTTCATCTACATATTTGACACTTAACAGGACTCTTACTTAAGTCATCAATTCCTACAAAATCATTACTCCGATGTTTGGAGTTTCTTTGGCGTTTGATTTTAACTATTCATCAAGGAACAACACAAGAAGTTTTACGATTGAAACCAAAATTGTGTGCACGATTTACGCAATGACTCTAATGACTAATTTCGTTGTCAACCAACTGGTAATTATTATGGTTACTTTCTTTGAGTCATAATATATCGTTGACATTTTGTTGAAATAATTAGATTGATTTGTTTTTAAGGATTTTTTATCCCTTGTAATTGTCTCTAAACGTTGTTGGGAAATGAAATGTCAAGAGAAAAAGAAACCGTTTGTCAATATTTCTCTCAATTCCCTTATATATTGCATAATTTACACCATGATTTGCATTGAAAATAGGCGTGGTTTGTCATAATATATATTTCGGATATCTGTTCGAAGAATTTACTGCACTTGCACTTGACTCATACGTATCTCTATCTACAAATACACTTTCAAATCAGCCTAGCTTACAAAACATTTACGGAAATCCAAGCATTGTTATACAAGGACAATCTCGTATCGCAACAGTCTTACTGGAAATTCACCCCCCCCCCCCCAGGCCGCGATACAAAATATTTAAAAAATGAAGCTTTATATACAAGCTTATCTTATTGATTGCATTCAGATGACCTTAAACTTCCAATTTACCCGGCTCAACCAACCTGTTCTTGTATGAAGGCATCTTTGATACTATTTGCTGTCTGTTACCTTTTGTTGGTTCCTTTGATTACAGGGTTAAATAATTGAATAACCTATTAAATCTTTTGTAATTACCCCAGATTTTTTCTACTAATATTCATTTTATCTTGTTAGTCACTTACCAAAGTGTCCTGAATTTCTTAGATTGCAGTACATAGTTCAATAATCCTACAATGTCTTCCTCAATTAGTTCATCTTTCCCTGCATTCAGCAATAATTTCTCCAGTGATGAGAGGCTTGGTAGAGCTAAACAAGACTGTAGGATGATGGTATTGTTTTCAACCTTACTGAAGGACCACTTCAGCTGTAGATCAGAGATTGGAATCTGAAGAAAGACAAATAAAATAATAAACTGTAGTTTAGCAGCATGACCTCATTGACAGTAAATTTTATTGGACGTACTCACCGCCATTAATAGGTTATTATTTATTGAAATAATAAGGAAAGCAATACTAATGCCCCGGTCCCTCTCCAAAAAGGAATGAAGAAATATTGTTGAAAAAAAAATCAAAAATGACAAATAAATAAATAAATGAACAAATTGAAAAACAGAGTACGAAGGAAAGTCAAGTTTGTTTCGATCATAAACTTGCATAAATAGCCACGAGTATATATTTAAATACTAGTGATTGTAGATCTCGACTCTAATCATTCAACGGTTCAACGCACCCCCCCCCCCCAACACACACACACATTCCGCCCTACCATACTTTCTAGACATAACAACACATGTGCCGGCTGGGTGATAGCAATGTAAGTCGTAATAAAACACATTCGGTATATCTTACAACTGGTATCGATGATTTGTAGCAAGGAAATTAAATCAGTAGCTTTAACATTTTTACACTCAAAGCTTGGTCTACAAACACAAACTGATCTGTACCAAGTACCAGTCTTGAATAATAACATACTAAGAAATAAACTAGAAAATCGTAAAAGTTAGTACGTTAGTACGTTCCCTCGCGACAAATCGTTATTTTTTATAACATTTAAAACTGTGTTTTCTGTAATTCTCTGAATCTTCTCATTTGTATCACTCTTGCATGATGACATAGTAAAGGTAAGTTAGAAAAGTTTATGTTGATTTTGTTACGTTGGAATGCGAGAGGTCTCGATAACTAATTTTTAACGAGACACAAGCCTGGGTTCGTTTCCGTAAGAACACAGACAAATTAACGAGTCTAGAGATTTTAAATGAGAACGTAAACTATATTGAACAATGGATTTCGAACCAACAACAACAAGTGGTAATTACAAATATATAGAAAATTACTCACAAACTTAACAAGATAGGATACACTTTAAAACACGCTGGTCTCTTCCAACGGCGATATCCCTCAGCGGCCACGACCTTGATGACGACGATTCTCGGTCCGTTGTACCGCGAAATTCACTGGTCCTCGACGAAGTTTCTCGCGATCCCAGAAACAGCAGTCACCTTCTTTCCGGCGATGCTCCAAAATAGAAGACGGACTTCCAGCCACAATAGAGTGAAGCACAAGTCGAACTTCTCGCCGACTAAATATTACCAGAGTTAGTCCAAAATCAGCTTTATAGCCACCAACTCCTGACGTAACGAACTTCCTCAACGGAGACAGAAATTCTTCACCTTCTCCGAAATAAACACTGGAAAACTGTACTTTCACAGCAAAGTCCTCTTCAAACTTCTGAATGAAAGTGTAGAATCAATCTTGGTATCGATATCTCAATCCCTCAGAAACTACTGGCAGTTGAGCACTGACGATATATAGTAGAATGGTATAATATGTGTCGTCGCTTGTATTCGTTCAGAAACTGAGAAACTCTCCGATCTGGGCGGGTTTTTATACGATTCGCCATATCAAGAATCATCTAGATCTCTCTCGATACACTTGACCCAGTTTTCCTATTCTTGGAAATCCTTTGCATATCTGCGAACGTTCCAGAGAATCCACGATGATGTGTACAACTTACACGCGATCTCACGTAAACCGACGTCAACCCGAGACCAGCGCGTCATCATGAGGAATATACTAGAACAATCGTGCATTATAACATTGTGACACTGTAACCCGACCTAATTTCTCAAATACTGATTTATCACGTAGGCAATTTCAATTACTCTCCACATTGTAACATTAGGTTCCTCACTAGCAGTAACTAGCGTTAGGCTACAATGGGCCCTCGTAACAATAGTACCTGACAAGCCTTGTTGCAAAAAATGAAAGTTTCTATTACCCCCCCCCCCCACCGTTCTTAGTCCCTTATATGTACTGTTTATAACGCCTCAACCTGCATACAGTAAGAACGAACATGCCATCCAGACATACGGAGTAAACCGACACACGCCTGTGGATAACAAAGTAACGTGACGTAAACGCTATTTCATATAATGATTGTGTAACACATTCCACGCCTAATTTGTCTATGCAATGTTTGTTGTTAGGCTAAATCTTTATCGCGTCTACTCTAGAGCAGTAATTCAGCTAGGCTACTGTACATTACATTACATTACATCATTATCAATCCCCCCCCCCCCACTCTACCAGATAAAACTTCACATAACAAGCAAACAATAACTGTAACGGCCGGGAGATACCTATACCTCATAATAAAACCCATTCGCTACACCTTACTGCTGATATTTAACGGTTTATAACATGTAAATAGTCGTTTGTTTGAATTCTCTTTATATCTTTCTGGGTGTACAGTACGAGCCTACAATCATCTGTAACAGTCTTGCATGAGAAAATCATAAGAGATACATAATAGTTGCAAAAAAAGGGTTTGTATGATTTTCCCCGTTTCTCGTTCCCTACTATGTACACTCATCGACCATCACATTAGCATTAGCGTGGTTAATCAGGCCTCAACCTACGCACAGTAATCGCAAGAACAACTTTTTTGTCCCGACAGATGCAGAGCAAATACAACCGACACAAGCCCGTATGAACCGCTTACAAGCTACCACAACGTAAACTCTAGTCAGACGCTAGTTTATATGATAATATTTTGTTTTTTTATAACTGTAAAAAAATTCCATGCATTTTATATTCTCTCAAAAATGTTTGTTGTAGACCCATTCTTTGTCGTGTCTAAAGTAGTAGCCTATTGTGCAGCTGCAAATGTTACAATGTTACAGCATCATAACTGCTACTACAAATATCTTTGCTAAACGTGAGCGACATTATCGTAATCCATGTACTACTACCACTCGCAATATGACCACACAGCCAAATACATTATCACTACCAAAAACAGGGCTAGCTCGGCTATCAGAATGTCTGATTGGATCGGGGCCTAGTGATATGTTATTCGGTCTCTATACCTACGGAATAGTGTCGAATTAATAACTTTTATAAAAAAAAACAAAAACAAAAAAACAGTGACATTCCTTAACACAAGCCATTTATATTAGCCTACAGCCATGTTTTACGGCGAGTGGTAAAGTCCTAGCCTATATTGACAGAAATAAACAAACATGTTACTATTACTAGGTCTAGGCCTAACCATTCAGAATTCGTCTACACAATTTGCAGTACTATCGTTAAACTTATTTTGAAAGCATGATTGTTGTAGTAGGATTATATCCTAAAGCGGTGAGAAACGTATAGGCCTAGGCCTAGTAGACTTGACATATCCTAACTGCATATACATTCCAAATAAAAGCTTCGTTTTCAAAACAGCCAAATACTGTCAATACTTGGGTCCCTATTGACAAAAATGAGCAGATTTTAAGTAATTACATTGTGTAAATATTTTCACTCAGGGAAAAATGATATGACATGGAAATTGGGACATTAACTCAAATTAATCGATTTTGAAATAAAAAATAGTACGTTTAGATCATAACACATTACCGCTCGTTTCGAGCTAATTTTCCCATTTGTATCATTGACCTGTTAGGATCGTACAGTTTGTAGCCATCGATTTTCAATCAATCAATCAAAGTGTTACTGACTGTTTTTTCATGCCACGTGTAAGAGGAATGACTTAACTTTGTCATTGTACCTCTCCTTGACTGTTGCATATTCTCATAAATTAATTGTTTGGACATTTGAAGAAAAAAACAAACAAATTGGTATAAAAATTGCCGCAATTTACGCCTTTCTCCACAAGTTTTGGTAGAATCACAAGGATAGGTTGAATATGGATGCAGATATCGTCCACCATTAAATTCCAAAGTTATATCACAGGAAAGAAGAACATCTCATCTCTCTTATGGTGTCATTTTTTTTTATTTTTACAGTATGCATAGCGTTACTTATTATCGCATTAAAACAGGTAAGAAAAAGTAACAGTTTTGTTATTGTCCGCTAATTAAGGCTGCACTAAGTGGCTGCTGGGGACCCACTTTTTCCGCCACAGCGTACCCAGCGCTCGTCACAGTGTACAAACATCAGTGGACAACAGCAAGTAACGTTCATGTATACACTATTGACTGCTGTTAGAGGCTGCTCTTAATGTCTGCTACGTTCAAACAGGTGCTGAATGGCTGAATTACCAACACATGCGTACATTACTGTAATAGTTCTTATGCTTCAATTGAACATGTGTTATATACAAGCTGTGAATGGTCTACTGACGGGTGAATAGGTTATCGTAACTCGCCCGAGTTAACCTTTTGAGAACTAAATATTTATGAATAATGTAATATTGCATTAAGATAATCACTGAGAAACGTAACCAACGAATGCTGCTGACAGGAAGTATAAAACATCTACTAAATATGAAAGCCAAATACTGTGTAGCCGATCCGATCAATTCAAACATCAACAACTGTTTGGATCGAGGAAACAGTTAATATTATGTGGGGCGTGCTACCAAAATTAGCCTTGTTGACGGAAAATGTTATTATTCTAAACTAGATAGTATGTGTCACTGTTCGTTTTCAGACTCAGATAATTACAGAAAGAGGCCAATCTAGCCATGGTAGAAATTGAACAAACCAAATACCCTGAAAATTGTGAATCTTTAACATTGAATAATGGTTTTAATAAAATAGTACCTTTTGTTCTATTTTTGAATTTAAAAATTTAAAGTGCCCTGTTGTTGTATATCGTTGAGAGTGCCGTTCTGTTATGTACACTGCTTCACATTTTTAAAATATGACAATAGAACAATCAATGAATAATTGTCCGCTTTGTTCTTATTGTAGAATTTGAGGTAAACAATCATTTGGTTAATTAACAGTTGTCGGGACGTTTCTATGTAGTTTGGTTAGCCACAAATCCCACTGAATCTTGAAATTTGGGCACCCATACACCCCCCCCCCCTACCCATAGATGCTTTTAGAATCCCTGGGAGGAAGAGGGAAATGGTTGAAACGGAGTAATATGTGACTTATCATACCAGGAAAATATACTTTCACTGTTGTATTCGTCAATAATTATGTCAGAAAGAATTGTAGTAATTTTATTGTATACTGTTCTCTTTAAATGACAAGCTGGTTACGTAACACGAGAGATTAAGCATAGTACTTGCTCACTACAAATTACCTACGATTCGTCTACTGAGGCTCGCTTTCGTATACATTAAGTAAGTCAAAAATAAATTTAAAAAATGCAATATAGAAATTACATTGAGAAATAGAAAAGAAACTTGGTTGAGCATAATACGTAAAGGCAACAGTATAACAAAATTAATAGAAACAAACAAATGAGACAATACCAATAGGAAACAGAATAAGAGAGAAATAATTGAATGAAAGCAGCCTCTAACTTTTCACTTATTTTTATTATTATGCAGTCTTTAAATGTTTTGTTGAAGGAACAGACTTTCGGCAATAGATATGAGAGCAGCAGAGTTTTATCCTGCAGTACTTATATAGCGTGTGCTGTGCTGAGAGGAGGTAAGTGCATGGGAGGATTCAGAGACAGTGCTGCGATAGACGAGTACATAATAGAGTACGTAAAAACATTGAACAGTTATAAAACAAATATGATCGAAGAATTGGAATAGAGTCATGTACTGGGTTAAATATAAAAACACCAACTTGATAGCGATAGATGTCAAAGAAAGTGGGAGTTTTTAAATTGGCAAAAAGCAGCAAAGAATGATGATGAAACAGTGTTTATGTAAATTAGACTAATGACTCTTTTTTTTGTCAGACGAATGAAGGTCGAATATGTCTGTATTATAAAGAGCCTAAAAATGTATGAGGCATAATATCAGTATGCTTTTATAGTTTTCCTCTCAGAAAGTTTAACAAAGTGTGAGTTACTTACACAAATATGGAAACGAAAGTAACAACCTTGTATAGATATCTAATTAGGGCAGGCGAATGGATTATCACTGAATTTAGTGGGACGTGTAACAAGTAATTCAGTCATTAGCTACTTATATCGACACGGCAAGCAGATTGCATTATATAAAATACATGAACCGTAAATAATACTGTAATATGCTAGAAGAGGCCAAATGTGACGAATTTTAAAGAATCTATAATACAATCATTATATTATTTTATTAATAGTTATACTACATTATATTGCACCGGTAGTATGCGCGATGGAAATTAGAAGTACTTTATTGGAGTGTTGTTTGAGGTCGATTTTACATGCTATCATAGAACTGATGAATATAAGAAGGTTCGTCAAGAATTCAACAAGACAATGATCAGTCAAATAATAGTAACGAATGCGTATCCTCGATAATACTTACGTCATGACTTGATGCTATCTGTAGCAGCTGTACGGTAGACCTCTGTAGTAACTTGCTGTCATCTTTATCGATGATAACCGCCTCAGTACAGAGCTCTGTAACAGTCTTCCTGATCTCCTCAATGTCTCCATTTTGTTCCAAGATGCAGAGGATTGCAAACTTATCACAATCCTTTTTCTTCTTCAAATAGTCGATGATGTTACGAGCAGCTGTACGGCTTAGTCCACATGCGAAACGAAAGACATACTGTAGGTCAAATGGATCCATCTTACCCAGGGTTTGTTCTAATTCAGCTGAATTCTTCACACTAGCAGCGATATCTGCGACTCTAAATGATGCAAACCACTCACAAAATAGTTTATGGTAGAAACTTACTTCAATCTTGATATTAATGCTATTACCAGGAGTTTCTCCATCGGAAATATTAACGACCTTTTCCTCTACTAAAATACCAACACGGATATAGTGATCATAAAATGCTTGACCAACTCGTTTACAGAACGCTTCTTTACCCCACACAATCTGTTGATTCTCTCTATTGAGACCTTCAAATGCTATTTTATCAAGTTCACCATGTTTAGACTCAAACTCCACTTCATAGGTCATAACGTTACGTTCCGCTGCCTTGTTTCTGGTGTGACTGTGAAAACATTTCATCATGTAAATGAAAAACTCCGTAACAGACTTAAATTGCTGAAAGTCTTTTCTTTCACCAGTCATGTGAGCGAACGTAACGAAGAACAAAGGAACTTGGCAGAGATCATCAAGAATTGGGTTTCCTTTCAAACCTTGTTTAATTTTATCAAAAGCCTTTTCATTTGTGTCTCCAGTGATGGCTTTGCGAATGTACTGATCACGAGCATTTTCATCAAAACCTTTTAACTTGACTCGTTTGGTTTCTGACTTGTCAAATTCTTTTGGTAGATACCTGGTCGTCAAGGTTACTTCAAATTTTCGAAACTTCTCTAATCTGACGATCTGATCTACGTCACTTCCCGTGGTTTGATCTCTTTCAGGATACTCGTCATAGCCATCCAGAAGAACTTTAACTACATGGCAGCCTTCCAGAATAGCTCTAATGTCAGATTGTTTCACACGGGGCTCGTTTGGTAATAGAAACATTTTGATCGCTCTGTAAATGGACTTCACGTTACCCAGCTGTCTCAGTCGAAGAATAATTAACACATCTGCATCAGAGAAAGGGGATTCCTTTACACCGTTACACCAGTCATAGGCTAACTGAAGGGTAAGTGTTGATTTACCGTACCCTGGTTCACCCTCTATAATTCGACGTACTGATTTAAAACGCGGATCAGTGAAAATATGATTATATGACGCTAAACGTTGCCATGATCCTTCGGTGGAGAAGGGGGTTCGTCTCTCGATGAAACCCTCAATACTGCCTTCAACAAATACTTTATCTACACAGTAGAGTCTATCTTTGATATAAGGGATCGGTTGAACTGCGTCATATCGTTCCTTGTACGTAGACTTCAACTCTGTGAGAAGTATTTCTTTTTTTTCTGAATATAATGAAATTGAAAATCAAACAAAGAAATAATTAGTAAAGTACGTAGTATAAACTGCGATCAATGCAACAAGTGTAATTTGCAGTTGAAAGTCCATAACCCTCCTCCCTCTTTGCCACGTATGAAATTATTAAAATGTATACATTTATTACGGGATATATAAAATTTTCAAAACTTGAAAAATTCAATCAAAAAATAAAGAAATTAAGGCCACTGTTCCAGACAAATTGATGCTATTGAATTAGAATACGATGACCTATCAGTAGCGTCATTCGTTTAACATTTTTGTCCTTTAAAGTATGATTGCATCAGAGCGAGATGATACGGACCTTCCAAAGTCAGTGTTTGTTGGGTTGATGGCTCAGCTCCTACAGGAGTGGACTGGTTCGATCTAGTAGGCTGACGGGAAATATTCCTTGCCTGTTGTCTGATCCGATCCATACATTAGTGGCTCTTGTCACCTCGGAGTTATTAAAAGATTCTTGCTCGCATGATGTGCTTGTTAGCATGTTAATATAACAGCGGCGTTTGCACGCCCCATATCCTTCGCACACCTTGTTCACTGTGAACTGCCTGTTAACGATGACAAATAAGCATGACAACCATATTAGAAGGGAGAAAAGCACACGTTAACTAAATCCTGAAACCTAGAATAGGGTCTACTCCTTGCACATATATTAAGTACCGTATACATCAACAAACCGATTTATGCTTTAGAGCCCTGTCTTCCGAAGCAAGGGTCTTGACCTTTTGTAAAGTCGCTAAAACATGAGAGAATGTCGCCAACAAAATTCAGACGTAATCAGTAGAAATATTAAGAACATACATTTCTTTCACCACTTTGCAAAGTTTGATCCTGCCGTACACCCCTTCCCATTGCCACAGCATCCATCACTGTCACCACTTGACGAAGAAGAAAAGGGGTTAATAAGCAAAAACGCAGACCACTAGATCAAATGTAGTTGTGGAATATACAAACGTTGCCCTGTGATATTCAACTTAATCAGTGTGATGCCGAAATATTTAATAAAAGAAATGCATTCTGACATATGACTTGCTTGATGTTAACGCGATTTAACTGCAATTATTTACAAAGATTGCTACAACACAAGAGCGACTCGCTGGATATTCATATAAGGACACGGTTAACACCATCTCAGAGTATACGGTCACATATGTGTATGTTGATACTTATAAATAGGAACATGCCTTCATCACGAGTGTATATAACAAACAGGTGCCGTTTCAGCAAAATAAACAACAAAGTGCAACAAAAAAACGAAATAACCATCAATGTAGATAAAACATATCACTCGAGATTGGTAAAACAAACACTCATTATATTAAATAAATTAAACATCACAAAAGTTCAACAGGTACGAAATTGCCTAGCGATGTGAACAACTTGAAATGCTAACAGATCTACTGATATAGCGAAGTGTCAAGTGCTCATGTCTCGTCCTTCTAATATATCGTGATCTTCTCGCTTGAACATTCTGCAAACATTCTCGTTGCGTTTATTTCCATATTCTTGACTATGTTACATCGAAAGATGAAGACTAATTTGAGATCAATGTGTAATTAGCTTCTGAGAAATTATTATGCATAAAGAGTAGAGTTTGAAAATGAGTATCGTCCAATAGGCGAACCTCTAAATCTCCCTGTCCCCCCCCCCGAAAGGACAGTAAGACTACAAACGTTGATGTCCTCTGGTTGGTCATATTCTTTGCTGGGTGTATATCGTTTGATTAACTAAATAACAAACACGATATAGACAGATGCTGCTGAGTTAAACCCCAAGTAGGAATTTGTTCCCTGATTCTCTTATAAAAACACAAAACATTATATCATTGATATCAAACATATTATTATTAAAATGTATTTCATATAAAAATGACCCAAGAGCTTAAGAACGAAAACCAATAGACTTCAGTTATCAACTCTCAGCCTCAGTCCCATTTCATTGAGACTGTGACCATGTTATCATGTGATTAGCAAAGACACATGTATTATTTTTGCCTGATCAGCTCGTGGGTGAATTCTTCGTCAGGTGTAACACAAACCTCAGTATCAAAAAGTACAATAAGGTAGCGATGATGTCAGGCAAAGACATTTTGTCGTGCTTTGTATACCTTAATAGCTAGTTTAATGGTTAAATATACCTCATAACTAAAGGCAAGCCTTACTGCATATGACTTAACTGGTTAGAATGATAACAAAACAATTGATTAGAACTGCGCTTCTTAAATCCTGGTCTATTAATAACTATACAGCAATCATACTACATGTTTGTCTACTGTCGTTTCGCCAATGAAAATGAAAAGTCAGTCATATGTATGAATAGAACATGTTAAAATTTCAACATCCAGTCACTGATAGTCTATTCATTAAGTAATTATTCTACATTGACATAATTTAATTACTAACCAAGATATGGGAGTAACACGTTCTATTGTCTAACATTATCCTTTGATGTAAACGCTTCATGATAAAAGGGATACTATTAAAACATATTATATAATTATCATTGGTACCGCTGTTGTACACATGCAACCGTGACCGTTAGTCAAATGAAAGGTCATTGTTTATCATGTATATTGTACTCTTCATCCAAGGATAAATTACTGTGAGTGATATTCTGTGATAAAAAAAATTCAGTAACATTGCTTGTGATTCGTTTTTGCCATTCGTGTAATACATTGATCATTTCAATCAACCGTATATCATTATAGCTCTTTGGTTTGTATTTTCTGATTTGGTCAGACAATATCTTTTACCATGGTCGACAAAAGGCTACCTGCTTTGTGAGATAATCGTCTATGTCAAAAGCTACCATTTCAGAGAGGTTATTTAATATAAATTCTTCCTTCTAATCCCCTTGTAAGTTCCATCAATGAGTCAGACAAATATTTATGAAAAAAATAAATATTTATGGCATTATTCTGTTTCGAATAATGCCAGATAATTTGTCGTCATCTATTTTTGTATTTAATAACGTTGAAATGTTCATATAGGCAGTGGAGTAGATCACGCAAACAGTGTCACCAAGTTTGAAGGAAAGCGCCGACAAATAAAGAAGAACATCAAATGTGGCAAGATGATGCACGTGCGTCGTTGTAAGGAACGAAAACTCAAAACAAGCAGACGGAAGGATGAATTGGAATGTATACAAATGTAGGTACAGTCAGAATCGTGTTACCCAGCTACCAAGCTGAGCAGCATACGCCCCTTTAACCTTTGACCTGTATTGTGCATATGGTTGTCTTAAAAACTCGGAGCTGCCTTATTATGACCGTTTTCTCTTTGAATAGTTATTGCACTGCACATGCGTGCATTTTTAATTGCCATAAAACGTTTTTTTTTTTAATATTACTTATGTTGTTATCATACGGGGACTTTTCTGATTTTGTTAGTCAATTACACACCACAACATAACTTTCTAGGTGTTTAAAAAGTTTAATTACATAATTGACCCTATTGCTAACGAAATTTATACAACTGAGGAACGAGGAATACAAACTGCATAGCACTACTGTACAGAACGTTGTTTAGCATACTGTAATAGACTATGCTGTAATGAAAGCTTCTATGAATAATATGTTAATGACGTAAAAACTGTCATGAATCATGAATAAGGACACTGTCCATGTAACATGAGGACAAATTGCTATGAAAAATGTTACCAACTAAACATTACTCATATGGTGTAAAGGCCTACACGCAGTAGTAACTTTAATGTTTTCAAATGAGCCTGATATCAAGAAACTTACTGATAGCGTGGAATTAATTCGTCTGTAATAGATGTTAATAACTTCCCGGAGGAGCGAATTTATATAAAGTTCCTTGAAAATATAAGACTGCACTGTATAGCTGCATCCAATTGATTATGTCGAATACTCTGCAACTACTGATGAGCACGGGCTAGTACAATAAAGATATTTAATCTAGTGTATATACATGCATTATATTCATATTTACTTAATCTCTTTACGATAGTTGATGGAATTGCTGGCGCAAAGTCCCATTATTTTCAAGTATCTTCTTGCGTTGACATTACTACGTTGTTGCCATAGAATATGCTTTGAGATTCGATTTGTAAAGAATGATGTATTGCACGCTATCTTGGCAGTGTGTTAAAGGTCAATCATATAACCAGGCTCAGTATAATGTTAGCACAGTAACTGAGTGTAACTGAGTTCCTAGATTCTGAAAGTCATTTACCAAACGTTTTCTAGTACTAAATAAGTAAAGATTAAAACACCAGAACAATCACCACTTCACGAACGGTTTCTTCCTTTTGGGACTCATTAGAGGAAGATGGGAATCAAACCCTGGACCTAACATGTCACAGGCAGAATTCCGCACCACTCAACTACAGTAATTCTACTGGTGCTTGTATAACTGTCAATGAGAGCGTATTACGTATTTTGCAACGATTTATTTAGTTGTGTTGTATATGGGCGTATGCGGTCACTGTCCCGGGGTATAATTCCCTTAAAATATCAGTACTATCTTTCAGAACAGTAACTGCATGTCAACACCTGTAAAACTTAAAATATTTTGATAATTTAGGGACAATAATACATTTAGGAAGTAAAGAGAGAAAGCACAGTAACTGAAACTGTAACATTCCGAACTAATATGTATTATAGGAAGCTAAGCAATATGGCGATAGTCATAGTATATGATACAAAATTCATGTACCTACGTCTGAGTGTCTCTAACCAGGGATTTTAGAGTATACAACATTACAAATAATGGTAAACGTCATCGGGGACCATGTGCACTGGTCTCCTGAGTGAGACCTTAAATTTACAAATCTGTTTTTGGAATATTTAAATACACAATCGTTGTTAACAGAAATGAGTGAAATAAAATAAACTTACTTAAACTGTTTTTCATGTCCTTATTCAATTCTCTAGGAAGAAAAGTTGTAAGCAGTTCACCAGGTGGGTGAGATGAAGACATAGTACTTAACACAATGAAACAACACCGTATTTATATGCATATTGGTAACATGGAGTGTATCATAACCAAATCATATGGTAACTAGCTAATTGAAATTACATTTGATTAAATGTTGCTTATATACTGAGGAAAGATCACAGTGTTAAATTGCTTCTGGGAGCGGTAGTTTAAGCGTACTGCTTAGAATAAATGTTACATGAATCCCATAAAGTATAGGTTATTATAGTTATACAGGGTTGAGCATGTTGGGAATGTTTCCAACAAAGCATTGTCCAAGACCTTTGGTATAACGTATTGTTTATTGACGTAATATATGGTTGTGGTCATAAACACTACTGATTATTGTGTGCATGCGGTTGAAAAGGGCGGTATTGGGGAGTAACACCATGGGGGAATAGACTAAAGGGTGTTGTGTAAACAGTCCCCACTGAACAAATCCTCCTCACCACTCTCTCGTTGAAGGTGGGAGTTATCCTCTACCACTCCTTTTCTTTTTGCGCACGTTACTACTTAAAATTACATGTGTTGCTTAAGTGTGATCAAGCCAAGCGATAATGGTGGGATTAGCTATTGTAGAGGCCTTTACAGCCCTGTTAGTCTCTGTAAGTATCTACAAATCAAGGTTAATATTTACATTTTGATATTGATTGCAGTAATATGTAACTAGGTAAACACATTAAGGCGAGTTAGACACGTTCTAGGCATATAAGCTGTACAATGAAACTAAGCGATAAGCATGCCTAAGTCATAGTGCCCTTATAGGTATCATATACTGTAAGATTATGTTTGTTGAAAAATGGCAAACACAATCGTTTTCACAATAATTTACTCCAGTTGAAAATTCTAAAGATTAGGTTTTAATGTATAAAACGTAGAACAACGGCTGGTCAATTCAGTAAGTAATATTACTGTCTTGCTGTTTTTAGATTGTGTGACTTCCCCTAGTTACATTCGTTATAAAAATGTTTACATAACGCAGCATTTATAGTAACATTTATTCAATGCCAAGTTTTTTGAAGGGAGAAAGGGGCTGTGAGGTAGGTTGCAGTAACATGACAGGGACATATGAGAGGTGCTCCTCACCAGACTAGATTCACTCCTACTTCTGCTTACCAGTAGCATTACATAATTCAATTGGATAGGAAAGGTGAGCAGCTTAACTTACCATGTCTTATTAATCACAAACTAAGATAATGAGCAGGCGCGGGATTTGATGATCAACCTGATGCTTGGATCTAAGGGGCTGTTTCCCTAATGTAATATTGTAACGAGCCCGGCTCCTCCGACATGTAATACTATATCGGGACTCGCGATAGAAAGGTACTGGGGTTATCTTGATGCCGTATTTATGCTTCTTCAGGAGACGTCTCGAACGAAAGATAGAGGAAAACATAGAGTTCACAGAAAAACAAGTTGACAAGATAAAATTTGATTTGGTGATTCGTTGTAATTTCTTCTCTGTCGGTTCTCTTCTCTGATTAAATAAAATAACAATGATATGACTCCGTCAATTACGCAATTCGTAGGGGTGATGAAATTGTGACGAAGTGAAGCACTTGCGGAAATATGCCGCCTTTTTTTACATTACTTCTATAAAATCCCTCTGCACATAATCAGAAGGCAGCCAATAACCTGCTCATCCTGCATTAACTTAACGATATAAAAATTAGTCTAGAAAGTACTGATCTGCCCTGATTGGTTGGGAATTTGGAAGTCCACCCCTTTCTTATGGAAACTTCCATACCACGTGAGAAGAACCTTCTCGAATGTTTTACAGACACAATGGAATCTATTTTGGGAAAAGGCCCTGTAACAAGATTCAATAAGATAGTTAAAAATTCTCGTGGGAAAACTGATTCCTTGACCTAGATAAATATATAAGGGGCCTGTAATGTGTCTCGATGGAGTTTTTCGGGAACATCAAAGAGATGATATCACTATTTCATAACATTCAATTTCGAGAACTTGTGTTGTTTTCATAAAGGCACTAGATGTAACGTGGTTCAAGATTTAAAGGTTATTTGCCTATTAATACTTCAAAATGAAAGTTTGGTATATGCATAAAATCTTTTCAGATTTAGTATGCGACATACAAGTAACATATGATCAATCTGTATGAAAGTGCTGGACGTCGCCTATTGACACTTTGCAAACCAGTTAACAACTTTCTACATATCAGTGTTTCTCTCAAAATTCAAATACAGCCAAACTGAATAATTTTAACGACATAGGTATGTCACATTGGTACTATAGTAGTAGTTATTAGTACCATAGTGCGTTATGGATTTAAATAACATTGGGTATATCTGTTTAATTACCTGTGTAATGAATTATAAATCATGATTACAGTATCGCAGTTGTTAATCTTGCAGTGACATATTCAACCAAATTAACGACAGAATCTCATAAAACAGCAAACTCAAGATCTTTTAAAAATTGGAGTGTGGGTAAGTGCCCCTCTTGCCCCCTGTAATCCCGCCACTGATAATGAGTAAGGTATTTTCGCAAGAATATTAAGACTGAAACTGACGTTAATTGCATCCGATTTTCGGGCATGGTAAGTGGTTTACTCTGACGATGGTGTGAACTTATAGCAACTGAACCTTTTTGTTGCAAAATGTATACATTTTTGTATTCATGCTTACTAATTGCTGGACATTAATAGGGCTGAGTTTTTTTTTTGTATCCAGGGTTTGTTGTTTATCGCCAGGACAGGAGGGATACCCATAACTGTATTGGTAGAGGAGTTTTACTGTATGCAAGTTGTCGTGATATGCGGTCGTGGTCATAAAAACTCATGATTATTGTGTTATTAAGGTTGAAAATGGCGGGGTTGTGGAGTTACATCATGAGGAATGGACTAAAGGGTGTTGTTAACCAAGTCCCGACTAAACAAAATCTTCCTTACCCAATCTCTCGTTAGTAGTGGGAGTTTTCCCCCTTACATAATGTTTCTCTTTGCGCTCACTACTACTCTGAATGACACATGTTGAATACGTGTGATCAAGCTAAGCGATAATGGCGGGATTAGCTGTTGGAGCGACCTTTACAGTTTTATTAGTCTCGGGGTCTATATATACAAATTTAAGTTCATATTTACATTTTGATATTTATATCAGTAATATATTACTAGGTAAACACATTTAGGTGAGTTAGACACGTACTATAAGCAGTACACTGAAACTAAGCGATGAATATGCTAAAGTTTAGTGCGCATATAGGTAGCATATATTGTAAGGTTATGTGTGTTGACAAATTGCAAACACTATAAATTTCACAAACATTTACTCCACCTGAACATTCTAAACACTAGATTAACATTATTCCTAAGAACATTTTACATAACGTAGGCATTTTAATAACGTTTACTTAAGGAAAGCTTCTAAGTTATCCTTCATTTTTTGGGAGGGAGAGAGGGGGAAGGGGCTGTGAGGTTGGGTGTAGTAACTTGGCATGAACATCTGAGAGGTGCTCCACATCGGACTAGATTCACATCAACTTCTGCTTACCAGTAGCATTACATACTTCAATTGGATAGGGGAAAGATAGGCAGCTTATCTTACCATGTCCCAGTAATCACAAACTAAGATCATGAGCACAACCGGGATTTGGTGTTAAACCCGGATCTATTGGGCTGTTGCATTCACTTTTGAGAACTTTTGTTGTTTTCAGTAGAAAAAAAAAACTTGATGTAGTGTGGTTCAGTATTTATAGGTTATTACCCATTACTACTTGTGTGTTTGAAAATGTTATTATTTTATAATCATAAATTGTTGCCAGATTTAGTAAGCGCATAAAAAAGTTACAAATTATCAATCTTTATGAAGAGCTGGACGTCGCCTGTTGATACTCTCATATATGGTAAACAGGTTAACAACTCTCTACATATCAGTGTTTCTCTCATAATTCAAATACAGCCAAAATTGATAATCTTAAAGGACATTGGCCTATATGGTGTTTTCACATTGTGCGTTATAGATTTAAATAAGAATCGATACAATGGGTCGATCTTTTTTAAATCTTGTGTAATGACATATAAGTAAGTATAAAAGTGTCCCAGAGTTGTCAATATTGCTGTCTTAACCAAACAAATTAACAACACAATCGGAAAGAAAGCAAACTCATGGTCTGGGAAAAAAGTGGGGTGTGAGCAAGTGCCCTTCTTTCAAGCTGTAATCTCGCCATTTATAATGAGCATGGTATATACACAATGATGTCAAGACTGGAACCAAATATAATTGCATCCGATTTTCAGTCATGGTTAGTGGTTTTACTCTGAAGATGGTATGCATTAATGATTCAGCTGAACGTTTGTTTATCTGTTGCAAAATGTATAAATATTTCTATTTATGCTTACTAAATGGAGGCATTAATAGTGCTGAGGTTTCTTACCCAGGGTATGTTGTGTATCGCCAGGACAGGAGGGATACTCATAATGGTATTGGTGGTGGAGTTTTACTGTATGCTAGGGATGATATTGTAAGTGTTGAGAACTCTCAGTTGCAATGTTCTTTCGTCAATTCTGTCTGGTGCGATTTGTACTCGGACAACTCAAAGAGGTCCAGTAGTGCTATTAAACATTGTGGTTTATTACCGGTCTCCTAACAGCGGTGGAGAGATTAGACATGGGGTTTATCTTTTATTCTAAGTATTAAAACAACCATCCAGTGACTTAAATGTACATATTATTTACTTTATTTGTTGGATCTTTAATGAAGGTAACAGATGAAAAACCTCTAGTTAAGTTGTGAGTAGCTGTGGATGTAACATAACACGTAGGGAAACACATAACAAACCACTTGCCCATTTTAAAAAATAAATCATATATGTTTCCCTTCAAATATGAATCATGACATTTTCAGATTCGATAACAGAAGTTATAAAGAAAATGTACGATAACGAGATTTGAATAATTGTAATATTATATAATTAAAGTAAAGGGTACTTTTAAAGTAATTGACACGATAATTTTCACCATTCTCCAAACTATATCACAAACAGCTAATCAATATTACATACTATGTATTTGTTAACAAAATCATATATAACATCGCAACTGAAAACCGGGCCGAACCTTAGACGTTACCCTCTCAAATTCATTCTAAAGGGGACGGATCAGCCAGCGTTTCGAACAAAAGCCAACAAAACTATCAGTAAGTATCATCTACATTTCCTTTTAAAAATATGCCCCACCCCGCACTGACAATGGTGCTTCTGGTAAACTACCCAATAACAATCATAATGCAAACTAGCTGAGATTCTTGTTGCTTTCACAAATAGATGCACAGCAGCTTTTCTACACAAAACCTTTGTATTCTTCAACTTTTTATAGGTAAAACTAATTAACCTTGAGATTGGAAAGAAAAGCTGAAGAATAATTATTCAGTAAAACATCACTTCTCTCACAATTCTCCCTCACATATCTTCCCTCCAGTCTATCAGACATACATGGGTATACCTATACAATGACCATAATGATATTCAACCTTGAATGTATAAAATGATCTGATTCCCGTAGACAAGATTAGGAATCAAGTAGGATTGGGTTTACTTGGGGTAAAAGTTCGAAATCGTCCAGAGTAGGTAACTTCGTAACATCATTAGATGCATACTGATATGTTATTTGTATAATATACGTCTACTCTGAGGAAGAACTGTGTGCTGAAGAATCTGTCAAAAATATGCTTTCTCTTCCCGTGCAAACTCAATAGCGACATTAGCAGTAGTATATTTATTTGTTATTCATATTGTCAACTTTAGTATTGGTCATCTTAAATACATGCAACCCAAGTGAACCAATATTACATTACAATTAAGCCAATAGACAGTGTACAAGCAGTATCAGTCGTGAGTCTTTTCAGTCAAGATATTTGTACTTATAATTACATTCAATACTTTTAACAATAGTTTTACATATTTGTTAAAGATAAAGTCACATTTATTTTACAGTCCTATTCCTTACAACTGAACGCAATGCTTCCTTCTTCTATTCTCCATTGTAATAATCATGTTGAAGCAAAGATGTAATAGCAGGTAAAACGATTAGAAAGACTTGTTGTGTAATACTTCCTCGCATAAAGAGTTCGTTTCTGGAATATTTCATAACAACTTTAGAAAAATGCCATTCTAGGTTGGTGATTCGTTATGCTCTAATCACAGTATATACAGAACACTTTAATAAAAACTAACTTGACTCTGTCATACAGCAATAGAGACAAGTAACAATTTATCAACCATTTTGTTATAACTCAATGTGTATCATAAAAAAAATGCTGAGAAACATTGTAGTCAGAACTAGTATTTTGCTAAATCACTGTTGATCAATAGTGAGATGGTGATATTAGAAGTCTCTTTTAGATGGCCCAATCCATTGATAAACATGAGCAAACGATCACTACTAAATTAAATAATTTAGAAGGCAATTGGCTTTACATGACCTCCTTCCAATGGACCTCGAGAGACTGAAAAATAGGCCTTTCGACATAAACAAACTAGCTTAAAATTTAACTACAAGCAGAATCTTCTCCAGCAAAACTTTTAAAAAAATGTTACCTTTAGAAACATAACTGTTCACTCCAGCCACTAAAGACATCGATTATGCACCACTTATTTGTCTAACAATTTACCAACACAACAATATGATCAATCTTTACACTTTAAATTACAAAGAATTTATCAAGTTTGATTTCTTGCAGCATTTAAAATATATCATTACTGAAAGTCCGTACAGATGGAATATAACCTCAAATATGTATGCTTTGTATAACCTAACGTTTCTTCATCATAATCCTCCTAAGTCAGAGTACACAATACAACAGAAGATTTACACACAATATAAGACATGTTAAAGACAGTAGCCATTTATCAATGCATCCTCTTCCAGCAAACATGTGAGTTAACACAACAAGTGTTCATATAAATCAATCTTTGACACTACTCTAAGGGGTCTCTACGATACGTTGAATGCCACAATATTTAGTACTGTTTAATATAGAGCAGAAGTTGCTGCCTCTTCCTCAAGAACTGTGATCAATTCTCAGTCACTCTTGTCTGCTTCATTGAAATCCTAGTGAGCAGAAAATATGGAAAATGTGTTAAAATGAAGATGGATTATAAAGCTCTTTAAAGATGAAGAACTTCTACAGAATAATTACACTTACATTGTGTACTTTACAACCGATCATATCCATGCATTGGATACGGTGAAAGGCTAAATACATACAGGGGTACATTGATCATATTTGTACTGACAGACTAAGATGTTATGTCATCCAGGGAAGGGTTCTAAGGGTTCTAAAGGATTCTAATGGGTTATAAGGGAAGGGTTCTAAACATTTGGGAGGATTTTGTGGTTAATGGAGGATGCAAAGATGAAAATGTTGCTACGTTTTATAACTTTTGATACAATGTAGAACTTTTGCTCATTCAGTTTGGATTTCATTTGTAAAATTATAGAACTAATGAGTAGCAACTTCTTTGTCCTGTTATCTGTGGTTATCCATAAGACTGTTTGATATTCATAAGAATTATATCAGTATCTCATATTTCTTTAATACGGAAATAGTACATGAGCAAGTTATAAAACTGTTCCTTTTTAAATTACTTTCACTTGTTCAACATTAAGCTGGAATTTAATAACACAACATAAATATGTTTCATGACAACCATTACAACAGGAACAATAATATTATGCCCAGATTTTATATCTCTGTAATAATAGAAATTTTCTAATCACTGGGTTTAACTTACCATGTGTAGACTTCGAGGTCCGATACTACACTGAAAAGAATCATCCCTGCTGTCTTCATCCATACTAGATTCCATACTAGATACCTTAGAAGGTGTACCAACAGGGGACCCAGAAGGGGTCCCTCTAGGGGTGCTCTTAGGTGACCTCAACAGACTTGCATTTGGGCTACCACCAAACCTGAGTGCTCTGCTGAAAATAAACACAGGAATGTTGGCTGATACTTTTTGTGAATAGTAAATATTTTATATCATCATTCTTCTTCAATTGTCAACCTATTACTTTCTTTTTACTTAGGCTCTATTTCATGTATTTCTCTTTTTCGTATAAGTATGTCTAAACTTTTTACTGAGAGTTATAAGCATGCAACAGATCACATTCATGAGGATCATTTAGCACCTCTGAGGCGATACTCTGCCAGCGAACTGGAACTTTTTGTCAATGACAGAACAGTAAAAATAAGTTTGCCAGAATTTAATATTAGTTTGGGCTTCCATAGCATTTCAATGTAATATTAAACTACAGACAAAACAAACAAACAACATTATGATTTTTTTCAGTGAGATGGGTTAACAAAGCGGTCACCAACATGGTGATATTACCTCTGCGGTGATAAGCGAGCAATAGGGGAGGAACTCCTCGGAATTGGTTTACCACCTCTTGGTCCAGATTTAGGAGTCATTGGTAAAGGGAACCGAAACCTATTCAACAAAGAAAATCAAAGAGTTACCTAATAAAATAAATATCCTCATCAATATAAGTATGATTCAAAATACCATGCAAGGGTCTTCACAATCTGAACAACCAAATTTTAAAATTCTGTAAGATTTCAGAACAATAAAAATCTTACCGGGCTTTAGATAGCAGAATTGATGAACCTTTCGGGGCATCTTCCTCACTGGAGAAGGAACTGTTGCTAAGGGGAACGCCAAATGAACTGTGAGATTGGTCACTCTCGAAACATTCATCTACATAAAAGCCAGAATAAGGAAAAACAATGTTTGAACAAATTCTGGGATGAACACTTCTACAATACTGTCATTCCTAAAATGCACTCTTTAAATGATAGTATTCCTTTTTCACATCATGTTGTACACACTCTCTCAACTTACCCTGCAAGAGCACTCAAATGCTACTAGTAAAAATTTTGCTGGATCTTGAGTTCTTATGTGTGTTCTCTACAACCATTTCTACATATTCTCTCCATTTCCAAACCTTGCACCTCTCCCTTTTTCCTCCTACCTATCCCCTCATCCTTTTAGAAAATATAAAATGGAAAATTAAGCAAACACAAGTTTCTCACCATCGGAGAAACTAAGATCCCAATCTGAAGGTCTTCTAATTTGTCTCTCTGTTTTTATAACTTTCTGTTCCATAGCAGAGGTTTGGAACAACTTTCTCTTCAGCGAAAACAGAGGACTGAAGATCCGATAAAATATGGCCAGAAAGAAACTCCACAGAACTAAGAGGATGTGAAAACATTTGTTTTTCTGTAAATGAGAAAGGGAAATAAAAAGCATTACAGATTAAAATGTTCAGCTTCTTTAGCAGCACCAAGGGATGATTAATCTTTGATCGTTATTTATTGTTACAGACACAGTATTCTAGATGATGTCATCAGCAATTTAAGCTGCATCTCGTGGTTCAACGGTCCAATCATATTCATAATTTCTACTGATTTAAATGATCTTTGCTGGTACTCACCAACTGCTGTAAAAAGAGCTCACGCCATCTTGATGTGAGCACTCGCTGGATTTTGGGGATCGTGCTGAGTTGGGCCAGGGTAGGACGTTGGGTGTAATCACGAAGGAGCATAGCAACAACGAAGCTTTTCAACTCTAGAGACACATCTGACAAATGATATAGACAACTGCAAGTCAACATCTGAAAAAATGATCTAGATGCCAGAGTTTTCCATTTTATAGCAAGGAGCTTTAGAAGGCTTACCACATCAAGATTAAGAGCAATTATGAGAATATTCAAAATTTTTATTATTCTATTATTCAAATTTCCCAAAGTTCACAACTTTGTCTTACACATTTTAAAATGTGTTTTCAGGAAAACCAATATTGAAGAGAGAGCAAAGAGCAGAGACAGACAAATTCCAGTAAGCATCCCATGAGATACAAATGCCTTCATACAATCTAGGAATTAATTGCTGCATGTTAACATTTTACCTTATACTGTATAATATAGCAAAGGAGACCTAGCCTAACGACCTAGCACAGTGTGAAAAATACAGTAGCTGCAAATAGCCGTACAGTGCTTGGAAGAGAATGCTCCTGTCAACCAGTAGGAGTAAGAAGTGTCATAGGGAGACTACAGACCGGAATCCAGTGGCTACTGTAGGTACATAGCTCTGAGCTTGACATAACCCTGGGTACAGTAGGTGTCATGGTGTGGGATTAACTTACCTCTGGCTAGATGCCAAGGTATTTCACCATTTCTGAGTTGATGCCATCCATCTCCATGTTGCGGAATCACTAAATCTGTTGCTAGCTCCAAGATAGTCATCCCTAAACTGTTATGGTTTTAAAAGAGAACAAAGACCATCAATGTTGATAAATAGAAAAATTTTCACTAGAAATTTAGATAGTTTAGTTGAGTTTATTTGAGTTTAGTACAAAAGAAGGATCATGAGGGACACTTAAGTCCCCATCAAGGACCCCATAGGAGAGACCAAAAAAATGCAGACACAAACACTCAGACCTTATTACCATGCTTGAAAGTGCCTGTCCAAAGCATTCTTAAACCCATTCACACTACTGGAAAGTACAACTTACTCAGGCAAATCATTCCTATATTCACAACCCTATTAGAAAAAAGTTATGCTGAATACTAATCCTACTTTGTGGCTTTTGGAGTTTAGGGCAATGACCTCTGGTACATGCACTATTAGCAAACATGAAAAAGTCAGTGAAGGATAAACTGTCAAAACCATACACAATCTTGAAAACCTGAATCAAGTCACCAAGTAACTTCCTAATCTCCAGTGTAGTGAGATTCAACAGTTGTAACCGCATATAATGATAAGGAACACCTTTTAAGGAACAAATCATCCTAGTATCCCTCCTGTGGACCTTTTTGAGTACTTCTTTATCCTAGCAAAATATAGGTTCCAAGCATGCACAGCATACTCCAGATGAGTCCTAACCAACTGCTTATAGCCTAACAACTATTTCCTCTTTCATAAACTGAAGTTCCTCTTGATCATACCTAAAACCCTATTACCTCTTTAACAGCTTCAAGACAATGTTTAGAAGGTTGCAGAGATGAGTCAATGTAGATACAGTACCTGGGTCTTTTTCAAAAAGACCTCCTGTAACTCCTCACCATTAAGATTGTAGATATACTTTAGGTTACTGCTACCAAAATGCATCACCTTGCATTTATCAATATTAACAAGCATTTGCCATTCCTGAGACCAGTAACAAACCTTATTAAAAATCCGTTTGAAGTTTCTCCGAATCGCTTTTGGAAGAAACCTCAAAATACAGTTTGGTGTCATCAGCAAACTTCTTAGCTGTACACAAAATATCTCCATCAATGTCACTTATATAGGCAACAAACAACAAGGGACCCAAAACAAACCCTTGTGGTACCCCACTAGTAACTTCCTGCCAAGAAGAAGCACAGCCTTTTATGACCACCCTGTTTCCTATTACCAAGCCTTTCTCGATCCAAGACAGTAAATTCCCATTGACACCCAAACTCTTCGACCTAAGTAAAGACATTGGTGGGGAACTTTATCAAAGCCCTTCTGGAAATCCAGGAACACAATATCTACAGATGTCTATGGCAAGCCAAGTGCTCAATAAATCGAAAAACATGGATTTACGGTCGAAAAACCATGTTTATCGACCGATAAACCATGTTTTTCAATAAAAAAAAACATGTTTATTGACCGATAAACATGGATTTTTGGTTGATAAACACGGGTTATTTGCTTAAATCCATGTTTATTGCATATAAAACATGGATTATTGCTGATAAACATGGTTTTTCTGCAATAAATATGTTTTTTTAGTCGAAAAGCAAGGTTTATCGGCCACAAGCTGTGTTTTCAAGAGATACACATGGTTTTTCGAGCGATAAACATGGTTTATTGCCGATAAACTATGTTAATGTCGAAAAACATGGTTTATCGCCGATAACCATGTTTATCGCGTAAAAACATAGCTACGGTCCCGCACAATCCGCACATGGACAAGTGAGGAATAATAATCGGCTATAGTTGGGGTCTATACAGAAGACCATTAAAGTCATAGGAAATAGCCATAGAGCATAACAGGAACTCCTTTTTACTCTATGAAATAGCCTAACTGCATAATATAGAGGCTTAAAATAGTCCAATGGCTAAGCGAAGTCAAACCTACCGTTGCAAATTCCACAGTAAGCTGGAAAGTCTGTGTATGAAATTGTCAACAGAGGGTTGGGAATTTGATACTCTCTCCTCTATATTCGATAAAGGCACCAACGCAGAATCCGAATCCAGTTTAGGACCATTCCTTCCCCCCTGAAAATCATGAATACTATCCATATCTTTCCTTCTTAAAACTCAGTAACTGACACAACATAGTTGTTCAAAAGATCTGCAAGATCCTGACTATCAGTAACTATATCATCTGCCTGTGGTCGCCTAAGAAAAACAACTGCATCTTTTCTTTCTGCTTTGACCTGACATTTATAAGAAAAGAAGGCCTTTGGGTTGTCCTTAATATTTAAGGCAATGTTATTTACTAAATGCTTTTTCCTTGCTAACAGAATTTACATCCTTGCAAACAACATCAAAAGCTAGTATATCGTGATCACTAGTTCCTAGTTTTCCTAGATCCGTCAAATCAACAACATTGCTTGGATCAGAACTCAAGACAAGATCCAGAAAGTTATCCCCCTAGTAGACAAATTAACATGCTGATGTAAAAAGTAATCTTGCACAACATCTAGAAAGTTATTACCCTTCCTACTACTGGAACTATCTTTCTAATTAATGTCAGGAAAATTAAAGTCGCCTATCATAACAACATCTCCTTTAACAGCTTTTCTAATTGAATCAAACAGCAAGACATCGTTATCATCGCTGCTGTTAGGAGAACGGTAAACAACACCAATAGTAATAACATCACTCGACCTCTTGGTGTTGTTTGTGGACAACTTGCGCCAGACAAAATTTACAAAAGAACCTTGCAACTGAGACTTCTCAACATTTACAACATCATCCCTAACATACAGAAAACTCCACCACCAATCCCATTATTAGTATCCCTTCTGTCCTGAAGATACACAACATACCCCAGGTATGAAACCTCAGCACTATCAATGTCCTCCCTTTACCAAGATTCTGTGATACCAAACATCAGGTTTCAGATCCTCAAGAAGAACAGTAAACTCAGCAAAATATTTACGAATACTTCTAGCATTGGTAAAGCCAATCTTCAGCTTATCCCTGAAACTATGTACCTTAGTATGCCTCCTGATCATGTTAGAACTATGACTATCACTTTTCTTGCTTTCAAAATACCTATAAGCACCTCCATTAGAAACATAATCCTTATCAAAATTTATGCCTGCACCCATCACCCCCCCCCCCCAATCAAGTTTAAACATGGCTGTTCAACAGAGTAATTCACCATTCTACCAAACAATGAGGCCCCAGTATTACCTAATTACAACCCATCCCTGGCAACCAAATCTCTTTCACCCTGGAAACATAACCACATGTGAAAGAAATGTGAAGCCGAAGTCAGAACACAGACTACGCAAGAAACCAGTCAAAGTTACCAACTTATGTGACTGAACCTTGTTGTCAAATCTTGGCAATAGACTACAGATGTTTTGGAACAAGAAGTTCTTGGCTTGTCATTCTACTCAGCCAAATAAGACACATTGAACTCTGTCTCATTTCAACCATCCTTGAACCCCTCCTTGCCAGCAATAATTTGTATGAATTTGAATACTATTTGCTCTTTGCATTAAATACAAAAATGGCTGTAACAACTGAGCCAATAAGCAATTGACCTTTCCTCATATTAAGCATGAAAATGTTTTCATACATTATTTGTCATCATAAACTCACCTGAAGACATCAGCAGCCCTGCTGTACTTCCCTTCTAGTAATTCTGGGGCAAGGTATTTGGCATCCCCCTCACGAGCATTGATCAGCTCTCCCTGTAAACAGTGAGCGTGAAAGTGAAAATTCAGGGTGGTAACGGAACTAGTGTTGGATGGAGTACTTTGGTTTATTGAATCACAATGCTTCGAAAGCCAACAAAAGCTCATTTCAAACTCTATCCACGTGATGTTTGTGTATGCACATTCAAGCTTGTTTAATGCTGCGTGTGTGCTAAGAGAATTAGGAGGCAGGTTTGTAATTGAGGCACCCATTCTTGCTACGGGGACTGCCGTTTAACATCCTGTGCATGGACGAGAGCGAACTTTCATCATGTGACGACTATCTTAAACACTGATTGCGATGAAGGCAACCCATTCACTGTGACTACAGTATAGCCATGGTATACACAGTTGTCTGGTAACTCCTAGTTTCCTATTTTGTAAGCTAGAAATAACAAATCAACAGAAGAATCCTCTCAACAACAGAGGCAATTGTGAATAGGTCAAGTTATCTGTTCTAGTTTTGTTGTTTTTCGTCTTTGCGAGGTTATGAAACGAGAACCTAGGGGTTGTGGCATGGACACCCTTACCCCTACAATATGTAAACCTTACATATTGACTCAAATAGCGATTTATTCCTTTTTTTTCCTAATATTTTGAACTGTCGCTTGACGTGACTAACATGACCTATCTTCCATATTTTTCACCACTACTTATTATGAAATTAAATAGGTTGCCACTGGGAAAGATGGATTTCATGGTTTAAATCAGCAATATACCTTGCAATTTGGTACCCATTTTGTACAATTACCATATGTTAACGATTGTGTCACCGATTTGCTAACTTGCAATATGGTTGACTACACGGTTGATATACTGATGGCAAATGCTGCTATTTCATTCAGTACGATTTATTTGTGATATTGCCAAGTTGAACACTCACCACCATATATTACACAGAGACGATGTGATGTGTGGTGTTGTGATGTCATGTCATGCAAGGTGATGGATGGGGTGAGATGTGATGGGATGTGTTCTGACGTGGAATGGGTTGTGATGTGATGTGATGCAAAGTAATGAGACATGATGGATAACATGGGTGTGATGGGATTGGATGCAATATGAATGTATGAGATATGATGTCCTGATCTCCACGTTGAATACCAGATGATGACATTGTATGTAACGTCATGTGATGTCGGGTGGTGGAAAAAAAAAAACTTACAAATTCCACACTGACTGTCAACCCAAAGTCTCCCAGCTTACAGAGGCTATCCATTCCAATGAATATATTGTCCGGTTTAACATTTAGATGAAAGTGATTGTTGTGATGTCAGTCCCTAAGTAATGATTAAATGATAAAATATGTCATAAGAATTGAATAGAAAACAATTGTTAATGAATATTTTGGGACTAGATATATTAACATTCCTAATAAACATTACATATACGGATACAAAGTTACAATGTACCTGAAATATTCCCTCATTGCCTCCGCTCCCCTTTCAGCTGCTGTCAACATGTGAATCAGATATGCATGCTGTTAAAGAGGTTATGAAATGGAAAGAAAAAAATCTTTATCATCGTATTTTGTACACTCGTAGCTTTTCCAATGATATCCAATTTGTGTCAAACGAAGCTTGCATCCTCAAGAAATACACGTCGGAAAATTCGAGGGTAATAACAACTTTCTAAAAATTGTTGTATTTACGGTAATGCGGCTTGACGTCAGTCGAGGAACTCAGCTCACTTCCGAGACGCTGTGTTTACATTCTTAAACGTCTGAGAACACACAACATTACACTGATGCACTGATGCATTACACTGATGATTTATCTCGTAACTGTTAAATATGCTGAGCCGATATGTGGTTGCAGGTTGCTCCACAACAAATAAAGACGGATTTCTACTGCAAGCTTTTCCAAAAGATGACAGAAATCGAAGAATTTTAACGCTACTCGTTCAAAACACTACACATAAACAACGTTACGAGTGCCTGTAGGCCTATACTGTTGCCAAATTACTTGTTATGACCATAGCCTAGGCCTCCTTGATGCAGCAAATGACTATTTTGTTGTGGTTACCTAATATTTTGCACAAAACTTGAAGCCAGTTGGTGAACAATCAATACTAAATCTGCAAGTTTTCTTTTGTGGTAAAGCTGGCGTTGTGTTGTGATTTTACGAAACAGTTGGATGCTACAACTACACGGGCTTGCCTCTTATACAACGTCTATTAGTTAGGTCTAGAGCCCATGTTACCACTACTAGTACTATAGTGTTGCACTGTGCAGAATGTCACATTTTCCTTGCACTGTAAGTTACAAAACTCTAGAAGCTTCGCTACGAAGTTAAGTAGCAGAATCAAGGACATTCGAGATAATTAAAATCATATAATGGTCTTAATAACAGTGGTTTTGTTTATGCTCAATCGATTAGTTTCGGTTCAGGGTAGTCCAGCCGTTTGCTTGGGGACTTCGATCGGCAGCGACGCGTCTCGGCCATCGGGATCGTTTTGCAATTCTTCTGCAATGGGCTCAATTGATAGGGAAAAACACCGATATCTTCATCACCCTCGAAAACTATTTCCTCCTCTTCTTCCTCAAGAAATACTTCTCGTCAAAGATTACGAATGTCATGAGAGGTGAAGTCCTATTTCCTCGTAATCGGAAGATTCTGGAGAAGACATTTTCAATTGATGAGAAGAGTGTTGTGGTTACATGTAGTAAACTGTATAACGCCGTATCGGTAAACAGCTGGGAGTCGGCTTTGGCTGAAATGGTTCATTTGATGACGTCATATGAACTGCGGTGAGCAGCTTTGATTTTTTTACGAGTGGAAGCTCGAGAGGTCTCTAGGGAATACTTTGACAGCAAAGTTCTGGCGTTTGAAGCCGTATTTACGGAAAGTTGTTCATGAGTGATGTTGTAGTAATGTATATATATACCATTCCAAGAAATGAACATTTTTCATTTCATAACCTAACACATTACATATCTTCATATGCATAATTAAACGTTTCGTATAGAGTAAGAGAAAACAATGTTATTTGACCTTTGTATGACCTACCGGGTTTGCATATGCGAAAAATTTACCCACTTAAGTGGCATAAGAATATGCTGCTGAATATGTAATAGTCAAATCAAACAACACGTTTCCTTTTTCGAACCGTGTAAAAGGAAAACAAGGTTATATAAAAAAAAATAGGTCGCCTTTTATTTAGTTTGTCTTTTTGAAGGGTGTGTGGAAGATTGGAGGTTTATCCAATGGGAACATTTATGTTAAATTCCAAGTTTACGTTTAGTTCCAGTAGAGGCACTCATCCACGCAACAAAACAAATACGAGTACGAATTCTCTTCTGGTCACCCCTACAACGCTTGATTTCAATATTTCATTACACACATTATGAACAGGAACGGAAAGTCAATTGGAAATGTTATTATCGCAAACCGGCCACATTATTTGAGACACTTATCTAAATTCGTGATAAACGTTATCAGTATACCAATAGCAATATTAGATTAAATACAAGGAAGAGTAAATATGTACTTAAGTCCATATCATTCTATATTTATATCTGTACAGACTCAGAGTGCATTAACTGCCTAACTTTTATAGGATATGATATATTATTGGGAAACTATTTAATCTCTAATTGACCGTCGAGTCGTCAGACAAACCAAGATGCAACCGACATCTGGATGAGAGATGAGTGGGTTTAATCGGAAAGCTTGCGATCGATATGAGCAATACGATTGAATACCACACAATAATATAATGGTTACGACAAATTAAGATTGTTCGTTCGTATTATATAAACAAACATGTAATTCCGATAGTAAACGAGATAGATCGTCGTTAATTTATAGCTTGCAGCATTTCAACCTATATGGAATGGTAGATGTAAATGTAGGGCCTTGAATAGGAGGGGTTTATCAAAGGGGTCGTTGAAGTAAACACTCATTATAGGAACGCATGTATCAGCCTCCTACGGAAAAAAAACATGACAATAGTGCTTTCTAAGGTATGTTTAGACAATACAGTATATACATGATCATGTTTTAAAGCAAGATTGTCGCTTATAAATATTCTTGAATATTGTGTAAATGTTCAGAAAAGTGGGGCAGGAGAGGTTACTTACCAAACTAATTCCTCCAACTGACGGCACAGATGATATAACAGTGGTTTAATGTCGTTATTGTGAAACTGGCACTTTCCCATCATTTAACACAATCAACCTAGTGATGGATAATCTGTTTATGTTTCTCATTATAGCCTACCTATATCAACATAAAGTTTACATATACTCTGTAAGATCTGCTTAGCCTCCGTCCCCACCAAACAGTGGCTATTATGGAAGTTGGGGATACAGACAAATGAGAGCAATATTTGGGGTCCATGGATTGGGTCGAGGGTGGACTTTATGAAGATTTGTGATATGGTGGGGCTGCGGGGGGGGGGGGGTCGGCAATCCTATCGGCAAACGATTTCTAACACTAATCACCGATCATGCTAAAAGTAAATAATAAAGCACATTTCAGAAACCAGTCAACGGACCATCACACAACGATGGTCAATAAATACTGAATATAAAATACCGCCATTTGTGAAAGAATTACTCAAAACTTGATGCAGTCAATGTATTCCTGATTGCATGCTGGCCCATTGCTAAGTTTGTAGTTTACACCTTTTGGAATATGCTTGCTTGTGTTAAAACAATGCTTAACTTTAAATCAATGGTGCAATAAACTGAAAGTAAACGTAGTATCTTTTATAACGCGCATTACCTGTTTTTCCATTTCTTTACAACCTGCAAGAAAATATATTCATGCCAAGTCTATCATAGTTTAATATAAAACGTGGGTATGTTGGTAACGTGGGTTACATTCAGATACCAGTCAATAAGCCATCAAACTACGAGGGTCCATGAATATTGAATATAAAATATCGCCATTTTTTAAAAAATTACTCAAAACTTGATGCAGTCAATGTTTTTTTCTGTTTGCATGCTGGCCCATTGCTAATTTTGTAATTTACACCATTTAGAATATGTTAAAACATCTTAAAACAGTGCTTAACTTTAAATCAATGGTGCGATACACTGAAAATAAACGTAGTTTCTTTTATAATGCGTATTACCTGCCTTTCTATTTCTTTACAACGTGCAAGAAAATATATTCACTCAAGGCTATCATAGTTCACTTATGAATGTCACAAATCAAGGGAATTCACAAGATATGTATTGTCATGAAGAGTGAAGAGCAACAACTAATATCGCAACAAGTCATTCTATGCCATGGAACGCCATACTGTCACTAATGGTGTAAAACTACAAATGTCATTATCAACGTATTAAGTCACGCAACGTAAAGGTCACGCAACGTAAAGGTCAGGCCACGGAGCGTCGAAATAACTCCATCGTAGATCTATTTGTATTTAATAGCATTGGCCACATTGCCACATATATGCCACGTTCGACACAACATGGCCATAACATTTATGACGTAGAGGCTGACGAAAGAATAATTACTATTTATAATTACGCAGCAAATATTTCGTTGATAGAGTAGTTTAATATATAACATGGGTATGTGGGTAACGTGGGTTTAATTAATTTATTGTCTTAATGTCAATGTTAACGAACTTCAAAATTATGGTTTACTATGGGTAAAAAAAGCAGAAGCAAAACTATTCAAAAGATACAAAATGTAATTAAATAGGAAAATTCTGTTTAATTTATTTACTGATCAATAAATACACTCATAATATTGATAAAGAGTTACCTCTTAATTTTTTTGTAATTTCTGAAATTTAATTGATTTCAAATTGCAAAAGTGAAGTTATATATTTCTTTTGTATTATTTGGTACTTAGACGCTAAAGTAAGGTTATATAGTGTTGGGGTAAAAACAACATGTTCCACTTCTTTAGAGGAATGCAATATCAAATTAAATCAAAGCTTAATAAAAAATTAAAAAAACACCAATATTTAGCAATTACAAAGCAACAAAATAAAGCTAAAAAGACAAATGTATTCTGATATATTTTACCAAATGGATCATGTTGCATCATGTCTTACTTCTCAAATGTTAACGTCTCATTACTTTTTTCATTAAAAAAATCATTTATATTGTCTGATTCTGTAACCTTCTTATTTATTGTTATATGTAAAAGTAAGTTAGCCTGACGTTTCGGTCCTAGCAGGATCTTCTTCAAAGGCTAAATGACAAGTAACAGTAACATAAGGGACATAAACACACAGAATACAGACAGGTTAAAGAGCATGGTAAACACAAAGAGGTAGATGTAAGGAGATTTAGTACACAAGGGATGGAGAGAAATAAGAAAGAAAGAAAGCAACCACCGTCAAGAAGCGATTATATGGTCACAGATCCACAGTCAAGACCATGAAGACTGAGACCCCAGTTGGAGAACACGTTAACCTTCCAAACCATACTATTAACGATTGAATCATTAGGTAGCCGTCCTGACCTAGTACGAATCAGCAGAGAGAGGCTGTGGATGCAACGCCTTCGCACCATTCAACCCCATGGGCTCAACATTCAGGAAGGACATGACTAACTTTTCTTCTGACCAGCTTACTAGTTTACACATTCTCTTACACAGGCTCTCTAGTGGATAAGCAGTTTGCTAACAGTTTTATTTTATTTTGTTTATTGTTATAATAAAAGTTCTTATAAATAATGAGATATATATTCTTAGTGTACTTGTTTAGTTCTCTTCAGGAAGACACTGTGTAAAGATAACGCAAAACTTGAAAAACAAAGACGGAAAATAATTTTAAAAAAAAGCTAATAAACATGCGTAAGAATTATAAAGGAACATTTAAGGTCTTATCACTCTAGATATCGAAAAGAAAACAAAGTGTGACTTGAAACGAACTCATTCATTACACATTGAGCTCCAAAGGGAGAATTCATCTCAGTTCGTAATTGCAGTATTATGCTAACCTACGGTCGAATCAAATAAGTGACTAGGTAATTTGTTTATTCAAATAATGAAATAAAAGTTAAACATACGAGTAGGAACAGGTTCAAATGGACCGTTACCCAATCTTCTTCATTTTGACAAATGGGAGCAGGAGTGTCTCTGGCCCCTCACATTCAACTTAAGGAATCGATGCACTCCATGACAGTCATGCTTAATCTATTAAACGGATCACTTATATTAACAGAATTGAGTGACAAGCATTGAAATGTTATTTTTCATTTCTTGTACCTCAACGTGCTCTAATAGTTGATCGGTGGAGGCGGGGGGGGGGGTGCAGGAAATGTCAAACTTGAAATGAAACACTAACACACGTGTAGTTTAGGTCATGTAGGCATTTAGACATAAGATATTTCCAATAACCCGTCGGATTCACTGTATAATATAAACATTTCTTCTAGTGGTATAAACATTTTCTACTGTGGTAGTTTTCTTTCCCACATTGTTTGATAGCTTCCTACGCCACTGTTAACAATTTGAAATTTGGAAGCTGATACTTGATATCTGATGACTATCGATCTGAGATCACAGGACAAATAGTAGCTTCTGCTTGTTACACATGTATAAAGTACATGAGAATGTTGCATTTTCTTTATTACAATGCATAGTGATGTGACAGTTAACGATGTTGAGGATCGATTATATTAAATAACTGATCATGTCCAATACCTTATTATATACCTAATTTATAATCTAAAAATGACCCTGCTCCATTTGTACTCTTAGTGTCTGTTTTAAGGGAAGGACTCTACACCCTAGAAAGTAGCGGATTAACGTTCTCAGAGACACGACTCTTCCTTTGGTACACGTTCTATCATAAAGGTTCTTGACCCTTCATACAACAACCGAGAAAAGCTCATAACTATGATATGTTTATATTGTAGCAAATTCAATATAAATTGAGCAAACCTGATACCAAACTTAATGTGTTCATAAGTTCTTATCGCATAGAACTCAGTTGAATAAAGGTGCCTGACAACATACCAATAATATAACGCATAATAAACATTCTGTAATTGTGCTGTAAATGCTTCTTGTGATTCTTCAGTCATTCATACCACTCTCCAGAGGCGTGCGTTAAGAACTGGGGAAATAGAGGTCCATGCCCGCTCTTCCGTCATGCGAAGGTAAATGGTTCAGTCGTGGGTGTGCTTACCTTCAGTCTGGGGAAAAGAAGACCTGTCTTACGTGTTAGTCATACGCCCTTTCAACCACTAATTTATAAGCGAAGTATCGCCTCAGACCTTATTATAGACTTACTTAATGTCCCAATGATGGGGAATCAGTCCCCAATTGAACTTTAAGCGTTGCTTTTCTGGGACAAAGACCTCAAAACCTCATACACGAGAAACGATTTAGACCCAACCTCTGATATATTGTGCACGCCACTTCAGTTTTCTACAATGAAGTAATGTGGTGGAAAACTGAACTTCTTTTTGCTGCGACACCTGAGTTTAATATTTACATCAATGTCATATGTACTTGACAACGTATCGTCATCTTCTTATTCTGTTTCAAGATTTCGGTTTCCTCTCGAGGCTATCCACGTCTGCTGCCATGGTTCATCTCTGTATAGAATAAAGTAAGATCAACTATTACATCATGATAACCGACATTGCTAAGCACTCCTATATCAATTCCTATATCAAGTCCATAACATAGTCACTAGCACTTCCAAGTTAATATATAAAACAGATTGACATTTTAAGTTCATATAAGGTATGAGTTTCTGCATTCCTTTATAACCAGTGAGTGGATTAACAATTATTCTACGTTTAATGCAATTGACAGCTTCATTTTGAATGAAACTGAGAAGCACATTGACCTTCAAATCAATCTCTGAAAATTTATAAGAACAACAGAATGACACCATTGTAGATTCAAACCAGCATCATGATCTTGGAAAACAAAAGTGAAAACTCACAGTCATGAAAATGTTAAGAATCATTAATGAGTTTTAAATTGTATCTGACATGGAGTGGGGATGGTTATTAAAAAGTAGCTGAATGATACATTACTGTTCTGTCCTCTGTATAGAGGTCTAATGAGAGGGGTGTCCAATTCTAATTTGGGTATCAAGTATAAGTTTTAATTTATATATAATAATTTTACATATTTTAAGTTAGTCTGGTCTATGTTAGCCTCGTTGATAAGGAAGCTTTATAAAAACCTTTGATCGACCCAAAAAAATCGTAAGTTGTAAACATGACATACCGTTTCCTTTCTGGCATTCTTTCAAAAATAAAAATAAAATAAAAAGGCTACCAAATTGCAGAAACAGACCAAAACAGCCATTTTTCCTTTTATGGTGTCACTTGGCATTGTTATTTTTTAACAACTGCAAATTCTTCATAACTATACACGACTTTGCCGTTACACCTTGAATTCTCATTAGAGCAGTACGATAAGTGTTATTGAATAATTCTAAGGAATAGTAGCAAAACTACAACGAAGAAGGTTTTCTAACGTTTTTAGATTAAGCAACTTTTAATCGCAATTGTTGAAGTAATTTAAACAAATAGAAAATAGTAAAGTTGATAAATTACTATAATCTAAACTTAAAAATATATACTTAAATAAAATGACATACGCAACTACCGTAATGTGACTAAACAGTAAACTAATAAATATCTAAATTTAATTGATTGGTCTAAATGGTCATCGCATGTTTATCATTGTTTAATATTACAATAATGATCCACTGAGATGTCATTAACATCATTCGTAGTCACCATTTCAAATTTGCATTAGCATTAGTTAATGTTTTCTTAAATACAAATTCGGACTTTAAGCCTATTAACTTAAATATTTAATATTTACATACAAGTCACATTGTAATTATTTCGGTGCAATGCTGTGGATATACTGATACGTTATACGTCGGGATGAAATAAACCGTTCCTTTTTATGTCTGTTTGTAGTGTTTAAAAATTGCTCTCTATTAGCACTAGTTTCTTACCTATAGCGATGACGGAAGCTTACCACCTGAAGAAAACCAACAAGAAATAAAACAAGGTAAATATGAGATAACACATTAAAATGCCCACGCCGTCATTCCCCCTTGCCAGCAGAAAGGCTCTTTATCCTTAGACTGCCTCTGAGCGATGAATGCAATACTTATTTTGAACTGCGACACTTTCTCTCATAACACAAAAACTAATATATACATATAATGAGCAGCATCAAGTTTGAATCGACATCCTATCACCATAATTAGTCTTTAAATAGTATAAGGTAGTTTGTAATTACACAAAACGTTGTCATACAAACCTCTCGAACTAACAATCTCCTTTATATAAACTGTATACTATTATCCGCTGTCACATATAGCCTCATGTTCACACCAAGATAAGAAACTTCAAACAATTAAATTAGACTATTTATTTCCCTGGTCTGCTGCTCATTTTACAAACCATTCTTCCACCAACATTCTGATACGACTATAGACTTTTTAACCTAGATTTTATCATTTTTACAGTCATCAATAATGATATGCCTATATATAGAATTTAATATTCACATACCACAATAGCCAGTGTGCATAAAAAAGCTTCAAAATAATAAATTAAAACATAATTTAAGTGACGATATCTCATAGTTGTACGAAAAAGGGACATTCCAGAGCTAGTGTTGTTTCAAATGTTTCATATTCAAGATATCTAGCTTGAAAGTATGATAAGAAATATTTGAATCACACTATTAAGGCGAAACGAATGATCAGTTCAGTTTCTCAGTACAGGTTTTCATTTTAAAGTTTATATCAATCGTTTGTGCATTATAATTCTTTGATATTAAATAAATTTGATAACTTTCTGACAACAATAAATAAATAATCGAGATTGTAATGGATTGCCCAAAAACAAAAACAAAAGAAGCAGAGGAAAACCACTCCCAGCTGTTATTTGCCTCTTAAATAACATTACACACACCCACTCAAAGTATCTGCATAGTTTATTTGTCTGCCTAAAGCAAGTAACTAAAACGTAAATTGAAAACAGAACATTGTGAATGTTAAGGGATATATTTTTATAAATTTTGTTCTTACATTTATTTATTAATAAGGCGTATTTGATTATATGATACCGTAAAGACGTCGGTGTTAATTGACCAGATCTTGTTAAACATGTACCAACGCCTACATGTTAACAGTGTATTGTTGGAAGTAGTTTGTGTTTAACCAAAAAATAAAGTATAAATGTTTACTATGGAACATGGACTATGGCTTTGATTGATTTAATGTATTGCTATTTAATATGGAATGACACAGTTATCTCGCTGTACACATGCATATGTATGTATCATACTTATCGTTTTACCAAATGAAGTATAATATTCACTATTTGCATAACATTACCTCTTGACGATATTCTGCTTCCGTCAATTCATCTCCAATAGATTTCATCTGTAAATAAAGTAATATGAATGGATATGAGAACACATATGATTGCGACAAATACAAGACTTGCTGCTTTTAAAACTTTCTAAATTATTTCCCCCGTAAAATGATAGTGTTGTACAGTAGGAATAATATAGATATTTAAAGCAAATCAGCAGCTATATAAGTTTGCGGCAAAAATAAATATATAGTTAGCTATACCATAGCAAGGAGGAACTGTTTCTCCTCCTCCTCACCAACACCAACATTACCACCGCAACTACCATCACTACTTTTACCATCCTGATCTCCATCACCATCATCACGTACCACAATCGTCGTCATCATCATCACCATATAATCCCACGATCACCATCATATGCATCATGATCATTAGTTTCATCATCGTTATCATCATCACCATCATCGTGATCGTCGACATCATCGTTGGCATCATCATAATTACCGGCATCATCTTCACCATATTATCCCAGCATCATCATCATGATAAGCATCATGATTGTTAACATCATCTTGACCACCGACACCGACACCATCATCGTCGTCATCATCATCATCATCATCATCATCATCATCATCATCATCATCATCATCATCATCATCATCATCATCATCATCATCATCATCATCATCATCATCATCATCATCATCATCATCATCATCATCATCATCATCATCATCATCATCATCATCATCATCATCATCATCATCATCATCATCATCATCATCATCATCATCATCATCATCATCATCATCATCATCATCATCATCATCATCATCATCATCATCATTATTATTGTCATCATCATCACAATAACCATTACATTCCTCATCCCAAATATTATCATAACAATCATCACCACCATCACCATCACAACCACCACCATCATTACTATCAATATCACTATCAACACCAGCACCAACACCATCACTCTCATCAACGCCATATTGATCACCATCATCATCGTCATCAAATATTATCATCACAATCATCACCACCATCATCATCATCAACATCATCACCATCAACATCACCACCAACATCATCATTATTGTCATCATCATTACCATCACCATCATCACTTACCACCATCTTAGTCATCGTCACCGTCATTATCATCATCATCATCATCATCATCATCATCATCATCATCATCATCATCATCATCACCACCATCATCATCATCATCATCATCATCATCATCATCATCATCATCATCATCATCATCATCATCATCATCATCATCACCGTCATAACCACCACCATCCCCATTACCTTCACCATCATCACCACTATCATCACCACCATAATCATCATTATTGTCATCATCATCATCACTATCTCAACCATCACCATCACCACCACCATCACCATTACCTTCACTATCATAACCACTATCATCACCATCATCATCATCATCATTGTCATCATCATCATTACTATCACCATTATCTTTACCATCATCACCATAATCATCAAATTCCTCAACCCAAACATTATCGTCATCATCATTGCCGCTATTCTGATCAATTATGTGACCACCATAACCATCATTATAACCTTTACCATAATGATATCCATCACCATCATCACTTACCACCATCTTATACATCGTCATCGTCATCATCGTCATCGTCACCGTCAACGTCGCCGTCGTCGTCGTCGTCGTCGTCGCCGTCGCCGTCGTCGTCATCGTCATCGTCATCATCATCACCATCACCATCACAATCATCATCATCATCATCATCATCACCACCACCACCAGCATCACCATCACCACCATCATCATCATCACCACCATCATCATCATCATCATCATCATCATCATCATCTATATGACCATCTTCACCATCACCATCACAATTATCTTCACCACACTCAGCACCACCACCATCATCATCACCACCACCATCAATATCATCATCACAATTATTATCATCATCATCATCATCATCATCTATGTGACCATCTTCACCATCACCATCACAATTATCTTCACCACACTCATCACCACCATCATCATCATCACCACCACCATCAACATCATCATCACCATTATCATCATCACCACCTTCACCACCATCATAATCACCGACTTCATAATCACCAACATCAGGATTATGAACATCGTCATCACCATAATTTCCATTATCTTTATCTATGTGACCATCATCACCAATACCATCCCCATCATTTACATTACAATCATCATCATCATCATCATCACCATCATCATCATCATCATCATCATCACCCTCACCAACATCACCAACCTCACCACCATCACAACCATCACCACAACCGTCACCATCATCAACACCATCATCACCACCACCATTATCATTATTGTCATTATCATCATCGCAATCACAATCATTATAATCAGTATCATCATCTTCATCATCATCATCACCATGTGATCCCACGATCATCATCATAAGCACCGTTATCATTCACATCACCATCACCATCATCGTCATGGTCTTCATCATCGTAGGCATCTTCATCACCATTCCCATCATCACCATCATCTCCAGCATCACCCGATGATCCCACCATCATCAGCGTGGTAAGCATCATTAATAAATAAGATCATAATCACCACCAACACCATCATCGTCATCATCATCATCATCATAACCCACATTGTATTTATCTATGTGACCATCATCACCATCCCCATCTTCACCATCACCACCACCATCATCATCATCACCACCACAACCATCACCATAACCGTCATTATCATCACCATCACCTTCACCATAATCACCATCACCACCACCATCATCACCATTACCATAACCATCATCGTCAATGTCATTGTCTTCATCATTAACAATATCACCACCACCACCATCAACACCACCACCACCGACACCACCACCATCATCATCACCACCACCATCATCATCTCTATTACCATCATCATCACCATCAATATCACCATCATCATCACCACCATCGTCATCACCACCACCATCATAACCACCACCGCCTTCTCCATCATCACCAACAGCATCTTCATCAGATAAGAACCACCTCTTTTACCGCCTTTTAAAAGTTTACTTCCTTTCAAAAGCAAGGTAAAGCGGCACTGGTTATCAATGACCAAACGTTAGTATACCTCAAAACCCCTTATACCTGTCATGGATCATATACCACACTATGAAGTTAGTAAACATGTTTAATTATGTGTTAGCTTGATGTCACTAAAATGGCAAAGCACCAAATATCTGCGATGTTTCCGCCATTATATAGTTTAGTGGGTGCCAAGAAATATTCATCTGTAAATATTCCTTTAGAATGAACAGCATTGATTTAAAAATAAACTTCTCTTCAATTACCGGGAAGAGTATAGAACGTCCAGGTGCCTGCATCCAACGACCAGACTGGAGATTTAGTATGTAGTACCCTTCGCTTGATCCACAAGTGCCCCATAACACTTAACATAAATGAAAACAAAGCAGGATTATGGTAGGTAATCAATAGCAACAAACAAACCAGATGATCGATATAGAACGGCAGTCAATGTTATAATGTATGTTTTGATCAGGTCAAACTTCCATAGATTTAGGTACTGAGGCATACACAGTAAACAGTTTAATTCCGTTTATTTTTCATCAAAACGCATCACTTGAAGCTAAATAATTCATATAGGATTATTATCAGAACGGTCATTGAACTAATTTGATAGTTTTCTTTGATTGTTTAAGTCCATTAAGTTTCGTCTGAACACAAGACTGGTTACTTGAAGATTGAGGAAATGTTCAAGAAGAAAGACAAAAGGGAGCTATCAGTTTGTCTTAGTGTTTTACTCCAAAGCTAAATGTGTGATACCGAAATATTTAGATCACATAGCTATATATGTTATCTGTCTGGTTGCATCCCTTAAACTAAAATATGTTTAAAGTAGAAAGGACAAGTTGCCGTCATTCGAGAATTGTTAAGACTGTTAAAACATATTCGCAAATATTCAATATCTGTCCTCTAATGTACATGAATTAGATATATGTTTGTATTATAAAGCAAACATATATTGTGTGCAGTGTTCATTTCAATTTTTGTTTGTGCGTTTGGAATGTAATTTATACCAAATATTACACAGATTAATTAAAATATGTACTCAAAACTGATAAAACGCCACCTCCCTATTCCCTGCACAATTTCCAAAATGATAGTTAGGTTATGTAAGTTTGTTGTGACACATTTTAAGACAGTTATATGTCTCGGTTATTTAAGGGTTAGGGCACCCTCAGTCACGTAATGCGCAAGGGTTGCTCCTTACATTGCATGGTGCAAAATCTCACGTCTATTATCTCAATTTCATTAATGTCTTCAAAGGTTGTTATAGTCTTACAAGTTTACAAAGAACTGTATTTTACTGTGTTACTTGTGTTATTTATTACATTTATTGAAATTTAATGACAGATATATTTAAATGTATGTATTTCAGTAATTTTAATTGAATTTTTTAGTTTATATATATTAAAATATTTTTTCAGATATCTAAAGTTATTACAAGTGAAATGTCGTGTTTAATCTAACTTCATGTTTCAGCTCTTTCTCTCTGACATTAATGACATTGCTCATAAACGTTGCAGATGACAAAAAAAAATAACTATTCGAAAGCTATCATATAACCTGAACATTTGTCCTTAAAGCGTGAAGGTTGCATACAGCACATGATCCTGTATAGACAGATATCGTTAAATTGATCAGCGCTATGATGTGGAATATCCTAATGAAAACACAAGAAAGCTTATTTTACTTGATTTATGTTCGCTTTTCACCTTTGTTGACTACCAGTGGCACCGCTTTCTGTATTTTACCGCTAGGAGATCTATTTCACGTTTTTACTCTGTATTATGTTGTTATTTTAATTCCCTCAAACCATACCGCTAGCGTGCCTATTGCATTTAGTCTAGAACGTCTTCAATTGTAACTTTGAAAGTTTTTGCATCAGATTTTTGTTATGATATCAAACATATGCAGCCATGGGTGATCTATTCCTCACTCTTACCAACTCACTAAACTCAGGCTCCCCCACCCTCCAACTTTCCACTGATTTATTAAAATTGTTCCAAAGATCTTTCTCAGCTTTGTTACTCATTTGTATAATAGTTTTCGTCACATGTGTTAATATAAGATATAGACGTATTCTGTTCGGGATAAACATGATCTAAACAGTACCTTTAATTTTCTAGAATTTCAAGAGGAAAAGAAAACAACAATCTTTACAGCAGAAGACAAGAGATATTCATCAATCAATAACGAACTAATCAATAATTATCGTTTACTGTACCTTTAACGTTCTTTGATATCAAGTTGACCAAACCATGCATCGATGTATAAGGAGGCAGCAGACAGTCTGAAAACCTGATGATTAAAGAAACAGAAACTAAACTAACAAAGAGAAAAAAATCAGAGACTCCATAATGATTAGACGCTTGATTCGAATGAACTTTAAAATGAATCATATAATAAGAGATACCATTGTTAACCTCCATTCCCTAATACGCTATGTACCAGCTACATGATGTCTTAGCTTCTTGTTCAATTAATACCATTAACGACATGCGCTTTATTTAATTAATTTCTGATGAGATAACGCATATAATAACCAGCTGAACAATGTTTGAGAGATAATTAAACAATTAATAATAACTATAAATATTACCTTTTAATTTCTGTTTGACAACTCACATCATTAGTTTGATTGTTATTTTATGTCATGGGATACTTGGAGAAAGGGGAGATCACCATAATCATCATCTTAATCACCCATTCACCATCACTATAACCATTACCACCACCACCATCACCATCATCAACATAATCGTCAAAATCACCATCATCATCATCATCATCATCATCATCATCATCATCATCATCATCATCATCATCATCATCATCATCATCATCACCGCCATCCATCACAACCATAATCACCACCATCAATATCACCATCACCACCACCACCATCACCACCATCTAAATCATCAATATAAGCATCACCATTGCCATCATCATCATCATCATCATCATCATCATCATCATCATCATCATCATCACAATCACCATCATCGTAATCACCACCATCATCATGATCATCATCATCATCATCATCATCATCATCATCATCACAATCATCTTAATCACCATCATTATCATCATTATCATTATTGTCATCACTTTCGTCACTATCACCAGCATCATCATTGTCGCTAGTCTGGTCGTGTGTGTGACCACCATAACCATCATCACCAATTTTACCATCATGATCTCCATTGCCATCATCACGTACCACCATCGTCGTCATCATTATCATCATTTGATCCCACGATCATTATCATATGCATCATGATCATTAACATCAACATCACCATCATGATCATCGTTTTCATCATCTTTAGCATCATCGTCACCAAATGATTCCGTGATCATCATCATCATAATCATCACAATTATGAATATCATCACCACCATAAATCATCATCACCACCATCATCATCACTATATGATTCAACGATCATCATCGTGATCATCACCATCACAACCACCACCATCATCACTATCAATATCACTATCAACACCAGCACCTACACCATCACTATCATCAACACCATATTGATCACCATCATCATCATCATCACCACCAACACAACTACCACCACCACATCACCATCAATATTAACATCATCACCACCATCATAATCATAACCATCCTCACCACCAATATCATCACCACCAACATCACCATCATCATCATCATCATCATCATCATATGATTCCACGATCATCATCATGATCACCACCATCACCATCACAACCACCGTCATCACCATCATCGTCACCACCACCACAATCAATATCACTATCAACACCATCATCAACACCATCACAATCATCAACACCATATTGATCACCATCCTCACCATCATCGTCATCACCATTATCATCATCATCACCATCACCATCATCACCATTATCACCATAATCACCACCAGCAGCATCACCATCATTATCACCATCGCTCTTCTGGTCATGTGTTTGCCCATCATAACCACAAAAACTGTTACCATCATGATAACCAGCACCACTATCGTCGTCATCATCATCATAACCATATAATCCCAAAATCATCATTTTATGAATAATGATCCAAATCATTGTCATCATCACCAGTATAACCGCCATTATCACCATCACGATCATCACCGTATGATTCCACGATCATCATGATAATTAATTTCACCATCACCACCAATATCACCACCAGCATCAACATCACCACCGTCACCATTATCAATATCACCACTATCACAATCACCATGACCACCATCATCATCACCATCGCTGTTTTGGTCAAATGTTTGCCCACCATAACCAGAATAAAAACTTTAAAAAAAAAATAATAAAAACTGTTAACAATATGATCACCAGCACCACCATCGTCGTCATAATCATCACAATATGATCCTAAAATCATCATTATGTGCATAATGATCCAAATCATTGTCATCATCACCATTATCATCACTATCACCCTCGTCATAATCCTCATCACCATCATTACCATATGATTCCACGATCATCATGATAATTAACATTACCATCACCTCCAACATCACCACCAACATCAACATCACCACCGTCACCATCATCACCATCATCATCATTATGATCAACATCACCATCATCAACATCACCAGTATCGCCATAACCACTATCTCAATCAGCATGACCACCATCACCATCATCACCATCACCATCGGTGTTCTGGTCACTTGTGTGACCACCATAACCATTATCACCATTTTACTAGCATTATCGCAAGCACCACCATCACCATATGATTCCACGATCATCATGATAATTAACATCACCACTACCACCAACACCACCATCATCAGCACCATCATCACCATCATTGACACCATCATCATCATCATTAACGCCATCGCCATCGTCATCATCACCATCACCGTCATTATCACTACCATCATCATCACCACCATCATCACCATCATTATCCCCATCATTGTCACCATCATCATCACCATCACCGTCACCATTATCATTACCATCATCATCACAGTCATCACCATCGCCATTTCATTCACTATCGCCATTACCATCACCATCATTACCATCACCATATGCATCGTGATCATTAACATCATCTTCACCATAATCGTGATCGTAGGGATCATCAATACCATCATCATCATCGTCATCACCAGCATCACAATATGATCCCACAATCTTCACCATAGTAAGCATCATGATTATTAACATAATCATCACCACCAACTCCATCATCGTCACCATCGCCACCATCATCATCCTCTCCATCGTCATCACCATCATCACCATCACCATCATCACCATCGCCACCACTGTGTCCTCTTTGGTTTCCTTTTTTTCTTTATCTACTCCTTTCATTGCCTTATCTTTTCTTTCGTCATTATCCATTACTCCCCCCCCCCCAAAAAAAAAAAAATATTAAACATATTCTACTTCCAAAAATCTTTACACATCACGAAGGCCTAGCAACGATTTCAAACCAGACAGTGTCTAGACGTATCCATGGCAACCTCGAGGTGCTTGTTTGTCAGTAAATTCCAGGTGTTTTTATAAAGGACGCGCCGTCTCTTCCATTGAATACAACTTCTTGTCATTGTATTGTTCAAGTATTTGTTTGACAGGTGTTAAACGAAAAAAAAATGTTGAACTATTGAAAAGTGTCAGTACAGTCAGTGTACGTCCCTAGCAAGAAAGAAAACATGATGAATTAAGTTCAATAGAAGTTTAGGATAAAAAAAAAAAAAATGTGTACTGTCTGAGTAGAAAAGTGAAGAAATAGTTAACGTATATATACATATATATATATATATATATATATATATATATATATATATATATATATATATATATATATATATATATATATATATATATATATATATATATATATATATATATATATATATATATATATATATATATATATATATATATATATATATATATATATATATATATATATATATATATATATATATATATATATATATATATATATATATATATATATATATATATATATATATATATATAGCACTGGATTGGTATTTACGTTTACTTCTCCAAGTTGGTGCTTAGGTTTACCTGAGGTGAAATGATTGGATCAACTTGAAATTTTACATCAGTATACCTTATGGTACTAGGACTGCATATCAGTCGTTATAAGTTGCTACCTACTTTTTGGGTCATTTGGCAAGGAAAAATCCAATTGGTCAAACCCTTACGGTAAACCTAAGTCTTGCTCTCAAAGTATATCCCCCAGTTGGTATATAAGTTGACCTGACGTACAGGCATCCGTAGTTTTCTTGACAGCGGCAGTAGCCTGTATTCAGTGTATACGTTCTACACTGTGTACACTGTATACGCCAGGGCTAACGCATACCCGTAGGCTGCATTGCTTGCAACCCAATAACAGTTTCGGCTAATATTAGATGATGTGTAGTATCTGTTCCCTCTCGATGCAAGGGCACTGGGCTTGAGATCGGGTCAGTCGTTCGCCGGGTAGTTTGGTTTTCGTGCCCAGGTTCTTTCCTTGTTGACTTTTTCTTAAAATGTACCGTTAACACGAAAACGTCTCACCAACAACTTCAGGTAAGGTCCATGAGATTAGTCAATAAAGTTTGGTGATATTAATAACGTTGATATAACGTTGTTGCATACACCTTCACGTTATTTGTTCATACCCATATTTCAATAGTCTAGCTTCTAGCCTAAAACTTGTAAGGCCTAGCCTACGTTCGGCTGTAGCCTAGGGCCATAGTCCAAGTCCTAACAATAGCTTAGCATTGGGTCAAGGGTAAACTGGTCTGTAGTTTGAGCTACAAATTAATACCAACTGCCAGAGAAATTAGATTTCACGTAGGTCAGCTTAACTTCTTAGCCTACTGTGCATGTATGTATCATCATATATCATATATCATCATATATGGCCTTAGATTTTGCTGGACAATTATGTTACTGTACATTGCCCTAATCATGACCAAATACTGTAGCATGGTGGGCTTATAATTGACGCACTTAAGGATTTGATCAATGATATCTATCAATGAAAAATCCAAATTACTCAACTGTATGTGTTTTTCATATGTGTAGTTCCTCAGAAATGTTCTGATCTCAAAATATTTAAGGTTCTGTGCTTATGCACCGTACAATTGAGCAGAATTTGACCACAAAATTTCTGCCCTGTCAAGTTCTTTCATACCCCTAAATTGACACATTCGTCGATAAGCTAACTGTAGTGTAGGCCTTAGTATACATCCATTGACTTTAGATGCTGTTTGCTATGCTCTGAGCCACTAAGCTTTGACAGGTCATGTCCCAGAGAGTAGTGTTTTCATATTGAGGTAATGTTGGGTATTTTAAGGGTGTAAGATTTCCAAATGGCCAAAAAACGTGCAAAACTGGGGGGGGGGGGTGTTAAAAGCTTAAAAAATACCACAATTTGGTCAGCAAATACCTCAAATGGATTCAAACTCATGAAATATGTAATTCTGTTTGACTGCAAAAAAAGTTTAGGTGGCCTGCTGCATCGTTGCTAGTAATAATTTAAGGTGCGTCAATTACGGAGGTGCGTCAATTATGAAGCCTTTACTATACTGTACAGTAGCTATGCCTAGATTATTAGAGACTGAAGTCACCATGCAAATGTAACTTACAAGTAGCCTGTATTGAATAAGAGATGCTATAATTGTTAGAACTTTTCAAAAGGTTCTTGGAAGTCTTTACTCTCCAAAATATTCTCAGACATTCTAAACACCACTGTACTGTAAGATGTCTGAATATCCCAGTGAGGGTATCAATAAAAACAGTTAAAGGATATATCACTAGAAAATCCAGCATCAAATTTGGGCCAATGCAGAATACCTTTAATCTAAGTCTCTCAAGTGATGCATTGTGTTTCAAGTGTGTTATTTATAACTAGCCAAAATTTGTACAAAATAACAATGCCATGCATCCAAAAGGTTATTGAGTCAGTACATTTCCATAATGTAACTATTACAAAAGCTGAGTGCACCTAATTAAAAGTTAACATCCTCCAAAAATCTATATAACACAAAAATTTGATAAAGCCTTCTATCCCTTCCCTTGCATATACTGTAAGTCATTTTGTTAAGTCTATTTAGATCCATAAGTAATACCAAGTTGACTAAATGTGCAATATTCAGTGTTAAAGATCTGAGCTCTGTATTGCCCAAAATATATTGGAGAGAAGTGTACAATAAAAATTGAAATAATGCACATCTACACTCTGACCATTTGATATTTATTTGATTGGCACTGTTAATGTTTTCTCAGACAAATTTGATGATCAACATTCTCAATCTCAAGATGAATGACAACATCCCACTATCCAAAGGAATAACACTGTACGATGAAGCTGCCATGCAGTGAAAAAGTCAATGTTGGAACGGTAGCAATCATAGCTAGAGCACAGATGCCGTCTGGGACAAACTGATGGGGTGACCTACTGCATCATTGACAGCAAAATGGAAGATATTTTCTGAATTAACCAAAAAGTAAGTTAATATTCTGTAGGTTTGACATCGCATAAACTTGATTCCATAGGACTCTATTATCTCAAATACGAGTAACAACTGAGGTAATTTATTCCAAAGTTATGGAATGAAGAAAGAAACAATCAGAAGGGATGAAAACTTTTGTATATCTGGTTAATGTGGTGGTATCTTTTCCTCTATGTCCATAGTATTTAACTACACTAGAGCTATATCCACTCTCTGGTTTTTAATCTTAAAGGTCAATGCAAGACAACACCAAATTGTCAGGCTAGGTCCACATAAAATGTACATACATGTATATTTAAATTTTGAAATCTTTACAATTTGTAAAGCTTGAATGACTTGCAACTTTTAAAAGCACTTGCTATGGTAGGGAGCTGTTTCAGCTCCAATTGAATGCATGGCTGCATAAATAAAATGTGTAATGTTGTATACAAGGCAAGATGAATCAAGAATTAATGGGAACAAAATGGGATGGATAAACGAATTGAAATTTACAGTGAAAATAGTATATATGAAAGGTTGTGAGATGATTAAAATATTGGCTGAATTACAGGAGATTTAGTTTTGTAAAGCAGTTCATTGTTTTCATCATTTGTAGAGTGTGAGGTCATGTGAGGTCTAATCGGTAATCGCAAAACATTCCAAGCTATATTGCGCTTGCTATAATTGGGACCAAATCAGCATATCTTTAAGAGAAAGCTTTTCTTTTTGTACCAACAGATGGATAGATCTACAGGCTAATACAGCAAAGGATATGCTCTAATTAGAAATGCCAGGCAAGATTATCACACAGTCTACAGTGGGGTGAATACAATCATCAACCAAGCTATTCATCATGCTGTACATAGTGGTATACAGTAGCTCCTTGTTGGGCTTATCAATTAATAGCTTGCATAGAAGCCGATGCCAAGCAAAGCAAAAGTATGTCCTGTAAATCGCGAAGTAGATTCACACATCTCATGTATATCCTCTGGGCCACAGCACATCTTTCAATGGAGTTAGGAAGTTGCTGGGAGTTGTTGTTGGATTGGCACAGTAATGTAGTATTTGCTTCACATAAATGCAGAGCAGTAACAGAAAACTAACTAGTTCCAGGATATGTTACACTGTTACACCATATAAAAGATAGAGGAAATTAATATTATAAGCTTCAAGCAGACAGAACCAAGAGAATGCAGACCAGTCTTCATGGGAAGTCATTCTTTTGCAATGTACTTCTTGAAATATTTTAGTTTGGTGACATTGTGGCACTACATGTTTTTGTATTAGGGAACATTTGCAGCTGCTTGTCAAGAACATGGAACTTGTTATACAACTGAAGTGGTCCTGATGCTTAAGTGTTGAGGTTACTGGATATTTTGCTGCCTTACCTTGCTTTAACTGTTCTTAAATGCATTTCTCATGTTTTAAGATGTTTTAATTTTGTATTCCAAGCAAGATCAGCAAGCCATAGTACAGTAATTTTAATCAACCACCACACAGATACTTGTGCAGGACTAAGGGTATTTGTTAAGCAGATTACTATTATAAAAATCTTTCAAACTTTATCCCACAGAATCTCCAGGGGTACACTGCATTGTTTCTGAACCACACTTTCACAATTCTACAAGTGGGGTTCAGGGGTTATGCTATGGGAAAAGTTTACAATGTTAGGCCTGACTTAATTACTGAAAGCTTTTGGTCTTTTATTACACCAAGAACCAGTTTATTCTTTTAACAAAATTAAATTTTTTCCCCTCAAAATTGAGGGGAGTGAATACAGTAAAGGCACATGCAACTAGCACCAATGTCATGGAAACCTAGTGCAGCCCAATGAAACATACTGTAAAACCACAACATTTGTAACTATAGGTATGAAATTGTGCAATCCAGGGGTATTGTGTATAATTTTGTCCCTCCAAGCATGGAAACTCCATGATATTGTGGTAATTTGCATTGGTTACGGTATTAGATACAGCCTATACTGGTAAGTCTAGATAAATACTTGAGGTATAAGTTAGTTCCCAAAATGTTTCTCATGTATGAGAGAGGTCAGTAAATTGAGGTCATGAAATAGTGCAAGTATCCTGGTTTATGTGAAATAAATCTTGTGGAAAATATAAACTGGGATTGAAAATACAATCAACTGCTTGAATATGATTGTACAATTTTTATTGTGTCTCGTCTTTTAATATCATGCTAATCTCCACTACTGTATGTGTTTGGTAATAAGACAGATTTCTGGGTAGAAGTTTAAAAAAAACAAATCTTCAACAATTTTTGATGAATTTTAAGCAATCACATTCACTGCCTCTATCTCTGTTTACATTTTGAGTCAGCAACACAGTATACTCTACAGTAGTGTACAGAAAGGGACACTTTCTGATGTATTCCTGATCAATTGAAAATTGTTTGTTGTTTGACTGTTTGTAGCAGTATTCCTCGGAGGAGTGAAAAAAATAAACATACAGTGAACAGTTGCAACTGCGCATTTATTTATACATTACTTAAATTATGTTCTGATGCAATTCATGTATTATTCACTGTCAATTTTAGTTCAAAACTGCCAGTATACCATTAGTTCATGAGCCATAATTTTTTTGCTTTAAAAATCTGGCTTTGAGTGTATAGTATTTTGTCAAAAACATAAAAGTGGAGGGGCTGCTTATCATCATTCCCTGAACAGGCTTTACCCAATTTGTTAACTATAAAGGTAACATATCAAAATGTCTGGGGACTTGCCACAGTGCTGACAATTTTCAAATATTTCCATGGTTCCACCAGGGATGTTAGAGATGGACAAACAACATTTGAGCTCTCTTTAACGTTTGTTTCGTGCCGACATTAATACTGTTTTTGGTCCAATACTAATACCTAAATAGGGTGACAGGACAAAATCCCCCCGGACAAAGTCCCCCTAGGACAAAATCCCCCAGAGCCAAAATCCCCCTGGACAAAATCCCCCTAAGACAAAATCCACCCAAGCCAAAATCTCCCCAAGCTATAAAAAATCCCATCAATTCTTTACAAAAATGCGTCATCCCGGTCCCTGCTATCGTCATCCAGTACCATCATCCGTTACCCTCACCAGTATTTCCATTGGTACTCTCAATGGTACTCTCAGTGGTTCCCGGACCAGTACTCCGACCATACCCCGACCGGTACCTTAATAGTGAGTCTGACAGTTACCCCCACCGGTACCCCTCCCTGACCAGTACCCTGGACTGTACCCCGGCCGGTACCCAGACCGGTATCCCAACTGGTATCCTGAAAGGCACCCTGACACATACTCTGACACGTACCCTTACTAGTACTGGTACAATAAACAGTAATTTGACCAGTACCTTGACCGGTCCCTTAAATGTCACACCATGGAGCTATATCCCATGGCCACACTAACAGGTAGCCTCGCAATTACCCTCAATGATCTCCCGACCAGTCCCCTGACCAGTATCCGGACTGGTATCCTGACCAGTACCCTAACCAGTACACTGAGTGGAACCCTGACTGGTAGAGTGACCAGTATGATGACCGGTACCCTGACCAGTCACATGACCAGTACCTTGACCGGTACCCTCACAGGTACCCTAACAGGAGCCCTCACAGTTACCTCGCCAGTACCCTCACTAGTACCCTGACCAGTCCCCTGAACGGTACCCTAACCAGTGCAATGTCCCATGCCTTGACTGTCACACCTGGGCCATCCCTGGTTGTTGCAGGCAGGCTTTGTATGGGTCATGGGGATATTGTCTGGGGGATTTTGTCCTAGAACCCCTAAATAGCACTCAAAACGGATAATGGTACCAGACGGTACCTGTACGTTGTCTGCTAGATTCATACGATGTCAAAATGCTAGAACATGCACTAGAATACCGTTATCAGTCGTCAGTAGGTATATACCACACTCTTCTCATATCAGTATTTGTTTCTAATGTCATAACAGGCAGTGGCGGAGCGTCCATACAGTCAGGCGGGGGGGGGGCGGACTCAAATGGGAAGCTGGCGCCCTTTTCAGCCATTCACCACTTTTTACTTATTCGCGATTATTTACTTTTTTATTGCGCTCTCATCTACCTATTGACATTTGTCACATTTTGTTGGCGATGACACTTATACCCAAAGGGTCATTTCCGGCGATGTAGGGAGTATCTTTACTCAAAAGATTTCTGTACGCTCTTTGCCAACCTGTGGTGGCGCTCCTCTTAGATAAAGTCGAAAGCGCCCGTACAGACCTTTCTCGCCCCTCTGATCAATATCCCTAGATCCGCCACTGGCTCCCAATCTTCTTCCCCGTCAATCCGTCTAGTATCCCCCCCCCCCTTCCCCAACCGAACCTCGTATGTTAAAGGAATATCTAATGATTAGAGACACTTATTCTAATGTTAAATCAGCAAAGTGCAAGCAATAATGATATTATCACTAAGATTTTTTTTTAATTTCTCAGTTACACCGTCATTTAACTTCCCACTCAATCTTACACTCCCTGGTAGGCTGGTACTCTTCCATCCCAATGTAGGAAACTTCATCGTTACACGCAGCACGCAACGATCTTTGTTCTACTTAATTGATCCTTACTGAGTCTTTCAACTTAAAAGCATAGTTTTTCCAAATAGCTTAGTGAAAGTTACACAGTTTAATAAATTAGAAGCATCTCCTTGTTAAAGAATTGTATTATCGGCGTATAGTCTTCCGATAAGCGTAACTTAGGGTTGAAAGAAATCAGTGAGAGCAGGCAGTAATGATATAAACTTACATATATATATATATTTTCAAATCTCTTATTGAACAAATTATCAGCCCCCTGGTTACATCGTCATTTATCATCCCCCCCCCCATCCTGCCCTACCCTTCTTCACCTCACACACTCCGCTTTATAGGGTTAAAAGAAATCAGCGAGAGCAGGCAGTAATGAAATTTACTTACATTAATGATTTTTTTAAATCTCATTTAGGACAAATTATTAGGTCCCCCTGGTAACATCATTTACCCCCCCCCCCCCATTCTCCCCTTCCCTTCCTTACAATCACCGCTTCTCTTACACCTAATATATGAGATATCCTCGCAAAGCGTGATGAACTAGGTCCCTCATTTATCTAATGCGTGGGAGGAACTCGAAACTTTCTTCCTTATCCGCATATTCCAAGCTTTCTCCAAGAAAAGAGTTACAGTACCTATTACCCAGATTTTTAAAATAGCCTCCCTCCTCATAAAACGTGATGATCTATGTCTCTCATTAATCTAAAGCATGGATGAACTACCAACTTTAAGCATATTACAAAGTTTTTCCACAAAAGAGCTACGGAACCTACTACACACAAATTATGTAAATGTCACTAAACGGCATCCGTAGGGACATCGTTTTTGTTCCACATTTGAGTTTCCATCATATCTTTAATCTGCTTTTCATACATATCTTTTATTGTGATTGTTATGATGACCACATCTAAGGACTTTTGAGTCATATTATTGTATCCAGTGGAATTGTCTCGCTGAGATATAAAAGGATGAATTTTCCGTACGTTTTCACGGTAGGCCCCTCTGTTCAAGGTCAATGCACGACTATAACATTAGGTCCACTAAGTGCGGATATTGGTCTCCATTTGCCACTATTGCAGAAAACCCAACCGAGCAACGTGTCTACGGTGTCTCTTAAAAGACAATATTATTAACAAATTCGAAAAGAATTTTTAATCTCTTTGGTGTCATTTTAAAAGTATTTCTGATAACCTTACGTACAGAATTCTTTTATATGAGAAAGGTACATATAAGAAACATGACAATGACCGTGATAAAACCAATTTCAAGATTACTAGCGATCAATTCGCTCAATTTGTTTCAAAAAATGATTGAAAAGTGATATGAATTCCTCCTCATTCATTCTTTTTATTTGAGCATGTTGAACGCTTGCGATAACATGTCATTACGAATCATTGCAGACGCTCACCCAAACCGTTAAAAAATACCGTCCCTCTCCCCCATCCCTTCCTACACTGAGCTCCCAACAGTGGCGGAGCGTCAATACAGTCAGGGGCGGATGCCCCCCCCCAACGGACTCATAGGGACTGCTGGCGCCCTTTTCAGCTATTTATCACTTTTTTTACTTATTCGCGATTATTGACTTTTTTATGGCGCTCTCATCACCTATTGACATTTGTCACATTTTGTTGGCGATGACACCTATTTATTCTTCGTTTATCTGCAAATTAGCAAGGCCCGGAAAGGGTCATTTCCGGCTATATAGGGAGTATCTTTACTCAAAAGATTTCTGTACGCTCTGCCCCAACCTGTGGTGGCGATCCGCTTAGATAAAGTCGAAAGCGCCCATACAGACCATTCTCACCCCCTCTTTCCAATACCCCTATAGCTCCGCCACGATAACAGGAGTGACTTTCCATATGTTATTGGTAGGAAATTGCAGGAATTATTGGAATCCTCAATGAAAACTATACGTAGGTAGTCTTGTTTGCGAGGGGATTGAGTTGTGTAGGTGTTACACAAAAACGTAGATATGCTTTCTTTATTCTTGTGGAAAGCCGCTTTCACTTTGATATCAGATAAACCTGTGGTACATGCAGTGACGTAGCCAGGATTGTTCCAGTGGAGGGGGTGGGCGCTTGGGGGGGGGGGGGGGCTTGACCAATTCCTGGGAGGGCGTCTTGTTACTACCTGAGTGGAGAGCCACCATGGGTTGGCGCTCAGCGTACGGGAAATTTTCAGCTATAAAGACCTCCTAGATCGTTGGAAATAACACTTCCCAGGCCTTGTAAGCTGCTCTAAAGTTTCACAACATCCTTTATTTTGAGATCCCCATGTCTTGATATGGTCATCAAATAGTTTAGAGAGATAGAAGAAAAAAGACAATCTGGTAAGTTGCTTTGAAATATCATGACATATCTCGGCCTATGCGCTATGTCACGTCAGGTTTTTCAGCAACTATAGCCTACTGCCGGTCCGCGGTCGAAGGGTCGTTCATGAGTGGTCATCATGGAGATTCGATACCATGCAGACCAATGAATGATATATTTTTCGCACATGTAATTTTTTCGACACCCAAAATTCCAGTGGGCGGGCGACAAGCTTTCATGGGGCTGTCGCCCCCACCCCCCCCCCCCCCCGTGGCTACGCCACTGGGTACATGGTGCCGAAGCACATATCTTCAAAGTACTGTCTCCAACTTTCAATTGTTTCAAGCTACTATGTGACCAAAGAGAAGTTCTCAAGGTGAAGTTGCAGATCTGAAAGGACCAGTAATTTTACTAGGAAACCTTTCGACCACGTACACCTTTGAAGTAGGATAGGATTACACAGTATTTGAATTCTTCATCGATCGGCTTGTATTAAATTAGCTGAAACTCTATAGACTAGTCTTGCAAGGTTTAAAGAAATGGCTCCTTACATAGTTGGCATGATTCCGATTCATCCAGTGCAAATTCATCCAGATGCAAATTCATCAATATAATTGGTCGAGAACTTGCTAGAACAGTAAGCTGTCTGAATTAGCATCTTCAGATCGATTATGGGTTTGCTGAGTTAGGGAGCAATATTTTCGAAGTACAAGGACCAACCAATGAACACAATTTTAACATAAGAGGCAGAGATAAGACACTATAGCACTCTATTTATTACTGATAAATGCAAATATTTTCATTAAAAATCATTATGAAATTTCATGTTACTTTCAGAAATATATAAACAAAGCAACTTCTACAACTTCAGCTCATTCACATTCATGCTATCAGCTAGAAAATTTACCATGAGGCACATTTTCTATGAGGCATTGATGTGAATACCACTGACATAACTTGTGCTATTCAAATGGATAAAGGGCTTGGTCAAGTCATGAATAAGGCTCTGCCCCATATATTGCACATGTACAAAAAGGGTTACTGCTGTACATGCAATACTTTTTTGATGGGGGAGAGAGGGGGGGGGGGGAGATGTGGTAACATGTTGAAAAGACCACATCTTTTAATATTTCATTTTTCTTTTGAACATATGCAAATGCTAGAAATGAAAGCACTTGGAAATTTCTTAAAGAGATAGGCAGTTGTTGCCCTTGCACTGCTTTGAAGTCTGCACCACTGTAAATATTGTTGAAGGAGTGGAGTTCTGCGAATCTCTTGATAGTCAAGTAATAAATTTTTCTTTCACTGTTTGTTAAACAGCTCCTAGCAGTAATATGTATTTACACGACATTGTATCTGAGGTTCATTATGTAACCGGTGTTTTCTACATACAGTCAAATTAAAAACCAATGTTAAACTTGTTCACCTGCAATGGTCTAAATTCAGAAAGTACATCAATATCATAACTCTTTTGCATGTTGTATAACGGTACTGAATTTGAAGTGGATTATATTTATAAATGAATATAGCAATGTTTTGGGTAAAAGCAATTAAAGCATCCACTTGAACTTCATGTTTTCCTTGCATTGTTTGCTACTTCCTCCTATCTAGATTCGAAAGGGACATATAGATAAATGCTCAATACCTCAAACAACATTATTTAACCTTGTTTCCCACAAAATATGTTCTGTCCCAGTTTCTGTAAACTACTCGGAATAAATGGAGGGGTGGGGGGGGGGGGGGAGTTGGACAGGTTGGGAAACTAAATATTTGACAGATGTTGTATTTGACAATAAAATTCACCTTCCCAAGGAAGTAATACAGTTCTTTAAGTGGCATTTTATGAAGGACCTACAGTATGTAACGATAGCAGAATTGTTTATTGCCTCCTGCTGAAATGTCCAATAAAGACTCGCAGTATTGGAATGTTCATCAGATTCCTCATTTTATAGAAACATCTGTGTTTATTGAAACTTTCCTAGGATGTTGCCAACAAGATGCAGTTGAAGTCTACTGTACCTTGTTGTCAAAGGTGGAGCTCACAAAAAGTCCTATCAACTAGTCTTATTCAAGCAGTGGCAACATATGGGAAAAAAGAAAAGCAAAATATGGTACAATTTTGTTAATATTATTTTGAACTATTTATCCCAACACCCTATCCTCCTTTTAAGACTTTTGCAAGCTTGTAAACCAGTTACAGCACTCATGCAACATGATATGACAAAGGTTCATTGTCAGAACATGAAACTAGCAATTTGGAGTAAATTTGTTAAAAGAATGATGAAGTTAATACACTGAAATATTGAATGGGGCTCAAAAGAGCTTAAGAAGTCTTTTGAGGTACATTACTTGTTCTGATAAATATATTAATTGCCCTAAGATTCAGCTATTAAAGCAGCTACTAGTCAGATACTAGATAGTATGGGATCATGAAGGTTTTCAGGTTTTACCTATATTGGCCTCAAATAACCTTTGACTTGGCTAAGAGCACTCAGCACATGATACACCTGCATACAATCTTCCATTCATCATTCCAATATTGAACTATCATGTTAACATGGCTTTCAGTTTCATATATCTAGTTATCTCACATGGGCTTCTGCTATACTGTAACACCTACTGAAAATTCAGTAGCCAACACCTACTGAAAATTCCAGTATAAATATAAAATTAATGAAATGATTCAGAAAATACTTTAACAGAAAGGAAAACTATTATAAACACTTCTGTTCATACTGACCTCAGCGTAAACAATTTAGAGACCAAGAACATATGGTATAATAACTATTAGCTAACATTTCTTCCTTCTACTCTGCAATTTTGAGAGAACAATAAGCAAAATTGATACTGGCAAATGTAACATAGCAACAATAACAATAATTCACAAATGATGATGACATCAGAAAAAGTAGCAACCAAGACAATGATGATGATTTGAAAATCTTAATGAGCAATCCTAAATGTAACTAGAATATCACTTTTAGTAGAGCAGGGTTCTCACAAGCACGTTCTAACCTGGCGGTGGTCGTGGTTTGAATATGATTTTGCCTCTCCCTGCATGGTTTGAAAGTTGAGCGCCCGGGCTGAACATTTATGAACCAGGAAAAGCTTGCTGCGACTTATCTGGTCCGAAAAATTATAGCATGAGGTTAATTTCCTCCTGGGTGCATAATTATCATAACAGTTCAAGAATTTTTACCAAAGGTGATCATATTTGAATATCTGGAGTCGGCTCGGACTTGAAGGGTCTTGGATTTGGCTCATACCAAGTGGGCTCGGACTTGGCTCAGACTCTGGCTAATTGGACTCGACTACAGCTCTGCCATAAATATAAAAAGATAATGGATTGTTAATAATTTATTATATGATGTTGAGAAGGTAGAGACTTAGAAAGTTAACTCCTAAATGTAATGGATAGCATTAAACTCTTCGTTTCACTAACAAAAGGATTCTCAAATACAGTACTAGCAACATTACAGCTGAAATAATGGATCACCAATACGATGCAGTGAAGAAAGGGAGTTAGTTAGTTTCACTAACAAAAGGATACCACATGCAGTACCAACAAGAGGGATGCCCATTATATTGAGGGTCCACTAGACTTATTGTTTGCTAGACCCAACACCCCCATTGTGGGAAGCATTATTGAGCGTCTAGTTAGCATTTATTGGGTAACCGAAAGTATTGAAGGACCTTGGTGACTCCCCTCCCAGTAGTTTTATAACATTTATGAACCAGGAAGAGCTTGCTGCCACTTATCTGGTCCGAAAAAATTATAGCATGAGGTAAATTTCCTCCTGGGTGCATAATTATCATAACAGTTCAAGAATTTTTACCAAAGGTGATCTTTGGTATCTGGAGTCGGCTCGGACTTGAGGGGTCTTGTATTTGGCTCAGACCAGATGGACTCGGACTTGGAATGGGCTCTGGCTAATTGGACTCGACTACGGCTCTGCCATAAATATAAAGAGATAATGGATTGTTAGTAATTTATTATATGATGTTGTGAAGGTAGACACTTAGAGAGTACTCCTAAATGTAATGGATAGCATTAAACTCTTCGTTTCACTAACAAAAGGATTCTCAAATACAGTACTAGCAACATTACAACTAGAATAGTTGATTACCAATACGCTGCAGTGAAGTAAGGGAGTTTAATAAAGAGCATCCCTCAATGTAATGACTAGGATGAAACTCTTAGTTTCACTAACAAAAGTATACCACATGCAGTACCAACATGGGGGGGGGGAGGATGCCCATTACATTGAGGGTCCACTAGACTTAAGGTTTGCTAGACCCAACATCCCCATTGTGGGAAGCATTATTGAGCATCTAGTTAGCATTAATTGGGTAACTGAAGTATTAAAAGACCTTAGTGTCTCCCCTGCCAGCAGTATAACAACTGGAATAATGGATTGGTGAAACAATGTTTTATTTGATACAGTGAAGTAAGGGAGTTACATGAATAATAGTTAATGCAATGAATATGATTAAAATCTTTGTTTTACTAACGAAAATTATTCTCAAATACAGCAACATAAGAATTTGTATAAATGGATTACTAATAATGAATTTTATGATGCTGTGAAGGAAGAAAATTCATTAACAAATTTTAATTTGTATGCTGCATGTCATATACCTGTCCAGAAACTAAAAAGAAAAATTCAAACTCATAGAATGCACCGTACCTGGCTCCAAGCAATGACATATAAATCTAGTCCGCATTGTATCTACAGAAGTTGTTTGTCCAATTTTAATCGAAAGCCTTTCCTTTCATTGAAAATTTTGATCTTCAGTAAAAATATTCTTCTGTCTGCAGATTTTATTGATGACAGTACTTCCTTCTCTTGTGGAGAAATTCCACCAGCTCTTGTTAACCTACAACAAACCAAAACAACATTTCAATCATATGTCAAAGTTTCACTGAAGTACATTCCATGTAAATATTTTTTTAAAGCCTCACATTTTGATATTGACATTGTTGCAAAAGGTACAAATACACACATCATAATCAAGGTTAAAATATGATGGTGTGTTAACACCTCAAGTCTTTGCTTCACAATCCTACCTACAATTCATTCCAGCCTGCCAGATGGCAGATTTACAGTACATTTGGTTTTCAAAGACTACACATTAAGTCATTTCAATTCTGATTACATTCTATGATGGTGGAAGTAGCAAAGTAAAACAAAAGGTTTGGCAGTGGACTTGGTGGGAAGTGGAAAGTCTTTCTTACATTACTTTGTTAGCCGTTGCCTTAGATCGTTTTCATTTTTTGAAAATAAACAGCAACTTTTCATCATCTTTTTCCCTGTTGAAACTTAGTACAGTAAATTTATATTATGTATAGTGTGTGTTGATCAGACTTAGAGGATATTAAAGGGAAGACTTTAGAAAACTAACTTCAGGTCATAGGGATTTAAAATATATCTCACAGTCAATACTTACTGAATATTAAAGACAACTAGGGATGTTTGCAATATATGCTTGTGGGAGCTCCTTATTTCCATATAAGCCATTTCTCACTGCATCCCATGGTCAGCATGAACCAGCAGCTCAAAGTTACAGTATTTTGATATCCTGTGTCGACCTTGAAATTGCAGCCCTGTACTTCTTGCAATAAAGTGGAGCATATCTGCTGTGGTGTTCTCATTCTGCATTCATGCATTCCTCAAATTGTGCCAAATTTAAGCCATCTTTTCTGACAAGAGAATGAACATAAATAAGTCCAGATAATTGTTTCATAAATTGCAGGTGGAAGTCTTGACAGTGCAGTTCCCTATTTGATGTCAATACTTAGTGTACATGTTGTCCAATATTCATGTCAGTTTAGTTAATTTAACTATCACTTTTTTCATGGAAACCGCATATATGCAACAATTGAGAAAAATGCCACACTACTAAGTTTGAATATTGATCTATTATTTGGTATGTAAGTTGTACCCAGGAATTTAGCATGCAATCACTTCAAGAGATTGACTGAGTATTCATGCATGGTTCAATGCCTCATCCCGCATGCAGTTCATTTACTTAAAAATTGCATGCACCCTAGACTATGTATACCGGTACATTTAGTCCCTCAACGTATCATTTGGGGTTTAAGCTCAGGACTACTTGTGTACACAGACTTTGGCATTATGACTGAGCTCATTTTTAATGTTTGGTTTCAATGATGTTGAAACTTTCCACTCACGATGGCATATGTGTGCGTGTGCATTGGTAGGAGTACTGTGTTTGTGATCCTAGCTTGTAAACACAGTTTCTCATGACAGTAAGCTTTATTGGACAGATCTCATAGTTGGTACAGTATGTATGTATAGATGCATCACAAGTACAAGAAGCCTATTGTTTTTGGGGAAGGTCAAAGGAAATTTAGGTAAAAATGGTCAAATTGTGAAAACTCAATTTGAAGCATGGATAGATCTGTTTATTGGTATGTCTAGGCCAGTGGTTGGGTCAACAGGACAAACTTGTGAAAACCTTATTTAAACCATACATCTCAAAGCAGGGTACACTAGCTTGCAGAGATATATAATGTTTAGTATCATGTTATATCGCTACAGAAGGCTTTCAGTGGTCTTTTTAGATCCCCAACTGTCACTTTGAAAATGTTGTTTATCACAGTTCTCAATAGTTTTTTGCTGTATATTATTAAGATACAATAAGTTGTACATGCAGCCTACACATATACAGTAGCATACATGTCAGATTGACAAATTCATAAAATGAAACTTATTACATAATGGAAACCATGTGCAGTGCAGTTTGCATAATGGTGATCTATTTATACACCCAACCAGCTAGTATCGGATCATAGCAACATGTTACCACATGTATGCATTTAAGTGTTTTGTCACACAGTACAGTGCTAACATCATACAAGGGAGTTTTATTTGTTCCATAACAACTCTGATCATAATAGCCTGTTCGTGCAGGGAGTTGTAATGGAACAACTCCCTGGTTTGTGCTACAGTATGGACATGAGAACTATCTAGTGCCTGTTGAACGTTAGTCTTGTGCATTTTCATGTTACTTACTAACACCAAATTACTGCACACATAAAAGTATGAAAACTGAATACAATCAAGAGCTTTTATTTGGACATGATACCCAATATGAAACTACTTTAGTTGCACATACTGTATGTATGCTGGTTTTTATCATGAATGATTTTTATAGGAGCCATGATTTTTTTTTTTTTTTATGAAGTAGGTCTGGATTCCCTTGGCATTATAACCTGATTGAAATTTAACCTCTGTGATTGCACTAATATGTGAGACCATTGATCAACCTAATTAATAGCTTTTAATGATGAAGACACTGATAACAATTTCATAACTCATTAGTGTGAACACAATGCAAGGTTCAATGAGGTACTGTACTGTTTACTTCCTTAAAATGTATAGCTGGTGGTTTTTCAACATACTCTAATCCTTTCAAATATGTTACATTGAATCTTTACACTTTTCCATTGATATATCACAGACTGTGTTTTTTGTTATGGGACTCTGTAAAACTGGATCAAACCTAGCAATTTTGGACAAGGAATTTGCTCTTTTCACAAAAACTCCTAAGTGCTCAAGTGACTGTACAGTAGGTCACCCTGTGAAGGCATTGTGGGACTTTGAGGAATACTTTTGATCAAGCTATTACTTCAGCACTAGTAACACTACCCACATCATAACGTTAATATCAAAATGCCTAAATAACTTGCCATGATTGTGTTGTTATTCTAAAATGAATACTCAATTGTTTACCTTCAGCCATGATTCATCCCATAGGTGCAGGGGGAAAAAACTCATGTTACAAAAAATTGTTGTACACTGCTACACTGAGGCCCTGTGTGACTTAGTTCTCTGAATCAGAACCAATGACACACCACTACTACTGTACGCACAGGGCTAAGTGATGCACACTAACACATATAGAGAATATTGTGGGGATGAATATTGTATCGAGACGGCAAACGTTTTCACATTTTTTACTTTTGTAACTCGTTTATGGAATCTATCAGGCCCTTTCTTTTACTGTAGTGTTCCGCATGCTTGAGTATCTGTTTTTGTGGAGTTGTGACTTTCTGACTGCCTTATTTTATGGCAGAGAGATTGAGACATACCCAAAGATTTATATTTCGTGAAATGGTTCAAAATTGCATCGCACGAATGCAAGTTCTTTCATACCCCTAAATTGACACATCTGTCGATAAGCTTACTGTAGTGAAGGCCTAAGTAAACATCCATTATCTTTGGATGCTGTTTGCTATGCTCTGAGCCTCTAACCTCAGACAGGTCTGGTCCCAGAGATTAGTGGTATTATATTGAGGTTTTTTTTTTTGGTTATTTTTAGGGAGTAAGATTTCCAAATGCCCAAAACATGCACAAACATAATTTGATCAGCATATACCTGAAATGGATTCAAACTCAGGAAATATTTAACTCTGCTTGGCTGCAAAAAGTTATGGTTGCCTGCTGTATAGTTGCTACAGTAGTACTAGCTACAGTAGTAGTAGGCTAGTATAGTAATACAGTACTGTAGTAGTACTAGTAGTAGGCCTAGTAATATTTGGAGGTGCGTCAATTATTAAGCCTTTACTTTAAAGATCTGGAAGATCACCAGGCTGCAAAATGTGTAGGTTGACCAGTCTGTTACAAGTATATACTTTAATTTATTTATCACATTTTATATTCCGAGTATCAGCAAAGGCAGTAGCAGGCAGCTGTGATTTACCATAGCCAGTAATACTGATAGGTCCAATTTAGAGCTAACGTTAGGCCTAGGGGCCTAGGCTAGTCTACTCTAACTCTAACCATGGTCTTACTTTATTTGTGTTCAGCATGAAGGTATTTACTCTAAATGTTATTAATATATCCGGATCACTTTTAAGGAATTTACTTACAATGCATATACTCCACCAAAGTTCCAAAAGCCAACTTCAAATGGGCAACGTTTACGGTAACCTGCGGCACTTTCCTTTGTAGACTACTGTACATGGCTAGGCCCACATAAAGTAACGTTGAATGTAGGCTATTGGGATAGCAACGATACGATCCGATCGACTGCCCTACCACCGAACACAGAAAGAACTGCTTATGTATGGGGGCGTTGTTTCGTTACGTGTAAATTTGCCAGTTAAAATAGAAACTCTTATTTTCTTAAATATCCCAAATTAATGGAAGAAAAAGTACAATTACGAAGATTTCAGTGTAATTAGAGGAACCTTTAAGTTTCGGAACTATATATAGCCGCATTCGGTCAAAATCGAGGTGTAAAGTTGGGATCAACATATATACCATGTTCGTAATTCTGTTATATACCCTTCGGAATTACCTCCACTTTTGAAGGGAAATTTTACCCTTTAAATGAACGATTTTTTTTTTTGTAACTTCGGAATTGAAAAGTTTATGAGGTTTTCTCTTAACTCGAAATAATCATTCCTCAAAGGGAGTGAAATTGATTGAACAAGAAGACCCTAGACTTAGGTTTACCTGGTGTCAGGTAAACCTATCCCCGAGGTAAACCTAAGTCCCAGCTACCATGCTATGAAGTAAACCAAAATACCAATGTGTATATATATATATATATATATATATATGTATAATGATGTTGTATTAGACTCTTCTGTGTGGGGATATACTGTAATGTCATGTGGGTTATTAATATACATATATCAAGAGCTTTCTGTCGCACGGGGTGGTGGGTGGGGGAGGGGAGGGGGAGTGGTGCGGGAGCAAAGAGTTGGGGTGGAGGAGGTGAAGACAGGTTTGTTGATCAGAGGAGAGGAACGATAATAGTATGACAGGATACCTTACTGAGTATGTGTAGGTGTGGGGTTAAAGGGTGTTGGGTGGTGTTATTAACATGATAATTCAAGCATTTTAAACATAGTAAATGGGTAAGTGGTCCGGCATAAATTGTAGGGGAGGATTAAGGACAGCTTATGGTTATATAGTTGAGAGGGGTGCAATATGAATAGATGAAGAAAATTACAATATGTTAATTTATATCACTGATGTTTTACTTAAATATCAATGTGCATTCAATATCAGTTAATTCATATATTAATTATGAAGTGAAAGAGTCCTGATGAAACATTGAGCCTTTTTTCCTTTGCTTTTTATCTTTTTTTATTTATCTATTTTTAATCTAAATGACTGAAGTTTTTGTATAATTATCAAGGGTTGCTTTAGGCAACGCTGTTTATTTTTTTACTTCATATCTTGATCTAATTGAGTCTTACTCTTTTTTAATTATTATTACTATTTCAATGAGATATATTATTTTTAAGCGTAAGCTAGGGCCTCATAGCTCTTTATTTTTACAAATTTCATTCTTCTGAAGAATTTAGAGTTACAAGTATGTGCTTCTGTCTCATTTTGTCTCCGTTTTACTCTCTTATTAATCATATTCCTCACCTGATGACTGTTCTTTCATTGTTATTTTATTTCTTAATTCATTTTCTTCTTCATATTTTGTTTACTTCTACAATTATCTACACCTATCAATAAACCTTCAGTAATTATTAAATACAATTATGTTAATAATGTCTATCTTGTTTACGTCATTAACATTACTTAGTTATTTTATCAAGAATGTACATGATATACATAACTATTAATTATACTTACTGCAGTACCTTGAATCTTTGAGAGTGTTGTACATAGTTTAATATTCCATTAACTTCATGTTTATTCATTTCTCTCCCTTTCTCTGTCTGTATGTTCATATTCTCTATTGATGTTATGATTGGTAGAGAGAGACCAGAGGAGAGGATAATGTTCCCATCGTCATCAATGTTAATAAAGGAAATGCCTAGAACCACCCAGTGTATGGGAATCTGAATAAAGGAAAATAATAAATAGAATTAATATCATCATGTTTGTTTACAGGACAAATACTTAAAATTATAACAGTATAATTCACTTAGGAATATTTACTGTATTGTTGTTTAAAATGTATATTAATCGAGTGATAGTTTGTTTATTTTAATCATATTTAGTTATTTTTATGTTGATTATATATCAATTAGTGGTTTGAACTTGTTAAAAAAAGGGTAAATTATTTCTTTAATCTTCGTTTAATTTTATTTGTATTCAGCGATATTTGGTTGGGTTATTATGAGGGTGTCTTAATGTGGGGAAGGGCGTGGATATTGCTTACCCTCGTGAATGTTATGTTGTTATTGACAAAGCTTGTGCAAAGGGTGAGAGATAAAAGGACCGATGGGTGTCGTAAAAGGGTAGGAATGGGTTTGGTAGAAGGAAGGGAGGGTGCTTTAGGGTGGGGAGCATGTAGACCGATTACACATATTAAATATAATTGGTTTTCGGGGTGAGGAGGAAATCTGCAGAAAGGAAAATAATAAACAGAATGAACAATATATCGCTTTAACAGAGATAAAAGTTTAACACATATTTTGTTTTTTACTATTATATGATTAGTATTAAATTTATGTAGATGTTCTGTTTTAATCTTGAATGAGGTTTTGTTGAGATATTAATTTCACAAGCGGATCCTTTTTATATTTACTGTTTTGTTTGTTACTATTTGTTTGGGAGAGGGGGGGGGGGCTGAAACTAAATATTCATTTGATGTCTAAAAGCAGAGATATTTGTTTTGCAAGGTAGTTTGCGTTTGATTTTAGAAGAGATGAACACATTTCTGAAATTATTTCTATTGTTTGTTGTTGAAGAATATCATCGCAACGTGTTAATTATTGTTGTATACTTTTACATATTACTATGCATTAGGTTTATTCTTTTGTGGGGGAGGGGTGAAGCAAGAGAGATGTAAGCAATAGGTGTAACATATTTGTATGTAATTATTGGTTTGAAACTAGGATGAAACTAGTGTGAAACTGTAAATCTTGCTTACAAACATATGTTGTTATTTATGATCTATTGAACTGAATTTCGTTTATTCACATATTCTAGTGTTTGTTGATAAGATAAGATATGATAAGTAGAACTTTATTACTCCAATGAAGGAAATTAAGATCTTGCACATAAAATGTAAAAAGACAGTATAAAAATATGGCTATGTTACAAATATGAAAAACAGGGATAGAACGGAACGATAAAACATTAAACAATCGAACAATAAAACACACATAGGCAGGACCTAACGGCTCAAGTTATCATTGTAAAGCCTTATTGCACGTGGAATAAACGAATTGCGATGACGGTTGGTTCTTATGGGTGGGAGACGCAGTCTGCCAGTGCCCCTATTTATGATATTATCGTGCAGATAACAGTGAAGCGGGTGATCATGGTCATTCCAAACAATGTCTAGTTTGTTTTGGAGCAAGCACACATAAATGTCCTCAACTGTTGATTGGGGGTCTCCAATGACTCTACCCGCTTTACAAATAATGCTGTCAATACGGTCTTTGTCAGTCCCTTGGCGTTCCCACCCCAACCGACGAGACAATACCGCCATACGCCACAGATAGTAGCGTTGTAAAGAATATCCATTATAGAAGTACAGACGTTAAAACTGGCTATCTTGTTTAAACAATACAACCTGCTATTCAGCTTCTTGATTAGAGCATCCACCTGATCGCCCCAAGTTAAAAAATCGTTCAAGTGAACGCCAAGGTACTTGTAAGAGGACACCCTTTCAACTTCCATACTCTTGATAATGATAGGTGGTGGTGGTGGTGGGACAGTACTACGGCGAAAATCAATAACCATCTCCTTCGTTTTGGAGATATTCAATTGAAGAGAGTTGGTGTCACAGTAGTCCACGAATGACTGCAGCTGACGGAGATATGCCTCATCATCATCACCATGGATGAGACCAGCCATGGCTGTATCATCAGCGAACTTGATGAGGGGGCACATCTCCTCCTGAGACCTACAGTCAGCCGTGTACAAAGTAAAGAAAAAAAGGTGCAAGGACAGTTCCCTGGGGAGCTCCAGTGTTGGAAGAAATTACACCTGACCGGCATGTAGGACCGAGACTAACAAACTGGGTTCTTTCTGTCAGATAATTCATTATCCAGTTAATGAACCCATGAGGGATGTCCATGCTGATAAGTTTCTTTGTGAGAATGTGTGGCTGGATAGTATTAAAGGCGAAAGAAAAAAATCGAAAAACATCACACGTGCAGAGGTGCCTTGTTGCTCTAAGTGAGAATATAACCACTGAAGTAAAACGAGGATTGCATCCTCGCAGCTACGACTGGCTTTGTAGGCAAATTGTAAGGGGTCTGAAAAAGGGGTGACCAAAGGCTTAAAGTGGTTCAAAAATAAATGCTCACAGACTTTCATGGGCACAACCGTTAGGGCAATGGGGCGGAGGTCATTCATACACGATATGACCGGCCGCTTAGACACTGTAGCTATCCTAGATTGCTCCAGAGATGAGACACCTGTCCCGTTTCAAAAGATAAACTCTAGGGCACAATGTTTTAAAACTCTGGGTGAAACATTATCTGGTCCGGCAGCCTTTGATGGATGTAACTTAAAAAAATGCCTGCGAACCTCATTCTCTGACACTACTATGTTACAGTTAGAATCTGTCAATGAACTTTTCAAACCATGGAGCTCGTACGAAAAATCATGATCATCAAAACGGTTGTAAAATGTGTTTAAATCATTGGCATAGTGGGTGGTGATGGCAGGTAGGTGACAAGATTTAGATTTATTGCTATAGATTATTAATAGATATAACACTAACATGCACATTTAAACTCATTGCATGTGTCTAAAGAACATTAAAATACGTCCATGTCTGTTGTTTGTTATTTACTTTAAATACATTTGTAAATCTGTTTTTTTTTCCTAAGGTAGTAGGGTTAGTTTAGTCTCCAGTAATAGCATCGGGTAAATATTTTCTTATAAAAGTTATTGTTCATATTTTGAGAGCAGGTGTCACAATTGCTTATCTTGTTTAGAAACGATGTTGCTATTTTTTTATTTTTTTTAATTTAACATAATTGTGTTTAACGAAATTTTAATAAAAATTAAGAAATAAGTTTAAAGAAAATACAACAATAATATCTTGTTTGTTGCTGAAGAATATACATACGCGTGTAACTAATTGTTGTTGTGTGTTTTTTACTTCGAAATATAATTTGTTAATCTGCTTTGACTACAAATAAAGGGTGGTGAGTCTGGTTGGTAACGATATTTAAATTTGTGCTTGCGTTTTGAGAAATACTTATTATATTGAAACAATGCATGATAACTTGTTGTTTGTTGTTTACTAGTAAACATTTTCCCATTTGCCTACAAGTCAAGAATTGTAAAGGTGAATAATGGTAGCAACAGGTGTACTTTATTTGAAGCTATTATCGTTAATTATGTTTGAAAATGAGGTATCATTGTACATTTGTATACAAACAGTTGTTATTATTACCTTTAAATGTTTATTTAATCCTGGATTTAAAGAAAGTTTATCAAATTATATTTCTAGTGTGGTGCTGTATAATTTGCGTCTGATTTGAAGAATAAACAAAAGTTATAGTCATTTCTTAATTAAGCATATTAAAACAATTCGTAAATATTGTTTGTTGTTTACTGTTAACATTAATGACATAACGTTTCCACTAAGGCAGATGGAGAAAATCTAATCATGACAGCAACAAGTGTGAAATATTTGACAAATATCCATATTTATTGTATAAGAGGAGGGTGGCACTTTATTATAATTTTGTTTTGTTCTACAAACACTTTTTATTATATATTTATTTTCAGTGAAGTTTAATAATCAATACTTCTTTAATTTCTGTTGATCATCGTTATTACATATAATAGATTCAAGAGTTACCATTTCATGGAGAGGATAAACATGAAGGAGTGGTAGGTTAGTTATTTAAATTGATTTATATAAGGGTTGGACTGTATGTTTGGTTACTGTAAATACAATTTGAGTGACAATTTAAGGTCCAGGGGTGGGGGGGGGGGGTTAGCATGGGTTTCTGGTGTTGTAAATTTCTTCATGTTCATACCTTGAAAGTCTAATTTGATTCATTTTACAAATAATTTGTACCATATTAATGATTGTGGAAGACTGCTTTGTGTTTAATGTTACCTACTCATGGCCACGAATTCATTTTGAGGTTTAAACTGTACCCAATGACTGGAGGGGTTGGAGTAGAGTGATATGTATTTTTGAGGTTTTAGCCCAGGGTGATAGGGAGGAGAATAGTTTACTTTTCAGAGGAAGGTGTTTTGTAATATTGACTCATTCTATTGAAGACAGACAATTAGAGGGAGAAACAGAGATACTAATGAATAGTTGTTATTATTTGTATATTTGTTGAATGTTCATGGTGAGGCGTGATTGTATTCTTTGTTTACAAACACATTTCAATAATGATCAAAGGTAGACATTTTTAATTCCATTATCTTCCTCACAATGAGGTCATGGGGGAGATATTATGTTAATTTAAATTTCTACAAGTTCCGTACTCACGTGACCCATTGATGGTGTACTTACATTATGACTGGACGCTTTCAGCAGGAGCTCTATGGCTGACCTCTGTACTGACACACTGTCTTTTCTTCTGATGACTACAGCTTGTGAGCACAACTCTGTTATAGTTCGAACGTCATCAGCCTATTAAACAAGATAAACATTGTTTTAGCAATAACATATGATAAATGATAAGGTATAGACTAATAATTATTTATGAAAATACTATTATATGATCAAGTCCCACTTCACTAGTCCTTACAATAATAAATAATATCAATGGAGATTCATGTAGTGTGTGATTCTAACCTGTATGGGCGCACTGCACAGTGCATACAGAACGTGTGTAAGGAACCAACTCATGAAATCTGATATGTCAAACACTATCATGCTTTACATAGCAATGGTGATCAGTTGCTTTGTACGGGGTGAATTAATCAGTTCAAGTATAAACGATTGATATTGAATCGTACGTATAACTGTCCATGGTTAGACATTAGAGAAAATAAAAAAAAACAGAAAGGTTATACGTAAAAAGTTTAAGGAAAACAAAAATGCAGGATGCTCATTATTTGTTACCTCCCTGTTCACGGACCCCCTCACCCCCCTCCCCTTCCCCACCCTCGCAATCCACTCCACGTGCACACAAAAACAAGGAAACACAACCCATCCAGGCAAATTAAATCCAGACAGAACAAAAGTGTAACCAACCTTCTTCCATCGACCGGATTGGAGATCAAGATGGCAGGCATTACTCGGCCACAAAACTGAGAAACATAATAAAACGAAATCAATAAAGTACATTTATTTACTTAACCGGAGCTGTGTATTTAAGACTCTCAATATATTAAAACTAAGTTACCTATTTTTTTTAGTATAGATATAATTATTTATTTACTATTAAATACTTTTTTAACCTTGTTTACTTATTGTTTCCAGTCTAATATATTACTGACATAGATGGTGGAATATCACAATTTATGATGTCAATTCTCTCATCTCACCAGCCCTCTTTAATTGTTGCATTTACTCAATATTATCAATATCACTAATGACGTCATATTACTCATCTCATAATTACTACCATCCATGTACCCGAGTCTGTTATTTATCTACTTATGGTGTAATGTTGCCATACCTTGAGTCAACCTCTGATATAAGGGAGTTTCTTTGAACAATGCAATATATTAAATCCACTTGTAATGTTTTATCAACAATGTATGATCGCCACAACACAGTAGAGTATAGTTTAATATCATTGTGGTATAACAAGTGTTTATTACAGTACACAGTCATGTACTGTAACGAGTTTACCTTGTATTGTAACATACTATAGTGTTAGCCATACCTTGTACACACATAGCCATACCTTGTACATTCCGTCTTTTTAAATCTTCTGGGATTTTCTCTGGTCTGATAGATGCAGGTAGTGTGCAGTTAACAAACCTGTGGTATAAAAATAAACATATCAAATGTTCGTGTGTTTCTCTTTAAATACTAACAACCAGCTGACCTTATTATTGCCATGTAACCTGATAATAAACAGAGAATACCTCATTAATTGTATCAACAATATGCAAATATTTGCAATTAAGATAACAGAGTTGCATTGAATATACCAACGCATAAAATTCAAGATTTTAATTACTTCATTTTAATGCTTGCACGAAATGGCAGCTTCTTACCTGTCTGAGTTGATCACACCTCTAGTACCCAAACACACCCTTCGCCCTAAGCCTTTTACTCTCGTTCTACCCAGCACGAATAACAAGAAGCACTATGGCCCGCAGCTTATTCTGTCGCTGTACCTGATCTATGTAACGGTATTCCTTCCAAAATTCGCATAATCACAGACTTCACCTCCTTTAAATCACGCGTAAAAACGCATCTCTTTCATGATAATCTTTAACAACACGCACGTCGTCTATATTTCACAATGTTCATTGTATCATTTGTATATGACCTGTCAATCACATTGTAATGCGTCACGTGATTGAACACCTGCACAGTGAAAGTTCATATTCTCTCTTAGTGAGCGTGAATACATAAAAAGAAAGTTCCGCTGAAGGTCACCTTGACCAACGGTAAACCGATACCTCTCTGTTTTTCTACAATGTTAGCCAAGAACTAACAATAAAGTGTTCTGTCATTTAATTATTTAAAACAAATAAAATCGTCTTGTTTAGTTGTTAATGTTTTCCTCATACATATTTTTACACTCAACAGGACTCTTTCGTAGGTCATAAATGCCTACAAAACCATCCTCCGATGTTTAGAGTTCTTTGGCGTTTTATTGTAACTGTTCATCAAGGAACAACACAAGAAGTTTTTCGCTTAATATCAAAATTGTGTGCACGATTTACGCTATGACTCACTGATTTTGTTGGCAACCAACTAGTAATTACCAATGGCTATCTCCTTGGAGTCATAATATATCGTTGAAAGTTCGTTGAATAATTTAGGGGGTTTTGTTTTTAAGGATTGTTTTCATTTGTAATTCTCTGAACGTTGTTGGGAAATATAATGTCTAAAATGTATAAAGAAAAAAGAAACAAACGGTTGTCAATACTTCTCTTATTGTTACTTATATTTGAAATAATTTACACCATGATTCGAATTGAAAATAGGCGTGGTTGGTCATACTATATATCGCGATATCTGTTTGACGAATTTGGTGCACTCAACTCATACGTATCTCCGTTCTACAAATACACTCTCAAATCAGCCTAGCTTACCAAAAAATTTGCGGAAATCCAGGCATTGTTATACAAAGACATTCTCGTATCGCAACAGCATTACTGGAAGTTCACCCTCCCCCCCTTCCCCTTGCGACGCGATACAAAATACTTTCAAAATGAAGCTTTATAAACGAGCTTATTTCATAGAACTTCATGTATGACGGTTTTTATGATTTTGCGTTTTTATGATTTTTTTTGTTTTAAGTGGCATTTGGCGTTTACTCGTTAATTTTCATTTTAGGTTTTAAGTAGTAGACATATCGATTTTTAACGTTTGTGCTTTACCGGTACTTATTATCGTTTTCATGATCTTATATTAATTAGTTTATACTGTTATATTTTATAGTATAGATCGTCTGTAAAGCGCACAGATGCATCGTACGTAGTGCGCTATACAAGTAAAGGTTTACATCACATGACATTACATTATACGTTTATGTGAGTATATTCGGCCTCCTTGCTTTATCAGAAAATTCAAATATGCAATTTAACTTACATACAGAAAAGTGTTTTTTTGTTGTTTTTTTTTAAAACATTTTTTCCCTAAATTAATTATTCATCTAATTTAATTTCGCATAAAATAATAGTGAAGTATTTGAATTAATTTCAAATATTCATACTCCCCTCCCCCACCCCCAAAAATAAAATTATTAAACACAAAACGTTTCTTTTTGTCCTACATGACAGTGACATGTATTTAACGTTTGGTCAACATTGTCAAATAGACATGTTAGGCGCAATTAGTTTGGTCCTTTCGCCAAGTTAATTTAAATGTACAATATATATGTGTAATTTTAAAATGAATGAAAACATTGTACATTATATAAAGGTCAACATAAGCTATGCATATTGGAAAATATGTATTCCAATATTTTCGTATTTTGTCCCAACCTACAATGTTAACGGTATAGGACTGAAGAGATCTCTGGTAATTTCTTACAGCTATTTCAGATTCCTGGAATTTTATCAATCATATGACCTTAAAATTCCAATTATTTCCAACCATAATGACTTTAAAAATCCAATTTACCCGGCTAAACCGACCTATCCCCTTGTAATTATCCCCGACTTTCCTCTACTCATACAGATTTTATCTTGTAAGTTACTTACCAAAGTTTTCTGAATTTCCTAGACGGCAAGACATAGTTCAATAATCCTACAATATCTTCCTCGGTAATTTCTGGTTGGTGTACAGTGCCTGCATTCACGCATAACTTATCCAGTGATGAGAGGCTTGGTAGAGCAATACCAGACTGGAGGATGATGGTATTGTTGTCAACTTTACTGAAGGACCACTTCAGGGTTAGATCAGATATTGGAATCTGAAGAAAGATTAATAAAAGAATAAAATGTAGTTTAGCTTCATGACCTAATTGACAGTAAATATTATTAAAAATACTCACCTCTATTAAAAGGGGATTAGTTATATAAATTCATAGTATTTCGCCCGGTCCCTCTCGAAAAGAAATGAACAATTATTTTAGAAAAAAAAAACCTAAAAAATTACAAAATTAATCATAAATAAAAAGAAATAAAAAAGTATTCAACTCACTGCCGACTGCGTAGGTACCGCGAGCTCATATGAAAGCTAAGTTTGGCTTGGAATATAATGAAAAAAGTATGCTTTACCCAAACAAATAAAGGAATAGCTTCGTGTATCAATTTATGCAAGTTATTCAAATCTCGACTGAAGTCTTTTAGGACAAGTATTGTCCATCTGCCCTTCAACCCCCACCCCTCCCCTCCTTCTGCCCTACCAGACTAACGCGACAGAACAACACTTGTGCCTGCTGGCGATAACAATGCCATTGGTAAGTGGTAATAAAACTCATTCGCTATACCTAACAACTGGTATCAATGATTTGCAGCAAGTAAATTGAATCAGTTGCGCTAAACTTGTCTTCATCAAAGCTTGGTCTATCTTGAAAAATAACATGATAAGAAATAAGTCAGAAAATCGTTAAAAACAAATGATGTACTTGTGAAAATGAAACTATGTCTTGACCACGTCTGTACATTAATTGATCACCACATTAGTTTAAGCGCAATTGTGATGCCTAACTCTACGTAATATAACCACAAGAACATACTTTACATCCCGACAAATACGGAGTAAATACAACCGACACACGCCCGTGTATAAGTAACGGTCACGAAAACGCTATCTCATTTGTTTTCCTAATAATTGCGCAACATATTCCTCGCCTATAAATTTCTATGCAATGTTTGTTGTAGGCAAATTCTTTGTCGTGTCTACTCTGAAGTTCTAGTTCAGCTATTTTACATCATGTTACAGCATTGTCTACCCAGTGGCGTAGCCAAGGGAGGGGGCGTGGGGGTGACAGCCCCCATGAAAGCTTGTCGCCCCCTCCCCCAGTCGCCCCCACTGGGATTTTGGGTGTCGAAAAAAAAATACATGTGCGAAAAATATATCTTTGATCTGAATGGTTTCGAAACTCCATGTTGACCACTCATGAACGACCCTTCGACCGCGGACCGGCAGTAGGCTATAGTTGCTGAAAAACCGGACGTGACATAGCGCATAGGCCGGGTTTTCACTTCTGGGACGCACCCTGATGCTCTTTAAACCGCTAAAAAACCAAATTTTCAAGAAAGGAGACAATACTATCGCTGAGAATCAGTCTACTACTCTAATAGTGTTTCAGACGCAATCTTTGGTCATGTCAGTTTGACATATAGTTCGGTCATTCAGTATGTTACTTGGCTGAAAGCCCAGTCAATCTTTCTTTATTTTCCACGCGCAATTTGCAGATTTGTCGAAAAATGTTAATGCCGGTGGCAAACTCACAATTTTGTGGTATGACTCCCAGGACGGAAAGTCGAGAAACTCACATGCAGTCGCGGCGGATAGCTTTCTTCGCCTATAGTTTGTCCGGGGACATTTGGGGGCATCGTTCCTATAGGCCTATATCTGAGGCCCTGGGGTCATTCCTTGACCGACTTGGTGCAATATAATGTGCCCATTTCGAAGTCAATGTAATCACAGATTGTTAGTTGCCATGGGTTTGATCAAATGAGGGGTATTCTATCCTGAAACATAGGACAAAATGGGGCTGGGGTTTCCAGTTCGCCGCATCATTTGTCAACTTGCACTGGGTTCTAATGTTGATGTCAATTGGAATCACTGATAACAGAAATAATCCACCAAAAATTAAGGCCTCATGAACTTTATTGCAGATTTCCTGAGTGACGAATTTGTAATTTTCTCCCGAAATCCCGCAACTAGATGGCTGCTATCCAGCCTGGCAAGTGCCATCTCCAGCGATCTGGCAGATATTGAAATCTGAAATTTTCTTGCTACGCTGCGCGCCAACCGGTGGTGGCGCTCCGCTTAGATAGTACTTGCGGCCGGAATACTCGAATCGATTACGCCCCCCCCCCCACACGTTTCAAATCGGATTGACGCCCCTGCTTACAAGGCTTGGGAAGTGTCATTTCCGACGATCTAGGAGGCTTTATAAGCTAACAATTTCACTACGCCAACTCATGGTGGCGCTCCGCTTAGGTTGTAACAAGACGCCCTCCAATGAAATGGTCAAGCTCCCGCAGCGCCCCCCACTGAAAACAATCCTGGCTGCGCCACTGTGTCTACCCTCAGCCCCACCCCCGCCCCTTCCCTGCCCGGATCAAATCCTACATAATAAACAAAGAACACATGTCATGGCTGGGAGGTATCTTTACCTGATAGTAAAATCCGTTCGCTAAACCTAACAGATGATCGATCATCCTATTAGCATAAGCGTGGTTAATCATGCCCTAAACTACATACATTAATCGCAAGTACGAAATGTTCCTCTCCGACACTTGCAGGGTAAATACAACCGACACACGCCCGTATGAACCGCCTACAAGCTACCACCACGTAAACTCTAGTCAGACGCTAGATTATATTATAATATTTTGTTTCTATAACTGTAAAACAAATTCCATGCATATGACATTGTCTCGAATATGTTTGTTGTAGGCTCATTCTTTGCCGTGTATAAAGTAGTAGTCTATTGTACAGCTGCAAATGTAAGAATGTCACAGCTTCATAATTGCTACAGTAAATGCCTTTATCAATGCACCACTACCACTCTTAATGTGACCGAACGACCAAATCCATTATCACTACCAGTAATAGTATCATCATACCAGGGCTAATTCGGCTCTCGGAATGTTATCGTATTAGAGAGGACTGATATGATACTTGGTCTCTATACGTAGCTATATTCTTTTAAACAAACCATTTAAATTAGCCTACAGCTATGATTTACGGCCAGTGGTAAAATAAACACACCTGTTACTAGTAGGCTACCGGGTATATGCCTAACCATATATAAAATATGCAATGTCTTCATATTATGCAGTATTATAATTCAACTTACCTGAACGCAATATTATTTTAGAAGAATTATATACTAAGGCGGTGTTAAACATAAAGGTCTAGCCCTATATAGCTTAACTTTGTATGTCCAAATAAAAGTTCTGTTTCAACACCGTCGAAACACCGTTATATTGCAATGGTCAATGCGCCTGCATTGACGCAGCAGGTACTGGTTATGACGTAAAACTGTAGCCATTTAGTGCAAAGCGACACAAAAACCGATTGCATCGTACAAAATGCAAGACCTTTTCGGTATACTGTAATATGCCACGTGCAGAAATGACGAAGTTTAAACAATCTGCATTATATGTATTGGTATACTTTATTACATACATTTCAGCGGTATTATGCATAAATTAGGAAGGTGTTATTAACTATATAGCACAGAGTGGAGGTTTGTGTGGCTGGTTTTCACTTGGTCTCCCAGAAATGAATTGCATCAGAAAGTTGGACAATGATTGAAAAATATATTCACAAATAATATCACATTAACGATTTGATTTATTATCCTTGATCATACTTACGTCATGACTTGATGCTACCTGTAGCAGCTGTACGGTAGACCTCTGTAGTAACTTGTTGTCATCTTTGTCGATGATAACCTCTTTAGAACAGAGCTCTGTAACAGTCTTCCTGATCCCCTCAATGTCTCCAGTTTGTTCCAAGATGCAGAGGATTGCAAACTTATCACAATCTGTTTTCTTCTTCAAATGTTCAATAATTTTACTCGCAGATGTACGACTTAGTCCACATGCGAAACGAAAGACATACTGGAGGTCAAATGGATCCAGCTTACCTAGAATCTGTTCTAGTTCAAACGCATTTCTTGCATTTGCAGTGACAATCGCCAACCTAAACGACGCATACCATTCACAGAATATTTTATGGTAGAATCTTACTTCAGTATTGGTCTTGATGTCCCCTCCAGAAGTTTCTCTGTTTGAATCTTGAAGTATTTCCTCCTCTACTAAAATACCCACACGGATATACAGATCATAAAACTGTTTACCAAGTCTCTGACGGAGCTGTTTTTTATTCCATGTAATCTGCTGGTTTTCTCTGTTCAGACCCTCAAATGCTATTTTATCCAGTTCAACGTGATTAATTTCATATTCGACATAGTAGCTAACTACATTTTGGTCAGATGCCTTGTTTCTAGTGTGACTATGGAAACATTTTAGCATGTATACAAAAAAGTCTGTTACCGACTTAAATTTTCGAAAATCGTCTCGTTCATGAGTCATGTGAGCGAACGTAACGAAGAACAGAGGTACTTGACAAATGTCATCAAGGATTGGGTTTTCTCGTAATCCTCGCTTGATTTTATCAACATCATGTTCGTTATTTTCACCTGTTATAGCCTTGCGAATATAATGGTCACGCGCTGTTTCGTCAAACCCAATTAATTCCAGTCGTTTCGGTGATGAACTTTTGAAGTCTATTGGTATTAGCCTAGTTGTCAAAGTTACATCAAATGTTTCGAACAATTTGGATTTAATGATTCGCCAGATATCACTTCGATTACTTTTTTCTCTATTAGGATATTCGTCAAAGCCGTCCAGAATTAGTTTTACTGTAGTGCATCGTTGAAGAATATCTTTAATGTCTTTGGAATTCAAGCGAAACTCACTCGGCAATAACATCACTTTGATAGCTTTATAGATTGATCTTACATTACCCAACTGCCTAAGTTTCAGAAGAATTAATACATCCGCTGCAGAGACAGGAGAATCCTTGACACCATTACACCAGTCATACGCTAGCTGGAGGGTCAGAGTTGATTTACCGTATCCAGCTTCACCCACCACAATACGCCTAGTATATGACCTTGAACTTGAATCAGTGAAAATGTTTTTATACGAGCTCAAACGTTCTTTCTGTGAGTTTTCGGACTGGGTTTCTAGGAAGTGTTCAATACCTCCCTCAACAAAAACCTTATCTATACAATAGAGTCTGTCCTTAATGTAGGGAATTGGTTGTAATGCGTCATACTGCTTTTTGTAAACAGTCTTCAGAGAATCTAGAAGTATGCACTTCTTTTCTGGTAAGAAAATATTAAATAATTAATGTTATTAGAACAAACACGTAAATGTAATGTTGAGAAACGTCTGAAGGTATTCCTAGTATATATGTATATTTTTGGGGTTCTAAATAAACACCAAATTAGCAGCAAAATCTATAAAATATTGTGTACTATACTTATAGTGCACCTAGAAGTTACTCAATTTTAACAATCTATTAGGTCACTCTCATAGGATAATTGAAACTGTCAGTACATTCAACTGTTCATAACATCAAGTAGCGATAGTTAATGCACTATTTAGGTTCCTGTGTGAGATAGGTCATCTCTGTGCCGGATGTTATTTCTTTCACTAACATCTCAGTACATTTCAATATCAGATAAGTTACGTTTCATTCGTTGTTTTACTGTAGGCAGGGAGCTGTTATGTAATAACTCTTTAGGTCAGCTTATAACATACTCTTTAATAAAATACTTGTGTGATACAAATACAGTTTTCATGGACCGAAGATACGGTCTGTTACAACATACCGACAAATCACATGTTTGGCTTTATTGAGTAGTTGTCATAACTCAATGAAGCGTGAATGTTTTATTTTGATTTTTTTTTTATAATGACACGTATTTAGCAATCAAGAGATTATTTTAAATTTTCTTAAAACGACTTCATTGATGTCACTTACAAAAGATGTAATTGTTTCCAGTATATGTAATCATACCAAAATGTAAACAAGGGGGGGGGGGTGACGACAATACCATTAGTCTATGTGAAATAGACAGTTGTCAAGAGCACTTATCAAGAAACATTTAATCCATTTGAGAGATATCACAATATTAATGTTTTTTATAGACAAATAATCGGCTACAGATCCTAGTGGCATTGAAATGACACATTTTCAAAGTGACAGCTCCCAAACACTACTTTTACTTGGGATATGTTCTAAAATGATATATTTGGTGGTGTTACGCCTGACATATAAACCAACATGATGATTAGGTCTGTGTCCTTAAAGTCACATTGAATTTGTCGCAACTTTAGAGCATCGATGATTGTAATTATATTGGTACTACAGAATGAGGTGTTTGTTAGAGAAGTTGAACTTTTCCATCCATGTTGTTTTGCCCCGTTGTGTAATGTGCATGCTAAAGAATAAGATAATACAGTGAATGTGTAACTTACCTGCTAAAGTGAGTCCTGAATGTGATGCTGACGCCGTTCCTTTGTGAGTGTGTTGTTTTTTTCTCCGAACGGCTTTTTCTTTACCTGGCATTTCAAAAGACTTTAAACAACGCTAATGACTGTCAATTTGTTGTTGAGATTAATGTTGCGGCATTCATTGTCGATTTCCTTGTCCTCTTCGATGGTTTGTGCTTAAGTACAAACAGAGTAAACATATTGTAACAACCAATAATCAGCATGACTTGCTTACATAGTTTAATCTATAATACACAGTGTCTATGAAAGACTGTTTGGTATTAAGAGGAAGTAGTTATACTCTTTCCAAAAATAAAAACTGGTTATGACTCTAAGTAAGAAGCCATTAAATAATTCGTTCTGTTCCGCCTCAAAGGTGAGATGTTATTGCATTCTGGGTGTGTGACTGGCCATTCCATGCAATATCTATCAAATTACCATGGCGTTTAAATGGATCGGGTAAGTCAGAAACTCGGTGTAGTCATCATCGTTCTATTACGCTAAATGTTCATGTCTTAACGTGATTGGAAGATATTCAAATACGCGTTCTCTAGATATATTACAGGTTAATACATAGGGAAATGTGAGCTAACTGCTCTAACGTTGTAAAAACCATATGACTTACTGGGTATTAATTCATTAAAGGTCCTGTGCCTCTACTTATACTGTCGACATGTGATTTTAAGTAATCTTTAATTGTAATTCTTAGACCAATCTCTGGTATCAGAATTATGAATTGAATCAGGACTGAAGTCAAATTGGGGGCTATTATGAGGAAACAAAAAAGTCCAAAATTACAGTTCCATTAAATATAGATATAACACATCATCCAAATGATTAACAGAGTAACAGCGTTTGCGAAAACAACTACCAACTATATTGTTTGATAACATTGGAATCAGAAAAATGTTCATATGTACTTTCGGGCGTCTGTTAGATATAGTATTTACTCTTCATATTTTATCATGGCGATAACGAGATCTTGAAGATTGTTTATCATAATTTGCGACAAAACTAACAAGTCACTACATGTCTAAATGCACGTTTAAATTCAATACGATTAGCTAACAAAGTAAAAAGACGAAACTGTGTTATTTAAATATAGAATTATGAAGCAGCTAAGAAACTAGCTATTTGAAGTTTGAGTCTTTAACATAAATCGTATATAAACTGCTTTAAAAAAAATGTTATATTGCAATGAATAATCAGTTGATATATATTTTGAAACTTCGGAATATTGACAATTCTAGATGTACTGTGCTTCACAAAAGAAGAAATCGTGATTTACTGTTTATAGTAAAGTACAACGTCAACATTTGAGAGAAGTTTCAACAATCTCAAAAATAATGCATCGTATAAAGAAAACATGTCTTAAAAAAATGAATAGAGATATAAAGTAACATTGTGTTACCTAATTTGATATTGTAATGTTATTACTTTTGTATTAAATTATCGATTGAAAGCATTAACTTGTCAATGTAGGGAATTATTTTTTGTGACATGCAGTGATGTAGTCCGAGTAACAAGTACTTCTGAGAGTTCGAGGTTCAAGTAATGTTCTTATGCGATTCGAGCAACGAGTATCAGTGTCCAAGAACAGCATATTATAATCCGAGTACCAACTACGAGTACTGTTTCATCCGAGTACTTTTTAATTGCCTTTTTGTTACTAAATTCACAAGAAAGTTTTGTTTATAACTTCTTCTTTGTGATCAATAGCTACGTTTATAACTTTTCTCTTGTGATCATTGTTAGTGACGACATGTTGTTGAGTCAGATATGATATTTGTGATGAACACAACAACATTCCCTAATTTAAGGGTCCTGCACCAATAACAAAGACTTAAAAATGGCTCTGTAATCAGGGCCGTGGTGTTAACGATCAACAGTCACTACATCTTTACAGCAATTATCGATACCTGTATCCTCTACTTCTTGTTTTTATTATTCATACTATGCCTATGTGTTCCTGTTATTCATAAATAAGTGAAATAGACTGATAATTTAGCTATCTCGATTACTGATAATACTGTGGTCATTTGTTTTATAGATTCGTTCCCGTTCACATTCATAAGCAGTGACGGGCGCAAATAAGAGTAGCAGGGGGTAAAATCCGTAGTAGCAAAAACCGCCAATCTGTGGGAAATAAATTATTAAAACTCTCTTCCACGTAAACCTTTTTCAACCGCAAACAAACGTTAACTTATCCCTAATACAATACTTAATTAATAACCAAAATACTCCTCACGATGCACAATTTAATTATAAACCTTTATTTTGTTTGTCTAGACAAGGATCACTAGATCCCCTACATCGCAATCGGCTTCAACGACTTCAATGGGCTGCACTCACACCTAACTTATGAAATATTTGATCCGCCGTTGCTCTCCTACAAAGATCCACGCCCATATCTAAACATGTGGTCATAACTTAGACTTTTTCCTTTCAATCGACACCTTGAATGCTGTACACACCACTTTTCATAATATAGTTCTCAGATATTCCTTACCCAGGATCGTGGTCACTACAAAGCTAATTCAAGGATATTTTATCTCAGCAGCAAGGGGAGTTGTACTAATTGTTACTACCGTATATGATGAACCCATGCATCATAGTTTGAAAATGGAATATCAGTTAAAACAATACTCCACAAACAGGCTTTCATTTACACCTTCACGAATCCATTTATAATATAAATTGGTATTTTAGCTACAATTTAGAACAACCGATTGGTTCATTCGAAATCCAACTGTATTGCACATTAATTAAAGCATGATGATAATTTACAACATTAACTTATATTAATGCCATATTGTGTGAAAAAATTCCTCATAATCTGCGTCGATGTTTCTAAATTAACTTAATATAGAGAGCGAGCACTTACTGTTTTTGTACTGGAATTAATTTAACTATAAGTTACTTCTGGAAATGATATAATGCCGTTGACAAGTTCAGCGACTAGTAATAGCAGATGACAAAGTTCGTATTCACCTAAATTGATAGTAATTTATTTAATAAAACACATCGAGATATCGTTAATTCCCCCTTATAGCCAAAGTTCATATTGACATTTGATAACTGAAATCGAGTACATATCAACAAAGTCATTTGCCCGTTATGATATAATGATTCAAAATAAAGTCGTTGCGCTCTTACGCAACATTGCACTTTTGAAAAATCATGCAATTTAGCTCCGTTTTGCCTATATTATATGATTTATCTAATTGCCATGGTGAAGAATTCACGACCCCCTCTGTCAATTTACGGGTCAAATTACAATGCTAAGTCGTATACTGATCTGCGTAGTACTTTCTTGGTCTAGTTGACCCATCATTTGGCTAGTGGAAATTCCTCTCAATTACTGGTGTAAGAAGTAACCCATACTAATTGTTACAACCGTATATGATGAACCAATACATCATAGTTTGAATATAGAATGTAAGGTTAAACAATACTCAACGAACCCATTTGTGATTTAAAATTGGTATTTTAGCTACAACTAAGAACAACCGTTCGGTTCATTTGAAATTGAAGCATGGTGATAATTAACAACATTTACTTATATTAATGCCATATTTTGTGAAAATAATTCTTCGTGACCTGCGTTGATGTTTCTTATTTAACTTAAAACAGAGAGCGAAACTTACCTCTTTTGTACTGGAATTTATGCACTATAAGTAATTTCTTGAAATAAGCTAACGCCGTTGACACGTTCAGCGACTGGTAATATCATATGACAAAGTTCATATACACCTTAACTGATAGTAATTTGTTTAAGAACACACTTCGGGATATCGTTAACTGCCCCTTATAACTAAAGTTCATGTTGACATTTGATAACTGAAATCGGGTATATATCAACAAATTCATTTGCCCGATATGATATGATGATTTAAAATAAAGTCGTTGCGCTCTTACGCAACATTGCACTTTGAAACATGCAGTTATTAATTAGAGGAAAGATTAGGTACATTAAAGTTAAACCAGTGCTGTAATGTTGTAGCCTAGCAAAATAGTAGTTTGTTGTTGTCGAGTCGTTTTATTTGCTGCTATTCGTGAAGCTTTTTGTCAGGATAATCTTGAAATATTTTTGGTGATCAAATTGACATCGAAATTGTGGGTAATTTGTTTTCCAATATTTTGTTAAAGTATCACACCCCATGTGTATAGCTAGTGCAACTCCTTTGTATCAACTAGTATTACATACTAGCATTTAGTATTAGTAAAACCCCTAATTAATCTGGAACAAGGGCGCAACCACGTATACTTTTGGCACTGTATATTCTGGGTGCGGACTCAGCCCTTTAATGACAGAAAACATGTTATAAAACAAATTATATCACTTGTGTGTGCAGTACATTATTAGCAGTCTAAGCTGTCCCTTGGAGGAAGTAACAAGTATATACGACCCCAGTACCAGAAAGTTTCCTGCCCCTTGATTTGAAAATAACGTACGTCTCTGGAGAGAAATGTAAAAGGAGATGAGTGATATGTGTATGTTCATTAATAGGAACATCAACATTTACGTGGATGTGATAGATGATTAAGACCTAATGCAACATTATTGTTGTTTATGTTAACAGCCTCGTAATTACAATTTAGCCCATATGTACTTAACATTAAAGTGTATGTATGTTTAAAAAACTGACAGATGTCATTTAGCAGACTAATCAGTCATATACCAAATTATGAGAGGCAATGAGAATATTATTTGTTTCAGTAACGCATGGCGTAATCCTTCGTTCAGTTAACATTGCATCTCAAAACAACGAAACTAACAGGTTGTTTGTTAAAGATGAATGGAGATGGACACTGTTGGTAATAAGCAGGGATCAGACTAATCTATAGTCGTGCAGAAATGTGGGGCACTCATTCCACATGAACGTGGTTGCAATGAGGATAATCGAATATGGGGTACTGACACCCAGTACTTGACCACCGTTGCAGATGCAATTTAATGAGGCAATACAAACAGGGACGACGGATCAGTGACACAGGACGTATTTTTTTTTTATTACCTTCCCTCACTGTTGTGAAATCTGAAACAGTGTCCCTTTTCATTCGTAAGTACGTATTTCTTGATAGATTAAAAGCTTTTTTCTTCGTATTATTCGAGCATGCTTTCTTTCATATACAAACTGCTATATTTGGTGAACCAAAAGAAACTTTACAATAGTGCAAATAGCTGTCATCAATGAAAAGTCGGTTTGCTCTCTTTTGAAATAATTATTTGACAGAGATTTACATTTTTGGAATACACAATTAGTGGTAAACAGGTGGTATGTGGCTTAATCAGCGGAAAGAAAGGCATTGAGTAATTAAAACTGACCTTAATTCGTGTTTATTTATGTTGTTTTTATTCAGAAAACGAAGAACTTGATGATTATTACATTGTTATCATCTTAAAGAATAACAACATATCAATGAAAATGGTTGTAATTGCTAACATTCTTCAGCTTTACGTACTGCCTAAACTTGAATCAATGTTTACCTTACTTACAACATGAAAGGCGTTAATATTTAACATATGATTCAACTTGACTTAAAGACTCTGGTCAATGTGTTTGTTTTAATTATAACAAAATACTTTACAACAGTTACAACTTAGAAATGTTACAGAAGATATGCAATATATAGTACAGTAATATATTGCTGCAACATGTATTTCAATAATATTATAATATAATAGTATAATCATATATTATCTCAACATACAATTTCGATTCAGTTCATTTATTTTCTCTTCAATTTCCGATGAGATGAAATATAATTGAATACAATGAAATAAACAATAGCATCAAATAACATTTCCAATATAGGTCACATGCAAAAACATTATTCTTTTAGTGAAAAACAAAAAGGGAGTCTTAGTCAAGAATTTGGAAAGGGATTATAAGGAAAGATGGAAGCAATTGCAACATACAGCGATAACAAACTGTTAGTAAAATGTGCTACTGCAGTGTACAATGGAAAGCAGGTGACAGTACCGAACCAGTGGCAGATTTTGAAAAGAGGTCACATAAAATTCGTATGACATCAATGGCCTACCGATGAACACAAGTTACAAAAATTCGTCTTCCGGGAATTTCAAGATGCTTCCCCCTTGTCCACCACCTACAAACAAAAACGCCACGCGATATATACTTTGTTAAACTGTCATTCAGAAAAGGCATCATGTTCGTACGATTCAATGATTGGTGTTCCGTGGATGTTTGAACAATACCACCAGTCCTGGGAATGGAATACATTGCCTGGACTTCACATTCAAAAGGTGAGTTGTATCGTTGTATAATCTACTTCTATCAATACCTCTCCAATGGCTTTAACTGTAAGGAAAGAAAAAACACATTATTTGTCATAATTATCAGGAATTCAAAACCACCGATTATATAATTATAATTATCAAATAGTAACAGAATGTATCAACAGAATGCGACGATAAATGAATGATTGTAAATTTAGCATAACCTCTACGACATTAAAGAGATTCATAAAACAGAAACATTTTACAGCTTTTAGCTCGTTTTATCATTTGACTCGGACAGCCGCGTTATAGTTTTGTTTTAAGTGCGTTTATTGTTTAACTTGATGATCAAATGCGTTCACTAATTGTTCAACTTGATTGTTCAACTTGATGATCAATCTCAATATGTGACTTTAGTGACCGCGGATATTGGTTGAAGCTATGTTTCGTTGTATCAAAAGAAGCTTTGTGTGACCCTTATAAGAGGACGCAGAAACCAAGTATACAATATCTTACATCAAACGCTCTAAAAAACAAATTCCAGTATCAATTATAAAGTCGCGCTGTTTCAGGTATGGCGTTCTGTCGGAGTATCACAGAATTGCCACAACGGCACAATGGTGTCATTTTCCACATACAACACAATGCAGTGGATATTGAACAGGACTTTAATAGAACCGAATTCCACAGTAATTACCGCAATACTAATCATGTGGAGGGTACGCAAATAAGGAAAACAGTAATTTAATTACCGGAAAAACGGAAGAAGTTCCAGGATCCAGCAGCCAATGACCAGACTGGAAATGTAGCTTGTAGTGGCGCCCTTCTCGCCCGTCGGGAAAGCAGAAAACTAGGTGTAAAGAAAGAAAAAAATAATCATTTCAATAAGTTCTAAATCTCTACGAATACGTCCAAGAATAGCTGAAAACAGGTAAGGTACCGGACTAACAAAGACACTGATTAATGTAATATATCTCCGAGTATGCTGTTCAGAACGAAAGAGAATACTGAGGACTATACTGTACTATACCGTTAATATTCTTTGATTCCAATTTTGACAAAGAAGGGCCCAAAGAGACAGAACTCGGCAGCAAGCAGCCATCAAACCTGTTTCAGAAACCAATAAATAAAACAAGAAATTGAGTTATACAGAGGACGCAGAATAGCTCTAATCGCGTGTTTCTGTACAGTAAGGCAATGTTTGTTAAATATTTGTTTGCCTGTATCGCTTCCACATATCAATGTGATTGTTTTGAGTTATGGTAAGATAGCTTACTCTTTAAGTCCACGATTCCAGAGACGCTTATATTTAAAATAATCACAACAATGTTCAAATATTGCTGATTTTAGATGACAAAGTTTACATGTCTGTTACTCTCATGAACTTAGTAATGGTCTTACATCAACTGCCTGAATCTTGGGCAATACTGTATGTACTCTAACGTTGCATTCACTTCGTTTTGACCTATTTTCCTGCCTTTCTCTGTTTGTATATCCAGTATCTCTAGTGATGTGAGGATTGGTAGAGAGAGACCAGAGCAGAGGATAATATTCCCATCTACATCGAGCTCTTTAAAAGCGTTTGCCAAATTCACACAGTATATAGGAATCTACAGAAAGGAAATAAGAAGCTACGGTGTGAATTTTACTTTTTTTGTTACATTCCTAAATACTCTACGTTACTGTAAGATATTCCATACTATGTTTTTTTTTTTTTTTTTTTTTAACAAAGTGCAATATTAATCTACTATAGAACAAAAATAATTGAATAATTACAGTGTATAAACAACCTTAATTAGCTGGCTTAATCTGTTTGAAAAGCTTCAAGCAATTTCTGACCTATACGATTTACTATGAAATTTGGGTAGGTATGCGTGTTGCTAGACACATGACAAGGTTTGGCATATTAACATGTTAATAGTACAGGTTCTATTATATTTTATAGTGAAGAAATTAAAATACATATTAGGATGATACGTACTTTGTGACAAGATGCATTGTGTAAGAGCTCTATCATATATCCTTGGAAATGTTTACTGTCATCTTTGCTTAGCGTTACTGTATTTGACATCAGTTTATGTAAGCTCTGACGGTCCTCAGTCTGATAACAAAATGAAGTTACTTTATAAAGTCAAGCAGTAAATGAATATACCTGCTTTGTACATATGTTATTAATATATTACGAGACATGGATACCAACGAACTAGATAAAAAAAAAAACATGTGAACGATAAATACACGAGTATGTATACGTTGTTAATGTAAGTAGATTCATTGAACCCTTAAGCGTCGGAACAAACAAAAATGCAACATTTTCAGCGGCCACAACAACAAATGGAAGCAAGAATTCCGATGATGAATGATATAAAATAGTAATTTCAATAACATTTACGGAAACAACTGACGTGGTACTTATTCTTGCTACTTATTTTCCAGTCTTGTAGTATCATGTTACAGGGGTGATCATTTCAGCACTATAGCAATTTAATTTCCTTAGATGAGATTAATGAGAATACATTTAACGAAACTTAGATGAATACATGGAGGAGGCATATCCAAAGTGAACCGTGGAACACAATTATATTTAAACTGAAAACTTGAACATGAATTACGACATATGCTACCAAAGTACTTACCGACAACTTTGACGTCCCTTCAGAATTTATTTTCCATTTGCCACTTTCAATCTCTAAGGCAAATTCATAATCAAGGGGCTTCCAAAAGACTAGGCAAAACAAAAGTTAGACATTTATTGGTTATTTCAAATATTATGTGTACTATTGAGTAAGCATCTATAAGTAGATATGTTGGTTTCGAATCATCGTAGTAGCAGCTCATGAATGTTCGGTTAAAGGTTAACCGAACACAAATACAACATAGAGACTGCGATGTGTTCATCCGTTGATTGAATCTGTCTTACCTTTAAGGTGTCTTGATTTAATAACACTCGAAATTTGTTCAACGGGAATAGACGCAGGCAAGAAACAGTCAATAAATCTGTGAATAAAATATAACAGTTTAAAAGTTAACATGTAGACACATATCTTCATTTGTGGGACTTACGTATGTTATTTTGACTGCACGGTACTTCTTAAGTATAAGAAAAATTAGTACATGCAATAGCATTGACTAAATGCTATAGACAGACGTAAACATATGTTAATTTTATGTTAAAAAACAATAATGGGACATGGGTATCCATGCAATGTTTTATTTAAATCAGTAACTTATTCACACGAGTTGCAATAAAATATTAATACAAAGATATTGCAAAATGAAGTTTGTGAAGTACATGAATTTTCTCCGAAAATATTTCGTGGACTCCAAACGTATTTCTTGGTTTCTGAAAGTGTTAGTTAATATACCAAGTTTATACTCAACTGCTTATACATATGTCTAACTGAAGTTTTTACTTTACAACCATATATTCAGTTTGTAAGTATATATGGATACAATTCTATATGCACCAAACATCAATATGTATGCATAGAAATCTGGCGCTGAAAGTTCTAGTTTTCCTAGCAGATTATATTTTTTTAAATTGTATTTCATGTTCAAAATTTAACTTGACAGCATCAGGATGTACTATAAAATCGTATGTACACATGTGTTTAATGTTTATATCACATTTAACTTTGGAATTATTGAACTTTTTCCTGCCTCTGAAGTTGATTCCAAATGTCTTACAGGCTTAATTATGTTTGTGTAATACTTACGAAGCTATTTTAATGTTATTTATGTATAAAAGCTGGAATGACAGCATCATGATCTACTATAAAACCCTTAGTGCACATGTGTTTAAAGTTTGTATCCCACTTAACATTGTATTTATTGAACTTTTCCCTGCCTTTGACAAAATGTCTTACAGGCCTTTTTATGTATATTTATGCAATATTTGTATAATACTTACGACAATCGCTTCAACTTCTGACACTGCTGTACATATCTCCACACACTTAACAGTTCTTCTTGCGTAACCTCTCTTCCCTTCTCCATTCTGATTTCTAGCTTCTCCAGGAGTAGCATGATAGGCACACGCAGCCCAGATTTCAGCGTGATTTCATTTTGGTCTGCATTGGCAAAAGACTTGTCTAGTACCAGACAGGACACGGGTATCTAAACGTGATTTCAAATAAATAAAGTTTGTATGTGTATCACCAACGACCACAAACTGCATGTTCGCTTGAATGTCGCAAAAGTTTAGGATCCCACTCTCATAGAAGTGAGCTGAACATTATTTGGTGGTCATTGATTGTGCGAGGTTAATTCCTTAAAGTATATATTTCTAAGCTAATATGTAATAGCTTAATCAATAGAGACATGCTCATTTACAGACGTAAATTAATTTTGAATGGCAGACATTCGCATAATATCCTGCAACTTCTGTTCTCTTGTTTTTATAATATATATCATATATATTACTTTATGTTTGATGCAATACAATAATTAAAAATATTGAAATACATTTTGTATCATGCAAATTAAAGATCGTCAAAGTGAGGTTTCCGGGTAGAAGTTAATTAAATATGTCATTTGATCATGTTATCATTCTAACATTTTCATACTGTTCCCATTTAGGTAATGTTGGTGACAAGACGAACATTTATTGATTTGAAAATGTACCTTGTGTTTCGATGCAACACCCAGGATTTGTAGCGTAGACCTCTGCAGCAGTTTACTCTCATCACTACCAATGGATGTAACACCAGAAGACACCAAATCAGATACTCTCTTTATAAAGTTTTCAGTTTTCTCTTCTTGTTCAAGCATGCACAACACTGCGAACTTTTTCCCATCGTCTTTACTTTGCAGGTACTGAATAACTTTTTCGGCCGCAATCTTGTCAAGACCACACACAAATCGATATACATATTGTAATTCAAATGGATCTAATTTGTCCAGAAAACTGTGTACATTTTCAGTGCTGGTAGCAGACAAACATTCTGCAACATAATATGCAGCATACCATTCGCAGAAGAGTTTGTGATAAAATCTCACCTCCTTTTTGTACTGAATATGACTTTCGTCACTTACTTCATCCGCTATATCTAGAACTTCTTCTTCAACAAGGATGCCAATGCGAAAATACCGATCGTAAAATTCACAACCTAGTTGATTACGAAGTTTTTCTTTGTCCCAAACTATTTTCTGTTTTTTTCTACTTAACGCTTCAAAAGCAATTTTGTCAAGAGCCTTATGGTCGTTTTCTAACAGTTCAAATTTCTGTACGTTTTCGTCTTTCATTTTAATTCTCATATGACTATGGAAGCAAGATATCATATAGCGAAAAAAACTAGTTACTGAATTGAATGTTATCATCTTTTCATTATCGTACGTTATGTGAGCAAACATGACAAAAAATAATGGAACTTGACACAGATCATCAAGAAGTGGATTTTTCTGTAGTTTTCGCATTAAATTTTCAACTGCTTTATCATCTTCTCCAACAACAGCTTTACGTATGTAGGTTCTGTGGGCTGCCTCATCAAACCCTTGAAGCCGAACACGTTCAGTGCGTGGTGCAAAATCTTTCGGTAAGCACGATACTCTTGTTGTTAGAACTACTTTAATTCCCTGCAGCATGTTCTTTTTCAAAATATGAAAGATGTCTGTTTCTGCACTGTCTTGATCCGGATACTCATCAAAACCATCTAACAAAACCAGCACGGAATCCATGCTATGAAGCATCTCTTTTACATCCTCATCATTAATGTTTGAATCTTTCGGAAGGATGAATTGTCTAATTGCACTGTATATAGAGTTAACTCCACCTAGCTGTCTTAATCGAAGATAAATCACAACGTCGAAGTTTATTAGTGGTGAAGTGTGGACAGACTGGCACCAGTCATAAAGCAGTTGTAAGGTTAAAGTTGATTTTCCATATCCAGGTTCGCCTTCAAGAATTTGTCGTTTAGAGCTTAGACATTTCTCACTGAGTATATCTTGATAAGTTCCTAAGCTTTCCCACCTCGATTGTCCTCCACCTTCGGGCATGTTAGCAAAAAATTCAACACCGCCATTAACAAATACCTTGTCCACACAATACATCCTGTCTTTGATGTATGGTATTGGTTGAACTGAATCATAAAGCAGTTCGTATTTGGATTTTATCTGTCCGATGAAAAGAGTCTCTTTCTCTGAAAACTCTGTAATAAATTAAAACCCGTTAAATAATGTAAGAATCATGATAACATTAACTGTTTTTTTCCAAACGGTGTGGTAGTATTTGTATCAATATGACATAAATGGAGACTGAAATTTTAACTAATTGTTTTAAAGCTAACGATTATGATATTTATATTATATAAAGTAGGTAACGTCAAGCAAATATGTGATTAATGTAAATTGGTTTGACAGGGTTTGAAGCTAACCTTGGCAGTGTGCGTGTATTCAAATTTTAAAGTATCATTTGTCAATGGTTAAGGAATAATAGCTGCCTCACCTCTTTTTTTTTCATCATTGGCAATGTCTGTAAAAGAACAAAGATGTGCATATGCGTTAGTATCAAGTGTATGGATGTTGTATTCTGAATTGTAGACATTTGAAATCTTGGAAGCGATTACATGAACATTATTTTAAAATATTCACAATTTGATAACTACTTAATATACTAGTACCACATATCTTGCGTAATTAAGTCTCTCATAATATTTATATTTCTGCTTTCAAAACAATAAATTATGTCGTGTAAAAGGTCAGAACCTCCAAAGTATCCAATTAATTACTACAACCGCTCAAATTAATGTCCATACATTACTACTAAACACCGTACGCAGATATATATTTACCTCTTCTAGATTGCCGGTATGCAGCTTCTTTTTCATATTTCGTTTTCTTACTGAAAGTGAAAGGAAGCTACATTATATTTTGTTATTTTAACTATTAGCTCTGCAAAATTGTTTAAAAGGGCATACATACACCATTACCGTTGTCCATTCTAGTACAAATCTACAGTTGCGCAATTCGATACTTTTCTGTGACGATGTTAATGTAGGCGATATCATTTGACTGACGTAACTTTGAAACATTTGATATAAGAAATAGAATTCCTAGTGGTATACTATCAATTTTTCAAGACTTAGCAAAATCAATCATTAGCAGATTGATTTTATTGTTGATGCCGTATGACAGTGGAGGTAAAAACAGTTTTACCTCCCTGGTATGACTTATATCCAATGCAAGTTCTTAAAAGAAACGAGACAAAAAAAAATCAACTAAGAGCTACAGAAATAGCTTAAAGATCGATTAAATAACTTGATGAAGATGTTATGAAGTGTTTATGGTGGAAAACTGTTGGTGGAACACACATTTATGTAACGCATATATTACTGTATACTTGAGTTGAGAATCATGACATTAAAATATTAATACGAATTATATATATTTATATACCTTTTTGCATGATTATGCACAGAGCTACGAGAATCACCGTAACAACAGCAACCACTACAACAACGACCGGTACTAAGAATATTCTGACCGATGTTTCTTCCGTCGGATGTACTAGAATGGAAGAATTGTAATACAATACATGTGAATAAACATGTACCCGTTTTATAGTCACAATTAAACAAATATAACCTTGTTTGCAAATATATATGCCAAAATGTATATTGCCTGGATGTGTAACATATCTCTAATAGTTATGAAGTTACCACTATATATGTATCAAATTTATTGTTCATTTTTTGAAAGTTACCAATATATAGCGATTTTATTTTTTTCATTTTTTTGTATGTTACAGCAAATTTATCGTTTTGTTATTGTATAGTCTTTATTGCAAATTTAATTTTAATTTCTATACACTATGAACTACAAAGTTATGTTGTCGAATTTGCTTTCAGTGATTACATATCATGTAATATTACACTAAATGATCATCAACTATTTAAAACTTTCGATAATAGTTAGGTCTGAATCTATTAAAATACTTGCCATTTGTAAAGATGACATCAATCTTTGTAGAAAGATCGAAGTGTTCTGCGTTTTCCCCAACAGCGACGCATTCTACAGTGATTTTGTTTTCCGGTTTGGAAGGAATTCCAAGCTTTGCTTTCAAAATAATATCATATCGGTTATCTCTTTGTGTAACCGTTACTGTTTGTTCTGAAAAACCAATAGTATTATCCTGTCTAAACACCTTCCATTCGAGTGCCACCTTTGGTCTTATTCCTGATACTGTGCACGTTAAAACGTCTTGAATTTGTTTTTCCAAGACGCAGTACTGCTGGTGATTACATCCTTCGATCACTGGAAACGCAGGTACTGGATCCACTGCAATGAAACAAAAGAAATAGTAATAAAAACTTATTTTGACCCAAGTAGTAACGTTCGTAACAGTCTTCGAAGTATGGTTCGTTCCTTCTAAAGGATTTTTAGGACAAATCGAAGCCAACTTCGTTTTTCTCGACAGAAATTGCCACACTGATGGAGTTCTCCTCAACTTATATCGATTGCATATATTTACATGTATATTTCAATGATAAGGTGTATATATTTACATTCAGGGGCGAGAGTCAGGCTGGGTCCCGGGTCCACTTATTTCAACAGGTCCCCGCTTTGAATTATACATACTTAGTTCATGGTACTTTCATGGTAGTATGAAAGTAAATTCTTTATCACATATTTTCCAGAAAAAATAATTGACCTTTGCCACAGGCCCTGCTCCTCTTCTCGTAGCCGTTTTCATTAAGCATTACAGTTAGATATTAGGGCAAGTGGAAATTTCCATGGACATTGCAAGTGGAATATATAAGAAACCTTACCGATAACAAACACATCGTACAATAGAGCACCTCCATCGATACCATCATCATAAATACAGGTGTAACGTCCTTCGTGTTCAACTAAAGCGCTTTGTAACGATAGGCTTCCAGCATCATCAAGTTGGTACTCCCTGTATTGAAATCCAGCCATATCGTTCGATAGGAAAATACTAATATACTCTATTTCAAATGTAATATTCTCTTCACCACGACATCGTCTCCAAACAATTAAATTTAATCTTGGATTCACACATGGCAGCTTCATTGGAAAATTCAGTTTGACGAAGTGCAAGATGGGAGCTACCTCTAACTTGTGAGCAAGCTGATTCTCAACCAAAATCATATTTTCTCCCTTTATCAAATCCAGTGGAATGCTGGACGCTTCACATACGATAAGGCTCAAGAAAGATGTTGTCTGAAAATTAAACTTTGTTGAAGCCCAGGATGTGTAAGTCACATTATCATATGTTGAATTGATATATCTTGAATTCAAGGTGTTATCTCGTTCAGCCGTCCTTTCTATCCATCTCAAATTGACGGCAGGACGGCTCGCACTCACGAAGCAGTTCAACTCAAGTGGTCCTGTCACCGACTTAAAACAAATATTACCGTCCATCTGTTCACATTCCTTTATGATAGGATTGCTCATAACTGGCTTAACTGTAGATAATAAGTCAAACGGTGATCTTTCAATTGATGTATTAAAATAACTGTTAAATATGTATGTTGCCTTGATTACATTACACATATGTTGAATACGGGGTTATTCATTCATACACTACCATTTGTGTGGGGAAAAAATCATAAAACAAAACATTTTTGGTTACATATAACCAAAGATTTATTAAAGTGATGCCCCGTAATTTTACCGTGCGTTACTCACAGGATTAACCACGGTCAGCTGACCTGAATGGACCAATAGGGTTTAGGAATCTTTACTAAGTATGAATGAATAGTCATTTAATGGTTCCTTCAAATTTAGAAAATTATTGAACATTTAAAAATTCCTACTGCTGGTAAGTACCACATGCTATGATCCCTGTTAGTTGACGTGGTCAAATAATGAGATGTTTAGCTTAAAACCTGGATTAAAGAGAAGCAATGAATTTTCTGCAAAGGTTTGTAGACAGTGGCAGGAACTATTAAAACGTGCAAATGAGTTTTATTAGTTTCATATGACTGTTCCATAGTATGTTTTTGCAATGCTTTATTCGTATAACCATGCCAAATGAATCCAGAAACTTTCCCCTTCGTCTTCTTTTCTGTGTGTAAACGTATAAAGGTCCTTTCAGTTTTTGCGTTGAGTCTCACTAGTGCTAGGTTTTATATGTCATAATCGAGATAAATAACACCTATTTATCATGATGAACTTTTTATTTCAAATTATAGTGTCCGTATTTGTAGTCGAACCATTGTTTTTTTATTTTATTTAGTGTTATCAAGCTATCTAAAAAGTACATGTTCATATATCATAATTATCTCTCTATTAGTCAGAATTCACCGAGAAATGGATAAGAAATCTGTTGACATCCAATACATAGGATATAACAATCAAAGCACAGACGTATTTCAATCATACTTTCTCAGTATTATTTACAAGACACTCGAAAGAAAATCCACAAGATACAACTTGATATGAATTATTTATAATAAAAAAAAATATCATAGAATAACGTACGGGAAAGTGACAGATTAATCAATCAGTATAATATGATAGATGATATTGGTACTTCCTTCACTCAGCGGGCGACTTGTCTCCAAATTTCGACTGAATTTCTCTGATTAGGCTATAATTACGTTATTTACTTTTATATTACAAGCTTGAAATACATACCCGTCGTGTGCAACGTAATGAGATGTGAAACAGTCGGAATAGTTCCTGAAATTATCTTTGTGACCCTGAAGTCAGATTCGTGATTGATGCTAACATTTCTGATAACTAGTGAACCGTTAGGATAGATATCAAATTCTTCTGACTCGTAACCTTGTCCACTTGTTACACCATCTTTGTAAAACAATATCGGATCTCCTTTGTCTACATCGTACCAAGTAATTGCCAGCAAACTTTCAGTAAACGCACACTGAATGATACCACGGGTACCGATTTCAAGATACTGGACAGGGGAGCATGCTGTATTGCCCACTGATATTTCTGTGAATGGACACAAGATATAAAAGCAAGGCTCAAATTTATTTGAATGAGTACTAAATCTACTAAGAAATGTAAAGAGGAGAAGAAAACTACCAATAAAATGGTTTATATTAGTAGACTCAATGACTTGAAGGGAGTAAATAGAACATTAGTGTCACGAACAACGTATAATATCACGTGTTAGAACGTTGCGAATGGCAATACAGTGTACCAAATCAAGTACTATTAAATCAATGTGTATATCTACATTGAATCTTCAAATCATAGCAACTCACCCCAAAGTGCTGAATGTAACACCGCAGCAGCAATGAAAATCCGTAGACAAAACAAACCCATTTTGTTAGCAGACCGAGTTACCTAATGGAAATAGATCAAAAGGTTATGTTGAATAGTACTAAAAGCTAAACTATAATCAGAGAGAGCTTACCAATGGACAGCACTTTCAGGGGATGGTTTATCAATCTTAAAAGAAACAAAAACTATAAGTATACCTATTATAACACTCGTTCACAGCATGATTTATAACAGCAAAGGTTGACAAACGCCTCTAAGGCAAATATTTTAAACATTAAGCTATACTTAGTTTTTCCTGTAGTACATCGTTTTAATAAAATAACTGCCTAACCAAGAAAAATGATATATACTGTTTTTGTTTTTGATTTCAACACAACTTCAACGCTGTGGTACCATTATATTCGTGTTTGTTTGATATAACGGAACCTTAGAACGTTGGATCTATTTTAAAAAGATGGTAAAACAATGGATTATGGTTAATCGAACTATGTTGTTGCAAAACATTTTAAGCCTTGTGACAAACACTCACTTCAATTTTCCGAATAAATTTTGTTACACTCTGCTCGAAGTTGTTGTGGCGTTATTGCGTGACTTACAAGCATCCGTAGTATAATTATGCAGTTTGATAGCAGTGAATGTCGTTCCATTTTAACTCATTACTCTTTAACTCGCAGGAAGATCTTTTCGCTTTATTTCTATAGATATCTGATTCATGTTAATATTTGATAAGCAAATAAACAAAAAAAAGATGGAAGTAGTTTGTAAGCTTTTTCAGGTTTGGATTTCTCTCGGTGTAACATTCCTGTGTGGTTTATCTGCGAACAATGTTAATATGATTTCACTTTCTTATAATAAATCGTTTCTCCTTGAAGGATGCCAAGCCATGGAACAAGATAAAATTGAATGGAAATTTCAAGAAACGCTGCTATTCACTGAAGGATTTTTAGTGCGTGATGAATTTTCAGCTAACCTGTTCTTACTGCGCAATAGCTCATTGTACATCAACCCAGTATCTTTAATACATATCGGAAAATACAACTGCGTCAGGAATTATCAAACTTTGTCCACCTATTTTGTAGACGTTGAAGGTTTGTGACCCTTAATTTGTTTAAATGAATGTAATAACATGTTTAATTTCCTAAACAAAAGCATCAGTTTGTTATCAAAGACTTTAATCAAAATAACGTATTATTCTTAATTATTTACATCCTGCAATCTTGACCAACACTTTAGTATGCATACCCTTACTTATCGTTACCAAATACACCAAGTTGTGAAACGTATAAACCTTGCAATAAACATAAATGCTATATAATATCATTGTGCGAATTAGGGGAAAAATACGTTCTAATTAATTGTAACGAAAAGTTCATTGTTAAATTTTACAGAATAAGCAACGACTAAGTGGAGTATATTTTTTCCAAAGGCGGCATTACCTTGTAAATGATTTTCATTTCTACCTTATTTATTCTCAAGTTCCTCCTACTATATTCATGGATGTCGGTAATCACTCTTACTACGACGGTGAAAGAGCAATCTACATTCCTGACAAGAAATCAGTGCCTGTTTCATGTTATGCTGTTGGTAGCAGACCTGCTGTTAACCTTTCTTTTACCTTAAACGGACTTGGAAATGGCAAACCAGATAATGTCACTGTTACCTCTTCACGTTTGATAAATAATACTTTTGTAACAAGGATAGATTTCACACTTTGGATAACGACAATGCGTGGAAGTCTCTCTTGTCAAAGCAGCTTTCCATTTTTAGAGCAACGGTTAAGTTTGGAATTTTTCAAATATGGTAAGTTTCTCGTCATAAATGCTGGGTTTCGAAATAATTTCAATTACCAAATCTCCGATATATTGTTTTAATGTCACAGTTTATTTAACGGCCTCCAGAATAAATAAATTCGCCATTTTTTATCTCATTGAACACATCAACAGTGAATTTTGGCTTAGATTCCTGGTAATCACCCAATTGAAATATTTTTAAAAGTATATATATATAAATATATATATGTATATAGAAATAAGTCTTTATGTTTTTTTTAAACCATACATGTTCAATGTTGATTGAAATAAATGTTATAACCAGCGGAGCATGGTTACATGCTTTCGTTTATCCCCTCTATGTGGCTTTAATATTTTGTTAGTCCTTTTTTATAAATATATATTTGAGGAGTGACCAGATATACCGGTAATTTAACTTAACTGCTAAAACACAGTTAGGTTATACTCAGTACCTATACCAGAATTAATATTTCCAACACACATTTCGAATCTTGCTAGATATGATGTAGGGAATATATTGTTAGTGTTGCGTGATTTGGTGAATTTAAAATACGAATTTAATAACAAGTTTATACGTTCCTTTTGTGAACAGTGATTGTGTTTACACAATATGTGAATTAAGAGAGCCATTGACCATAATTTAATGTAAATTGATCTTCTGAAAGGAAACATGGATAAGTAATAAATGAAATCAATACAGATTAAATGAGTGAATCACTCAATATTGAGATAAACAATGAAATCACTCGCAGTAGGTCTGTTGCAGATGTAAATGACGTAGGAAATATTGAGAAAAGAAATTCCGAAAGATTTTAAAATTCGACATTGTACTCGCTTGTTGAACTGATATCGATTGATCGATCACAATTCTTTTTTGAGGCCTTAATGTTTCCTTTTCATTTGCGTTTACAATGGGAGAGAAAATAATGTCCTCCAAAGTGAATTACCACTCATAATAGCATTTGAACTGATGCATGTGATGCTTGAACACCACCACCGAACTTCGGGATTAGATTCATGTCTGGAGAGTAGTAAAGTGAGTGTATGGAGGACGTGGAGAGGGAGAGAAAGTTGTGGAGTTGTCATTGTAGCTTGGAGCATAGCTACATTCTATACATGAAATTCCTCAAGGCAACACGTCTGATGAGTCAGTTTGTAGCGAATACGTTTAATTAAAAGTTAATGTTGGGATATATTGAATTTAGATATACGGTAGCAACTATCGTTTCCATGTGTTAGGAACGGATACTTCCAGCTTGCCTTCAAATGGAAGTCGGTAATAAGAACAGAATAATATTGAAAGAGAGGATACTATATGCCTGTCATGAGAATGGTTGTTACTACAAAAACCACTACATTTTATTCTATATGCCGGGCGATATAACAGATGTCATCAACATATGATGTTGATACAATGAGCCATATTTTAGCTGAATGTGAACGCTGAAATACGGATCTTCTGTCTATATAGACCGTACTTTAGTGCTTTATATTACGTTACATCAAAGTACGTCATAACACAACTCTACAACACCCATCACTACAAAGCACATCACAGCACAGGAAATTAAATCAAATCACAACACATTACACTACTCAACATTACAACACATCATATTATGTCACATCATATCATACCTTATCAAGTCACACTACATCGAATCACATCGCATAGTAATTCATCATTTCATATTTTAAATCATACCGTATCATACCCTGACCATGTCACATCGCATATAATAACATTGTTACGTATCATATCGTATCATATAATATATGTATCGGAAACAGCAATTGAAAGGTGTGTAGCTATAAAAGTTAGCTTGTTCAACATTGTCAGGTTCCTGGAATATTTTTAGTTTTTGTGATATATGAAGCATTTTAGGTAATATGATATGCTTGGTATGCGTTGTGCGATTCATTGTACGTTCGTTCAGTCTTTCAACAATGTAAACAGTATGCGGATGATATTTATATACTTGAAGGTGACACCCTTGCTACATGTTTATGCCGTTAACAATACGTCTTTAGTGGAGAAGTGTTTGTTTAAGCCGTACTTTGTAGCTGGTTAGATTGGCGATTATAAACTTTCAAATAAAAACATAATGGTATACACAGCTTATTATACTAACATGAAATTAATCAACAGTTAAATAAATACTTGAACAATAAATACTACTTACTTCTGGCTAACACTTTCTACTTTTTGTGACAACTATATAAACTGATATTATTCTCTTGATATAAGGTAATACTGCTTTCAACAAAGCATCTGAAAATATAAATATCACTATTTTTGGTTTCATTTCATTTGTTATATCTTATTATTTGCGGTATGCTGTTGTGATATAATTTTTAATTACGCTTTGTTCTTAACGGTTGCAAATCCCTTTCACTTCAAGAATAGCATTGTGTGAAATATCCCTCTCTTCAATATTATCAATATAACTGTCTCATCAATGCCGAACAGTATATTTCAGTTTCCTTATCGTTCCAGTTTACTTATTCTTAGTCCGCTTTATAAAACAAGAAGTTAACAATCTTTAAAGCAGCATTTTCTTCCTGACGAGTCATTTTAACGTACATAATATATAAGTTGAACCCTAAAATGAACATCAAATATCTTACGTAATTCTTTCACTGATTTTATTGAAATACACATTAAAACACATAGAGTTGGGGTGATGCTTTTTTAACATCGTGATGACAATTTATTCTACGTATCAAAATAGAGTAGGAAAACATATCGCATATCTAATTTTGTACAGCATGGAAGTAATGTTTGTTTCAATGCCAAATGTTATTTTTTTTGGGGGGGGGGTAAGTAAATAGTGGCTTTGATGTATCAGAAGGGTGATGTTTAATGGGAATTGATGCTTAACTGTTAGCAGAATGTGAACATGGACCACTGAGTTTATACGTAAGTATATGTTTCGGTACAACACTGACGACTATAAGCAACCTTTGATCGATTACGTCATCTCCTGAACAAACCAAGCCTTCCGGGGAATTGAAAACTGTGGTAAAGAGCTACAATGTTTTTGGCAAGAATTTGATATCGATAGTGAGAATGCTTTAAGTTAAAGTAATCGGGTAAGATTATACTTCAGAGAGATACATAACGGTGAATAATAAAATGCCTCGTTGAAAAGGTTCTCCCTCAATTGTATTACTATTGTTTGTTTAGAGCCCTTGGGTGCAGTTTGCTTCTCATTCTGCGTGAAGTACAGCTTTCCACACTCAGCCTTGCAGTTGTAATAGTACATTCACAATGGTACTTATCAAGACAATATAATCAAAACCATACGTCATAACTTGTTCGTGGGAATGGAGCATTCACTTCTTGCTTCTAAAGAAATGAAACCATTCCAAAACTTACAAAAACCAAAACCATTTCAAACCTTGTCTATTGTGGTCACCACAGAAAGTCAGCAAGATCACCTCATGTTATTATATTCAATTGAGCCTGAATGAAAACGAGCTCTTCGATATCTATACAGTTGTAACTTTTGGTTTCGTTCTCGTTTTATTAATTACTTTATTTATATTATTTTTTTTTTACTCTTGTTGTCTTCCTTATGAGCTTTCATCTGTCGTCTCAGTATATTTAGGTGAACAATGTTAAACCATAACTTTCATTTTTACTAATAGAAATAAAAACGTACACTATACAAACCTTTCCATATCACGAGACAGAACCAAACACATTTTGAATTTGTTTTGGTGCGTTTATTCTTATCCCGTGTAATATATTTTCGCCTACGTGATACTTTCTAGTAGAAGATTGGTTACGCAAAATAACCACAGAGTTCGATTAACAATAATAACAACTAATAATTAACAGTTCTCATATAGCGCAATGAAGTCTTGCAGCGCTGTTCTTAACCTGGTCATTAGTAACTTGTCACACCTACCCACCAAAGTATGCACAATTCAAACAATCTCTCCTGGGGCACCACAGTGCACCACGGCCACGTGTCCCCTCAGGGACATTCCATATGGCGCAGCCACAAACCGGAGCACGCAACTATAGTCACCTCGCAAGTCCCCATTTATACACGTGGGTGAAGAGAGGCAATGTAGTTAAACTTCCTTGTCCAAGGACACAACGCAATATGGCCAGGGCTCGAACCTGCAATCCTTAGATCACAAGTCCACTGCCTTAACCACTTGACCACAACGTGCCCAAGATCCCTTTTCAATTGAGAAATATACAAGTTACCGTATTTCAAACATATATTGTACCGTGGTTATAAAAACATATTCAAGTAAGACTGTTTGTTTTTATCTTCAAATAACGACTTTACAGCAGCGGTTAACGCTCTTATTAAAACATGAACAATATATTATTAAGCAACTTGCCCATTTCACGAATTGATTCGGCACTGTTATAAACAACAACTTTTAAAGCTAGATATATTAAAAAAAGCCATTTCTTTCATTTGTTTGGATTAACAATTAAAATAGAAATATGATTCATCATTTCTGTCGACTCCTCAGAAATATAAAACAATAACCTGATGAATGGGCACATATGCATTCAGATGTTTTATGTTGGTTCAACAGTACTACATTGTTTTCGATTCATGAGGTTTTTGGGAGGAGGGCGTGGGGTGGGGAGGGGCGTGGGATAACTAAGAGGAAATGAAGTTTTAGTAATTCGTAGCTACCAGATAAATTGATTTGACATCCGTAATAATTGTACCGATGCTTGTTAAACGAGCTGAAACTAGTAGGAAAATGAAGTTACAGATGTCATTCTAGGATATGACTGTGGAATAGGGAGGTTGTGATGTCATCACTCAAGAGACACTTCGATATGCGTACACCAAGTTCAAAGTACATGACACCTTTGTTTTAGGTATGATTGAGAAACAACATTTCGAGCCTCTGTAGACCTCATGACAGTTGACATTTAACGTTCACTACTATTACTAAGATATTCAAGTCAATGTTTGTTACATGCTGATGGCATGTTTAGTAATTATGTAATGCTCACACGTGCATGTAGCCATACATATTTTTTTAATTTTATGACATTCGAAAATTACACCTTGACTCTATGACACAACGTAGACTAGACAGACCTTGCCGGGAAAAACAGGACAAGTTGACTTCAATTGACTACGTGATATTTGGTTGCTTAAGTGATTGCGATATAACCATGTGAGTTAATTCCTTAATGGATTTTGACCATTTTGACAATTTTGTCATTTTGACACATCTTCAATGGCCATGAAATATGTTTTTTTTTCCGTTTTCCAAAGACTTTAGGTAGAATTTTGATTATAACGAAGGATATGATAATTACAAAAGTAATGCTCCATAGAGTGAGAGAATGTAGGATAATGACTGAAATGGTGTTCTGCTTTGGAATATTATAAATGTTCTTTCCTCTGTATTTTATAATCGTAAGAATTGGTTCTCATAAAATGCAAAAGGTGTACCAGACACTATATTATCACTCTGACAGTTTAAATATGTTAAATATGTTAAACTACAGCTGTACATTAGTAGGAATAAGGAAGTCAAACAATAACTAACCTTTTGACAAAAGGCCTAACTATAACGCAACATTTCCTGAAAAATATAAAGCAATAACCTGATGCATGGGCACATATGCATTCAGATGTTTTATATTGGTTCAGCTTTACTACATCGTCCTCATTTCATGACACTTTTCTTTGTGGAGAAAATTGCAGGAAGGAGAGATTACTGAGAGAAAATGAAGTATTAGTAATTCGTAGCTACCGGAAGAATTGATTTGACATCCGTAAACATTGTACCGATGCTTGTTAATAGAGCTCAGACTAGTAGGAAGTTAATGAAGTTACATATGTCATTTCCGGGATTTGGCTGAGGAATAGGGAGTTTGAGATTACATGACTCAAGAGACACTTTGATATATGTACACCAAGTTCAAGGTACATGACACCTTTGTTTTAGGGATAGATTGCAAAACAGCATTTCTAGCCTTTGTAGACAACATGCCAGTTAGAATTTAACGTTTATTACTATCATTACTATTACTACTAAAATATGAAAGTCAATGTTTGTTACATGCTGATGGCATTTCTAGTAATTACGTAATGCTGAAACGCGCATGTATCCATACATATTGTTTCATCTATGGCATTCAAATTACACCTTGACTCTATGACCCAACGTAGACTAGACAGACCAGGAAAAGTTACCTTTCAATTAACTACGTAAAATGTGGTTGCTTAAGTGATTGCGATATAACTGTGTGAGTTATTTCCTCCATGGGTTAAACATTGAGATCCTTTTGACACATCTGCAATGGCAGTGGAATACGTTTTAGTTCCGTTTTTAAAGACATGAGGCAGAATTTTGATTATAAAGAAGGATATGATAATTAAAAAAAAATAATGCTCCATAGAGTGAGAGAATGTAGGATAGTGACCAAAAAAGGTGTTCTTCTTTTGGAATTTTATAAATGTCCTTGCCTTTGTGTTGTATCATCGATATAATAGTTCCCATGAAATGCGAAATGTGTACCAGACACTGTTTTATCACTGTGACAGTTTTAAATATGACTGTTATATGTTAAACCACAGCTGTACATGAATAGGAATAAGGAAGCCAAACAAGAACTAACCTATTGACAATGGGCCTAACTGTAACTCAACATTTACACTTTAGTTCTAGCTAAAACACGAACTGACATACATTGTAACGACTAGAAACAAATCTAAATATCATAATGAAATTCTAAACCGTCAACAGAAGAGAATTACCTTAGAAATTGGTCCAGTCAAACGAAACTTGCACAGCCAGGCGTTTTAGCAGAGCCACGACTTATGTGTATTTGACTATGATATGTTCCAATTGTGAAGTATCAAAATGGCGTCTCCTGTTCGGGTTGCATATTTCCTAACACGCTTGTAGTCACTGACTAATCTCAAAGTTCATATTGACATTAAAGTAATCTGATGTGTCTACTATAGACACAAAAATGGAGAGGGTTTTTACTGACTAAATGTAACAGATAAAACGTTTGATATGGAAATTAACATTCTTTTGTAACTAATTGATGGGGGTGAAAATTATTTCTTTCTGTAGAGTGAAGAGATAATGTTTTGTAACGCTTATATTTTTACAAATGAAATTATTGTTAGTACTGTTATTAAACTTGAAAACATAATTAAGATACCGTGGTATATCTGAAGTTTAACAATGTACCGTATGTGAACCCTGATTTGTATCCTGCAAGAAGCTCTTGATTCTTGAAATGTAAAACGTATACATGATTTTCTGAAAAAGTATTGAGTTACATTAGTTGCGTCAATGGAAGAAAAAGACGAAATGTATCATAATCAATTAGAACAAGGAAAATAAACTAATTTTGGTAAGATCATTAGATTAAACTTGTTTTCATGTTCCGTGCAGATTACTATAGAAGATAAAAATACTTAGGTACAATGCAGGTCAATTGCCCTCCGAACCTTTACAGATATCGCATATAGCATATTATACAGACTCAAAGTATTATTTACTTTTTCTTTTCATCTTATTCTAGACTGGCAACGATTCAGTGATAACTGATACCACTTATTGTTAACATGTGCTACGCAAAGGGTGTAACATGACTCTTGTTTCTTGTTACTTGTTAAACAGTTATTTAGCAATACACTTGCAATTCGAGGAGTTGTAGAGTCGTCAAGTTCGCCAAAAGCCACAAGTGACAACATCAGCCATCGTTCGTTATGTTAAGTAGATTATAAACGCCGGGACTTTAGACGTTTGTAAATAACTTGCAATGTATTACAACCATGTACTGTGTAGCAATTAAATAACAGATTTGATTTCAGAAAAAGTTGTTGCAATAAGTGAACGATAACTATACTATTAATACATATGCTGTTACCCCCTGTATGCTGTTCGATATATTAACAACCATAAAAAAATTGGTAGCATTGGCTAACGATCATCACATGACTCACAAACGCTTTGGTATGCATAGGTTGACGACTAAACGCTTTCATTACTAGCATGTACCATCGGTTTATACGTTTGGCTGTCATGGCTTCACATGGAAGTACCGTAAGCAATACAATATGATCATTGATGTGATCATCATATTAACATATTGATATCATGATAACGGAAAGTGAAAACTACTACCTCGTGCTATTACCATTGAGATTCATTTTCACACGCATTTAGGATAGGTTTTGTTATCAAAAATGATATAAATCTCATTATTTGTTATTGATTCTTTTATCGCATTGTCTGTTTTGCTTAAATATATCATCGTATACAATACAATGTTAAGATAGAGTTTGGTCTCCTAAACTACAGGTCAATATAACGTTACCATGCACCCATCTTGCGGCTTTACATACAATGACAGATACCTGGCGGAAGTCAATCATTTGAATCAAAGTTCATCCAAAGCGAAAGTAACCTTGATTGACAAAATGCAAAGAGCGTTTGAGTTTGTTTTCATTTAATTAAGTCTAAACATAATTGCAATCAGAACATTTTCAACCCCTTCTTAAGTGTGTCACTGAATAGAGTGTTTTGGTCTAGTGTGAATAAGTTTGAATAATCTGTACATTTTATCTACACAGATACTATTTTCAAATTAGCTTATGACGTAATAAAATATTTTATTTCATTATTTGCAAATAATCATGAACAATAAATATCAATAACTTAACGACGAGCTATATGTATCGAGTTGTATTAACAGTAATGCTCGAAGTAAGTACCAAAATACTACCTAAGTCAGAGAATGTATTTAGTAAGATATAAGACAACACCCCATAGGTTTGTATCGTATATGACATGAATTGACTCAAGCCTCTTTGTGAAATAACTGACCACCTCATTTATGCTTTGTAGTCGTTTCCAAACTTTAAGTAAAGTCAAGTTATACAATAAACTAACACAATGCAATGTATTAAATAACTATTTTATTGTCCGCCTTCAAACACGAGGGCCCAATGCACCATAGCTATTACAATATCATCACAAGTAGGCCGATTCAGCAATATACTCTTCAAACCCTTTATGAAAAGTAATACGTACCAAGCAGTAACAATACAGTCTTTCTTTATTGATATGAACGTGATTGGGGCACTTGACATTGCATTTTATGTTATAATAGGCTCATGCAATCAACCAAAGTTCATCTAAAACGAAAGCAAATCTTGTATTGGCCAACACTACTTTGTTTATTGAGCAAACAAAACTATCCATCAATTATATAGCAACTGATATTTCGTAAAACGCAAGGTTAAAGCGCGCTCAGCTGTTAAATTACTAAAGTACGGTAACCTTGCATAGGCAAAGTAATGTTGGCGATATTTTACAATAATGCTTGAAACTTGAAACCAATGTCAGTACAACGGCATTATTCAACGTTCAACTTTGTTTTGTTTATTGTAGGCAACAAACAAACACATATTGATCAGTGCAGCTCTGCCAATGTCAGTACAGTATTACATCTATGTTTAAATATATTGGCAACTTAAGTTTGACAGTCTAGACTTTATACATTGTGTTATATTAAAACAAACATCGACATAAATGTACCGTTTTATATCATTGGTACAAATACAGCTCAGCCAAAAAATTCAATACAAAACTTCATCACTGTATAAAGGTGTAACTAAACTCATTTTAATGTATTTCACAAAACATGTAGAGCGTCATTTATACTATTTACAGATGAAAACAACTGTGGAAGAACTGACCGATGAAGAACTCTGCTGGGAGGTAATGTGTGTGTGTGTTCACAAGTGTGGGCGTGACGACAGTGATATACTGGTGAGATTGAAGATGCATGATAGGTTAAGTGATATTCGTATCATATAATTTGTCATCAGTAAAATTTGATAAAATAGCTTGACAGTAAAGATGAGTAAATACTGAAATAGTAGACTATTTGAACTGACATGATTTGGGTTGAAACGAGTTTGAACCGATGTATGGTAGCACTATGCTGCCAGTCTGTATTAAAATATCTAAAGTGATATCATATGTTCGCCATGTTATATTATTAACAATAGAGGAACCTCAAAGTTTTGTTGAAGGCCCAAGGTCATCAAACATCGACGTACCAAGTTATTGTAATCCTAATTACAGCCATTCTTAAATGTACTACAAGTAGACTTTACCTTCAATACGTAAGAACCATGAATCTTGTTTGAGATCAACATTGGTTAGTTGTTTAATATATTATTACAATGTTACAAACATGACAGATTGTGTAAACGTAGTGAAAACACGTTTGTGAAATGGTTAGCTAACTTATATAAAGGCAATCAAGTTCGTAGTTTTAGATGATATGTATTCATTGTTATCATTATTTAACACAAGAAAATACTTCTTTCTACCCAGTTGGGTAAACTTGTATTAAAACATAGAAATATTGATCTTCAAAGTTAGCTTTCGAGACAAATGTAATGCTGAAGCACAACAGTAACGTACATTATCTTGTGTATTTCTGTGTGAAAGTTCTATGATCTTAAGTAATACATCCCTGTCATGGATACACATCGTTTCATTTACAGATTATTTAACAGGAGTAAACAGTGACAAAGGACCTAGAATACTGGAAGCATTGAAATATGAATACAATAGGCAACATCCAAGAAGGGTAACCACTGCATACAGTTGTGGTGCCTGTAGTGAATATGCTCTGCTTTGACATTTCAAATATTTGATTAAACCAAGTTCTCTATTGCGTAATATTGAAATCGGAATTTCAAAGTTGGATGTTTCGTTATGAAGTAAATAATAATGTCAATTCACACGGCAGACTTTCTGCATATTTTTTTCCTTCAAAATATGAGTTCAATATATAGCTCGTAGAAAGATCAGCAGAAAACGACGTTTTCTCGACACTGATACCACCGGTAGGTTAGTTCATAATGGGTTTTTTCAGTACTAGATTAGACACATTTAACTTGCTCCTCTACGGCATTCCAGACAAAGACTTATCCCAGTTCCCACGGGTTGAAAATATTGCTGCTCGTCTCTTCTCTTGTGTCCCTCGTTCTCAACATATATCACCTATTTAAAAGTTTAACATTGGCTTCCGCTTATTATGCTCATCTCTGTCAAGATTCTTCTGATGACTTTTAAAGTTATACACGGACCCTCGCCAGTCTACCTGTTAGAACTGTTTCACTTTGACACACCGACCAAGACGCCTAGGTCATCCAGCCAGTCCTTTCTCGCTGTCACACGGGATATTTCCTTGAAGTCATTTAGTCATGCCTCTGCTTCTCTCTGGACTGTCCTCCTGGCTTATATTCGCCCTAAACGACAATTTGAATTCTTTAAAGTGTATGTTAAATACTCACTTACTTGTAAATGCTTTTTTATTATTGTTCTTTCTTTAGCGCTTAGAGGCTTTTGCATTTTGCTCTTTATAAATTCCTATCATAATTTCTCGTGAGCATACAAAATTGAAGACCGGCACTCTTGTGGATTTTGGGTAAATCAAAATTGGCTACTTGCATCTACATGCTCCAACTTAAATTCGTTGAATTAGGTATAAAAAAGAAAAGGTAATTTAATATGTGAAACAAAATAAATTAAATAATGTTTATTTGTATAAAATTAAACATTTATTTCACATTACTCTCTTAAATTTTACATTTAGGTAACAAACGACTGATTTGATCAGGTCTTATGCGATCTGACAAATTAATGTGAAACGTTAAACTTACACTCAATCTCTGGATAAGAACATTATGTAATATGACCTTCTTGTGACCTAGCTCATTCAAAGAGACGGCAGATGTATTACCCTGTGTGGCATATCGGAATGTTGTTGATTATTTAATGGTCACAGCACACAAGTATCCTTTTCAAACGGTGTTAAATGAAAACAAGTTATATAAATTAAATATAAGGGCGCCCTTCATCTGTCTCACCTATTTGGAGAGTCTGTGAAAGATTAGAGGTTTAAACCATGCCAACATTTGTGTTCCATATTGTACCTACTACAATCAATTAATATAGTTTATTATTAGTACGATTATTGGGTTCTAGGCGTGATTAAGATCACTAAGTCTGGTACAAGCATCCGTACACGAATGCCACTATTCCGTTTAGTTAGTACATTACGAGTAACAAGTGGACGAGTTCAATTAATATAAATAATAATGAGTATGGAGTATATGCTTGTCACTCTAAAACACTTCATTGTAATATTTTGTTAGTTCAAAAATGATGACAAGTAAAGGGAAAGCCGATGGGAAATATTATCTCAATCCGGCCAACCTATTCTAGGACCATATCGACACTTGTGATAAAAGTTAGCACTCAACCAGTATCAGTATTTGATTGAATAAATAGAAGATTAAGTATGTACTTAAACTAATATTACTCTGATATCAGAGATTTGTACAAGTTTAGAGTGCAATAACGCTACCTAGATTTCATAGGATATATTATATGACTAGGTAAATTCTCTTATATTGATCGTCGCGTCGTCAGAATAACCAAGCAACAACCGACATTTGAATGGTGGGTTAGGGATATATTGGCAAACTTGCTATCGCTATTATCAATACTATTGAGCACTACACAAACTAATGTAACTTTATGACGAATTATGATTACTCGTACTTATAAAAAAAAAATGAGTAACTCTGATATAATGCGTTAGATCGCCGTAAATATGTTTCCAGAAATGATTTTAAGGACCACCCAATTTATGTTCTTCTTTCTTTTAATTCTCATATCCTATTCTTTATTACATACATTTCTATTCCGTGTCAATATTATCCAGTTGAACAATGATAATGGTAAAGTTTTAACATTGCTCGCCAAAAGCTTTAAGGATACATTTAAACGTTGTGGTGTGTAAATGAATACAAGATGGTTATGGAAGTAAATTGGGAATGTACCGACTAAATTATAGTTAGTGGCATCCGAACCTTTCTTCTTCTTCTTCTTCAGCCGTTGTCGATCCACTGCTGGATGAAGGCCTCAGCATGATATCTCCAACTCTCTCTCTCCCCTGCATGTGTGTACCAATTGGTTTCATTCCAGAATTTCTGTATTTCATCTCTCCATCTCTTCCTTTGCCTGCCTCTGTTCCTTTTCCCGTCAAGCGTTTCCATACAGTGGTTAGCGTGCTCCATCTTCCATCTCCCCTTCTAGTGACATGGCCGGCCCATGTCCATTTACGATGTTTGATTACTTCCATTATATCCTGTACCTTTGTCTGTTCCCTTATCCACTTATTGGTTTTGTGATCTTTGTATGTTATGTTAAGCATACTCCTCTCCATGTTATGTTGTGCGGCTGCTAACTTTCTTTTCATTTTAATTGTTAGTGTCCATGTTTCTGATGCATATGTCATTGATGGGAGAATGCATTGGTCATACACTTTCCTTTTTAAGCATAATGGTAGATTGCCCTTCATGATGTGGCTGTATCTGCCAAATGCTTGCCACTCTGCTTTGATCCTTCTCCTTATTTCATTATCTTGATTCCTTTCGGTGAGAATGAACCTTTGTCCCAGGTAAATGTATTCAGATACATGTTCCAATTCTGTTCCATTAATGATGATTGGTTTGTGTTTAACTGATTGGTCTGCCATTACTTTGGTCTTCTTCATATTCATTTTCAGTCCTCTTTTCCTGCTTGCTATGTCCAAGTCCTGTAGCATGCTCTCCATTTCGTTGAAGTTGTTAGCTATGATGACTATATCATCAGCAAAACGGAGGTGGTTGAACTTCTCCCCATTCACATTGATACCTTTATCTTCCCAATTGATGTCTTTGAAGATGTGTTCTAAGCATGCAGCAAAGAGCTTTGGAGATATGGTATCTCCCTGCCTCACTCCTTTCCTTATTGGTATTTTGTGGCTTTCTTTGTGTAACTTAACAGTAGTTGTGCTGCCACTATAGATGTCTTTGATTACTTTGATGTAGTTAGGGTTGATGTCTTGCTCTTTCAGTGCCTCGAGAACTGCCCAGGTTTCAACGGAATCGAAAGCTTTCTCATAGTCTACGAAAGCGACGCATACAGGTATATTGAACTCTTGTGTAATTACCGAACCTTTATTGAAAGGTAAATTAAGGTCTTTATAAAACAGGGGTTGTCAAAGGGTTCGTGAGATCAGTACCCATTGTAGTAATGTCTCAATGGGAATCCTACATAAAGAACATTAACAAAGGGTGCTTTATTAGGCATATTAAGACAATTAATTTCATGATAAGGTTTTAAAGCAAGGTTATTGTACTAAATATTCTTGAGTATGTGTGTGATGTTGAGCTCATTTGGGGAGGACAGTGTAATTACCAAACTACTTCCCTCGGCTGAAGACACAGGTAGGGTCCGTATACTAGTGAATACCATGTGTTTATTGTGAAACAAACACTTTTTCACCATCTCTCTGTGCAAAAGAAAAACTAATGCAACTATGAATACATCACAGTGAAATTGCGAGCCAGGACAATAACATATGCATAATGACGAGACTACAGGTACTGCATCTAATAGTTTAACACAGCTCGTGTACAATCAGGGAATCATATCACCGAAAAACCACCACTTATCACAGTCAACACAGTAATGTAACCCAGTAACCCAGTAATCTCTATATGTTAATCACTACAGCATACTTATATTGACAGAAAGCTTAAATATATTCGGCAACTTCTGCTTCCCCTCTCCCGACCAAACAGTGGCTATGTTGGGACAACAACACTGTTAATTGAGCAACAAATAATATCACAGCAAATTTATTGTCTTATTATGAGATATTAAGCCATATTAAGCCACTTAACATAACGGTAAAATCATGGAGCGTTGCAATAACTCCATTGTATATATATATATATATATATATATATATATATATATATATGTATATATATATATATATATATATATATATATATATATATATATATATATATATATATATATATATATATATATATATATATATATAAACAAATATTTAACAATTTACATTACAGGACCATATCACATATCTGGTGGAGAGGCTGTCGAAAAGAATAAATACTATTCATTAATTACGTAGCAAATAATGTTTTGATACACTATTTTAGTCTATAACGTGAGTATGTGTGTATTGTGGGTTTCAATAATTTACTGTCTGTTTGAAAGCAAGGAAAGTGATAGTCATAGTTCTAACTTTAAGAGGCATTCTAAGGTACATAGTTTCAGGGATAAGCTGAATATTGTCTTTACCAATGCTAGAAGTATTCGTAAAATTTTGCTGAATTTCCTGTGCTTCTTGAGGATCTGAAACCTGAAGTGTTTGGTATCACCGAATCTTGGTTAAGGGAGGACATTGATAGTGCTGAGGTTTCTCACCCGGGGTATGTTGTGTATCTTCAGGACAGAAGGGATACTCATAATGGGATTGGTGGGGGATTTTTACTGTATGTTAGGGATGACATTGTAAGTGTAGAGAAATCTCAGTTGCAAGGGTCTTTTGTCAATTCTGTCTGGTACGAGTTGTCCACTGACAACTTCAAGAGGTCCAGTGATGCTATCAATGTTGGTGTTGTTTACCGTTCTCCTAACATCAGCGATGATAATGATGTCTTGCCGTTGGATACAATTAGAAAGGCTGCTAAAGGTGATGTTGTTATTATGGGCGACTTTAATTTTCCTGACATTAATTGGATAGATGGTTCCAGTAGTAGTAAGGGTAGTTACTTTCTAGATGTTGTGCAAGATTGATTTTTACATAAACATGTTACTTTCCCTACTAGGGGGGATAACATCCTAGATCTTGTTTTGAGTTCTGATCCAAGTAATGTTGTTGATTTGACGGGTCTAGGAAAACTAGGAACTAGTGATCATGATATAATAGCGTTTGATGTTGTTTGCAAAGTCGTAAATTCTGTTAGCTAGGAAAAAGTCCCTGATTTTGCGAGATCAGATACAGAGGCAATTGAAACTTCACTAAAGGGTACAGATTGGATTAATTTGTTTAGAGATATGAGTGCTTCTCAGTCTTGAATTTGTTTAGCTGAATAATTAAAGGTCATTATGGAAAGTCATGTTCCGTGGAAGAATCGTCGTCGTAAAAACAGTATTCCTCACTGGATGAATAAGAAAGTTAGATGTGCAATTAGGCAAAAACGTAGAATGTGGAAGTTGTTTAGGAGGACTAAATCTGAAACTCTTTTCCGTCAAGTTTAAAATTCATCAGCTGAAGGTAGAATGCTTAGTCTCTGATGCAAACTTGAATTTCGAAAATAGCATTGCCGTAAAATTTAAGGATAACCCAGTCTCCTTCTTTTCTTATGTCAGGTCAAAGCAGAAAGTTAAAGATGCAATTGTTTCTCTTAGGGCACCACAGGCTGATAATATAGTTACTGATAGTCAGGATCTTGGAGATCTTTTGAACAACTATTTTTTGTCGGTTTTTACGGGGGAGGATATGAGTAGTATTCCAGATTTTTAGGGGGACAGTGATAGGCCTAAACTGGATGCGGTCTTATTTTCGGATGAGGTTGTCTCAAAGGAGCTGCTTCGTTTAAATGTTTCTAAAGCTTCTGGATGCAACCGGATGCAATCCATCCGTATTTGTTGAAGTCTTTTGCACACCATTTCTGTGTTCCACTCTCATTGGTTTTTAGTAAATTTATGAATGAAGAAGGGGAAGGGTGATAAGTCTAAGCCCTGTAATTATAGGCCCGTTAGTCTCACTAGTACTGTATGTAAGGTAATGGAGTCTATTGTTAAAAAGTCTATGGTCTGTCACTTCAGCAGTCAGTCTCTGATCAGAGAGTCTGAACATGTTTTTTGTCAAAAAAAGTCTTGTCTCACTAATGTCCTTGAGTTTATGGAAGATGTAACAAGCTCACTAAATAGGCACAAGTCTGTAGATGTTGTGTTCCTGGATTTCCAGAAGTCCTTTGATTAAGTTCCCCACCAGCGTCTTTTACTTTGGCTGAAGAGCATGGATGTCAATGGGAATTTACTCTCTTGGATAGAGAATTGACTTGGTAATAGGAAACAGAGGGTGGTAATTAAAGGCTGTGCTTCTTCTTGACAGGATGTAACTAGTGGGGTTCCACAAGGGTCTGTATTGGGTCTCTTGTTGTTTGTTGCCTATATAAATGACATCGACGGAGATATTCCGTGTTCAGCTAAGAAGTTTGCCAATGACACCAAATTGTATTCTGCGGTTTCTTCCAAAAGCGATTCTGAGAAGTTTCAAACGGATTTGGATAAGGTTTTTTCCTGGTCTTTAGGGTGGCAAATGCTTTTTAATATTGATAAATGCAAGGTAATGCACATTGGTAGTAGTAACCAAAAGTTTACATACAATCTTAATCGTGTGGAGTTACAGGAGGTCTCTGTTGAAAGAGACCTAGGTATCTACATTAACTCATCTCTGCAACCTTCTAAACATTTTCTTGAAGCTGCTTAAAGAGGTAATAGGGTTTTAGGTATGATCAAGAGGAACTTCAGTTTTCTGAAAGAGGACATCGTAGTGAGGCTTTATAAGCAGTTGATTAGGCCTCATCTGGTGAAGGGAGGGGGCAGGCTTGGAACCCATATTTTGCTAAGGATAAGGAAGTACTTAAAAAGGTCCAGAGGAGGGCTACTAGGATGATTAGTTTCTTAAATAGTGTTCCTTATAATAGGCGGTTACAACTGTTGAATCTCACCACACTTGAGCTTAGGAGGGTAAGTGGGGACTTGATCCAAGTTTTCAAGGTTGTGTATGGATTCTAAAATTTATCCTTTACCGACTTTTTCATGTTTGCTAGCAGTAGTTGTACCAGAGGTCATTGTCTTAAACTCCAAAACTCACATAGTAGGATTAATATTCGGCATAACCTTTTTCTAATAGGGTTGTGAATGAGTGGAATGATTTGCCTGAGATAGTTGTACTTGCAAGTAGTATCAATGGGCTTATGTATGCTTTGGACAAGCACTTTAAGCATTGTTATCGGGTCTAAGTGTTTGTGTCTTCAGTTTTTTTTGTCTCTCTATAGGGTCCTTGATGGGGACTTAAGTGTCCCTTCTGATCCTTTTTTCTACTAAACTAAACTGTCTAAATGTCAATTTTAACGAACTTCAAAATAATTGTACAGATACTTGCTTTCTATGCGTAACAAAGCAGAAGCAAAACTATACATAATACACAAAATGTAATTCAATAGGTTAATTTCTGTTTAATCTATTCAATGATCGATAAGTACAATCATAATATTTACAAAAAGTTAACTCTCATTCATTTATAATTCCTGGAATTTAATTTGTTTTCAATTTGCAAAAATGAAGTTCCATTTTTTTTTTTACTACTTAGAGGCTAAAGTAAGTTTGTATTATGTCGAGGATTATACTGCATGTTTCAATTTCTTGACAGGAAAACCAATATAAAATCAAATCAAATCTTTTAAAAGGAAACAATATTATTAAGCACTTACAAAGCAACAATATAAAGCTAAAAGACAAAATTATTCTGAGATATTTTACCAAATGGATCATGTTGCACCATGTCTTTAAATCAAAAAGTAACGTCTTCTTACCTTTATAATTACAGAAAATCATTTCAAATTATCTGATTATGTAGCACTCTGTTTTATCGTTATAACTAGAAGATCTAAGACATAATGGGATTTAAATTCCCGCTTTACATTTCTTATTTTTTTCAGGAAGACTCTATGCCAAAAAAATTGCAAAACTTAAGAAGCTAAGACGGGCAATGATAAGAAAAGTAATACAAATACTTACACGTATACTAATACGAGGCTTTACCACTAAAACATGCATGGTTTGTTTTACAGCTCAGGTATTACCATGAACAAATGTTTATTGATTAAATACAGTTTTTCAATTTCATTTAAACGAAAAATTTTGTGTGATTTAAATCCATATGTCAAAACATTTACCACATTGAATATGATAAAACATATTAATCGTATCATCTCTCATTGGGATGCTATTTGATATAACTAAGGTATGATCACGTGACCTTATTCTTGCAATCATCTTCACCACGTATTTGGACGTATTTCGTTTCACAAGCTCCGTTTCATATTATCCTTTGAATTCAGAAAACCTTAACTTCAGGAATCCTTTGGCAGTTATTGTAGTAAAATAGTCGTCGGTATATATGATGTTTTACAAAACATCAAACACGACTTTAGGAAGAATTATATTATTGATATGTCTCGTTTTCAGAAATAGAAAAAGAAAATATTATTCCGATGTATCTTTTTAAACATATTCCCGTTTTTCGGAAGTTCGCAATTAAAATATGTTTGAAATGTTCTTTTGATCATAATTCGATGATGACGTCAACCCTCTTTTTAAAATAATGTTAATTTGGTAATCAAATTTTATAAGGCCTTATTTGTTACTCACCCAAATCAATATTATATACTGATTTAACAGATTTTTTTTTTCATTTTCAACTAGACTATGTGCCTTCGTAATTTTATAACGAACGTGTTACTTGATACTCTACAAGAGTTATGCTGTTTAAAATTGTGATACTTCTAGTGACAGCAGAATGAATGGTGTGGCTGCTAGACTAGTAATCCAGTTGCTTTAGTCGTGAGACTCGAATTTCTTCCATACAAAAAAAATGAGACTAAGTTTGCGTCAAACTATGACAGTAGTTTACCAACACCAATTGGGCTGGCAGCCTTTGGCTTTAAATGCCTAGGACTACAATATGTATCAAGCAGCATGCGATCAGTACCTGGTCTGGCAGTAATATCACGATGACGTAATCAGAGAAAGGTAAACTTATCTTACAATAAAAAAGCAAACAAAAATGCGAATTGCAAGTAACACGTACAATATAAATCGAGCTTCAGGGAGATTTAGGCTCATTTCATAACTACGGTATTATGCGGATCAACAGCTCAATCAAATAGGTGGGTATGTATTTTTTTTCAAATAACGAAGTACAAGTTAAACAAACGAGTAGAAACAGCGACAAAGGGTTCCGATGCCCCACCTGCTTTTACTAATTAGTGGTGACATGAGTCATATCTTTCAAACGCATGACTTATACTACAGAAAGTGATGTCAAGCATTTTAGTTTGTTCTCCTCGCAATTAATTTAGTTGAAGACAGGTGACTGGCATCATACCAATTAGTATAACACGTAATTATCATTCTTTAATTGTGCTGGAAACGTTTCTTGTGATTCTTTAGTCATTACAAACAGCTTCCGAGTGGCGTGCGTAAAGGTTGGGGTGAACAGGGGGTGCATGCACAACTTCGAGATTATCTCTACAATACCAAAGCCTTGCTCTAAGACTACCATTGACCCTAATTAATGCCCCAATGATGAGGAATTCATGCAGCTTTCGACAATGAAGTAAGTTGGTGGAAAGCTGAACTGCATTTTCTACGACAACTGACTTAAATATTCGAGTCAGTGTACACTGTACTTGGTAACGTATCGTCATCTTCTAATTCTGTTTCAAGATTTCGCTTTCCTCTAGAGACTATCCAGGTCTGCTGCCATGTGGTATTTCTGTATAGAATAAAGTAAGATCAACTAGTGTATAATTATAACCGACATATAAAAACACTCCAATATCATTTTTAGTACAAAACAGATTGATAGCTTACGATCAAATAAAATATAAGTTTATACTAAAATAATTTATCACCAGTGAGTGAATTAACAATTAGTCTACGTTTTTTTTCTGCAATTGCTAGCTTCATTTTAAATGAAACTTAGAATTACATTAACCTTGGCAAGGTAAACATATCTAATCTAACTCTAAAAATCTAGAAGAACAACAGAGTGACACCATGTGTAGATTCAAATCAGCATCATGATCTTGGAAAACAAAAGTGGTAGCTCAGAGTCATGCACATGTTAAGAATCAGTAATGAGTTTCAGATTGAAGCTGATATTGGGTGAGGGTGGTCATTTAAGGGGCGCCGATTGATACATTACTGTTTTGTCCTCCGCAAAGAGAGTGCTGTCAAATTCTCATTTGTTTATCAATTTTGTGACAGTAACTTGTTTATGTACAATAACTTTACACAATGTAATTTAGTCTGGTCTATGTAAGCCTCGTTGATAAGAAATCTGTTTAAAAACATATGATCGACCAAAACGTTCGTAAGTTGTATACATGACATGCTGTACCCTTTCTGGAAAATTTCAATACTAATCACATTGACATTTTACAATCATGTCATGTTTGACTTTCTGCTCTCCTAGTTCCCTATAATCAGTGAATGAATTGGCAATTGACAACTCAGAACCACATTGCCTTTGACAAGGTAAAAATATTCAAATCAATCTCTGAAAATATATAAGAATAGCAGAGTGACACAAAATTAAAATTCCTTCAAATCCACCTTTTTAATGAAGCCAGTTCATTTTTTATTGCGAGTAATTTCATCAAATTTATCATTATTTATAGAGTTTAGGGTTACCAAATTGCCATAATCTTACTTATATAAAATGTAATACGCAACTACAGCAATTGTATGTGTCTAAACAGTAAATGAATAAATATCTCAATTTGATTGAATGGTCACAAGAGTCTTCGCCTGTTTTCATTGGTTCAAATAACAATAATAATCCGCTGAGATGTTATTTACAACATTCGGAGTCACCTTAAATTTACATCAGCATTAGTTTATGTTTACTTAAATACAAATTTGAGCCTTCAAACTTGATATTTACTTAAATGAAAACAAGGTCTTACAAATTTAACATTGTATTTATGTGGGTGCAATGGCCGTGGATATAACGATATGTTCTATGTTGGGATGAAAAATATTCGCCCCTTTTTATGTTTGATTGTAATGTTTAGAACTTGCATTTTATAACCATATTTCCTTACCTGTAGCGATGACGGAAGCTTTTCACCTATGGAAAATTAAAAAAATGGAAGGAAACAACGTAAAAATAAGAAGAAAAAAAAACATGAAAGATGCCCGAACTCCTCCCTGCATGCAGAAAACCTCTCCCTCATTGCCACAATGAATCCTAGTCGATAAAAAACTTCATATAAGCGATGAGTTAATTGCTTCTGTTAAAGTGCTACTTTCGCTCAAAACACACAAACTATTGTATGCATGTAACGAATGGCATCAATTTTGAATCAACTCCCTATCATCATAATTACCTTTAAGAAATATAAGGTAGTTTATAATCAAACATCATTAGTCGATACAAAACTCTCGAACTAAACCATCTCATGTATAAACTATATGTTTTAGTACGCTGTCACATATAGCCACATTCTGTATCAAAATAAGCAACCTCGAACAATTAAATTAAACTTAATAATTCACTGCTCTGCTGCTCGTGATACCTATCACAACACTTTGATGTGACGATGACATCGTTAACCTAGATGTTGATAAGTTGTATTGTAAATGTCAACAATACATGATAATTAATGTTGTGCCCACCCTTAGATACTACTATTCACCATACAACATCCATCCTACCAAGTACTTAAAACATACTTAAAAAGAATGCATTAAGACAGAAAAACAGAACAGTGTTGATATGTCACAGTGTTACCAAAAAGGTAAGTTAAGAGCTCTTACTTTTTTTTCAGATATTTCATATTGAAGCAATTTAGATTTCAAGTAGGTTATGCCTATAAGTATTAGAATCACACTGTTAAAGTTCAATGATTGATCATTTCGGTTCCTCGTTGAATGTTTTATTACAATGCTTCAATGTACCGTTTTTGCATTAAAATGCTCGGTTATTAAATACAAAAGTGATATCATGTGAACAACAAGCTCCCAGTAAAAAAAATATATCCTTAACAAGCTTGTAATGAATCCCCAACCCCCCCCCCCCCTCCATAATAAAAGGAAGAGGATACATGCCTTTACACACATTACATACGCAACAGAAGAGTATATCGCACGTTAACCTTGGCTGAAGTTCATACGGTCAGATTTACCTAAGCTGACCTTTGACCTAACTAAAACAGCAAAGAGGTTCTACTACATATCGGGAAGTCAAATCAGCATAATATTCAAATCTTAATTGATATATTTTGAAGGTTTTGATTTCTTTAATTCTTTAATGAGCTTTCACCTAAACCAAAGTGTAGAGTAATCTTACTTTTCATTGGGTAATCTACAATGCATATAATATATATTCAAGATAACGGTCTCAAGATAAAGGATTTTTGATATATTGACCATATGTTATTTTACCGACATGAAATGAACTTTGATCTATACCAAAAATAACATGGTTCCCATACTCACTAAAAGAAAGACATGTCAAATATTAGCTATCTGAATTTACCTTTATTGGTATATCGTGTTTATAGGGCTTATGATTATAACATTTAAATGATGTGACCTTTGCTGACCCCAAATGACCTGCACACAGAACAATACGATTCTTGACCTGGTTATGGGAAAGCCACATGTCACCTATGGATATTGCAGAGGTTGTCTATCTTGAAGTATCATTTTTACCCACATACGTCCACACACAAACTTGACTGCATTGGTTACTTGCCTGCCTAAGACAAGTAACCAAAACGTAGGTTGATGACAGAAAACTCTGAATGGTAAAAAAGTTGTGACTCATATTGAACATGTGGTATGGCTTTCATTGATTTAATGTATGACTATTAAATATGAAATGACACAGGAATTTCACTGTACACATGTATATGTCTGTATCATACTGAACATTTTACCAAATGAAGTATAATAATAACTCTTTCCATAATATTACCTCTTGACGATATTCTACATCCGTCAATTCTTCTCTAATGGGTTTCGTCTGTAAATAACAAATGGTAATGTGAATGTAGTAAGCATTTTCAATTTCTATATTCCAGTTTCAATTACAACATTTATAAATAGGACACGCAAATAATATTTCCAAAAACGAGACATGCTGCTATTTGTTTTCCCCTTGTAAAATGATGAATGATATCCAGCAGGAATGATATAGATTTTGCCGATGAAATTGTTGAAGGAGATTTATTTTCAACGAAGAAAGAGATCATCTTTTTTGAAATTCATCCTAATCATTATCGTCATATTTTTTTTCGATGACAATCGTAATTATTATGATATTATGATTAGTAAATAAAGTTACGACTGCAATTGTTTATCGTTAAACATTTCTTAAAATTTTAACAGTTAACCGGTATTTTTTCCCCTAAACAATAAATAGAGTCATTGCTCAAGGATACACCTGCACACGGTTGTGAAAAATATATCAGATAACAACCACTTCCTTAACCGCATTTTCAAATTGAATTTCCTTTCAAAAGAATAGTATAGCGGTACTGTTATCCAACTGATAAACCATTCTATCTTTCATCGACCTCTTATCACACCATGACGTCAGTAACCAAACAATATTCTAGATTTTGAAATTGTCAAAAGTTCCGATGCTGGTCGTCAGAAGCATATGAAACATATAATATTTAGACAAAGAAAGATTAGTATGTTGTTCACTTTTGAACATGAGGTATAAAATTGATCGGAAATGACATACAGCCCCTCTCCGTCATCAATCGCCGCTGGTATATTTGTGATGATTTATTTTTCATCGTGATGTTACTTCTTTGTCACTAAAAAACGTAAACATCAGTGAGCACACACATTTCTGAGCTAGGGCCGCCATAACATAATTCGGTGGGTGCAAAATAGTATTAGTCTCCACATTTTCTTTGGGAATGACATGTATTTATTTAAATATAAACTTCAATTCGGTGGGTTTCTTTTAATGAGTTGAACCATCAATAGTTCTTATTCAACTGCACACTGTGAGATAAATACCGGGAAGAGTATATGACGTTCAGATGCCAGCGTCCAACGACCAGATTGGATATTTAGAATGTAAGTCACCCCGCTATATCCATAAGGCATCCATACAACTAATATATGAATAAAGAAAAGCAGGATTAGAGTAAGTATTCAATAGCAACAAACAAAACAAATTAAACAGGACGGAACGGCAGTCATTGTTATAATCTATGTTTGGATCAGGTCAAACTGCCATAAAGTTATGTACTGAAACAAACACAGTGAACAGTTGTTCTCTGTATTTCATGGAAATGACAATTTAAATGAAGTTATTCATACAATATGCTTTATCAGAACAGTAAGTGAGGTTACTTTTATATGTTTCTTTGTTATTTTATAACAATTAAGTTTCGTCTGAACTTAGATTGGTTACCTGAAGATTTAAATAATGTGCAAGTAGAAACACCAAACGGAGCAAGGACTTTGTCTCAGTGTTTTTCTCCAAAACTAAACCGACAGAATTATATCACAGAGATATATCTTTTGGTTTTCTGCTTGCATATCAACACTTAACTATGTTTGAGACAGAATTCTCCGTTAAAGCAGCATCAGCTCTCTTATGGTGCATGAATTGTATATATGTTTGTATCATAAAGCAAACATAAATTGTGTACATTGTTCATTTCAAACATTGTATGGGCGTTTGTAATGTAATTTTAACAATGCTTACATTGATTAGTTATAATGTGTATTTGAAACTGATGAATCCTCACCCTTTCACTGCACAAGTTACATAATTATTGTTAGTGAAAGTTAATTTGTTGTGACAGTAATTTTCCTTTATTTTTAAACATTTTTCTGTCTCGGTATTATTCAAGGGTAAGAGCGCTCTCAGTTACTAATTGTGTGATGGTTTTCTCATTTCATTGCATTGTGTTAACTTAACGTCTTTTATTTCAATTTCATTTAAACAAAAATAGGTTCTCATATATTTACAGGCCAAACAAAAATAGCTGTATTCATTTCAGTTACTAAAATTAAGATAGCAGATATCTAAATATATATGTATTCAAGATATATGTTGGATTAAAGTTATGAATCTTTGGTCTGAGAAATTCTTTATCAGATATATAAAGTTATTACAACTGTATATTCGTCGTGTTTAATCTAAATTTCAGTTTCAGATCTCCCTCTGACATTTATGACATTGATCATACACATTGTAAATGACAAAAATGACGATTAGGAAGCAATTTCCCAAATCAAAATGACGATTAGGAAGCAATTTCCCAAACCAATTACTCTTCAAAAGTAAGAGAGGTAAACATTGTAGATATATGAATGTTAGATTGAAAGGAAGGGGAGTCGGTGGTGGCGGGTAGGGGGTAACATTATTAATTTGATAAACAAGTTCAAATGTAAACTTAATCTGGGAAATCACATTTTCGTTATACATTGGTCTAACCTTCTACTTACAACTGTTCAAAGTCATATAAAGTCGTACGATTACAATACTTTGAGCAATTGTCAATAAACCCTGGATGTTGCATGTCATATGTGCCCCTTAATACGGATGTATTGGGTGCCTGGTCAGTACTATGTAATGTGAAATACCTTGATGAAGATGTAATCAAGCTACATTTCACCTGTTTTATGTTCAAGAACAAGGGATAAATCTCTTTAAGGCCAAGATATGCGAGCTCCTCCATTATTATATCATGTAGTAGCCATTTGATTGTACTGTACATATCAGAAAATATCAGAAAACTGAAGAAGTGTGTGAGTGACTTGCATGTGAATTTGTGTGTGTAAGTGAGCAAAAATGTGAGTCGCAAACTCCTCCTAGACGTTAATTTCCATCTAGTTCAAATTTGGAGAGTAGGTGCCTGGCCATGTAAACCCGTTTCTGCGTGATTGATGACGTAATATATCAAATGTTTGAGTTCAAAGGTCAAAAATTCTTATAAAAAAAAATAGCCATTTTCTGCATGTCAACATGTAGGAGAAATGCATTAAACCAAAAGACTGATGACTGCAACTCAGAGGCGTTGTTCTTCGAAGTAGTAAATTCTCGCGAGCATAAATTTAGGCCAAGGATCAGGCTAGTGTAAAAGGAGCTGATGGTAATGTTTATTGTGTAAATATTGTTTTAAAAAATCTCATACAAGATGAGTTATAAGTCTACTTACGGTACGTTATGTTATCATTTCTATCAAGTTGGTATGTTCCTAATACCACGGTATCTTGTTTAACTCTTCTTATAATCGTAAGTGTTCAGGGCATTGTTTAATACATTTGTGAGTCGTGTGAATTGTTAGCAAACTGCAACATTGCTCTGAATGTGATTATGCTCACTTATTCAGGATTAGCGTTCTTAACCGATTGTTAACATTCACGTTATTATCATAATTTAGTTGCGCTCTGAACTACGTGTACGCTTGTAAGGATCAGTGCTCTGCTGTGAATGGATAACTACAGTAAGTCCGTTATAATCAACATTGGTGCACTAGTCTTACTTCAGCTATCGATGGGAAGCTGGGTTAAATAATGCAAATTACAATCATTTAGTTCACGGTTGTTAATTTGTGTATTAGCGGGGTTATATATATATATATATATATATATATATATATATATATATATATATATATATATATATATATATATATATATGTATATATATATATATGTATATATACATATATGTATATATATATATATATATATATATATATATATATATATATATATATATATATATATATACCGTTAGTTTAGTTACCTTTGAAACCATGAATCTGATTTCATATTTGGACGCTGCATTTGACGCCGCGTTCTATATATGTTTTGTTATACTTTGCGTGTGGCGCCACGTGGGTTGCTGCGCTGGGCGTCGTGTTGAGGAATTGCGTAAACAGTAACGCTCTAAGTAATGCAATGGTAACTGACAGCCGTATATTTTAAGCAAATTACACTAAGAACCTTGTATGCTAAAGGACGTCTGAATAAACGATACCACTGTGCCACGGGCACTTGAATATCTTCTACATTACCATCTTCTTTTTCGAAATTTATCGAAACTCGCTCTCGCCAACCCAAATTTTAAAGATTACCCGCCAGACTGAGAATTGACGTTACCATATCTTTCTGCATATGTGTTAATAGCAGAAGTGGACCTATTCTGGTGGGGCTTAGCATGATTTAAGTTGTCTCTTTAATTTAATTGAAATACAAGAGGAAAAAGAAATAACAATCTGTACATAAGAAGGCAAAAGTTAAACAATCAATAACTATTAAATCCGTAATTATCGTTACTGTACCTGTAATGCTCTTTGATTGTAATCTGAACAAGGCACGAGGCAGCAGACAGTGATGAAACCTGACGATTAAAGAAAGATATACCTGACTAACAAAGAGACAAATCATGGATTCTCTGCTGATAAGACGCTCGATTCAAAAATTTTAAAATTAGTTTTAGTATAAGATCATCCCCTCTTATACAGTGTACCAGCTACACGGAGTCTTAGCTTCTTGTTCTTATTTTTTCAATTAATGACGTGTTCTTTACCTTATCATTCACTTTTGATATGTCAATAAAGTAACCAGCTATGCAATGTTTGCTGTCCGGTAAAGAATTAAGAAACAATATAGTAATTTATGAAAGGACGCCATTTTAATTGCTGTTCGACACCTAACATCGTCATTTTTTTCCGCTATTTAATACCTGGCTGGCTTTATGTAAAATTCACATACGTTTAGAAAATATGTGTGATTAATTCTTAAAATGTTTTCTTTCAAGTTCAGTTAATTTTTTATATGTAAACCAAGAAACTTCGTCACATAAATCCTTCCTGCTTATTCACCTCATTAGTAATTATGTCCAGATCACTATTCATACGGATTTTGGAAAATAGTTTGCAACTTGTTTTGCTAACATTGAGAGATAACTTGTTAACTGCGACCTGCACTTTAAGTTTTTGGAGTTCCCTAATTACAGTTATATAAAGTACCTTGATGTTATCATACGAGCATTCCTCAGGAAAAGTACAAAATATAATCATTTGGATATGATATACACGTCGTATATATACAGGATAAATACTATGGGTGCAATAGACGCTTGAGGCACATCGCATCGTACATAAACAAAACCAAATTTAAATCACTGTTTTGAACATATTGCTTTCTTTTGGGCAAATTACTCTTTAGCCAGTTTTCAAACGTTCACCAAATTCCAAAATGCTCAAGTTTTATAAGTAATAAACAATGGCCATCAGTGTCAAAAACTCCTTTTCAGATCAACAACAAATACAAACGTTGAGTTTAATCATAAAGTGATTTAGTAATGTTTTCAGTAACGTTAATAATGCCGTAGATGTAGACCGTCTAGGCCTTAAAGCTTACGGACTCTCAGAAAGGACATGGTCCTTGGCAAGAAAGCTTTTTTTGAAACAACTGTTAAAGTATTTGGAGACCTAAGGTAGTAAATATGTATTGTCGAATATTCCTTTCAAAATATAAATACTACCCTTTGCCACTTACCCACCCCCACTCACACAGTGACACCCATGAAAGGACACAATTTAATTCACCACTTTCACTTAAATAACAACATGTCAGTGGTAAACAAATACATAAAGAGAGAGGGATGTTTGTTGGTGACAATTCCATTAAAATGATTAGCTTTATCACAGAGAGTGGCAAGAGCTACTGACATTGTTTGGTTTGTTTTGGAAATGTCCATAGTTCTTAACTAGTAGATTATTTAATATTTATCCAAATTTAGTGGATAGAAAAAAATAATATATGAATTATTAAAACAATCAATATCAAATTTATACTAATTAAACTGTTGAATATTTTACACATTTATCTCTAATTTGTCTTTTTATTTATTTTCTCCATAAACTTTTCCCCCTTTTGTTCCAGTTCGATCTATTACCATAGATTGCCTTATCTTTTCTTTATTCTATAACTATTACTTTGCAGAAAGAATAAATACTTTTGAGGGAATAAAACAGAAATGACTTCACAGTTATCTTCAACGATATGAACCAGACAGTGTCTAGACGTACCTATGGCAACCTTCATTTCTTTGTTGGATATTTTTATTTTTATTTTTGCTTTGTTATAACGACGAGCTTCTCTTTTAATAGATACAACGTCTTTAAATTGAAAGGAACGCGTTTCATTTATGGAAAAGGACTCCTTTTTATTTCATTGTTGAAATAATTGATTGGCAGGTGATGAAGAATTTTTTTGTTAAAGTGTCAGTAATAGTAAAAGATCACTGTACATCTTCAGAAAGTCAAAAACAAATGAAATTATTTCATTAGAAATATTTCAACGTACAAATGTATGATGTAAATGTGTACGACATAGTGTCATGCAAAGTCAATTTGTTTTTTATGTATACAGTGTTTACTATTCTAAGTATGTGGGCGAATTTCTTTATTGTCAAGCCGGTCAAGAACACTTCGACTTGCGCAGCTTCTCGGATCCTCGGCTGCTGCTCCGCTGCTGCTGTTTCAAGTATTCCTTCTTGCCATAACATGTGAACCTGCCTGGTTATTTTAGTATCCTGCAACCCTGCTCAGCACCTACATCTTTACCGTAATCAATCAACATGAATAACCTGCTTACCTGAACTTGTATTATTACTTACCTGTAGAAAACACATTAAACAGTCTCGTACCAAGCGGCCGGACCAGCCCCTACACCACCAGACCCCACCGAAAGGAGGTACCTGTGCGCGCGTTAACTTAAGTTTTAAGTTTGTAAGTACCGGTATGTTGTGTTTTTTGTTGTTGTATTATTTGATGTAATTACAAGTACAGTTCTACTCTATTTCATTGTACATATAAGTACCCTTTCGTCTACTTTCTCGTCTGCCGATTCCTTTCCCTCTCCGACAACAACACCTAAAATTAACTTCAACCTGTATCTGACTTCGTAACAATAGCATGTTTATGATAAAAGGTGACTTTTTACGAATCGAAATATGGTGACAACACAATGTGCAATATATAGAGATATAAAAAAGTTATTGGCCCTTTGGAGGGACCGGTTGGGGTTTGGCTTTTGAGGTTGAGTTTTAGGTGAAACGAGAAAATCTCAATGTTAGAAAGGATCTACAGTTAAAAGTGTAATTCACATAGAGAATGATTTTTTTTTATTGATCTCTGTTGTGTGGGGATTAACTGTAATGTTGTGTGGGTTTAAAACAGGCATACTTTTCTGTTGCATCGGGGTGGGAGTGGGTGGGCAAGGGTTGGAGTCAGTGAAGACAGGTTGTTAAACAGAAGAAAGGGTCGTTGATAGTTTAACAGAAAAAAACCCTTGGTGAGTATGTATGCGGGTGTGGGGAAGGTCTGTTGAGTGGGGATAAATGATAACCCAAGTGTTATAAACAGAAATTAAGGGAATGGGGTCCGGTATAGTTGTGGGGGTATTAGGGAAACCGTAAAGTAGTTGACTTGAGAAGGGTGCAATATGAATGGATGAAAACAATTACAGTCTGTTTAATTGATATCAATGTATTTTTGTCTACTTTATCATCAATGTGTATTAACTATCAGTTGAGTTATACAATAATTAAGAAAGAGTCCCCTCTGATAAAAAAGAGGAACATATTGGACTTCAGCCAACAAATTTAAGGTTTTTTTGGGTGCTCCCTTTTTTATCTCCGTACATTTTTAAATTAATCTAAGTTATCAAAGTGTGCGCTTTAAAATGGTGGTTTGGCTTTGGCAAAAGTTTTTACTCTAAGATGATGAAACAATGCAATACTGATTCCTCATATATCGGGTTAATTCAATCCCTTTTATTGTCAATGACATATACTACAATTTTCAGTTTTAGGTCTTTCTTATTTCAAAATATTTCATTTTTCTGAAGAATTTCTCGTTATTATTTTGGTTTTACTGTCTCATTTTGTAAATGACAAACTCTCCCCTTTTATCATATACCTTACCTGATGATTGTTCTTTCATTGTTAGCTTATGTCTTTATTAAATTTCTTCTTCACTTTCTGTTTTAAATTTACTTATACAACTATCAAAATATATAAATACACCCTCCAGTAATAATTAAATATAACTATATTGATAATTCCTATATTGTACATTTTTTAATTAGTTATTTTAATATTTACTAACATCAATATATATGATATACTTACTGCAGTGCCTTGAATATTTTAGAGTGGTTTACATAGTTAAATATTCCATTAACTTCACGTTCATTCATTTCTCTCCCTTCCTCTGTCTGTAAGAGCATACCCTCTAATGATGAAACAATTGGTAGAGAGACACCAGAGGAGAGGATAATGTCTCCATCTTTATCAATCTTATGAAAGGAACATCCAATATCTACATTGTCTATGGGAATCTGCAGAAAAGAAATTAATATAATTAATTGACTATTGCGTTATCAGGGATTACAGTTTAACACATACTATGTTTTGTTGTTGTTGTTGAAAAAAATAAATATAACAAAAGTTTGTGTTTGTGTTAAAGAATATATTTAAACATGTAAATTAGTGTTGTTTGTTGTTTACTTTGAAATATATTTCGACTTCAAAGCAGGGTGCTGTGTCTGGTTAGTAATGGTCTTTAAATTAATTCTTGCATTTGGAGAAAACACAACAACATCGTGTTATTAATAAACTAATAAACATTGACATAATACGTAAATAAATTGCTGTTCTCTGTTGTTAACTAGTAATCACTGCTTTTTAAGTCATTTTTTCCACAAGTCAGGAATGTTAAGGGTGAGTAATATTAAAGTTAATGCAAAGTTATTATCGTACACTATGTTTGAAAATGAGGTTTCATTGTATTCTTTGTTACGAAAAAATATTTTTGTTTACTTTTTCATGTATTTACTTTTCAATATTACCAACGTTTTTTTTGGGTTAAATTCTATTGGCAGTGTAGTCCCATACGTCTTATAAAATTTGCTTCCTTTTGACTTGATAAACCAACTTGCAAGCTATTTTATAATCAATTGTTTACGATGAATTAAAAAAAAAATCGTAAACATGTGTTATTTTCTGCTTTCTACTGTTTACTTTGAAAATATAAACATTCCATTATAGCAGATGGATAAAATCTAGTTATGGCAGTAATCGATGTAACGTGTTTACATTTGTTCCTATTTAGTGTATACTAGGAGGGTGACATTATACGTTTCTTTTGTTTTATTTCATAAACAATTGTTTTTCTTTATTTTTAGTGAAGACCAATAACCAAGTTTTCTTTTATCTCTGTCCATTGTTATCACAGACAGTAGTTTATTCAAAAATATCTTTTTTTCTCACAAGGGAAAATTGTTATGGAGTGGATATTTAAATATAATTATATAAGGGTTGGAGTGTAGGGTAACTTTTATTAAATAAAGTTGTGTGGCAATTGAATGTTTGCAGGAAAGGGGTGCTGGTAATTGGTTGTGGTATTGTAAATGTATTGATGTTCATATCTTTATAGCAGCTAAGGAAACTCTAGTACTTGTATTAATTAATCGTTTAGGTGTGATAAGTAATGAGGGCAAGGCAAGGTATTGGGGAGGTTGTTTGCAACGAATGTCGTCTGTTATGTTTTGTATTGTTGGATTCCTAAACACTACGGTCTACTTTAGTCCTTTTACAAATAATTGTAATTACATTGGATGATTGAGGAAGACAGCTTTGTGTTTAATCTTTGATGGAAGGTTATTTGTATGGTGATATTATATTTCTACAGGTTCTATACTCACTTCACCCGTAGACAGTGTACTTACGTTATTCCTGGACGCTTTCTGCAGGAGCTCTATGACTGACTTGTGTACTGACACATGGTCTTTGCAATTGATGGCTATATCTTGGGAGCACATCTCGGCAATAGTTTGGACGTCGTCAGGCTTTAAGCAAGATACACATTTTTTAAGCAATAACAAATGATAGGTGATGGTGATAAGGTATATGTATTTTTCTTTTTTTTTATAAGTTTAATGATACATAGCCTTCAGGCGATATTTTTTTGTATTATTTGTTTTTGAAAGTTTCCTGTATTTTAAATGTTTACTGTATATTAATTGTTTCAATTCCTGTAAAGTTTTTTTTTTGTGTTTACCATAGCGTATATGTATTTTTCAATCCTTTTATAAATTTAATGATACATACCCTTTAGGCGATATTTTTTTACCACTTGCTCTTGAATGTTTTCTGTGTTTTTAAATGTTTACTGTGTATTCATTGTTTCAATTCCTGTAGAGCGCTCCGAGCAGCGTTGCTAATGAACGCGCTATATAAGTTCTATTTTATTATGATAAATATATAATAGTAATTATATAGTAATAGTAATATTATAATAATAGTATTCATTAAAATAGCATACATGACGAAGCCCCACTTTACTGTTCCTTACAATGATAACAAATATATATGAAGATTCCTGTACAGTGTGATGAGGCAAGATGGTTTTAACCTGTGTGGGCACTAAAAAGTACATGGAGAACTTGTTTTATGACCCAACTCTTGACGTCCGTTATGTAAAAACAACACCATGCCGTATATAGCCATGACAACCAGTCTTGTTCAAGATGCATAAATTAGTGCAATTATAAACGTTTGATATTAAATCGTACTTAACTGTCCATGGTAGCCATCGGGGAAAAGTTGTAATTGTTCTTTGTAGACATTACCGGAAAAACAGTCGGTTATTCACAATAGTTTACGGGGAAATAAAGGAGGCTCCTTATTTCTATCACCCTCGTTCACAGACCCCATTCCCACTCCATGAATAAACACGCAAACATTCATGATCAGGAAACTCAATCAACACAAAACAAAAGTGTAACCAACCTTCTTCCATTGGCCGGATTGGAGATCAAGATGACAGGCACGACACGACCAAAAAACTAGAATACGACATAACATGAAATAAACAGTAAAAGTGAATTTAATAACCTAACCAGAGCTTTGTGATGATGATGATGATGATGATGATGATGATGATGATGATGATGATGATGATGATGATGATGATGATGATGATGATGATGATGATGATGATGATGATGATGATGATGATGATGATGATGATGATGATGATGATGATGATGATGATGATGATGATGATGATGATGATGATGATGATGATGATGATGATGATGATGATGATGATGATGATGATGATGATGATGATGATGATGATGATGATGATGATGATGATGATGATGATGATGATGATGGTGGTGGTGGAATATCACTTTTTAATATTATTTCCATTCTACCATTTCACAAGCCCTGTTTAATAATTGCATTTATTATTACAATCACTAATGACGTCACAATACTCATCTCATAATTTCTAACAGACATGCATTCCAGTATGTTATTGATGAACATAAACACATCTATGTTAAATGTCTTATAAAAAATGTATGATCGTCACAACACAGAAAAGTAGTTTAATATAATTGTGGCATAACAAGTGTTTGTTACCTTACCCATTATGTACTGTTACCAGTATAAATTTTATGTTCACATACTCTAGTGTTAGCCATACCTTGTACACACATAGCCATACCTTTTACATTCTTTCTTTTTAATTCTTCTGGGATTTTCTCTGGTCTGATAGATGCAGGTAGTGTGCAGTTAGTAAACCTGTGATAATAAACATATAAAGTAAACTTGTGCTTCTCTTGAAATACTTCTAGGTAACCGAATAATAAACAGAAAAAAGCATAGTTATATTGTATTACCAATATGCAAATATATACAAATAAATGACACAGTTCTGTTGAATCTACGTTTATTGGATATCTTTGGTCTCAGAAAATGCAGAAGAGTAAGTTAATGCCTTTTAGTGAAAAATGTTATATTTTTAAAAAACATCTTCAACTTAATTAATTTCGCTTGAAATAATAGTGAAGTATTTGCATTCATGAATAATATTCATACTCCCACACCCTCAATAATATACTGTTTGTCCTATATGACAGAGAAATGTTCTGAACGTTTTGGTCAACGTTGTTAAATATACATGTTATTGCATCTTGCTATAAGAAAACATATTTACAAGAAAATATGGGACGATTAAAAGAGTGTTCATATATGCATTTGGTGTATAATTATTTTTTTCTTTTCGTCAAGTTAATTTCAAAGTGCAATCTTTATGTTTAATTCATTATTGACTGAAAATATCGTACATTGAATATAAGTAAACATAGGCTGTGGAAATAGGAAACTACTTCGAATATTTCAGTATTTTGTCCGAACCTAGAATTATAACGATATAGGATGACTATTATTGCTGGTATTTATTTGTATAGCTATATCAGATTCCTGTTAAGTTATATAATCTAACATTTTGTATTCAGATGACCTCAAAATTCCAATTCATCCGGCCTTCTCATAGCGTCCCTCAATGATGGCACCTTAGATATTCTTTGTCTTTTACCGTCTATCGGCTCGATTACAGGACTATACGGTTGCATAATTTATTAAATCTTTTGTAATTATCCCACACTTTCCTCTCCTCGTTTTTATTTCATCTTTTATCATTTTATCATACCAAAGTATCCTGAATTTCTTAGCCGGCAAAACATAGTTCAATAATCCTACAATGTCGTCCTCAGTAAGTTCTGATTGGTCTTCATTAACCAATAACTTCTCCAGTGATGAGAGCCTTGGTAAAGCAATACCAGACTTGAGGATGATGGTATTGTTCACAACCTTACTGAAGGACCACTCCAGCTTTAGATCAGGTATTGGTATCTGAAGAAAGATGATTAGTAGAATGAACTGTAGTTTACATGCATGAAATCATTTGACAGTAGATATTATTGAACATACTTATTTACAGGATATTAGCTTTTTATAGAAATTCAAAGTAATCCATAATCGATGCTCCGCCCACTCCCTCAAAATAGAAACAAATATAAACGGCCTTAAAACTGAAAAATAATAAATGAAACAAAAAGAAAAATTATATTTAACACACGATCGGATCAATAAACACTGCAATTAGGTACAAAAACCAAGCTTGGCTTAGAATGTACAAGAAAAAGTTCTGAAATTCCCCAAACAAATATAGGATAGCCTCGAGTATCACTTCATACAAGTGATTTTAAATCTTGATTTATTCATCTAGACCATGGTCCATCCACAATTCAATCGCCCCTCCCAACCCTCCACACGAACAGAACATTACACATGCCGAGTGGGTGATTTACATGATAATAAACCAGTTTACCAAACAACACGACTATTATCAGTGGCTTGTGGTAAGTAGCAAGTAAATGAAAGCATTTAGTTGGTCTACGAACCCAAAGTCATGTGTACCAGTCTTGACAGAAAACATGCTATGAAATACATTAAAACATTTTTATATTAAATAACGTATTCGTCAATTGAGACTAAGCCTATTTCTTTTCACGTTGTACTCTGCACACTCATCGCTCACCACATCAATATAAGCGCGGTTGTAATGCCATAAATCGACATAATGTAACCACAAGAACGTACTTTTCCTCCTGACATACACACGGAGTAAATCGACCGACACACGCTCGTATGAACAGCTCACAAGTTACGGCCATGTAAAATCAAGCAAGAGGCTAGTTTATGCTTTAATATGTTGTTTTATAACTTTGAAAACTTTCTATCCATACAATATTATCTCAACAATATTTGTTGTATACTGATTTGTTGCCATATCTACAGTATTAATGTGCTTATGCAAATTGTAGAGATATATGTTTCATGGATATGGACCGAAGGGTTATTATTTTTAATTGTTAACAAGATGTTAACATTGGTGGGGTTTGTTTTCATCGCATGTAATCTTGAAACACCAGAAAAGGAGGCACTGTGTTGACGCTGTGTTGACGGCTGCCAACTTTAAGTCGCTCTCGCATTTTCTCGGTGTTTACTCAGCTGCTTGATTGTTTCATCGCTGAGTTTAAGCACAGAGCTATTGTAGTTCATGAACTTTTATATTGTGCACTGTTTTTCGAGATTTTAGCCAGTATTTCGGCTAAATGGACGTTTAATGTTTCTATAATTTGTGTCTAAGATTGAGATGGCCGCCAGATCGGTGTTCTCTCGCTCCACACTACTGTCACTGCGGAACAATAACTTCAACTCAGATATAGGTATTCAAGCAGGGAAACGAATCGAATATTTTATAAGACCTCGTGGCTCTAAATCGGGATTAAAGCACAAAAGACATACCCCGTCTTTGAGTACTGCACCAAACCAGCCTATTCAAAGCATTCTCAGTGAAGTTCGACCTGTGAATCAATCGTCACGCACTGTCCGGCCTCGAGTGTTGACTCTTGTTGACTGCATTAAACCGATTGAAACTGTCATTGGGTATCACCCTCTTTGTTCGGATGTTAATTTGAATAGAAATCAGCTGAGCGTCATTCGTCAAATCCCACGTGAGGATGCTTTTGTGACCAAGTTAAAACTTCAATGTTCTCTGTGGAACGCGAGATCGATCCGAGAGAAAACCGGTGCCTTGATAGGCTCAATTTTAGAAAATGGAACGGATATTTTTCTGCTCACTGAAACATGGCTCAAAAACCAAAACGATCCGACGCTTGGAGACCTCCGCTTGAGTTTGTCTGGTTACGACGTTACCCACTTCCCGAGAGCTCAACGGAGAGGAGGCGGTGTCGCCTTTATTACACGTAAAAATCTAACATTGAAACGGCATCCTTCGACAAAGTTCAAGTCGTTCGAACACGGCATTGTTGACATTCGCACCTCTTCTGAGCTCCTACGCACTGTGTTAGTGTACCGGCCGCCACCTTCAGTCGGTAATAAATCCTCGTCGATTTCGCATTTTCTCCCGGACTTCTCTACATTAATGGAGAATATTCTCGACAGTCCTGGTCACCTTCTGATTACTGGTGATTTTAACTTTCACTGTGATGACCCAAACGACCCAGACCATCGGAAATTCGCTGATTTACTGTCACGATTGTGCTTACGCCAATTGGTCTCTGGAGCCACGCACAAAAGCGGTCATACATTAGACCTGATCATCACGCGCGAGTCGGATACAATCGTGTCTAATTGGATTGTGGGACCTAGGATGATGTCTGACCACCACTGCATTCATTTCGGCCTAAACGTTCGCCGTCCGCCCAACACCCGTGTGGATATTGAACGCCGCCGTCTCTCGGGAATTGACACTGAAGTTCTGGCGAAGAAACTGGAGGAAGCTTTCAACAAGTCCCAGCAAGGCGATGCCCCAGTCCCGCCTAATCCCGATCCCGACGCATTGGCATGTGCATACTTTGATGCTGCATCCGAGGCTTTGGATGAACTTGCCCCTATCCAGAAGAAGACAGTTATTGACAAACCACGTGCTCGATGGTGGACGGACGCACTCACTGGTGAGCGGAAGAATGTCCGCCGGCTGGAACAACGATGGCGAAAGTCTCAAATGTCAATCGACTTGCAGATTTACCGAACCGCTTCGGACGTGTATCATCGGAACATCGACACGGCCAAGACTGCCTTCCATCGCGGTAGGATTGAGACAGCGTCTTCCAAACAGCTTTTCAACGTCGTTGACGATTTGATTGGCGGCCAAAAAGCTGTAACCGCTGTAATGCCATCTAATATTCCAATGAGCAAAGTAGCTAACGCATTTTCCGAATTCTTCGACAGTCGAGTGCGCGAGTTCAGAAGTCATCTACCTGTTCCTGTAGCACCACATAAACCTGGCCATCCACCTCATCACCTAACAGAATTCACTCCAGTTACTGACGAGTTTGTGGAGAAACTAATCCGATCTTCAACATCAAAATCTTGCAGACTCGACCCCTTACCAACCACACTTGTGAAAAACTGCAAGGAGGTCACAGTGTCGATATTGACTAGGATCATCAACTCTTCTCTCATGAGTGGAATCTTCCCAAGAAGTCTCAAACTCGCAGTTATTCGCCCTCTGCTAAAGAAGGCAAATATGGATGAGAACGTGCTGAAGAACTATCGTCCAGTTGCAAACATTCCATACATAGCAAAACTCATAGAACAGGCTGTGAAGAAGCAAATCGACGCGCACCTCGCTCTACATGGACTTTTGCCGAAATTTCAGTCAGCATATAGGGTGAACCACAGTACCGAGACCGCACTAATACGTGTCCATAACGACATAATGCTGGCCCTAGATAAGAAACTGGACGTGTTATTGCTACTTTTGGACTTGAGTGCCGCTTTCGAAACCATTGATCACAATATCCTACTACATCGTCTTGAGTTCACCTTTGGTTTCACTGGTACCGTCTTGGACTGGTTCAGTTCGTACCTAAAAGACAGGAAGCAGTACGTTGCAGTTGCGTCCAACAAATCAGACGAGACCACACCCATTTGTGGCGTCCCGCAAGGAACAACGCTGGGACCAATACTCTTCATCCTCTACACGGCGCCACTCGAGGAGATCATCATTCGTCACGGATTGGAACCCATGTTATTTGCAGACGACACCCAGCTATACATCGCTTTCAAACGCAAGAGCGACGCTCAATCTAGAATCGAAGCATGTATCGATGAGATAAGAGTCTGGATGAGAGAGAATCTACTGGTACTAAACGACAGCAAGACTGAGGTTATTCATTTCACTTCTAAATTTAAAGCCTCTAATAAACTAGAATCGCTTCGTGTAGGATCTTCCGAAGTTTCATCGGTACCACTAGTTCGCAACTTAGGAGTATATTTCGATCAATCTGGCCTCATGGACGAGAACATCAATCAAATATGCAAATCGGCTTCATTCGGATTATGGAAGATTGGTCGAATTCGTCGCCTTTTAAACCGTACCCTCACAGAACGCTTAGTTCATGCTTTTATTACATCCCGTCTTGACTATTGTAATGCTCTTCTGAACGGTCTTTCTAAAACTGCACTTCATCCTCTACAGACTATCCAAAACGCAGCCGCTCGCATGATCACTCGTTCACGACGTCACGAACATATCACTCCTATCCTCTATGATCTACATTGGCTACCTATACACCAACGCATAACATTCAAAATTTTAATTACTGCATTTAAATGCATACACGGAATGGCACCGTCTTACCTGTCTGAGCTGATCACACCTCGGGTACCCAAACGCGCCCTTCGCTCTAAGCCGTTCACTCTCGTTCCGCGCAACACCAATAACAAGAAGCACTATGGCCCTACAGCATTCTCGGTCGCCGCACCTGATCTTTGGAACGAGCTGCCTCCCGGAATTCGGATGATCACGAACTTCACCTCCTTCAAGTCACACCTTAAAACGCATCTCTTTCAAGAGCACTACAAATGATGGTTTCTAGGATTTTTTAGATTTTATGTTGTTCTGTCGTGTTGGTTTTTAGGTTCTTACTTCAATTGGAATTTTCACTTTTTAGCATTCAAATTGTAGATTTTGTAATCATTCTGTTATATCGCTTTACGCTTCACCAGTGCTTTTAATAGTTTTTCGATCTCATATTCCTGTTTATATCTGTTTTATATTGTTCTGTCGTGTTGGTCTTTTAGGTTCTAATTTCAATTGGATTTTTCACTTTTTAGCATTCATATTGTAGTTTTTGTAGTCAATCTGTTTTATCGCTTTTCGCTGCACCAGTACTTTTAATAGTTTTTCGATCTCATAGTCCTGTTTATTTCTGTAGTTGGTATTTTGTATTTACTGTATTTACTGTTTTTACTTTTACTGTTTTATGGCATTGTATTTTCTAGATTGTTTGTAAAGCGCACAGATGCATCGCGCGTAGTGCGCTATATAAGATTTTATTTACATTACATTACATTACACCGTAGAATATGTGCCGAGTCTCTGTTTGAAAGCGAACATATCGCTCGCCAGTAATACATGGTGTCAGAAGTAATCAAACGACACAAGCCGTGGTAGACTACGTGTTGTTTTTCACCAATAAAAGAGGAAAACGAACCAGTTCGCACTAAGTACGAGACAGCATGGAGTATAAGATAAGATAAGATAAACTTTATTAAACCAACAAAGGGTAGCAGAATGCTCGTATAAAGCAGTATTACACAAATACGAATATACTAAGAAGTTACAAAAGGGCAAGAACAAATAAACTAAGCAGGACGTATACAAACAATGCACATTGGTATAGGAGCGTTTCAAATTGAAATTATGAAGTGTTATACATTGTGGTATAAAAAATAAGGGTTGCCTATTTGCACTAGCCTCATCCTATCACTTCGAGAGAACACCTTTAATAATGACATAATTTAATACCCTTTTGGGCTTCCGAATATGAATCACCATTTCTTTTGTCTTACTAATACTGAGTTCTAGACAATTTTGCCCACAATAATTAACAAAGTAATTTATATGTTCTAGATTGGCTGTATCATCATATTGTGTCATCAAACCCAATAAGGCATCTGCAGTTTAAAATAACTAGCATTTTCATGAGTTGCCCTTGCATCCGATGTATACAGAGAGTATAATAAGAATGATACTAAAACCGTACTTTGCTATAGGGTGTTCCGAAAGTTCGTTCTAGAGCCCATCTTCCCTTCAGCATCTCAGCCATGCCACAATAACCCCCTCAATTTCAAACCATCTGTGATACTCGGTACGAATTGCCTTCGGAACACACACTGTAACGAACTCACACTGTACGGACACACAACGCACACGTTGTGAATTGAATAGGTACACAAACCTCAACGCAATAACAATATGGCGCCTAAGGGAAACAACAGTGGCTTGGAAAAGGAGAGGGAACTTGCTAGGGAATGGCGGAAGAAAGGGAAAACAAATAAAGAAACTGACTCTACTACATCTATACATATATATGTAGCCTATATAAAACAATAACAATTACCGTATGCATGGTGTTTAGTGTAGGTTTAAACATCTTTTTAAAAAATAAAATTGGGAGACCTAGAGATAATTAAAAATCCACCCAAAAATTGCAAGGCGTACATTCATTTTTAATAATTTATTGACTAAAATATGGGGCTGAATAGTGTTAAAAGCAGATAAAAAAACATAACTGTAGCAGAATGACCCAAATTTGTATGTTTAAGATGTGAATACAGTTTTTCGTGGCTTAATAAAATAGCATCCTCAGTATTAATATATGCAAGTGTAGACCGCATTCCACAAGACTAAAGCCCGAACGGTATGAACGTATAGTAAGTAGGCAGCGTTTGAGGTGATTCACGATCAATAAACAAATAACTACACCCGGTAATAAGAACTCCCTGCAGGGAGAAAGGCGGACCACGCATTAAAGAGGGAGCACCAGTGTCCCTAAATACAATAAAATTGAAAGGAAATTGAGCTAAAGTGTGCATATACATAAAGCTGTGTCACACAGAGAGGCCTACCTTGTCTGAGTACAGACGACGGTAAAAAAATGCAAGTTGGTAAAAGATAAGTACAACTCTCACTTCCTTGGCAAAAGAAATGTTATTTTCGAACGGGCCCAATTAAGATATCACAAAGAGGACAAATTTGCAGATGACTTTATTACTGCCCTCTACAGCCTGATTGAAAATTGTAGTTACAGTTCCTTAAAATATGAAATGCTAAGAAACCGCATTGTCTTTTTTTTTTAAAACAGTAGCAGTCACTACTCCATATTAAGGATGATATAGGGGCGTCATCAAATATAAAAACAGTTCGAAACAGACCTCACACCGCAAAAGCACAAAGGGAATATATATATATATATATATATATATATATATATATATATATATATATATATATATATATATATATATATATATATATAACTATGGATCCTACCTTAGGTCGACAGTTACATTGACTTACACACTAAATTTAATTTAACCCTAACCCTTTTTTCTAACCCTAACCCTGAACCGACCCTAACCAAAACTTTTAAATGAACGTTTTAGAGGACGGAGAACATTATAAAGCTATTTGCGACGATAATAAAGTGTCTTAAAATGGTAGTGAAAACATTAGGTCGACACTGAAATGTCGACCTAAGGTACACTGTTGACCTAAGGTACACTTTTTATCATAAACAGTCGACCTAAGGTACATATTATGCGTATATATATATATATATATACCTATATATATGTACATATATATATATATACACACACATATATATATATTGTATATATATATATATATATATATATATATATATATATCCAAGGTCGGAACATGCGCAGTAATAGTTGTCGTACCAAAAACTCATGGGAAGGTGAACATTTGTGTAGATCGAGTCAAGCTGAATAAAGGCGTGTGTAGGAAAAAACACACATTGCCAGCCGTTGAACCTACACTGGCACAGCTGAATGGAACTAATATATTTTCAATACCGGATGCCAAAAGTGGATTCTGACATATTCCACTAACACCGAAATCAGTACCCTAAGGACGTTTTCCACACCGTTCGGGCGATATTCATTCAACAGGCTGAAATATCGTTTGACAATAATAAACAATGAACTACTTTTGCGTCAGTTAATGTCTATGCTGAAAGTGAGTGACATTTTCCCTAATCCATGTACTGTGACCACTCTCAACATGACCGCAGGACCAAAGTCATTATCACTACCAGGCTAATTCGGCTATCGGAATGCTGGACCATTACCGATATGTAACATTTATACGTATGGTTTAGTGTCGAACTAATAATTATTCTAAAAAAAAATATTCTTTAACACAAGTTATTTAAATAAGCCTTCAGCTATGTTTTAAGTCCAGTGATAAGGTCCGACATAATGTCGAAAAAAAATATATAAAAAAAAACCTGTTAAGCCTAGACCTAGGCCTAACCATTCACATTTCCGGTACACAATTCGCACTAGCAAAAATTAAACTTACCTTGAAAGTAATATTGTTTTATTAGACTGATTCCTAAAGCAGCTTTGATGAATAAATATGCGAAGACATGACATAAATGTGTATGTCAATATAAAAACTCGCAATCAAAGAACCGTTAGGCCTATGTTGTAATTGTTGATTCGCTTGGTATGATGCGGCAAGCTGAATGACTGAAATACCAACACCTGTTACATTATTGTAGTAGTGTTAATTTAAATATAACCAGGTGTTTCTAATAGGCAGTAAATAGTCTACTGAGCAATGAGTAGTAGCGTTTCCTGTCCGAATTCACGTTTTGAGTAAAATATTGACTAAAACAAGGTAGGTAACACGAAGGACTAACCAAATAAATTACACGCTAGAGATGGTTCTCTGAGTCATCTCACGAGGTATGGAATTTTAAGTTTAGATTCTTATACATTTAGTAAGTCAACAAGGGAAAAATCATGCTGGGGAGTACAAGCTATGCGTAACATAAGTGGTAGAAACAAAGTAAGATACAATATGAAAAACAAAGTTTATTCTACATTTAGTGCGACAGCAGGCAACACATTACTGAGTAGAAAGATGCAACCTTTCATAGGTATCTTAATATAGGCAAATGGATTATAAATGAGTTTATCGCGACGGGTTAAAATGTTATTCAGTCCTAAATTACTGCGTAGTGAAACAGCAAGCTGATTGCATCAGCATGCATGAACCGTACACTATACTGTTATATGTCAAAAAAGACAAAAACTGTATTTATTTTTAATTTTGGTCAATCTACATAACAAATTAAAAAACATGATTAAAATGTGTTTATACTTATAATAAATCACGTGCTTCGGTATTATTCATGACGGGAAATGGTTAGTTGGTCTTATTTACCAGAGTGGGGTTGTAGTAATATGTTTCACATGATTGGAACTGATGTACATAAGGAGGTTCGTCAAGTATTTAACAAGACAATAACATATCAAAAAATACTAAGGAATGAGTATCCTCGATAATACGTACGTCATGACTTGATGCTATCTGTAACAGCTGTACGGTAGACCTTTGTAGTAAGTTGTTGTCATCGTAACTGATAGCAACATCGTCAGCACAGAGCTCTGTAATAGTCTTCCGGATCTCCTCAATGTCTCCATTTTGTTCCAAGATGCAGAGGATTGCAAACTTATCACAATCTTTTCTCTTCTTCAAATATTCTATAATGTTACGAGCAGCTGTGCGGCTTAGTCCACATGCGAATCGAAAGACATACTGGAGGTCAAATGGATCCATCTTACCCAGAGTTTTTTCTAATTCGGCTGAACGCTTCACATTAGCAGCGATATCCGCGACCCTAAATGATGCAAACCACTCACAGAATAGTTTATGGTAGAAGCTTACTTCAATCTTGGTATTAATGCTATCACCACGAGTTTCTCCATCGGGAATATCAACGACCTTTTCCTCTACTAAAATACCAACACGGATATAGTGATCATAAAACGCTAGACCAACTCGTTTACAGAACGCATCTTTTCCCCACACAATCTGTTGATACTCACTATTGAGACCTTCAAATGCTATTTTATCAAGTTCACCATGTTTAGACTCGAACTCTACTTCATAGGTCATAACGTTACGTTCCGCTGCCTTGTTTCTGGTGTGACTGTGGAAACATTTCATCATGTAGATGAAAAACTCCGTAACAGACTTAAATTTCTGAAAGTCTCTTCTTTCATCAGTCATGTGAGCGAACGTAACGAAGAATAGAGGAACTTGGCAGAGATCGTCAAGAATTGGATTTCCTTTCAAACCTTGTTTAATTTTATCAATAGACTTTTCATTTTTGTCTCCAGCGATGGCTTTGCGAATGTACTGATCACGCGCAGTTTCATCAAAACCTTTTAACTTGACTAGTTTGGTTTCTGACTTGTCAAAGTGTTTTGGTAGAGACCTGGTCGTCAAGGTAACTTCAAATTTTCGAAACTTCTCTAATCTGACGATCTGATCTACGTCACTTCCTGTGGTTTGATCTCTTTCAGGATACTCGTCATAGCCATCCAGGAGAACTTTAACTCTATGGCAGCCTTCCAGAATAGCTCTAATGTCAGATTGTTTCACACGGGGCTCGTTAGGAAGTAGAAACAGTTTGATCGCCCTGTAAATGGACTTCACATTACCCAGCTGTCTCAGTCGTAGTAGAATTAACACATCTGCATCAGAGAAAGGGGATTCCTTAACACCGTTACACCAGTCATAGGCTAACTGAAGGGTAAGGGTTGATTTACCGTACCCTGGTTCACCCACTATAATTCGACGTACTGATTTAATACGCGGATCAGTGAAAATATGATTATATGACGCCAAACGTTTCCATGATCCTTCGGGCGAGAAGGGGGTTCGCTTCTCGATGAAACCCTCAATGCTGCCCTCAACAAATACTTTATCTACACAGTAGAGTCTATCTTTGATATAAGGGATCGGTTGAACTGCGTCAAATCGTTCCTTGTACGTAGACTTTAGCTCTGTGAGAAAGATTTCTTTTTTTTCTGAATAAAATGAAATTGAAAAGTAAACAATGAAATCAATAGTGACGTACGGTATTAACTTCGATCAATGCAACAATACTTCATATTAAAGTGGGATATGCTTTTCAGTTGAAAGACCATTAAAAACCGCCCCCACCCTCTTTGCCACGTATGTAATTATTAAAGAATATATACATTTCTTACGGAAATTAGGGAATTTGCAACACTTGAAAGACTTCAATAAAATATTAAGGAATTAAGACCACTGTTGCATACAAGTTTATGCTATTGATTTAGAATACGATTACATATCAGTAACGTCATTCGTTTTTAATTTGTCTTTGATAGTATGATTGCATCAGAGCGAGATTATACGGACCTTCCAAAGTCAGTGTTTGTTGGGTGGATGGCTCAGCTCTTACAGAAGTGGACTGGTTCGATCTGGTAGGCTGACGGGAAATATTTCTTGCCAGTCGTCTGATCCGATCCATATTTCCGTTTTTCTAGTCACCTCGGAGTTATTAAAAGATTCTCGCTCGCACGATGTGCTTGTTAGCATCTACATATAACAGCGGCGTTAACACGCCCCATAGCCTTCGCACACCTTGTGCAATGTGAACTGCCTGTTAACGATGACAAATATGTATGACAATCATATTAGAAGGGAAGCAAGTACACTTTAACTAAATCCTGAAACCTAGAATAGGGTCTACTCCTTGTACAGATATAAAGTACCTTATACATCAACCAACCGATATATGCATTGCATATGCATCGAAGAGGGGTCGCCACCTTTTGTAGAGTCACTGAAACATGAGAGAAGGTCGCAAGCAAATTTGGAAGCAGTGGAAATATTAGGAACATCAATTTCTTTCACCACTATGTAAAGTTTGTTCCTGCCATACACCCGTTCCCATGGCCACAGCATCCATCACTGTCGCCAATTAACGAAGAAGAAAATGAGGTCAACAAGCAAAAACACGTTTGTAAACCAGACCAGAGTTGTTGCATATACAAACGTTGCCCTCTTATATTACAACTATCAATTATTCGTGAAGTGTGTTTGCGATGAGATTGCAATATGTTTGAATCGTGTAGTATATAACGTTTCAGTGCTGACATAATACGAAGTATATCAATGAGCAATCTGCTGCCTCTTTATGTCTTCCCACATACCTAATCGTTTTTTATGGTACTGTGATATTCAACTTAATCAGGGTGAGATCGAAATATTCAATGAAAGAAATAAATCCTTGCATACGACTGGCTTGATATACACGCAATTTAACTGCAGGCATATATACATGGATTGCTGCAACACAAGCGCGGCTCGTTGATATGAATAAGTACACGCTTTATACCATCTCAGAGTAAATGGTTATATTTGGTGTATGACATTAACACCAATGTAAAGCACAGACAGGTGCTTTATCAGTAAAATAAACAACAAAGTCCAACAAAAAAGGAAAATAGCCATTGATTTAAATAAAACATATTACTCAAGATGGTAAAACAAACACTCATTTTATTAGATCAGTAGAATATATTAAACATCACAAGGTTCAACAGAAGCGAAACTACCAAGTGATGTCATCACCGTAATATGGTAACAGATCTGCTGATGTAATGATGTGGCAAGTGCGCATGTCTCCTACTAATACCTCGTGATCTTTCTTGCTGGAATATTCTGCCAACATTCTCGTTGCTTTATTGTTCATATTCATGGTTATGTTACGTCGAAAGTTAAGGACTATCTTGAGTTTAATATGTGATTATCTTCTGAGAAATTGTTATGCATATATAGTATAGTTTGTAAAATGATTTAAATCCAATAGGACAATCTCTAAATCTCCCTGTCCACCTCCCGAATGCACAGTAAGAATACAAACGTCGATGCCCTCTGGTTGGTCATATCCTTTGATGGGTGTATAAGATTTGAATTAATCATGTCATATACATGCTATAGACAGATGCTGCTGAGTTAATCCCAAGTAGGAATTTGTTCCCTGATTCTCTTGTAAAAAAAAAAATAAAAAAAAACATTTTAAACTTGGTATCAAACAGGTTATTATAATCATGTGCTTCATATAAAAACTGACTCAAGAGCCTATAGGAACGAAAACCAAACGACTTGTTACGTCAAAGGTGTATCGTAAGTCCCTTGGAAAGGCAATAGATTAGACAGACTATTTGTTGCTCAATTTTATTCGTGTAAATTAAGTGTTTGTTGTCTTAGCTGATTCGCTTTGAAAAAACGTTTCTGGTATAAAAGATTACGCCTGTGCACGAATATAAAACGATCTTAATAATCAACATTCAGTCCAATCACATCCATATTGGAACCGTGTGGTCATGAGGATTGTATGTACAATTTGTATCACCAGTCCCTCTCAAATGAAATAGATCTTAGCCAAAAACGACCGAGCTTGCAATGTTGTACTTGGTTAGCATATTGTTTGATCTCTAGAGTAAAGCAAGACATGTCACCAACACAGCTAGCATTGTTACAAACAGGTGACAAATGCCTATGGTGGTATTACGACCTTTTTTAATGGTGTCCGCATATAAAGCGGGAGGTCCAGGTTCGAATCCCGGTCGAGGCTTGACAATTTGCTGTTTTATACATGCAATCCTGACCGTTAGTCAAATGAAAGGTCATTATTTATCAGGCACATTGTATTCTGTAACCAGCGGTAATTTAATGTGTGTGATATTCTGTGATAAAACTTATCAGTAAAATCCCTAATAATTCATTTTTTTTTTATTTGTGTTAAACATTGATCATTTCAATCCCCTTATATCATCACAGCTTTCTGCTTTGTCATTACTGGTGTACTCACAAAATAGATGTTGTCAAGGTCGACATTAGGCTACCTGTATTTGTGAGATATGCAGCGTGGATATTTAGTAAACATTTAACTTTCCAACCCCCTTGCAAATTCCATCAATATGTCAGAAAAATATTTAAAATCTATTTAGAACATTACAAGATAAATTGTCGTAATTTCTATTAGTATTTACTATAGTTGAAATGTTAATATGGACAGTGGACTAGACAATACTCAAACAGTGTCACCAAGTTTTAGTAAACAGTTGAAGGGAAACGCCAACAAATAACGACGAACATTAAATGTGGTAATATGATGTACTTAAGTCGTTGTAAGGAACAAAAACTGAAAAGAATTGGACATAAGGACGAATTTGAATGTTTACAAATGTGGGTACAACCAAGACCATGTTATACAACTAAGACGCTAAGCAACTCACGCCCTTTAACTTTTGACCTGTATTTCACAATAGGCTGTCGTGAAAACTCAGAGCAGGTTTATTGTGACAGTTTTTACGTTCATTTTGTATTGCATCGCGCATGCACGCACTTTTAATTACCATATTATGTTCGTTCATATGTTACATGTTGTTATCTTACGGAGACTTTCTGATTTTGTCAGTCAATTACACACAGCAACATAATTGTCTATGTGTATACAAAGTTTCATGCATAATTGAAAATATTTCAAACGAAATTAGCACAACCGCAGAACGAAGAATACATGAACAAGAGGAATTGTTATTTAAAGACTGTAAATGAATCTTTCTCAGTGCGTAAGACCACTGAAAAGGAACATAGTTAAGCACACTTAAGTCCCTATAAAGTTAGGAACGATACTATGAACACGATAGACTTACGAACTCTCATGAATGATGAATAAGGACACTGCCCAAGAGACATGAATAGAAATTGCTATTGACACTGTTAGTATAAGAAATTACACAATGTATAAGCTTACACGTAGTAGTAGCTTTTATGTTTTCATATGAGTCTGATATCAAGAAACTTACCGATAGCGTGGAATTAATTCGTCTGTAAATGATGTTAATTACGTCCCAGAGGAGCAAGATAAAATAGCGTTCCTTAAAAAAATAAGACTTCACTATATAGCTGCATCTAATCGCTTAAGTCGAATAATCTGCAACTACTGATTGGCACTGGCTGGTGCAATAAAGATAGCTAATCTAGTGTTTATAATTGTAATCTATTTATATTTATTTTATTTAATCTCTTTGCGATAGTTGATGGAGATTCTGGCGCAATGTCCAATTATTTTAAAGTATCTTCTTGCGGTGACTTTGTTAATAAGCAACTTGTTGCCATACAATATGCTTTGAAATTCGATTAGTAAAGAATAACGTATTGTACGCTATCTTGATAGCCTGGTAATGTGTTAAAGATCAATCATATAACAAGGCTCAATATAAAATGGCATAGTAACTGAGTGTAACTGAGTTCCCGGATTCTGAAAGTCATTTACAAAACGTTTTCTAATATTACTGAATAAAGAATAACACACCAGAACAATCATGACTTCACCAACGGTTTCTTCCATTTGTGACTGATTAAAAGAAGGTGGGAATCAAACACTGGACCTCACAATGATAAAATCATATCTATAATTAGGGATCATGACCAATATAAACGTGTTGTTCAAAAATATGGAACGTCTAGTGACTGAGACTTTTTTTCATCATCTCAAAAATTAAACTAATAATCTTATTAAACAAGCCAAAAAGTCATACTATACTGGTAATTTTGAACAAAACAAGGGTAATAGCAAGCAGATGTGGAAGATCATTTAAATATATTCTTCCAACAAAAGATAAAGCTACTGTTAACAAGATTTTACTCAATGACAAAGAAGTTGAGACTCTTAGTGGGATGGCTAATGTTTTCATTGTTTTTTTTACAGACATTGGTAATGAATTTGCCCGGTTATTTGGGAAGTTAAAGTATGTTGACGAGTTTTTAAAATTTATTGAAATTAGTGAGGATTTTGTCAAAGAAACAACTTGCAAATCTTCAAATTGGTAAATCTACTGGTATTCATTGCATAAGTGCTACACTTTTGATAACAGGAAGCTATCAAATTTCCAAACGATTTACCTTTATTCTTAATCTTACTATTTGTAGAGCATCCATTCCTGCTGAGTGGAAACAGAGAGCTGTTTCCCCTATTTTTAAAGATGGGCTGAGAACAGATTGTGGTAACTATAGGCCCATCTCAGTTTTACCTGTTATTACTAAAAACCTTGTGAAAGCTATTCATGCCCAAGTTTATGGTCATCTTTAAAACAATGGGCTTCTAAGTTCGGCACAATCTGGATTCAGACAACAACAGTCTACGCTTGCTGCTATCATTGGCGTTACTGACTACATTCTTGATATTATGGACAAGGGTCAGATCACTGGTGCTGTGTTTTTGGACCTAAGAAAGGCCTTTCTGCAGTCAACCATGAGATGCTTCTGCATAAATTATCTTGTTATGGGATACGGGATAATGAGCTGGCCTGGTTCTCTAATTATTTGTCAAATAGAGAAAAAAAAATACTATTATTGGTGGGGTTAAATATGATGCAGGACCTGTTACAATTGGTGTACCCCAGGGACTAGGTAAACTCGTATTTATCATTTTATTAATAACCTTCCTACTGTAGTTTCGAATTGTAAGGTTTTTCTTTATGACGATGATAGATATTTTACCGGTCATACATTTCGACCTGGAGGCTGTTTCTGATTGGATGAACACTAATAAGCTGACACTTAATGCTTCTAAAACCAAGGGTATTACATGTGGCTCTTCTCAACTTATAAAAAAAATGTTAATCCCCTCAATGTAAAGCTTGATAATGATATTCTTGAAGCTCTGTATTGTTACGAGGGCCCATTGTAGCCTAACGCTAGTTACTGCTAGTGAGGAACCTAATGTTATTATATAGGAAGTCTTTGAAATGGCCTACGTGACAATCATTATTTGAGAAATTAGATCGGGTGACCGCGTCAGAATGTTATAATACACGATTGTTCTGGTATATTCCTTATGATGACGCGCTGGTCTCGGGTGAACATCGGTTTACGTGAGATCGCGTGTAAGCTGTGCACATCTTCGTGGATTCTCTGGAATGTTCGCGAGATGTGCAAAGGACTTCCGCGAAACGTAGAAACCGGGTCGCGTTGTTACTCAGGTGTATCGAGAAAGATCTGGAGGATTCTTGACCTGGCGAATCGTATATAAACCCGCCCAGATCGGAGAGTTTCTCAGTTTCTGAACGAATACAAGCGACGACACATATTATACCATTCCATTATATATCGTCAGTGCTTAACTACCAGTAGTTTCTGAGGGATTGAGATATCGATAACAAGATTGATTCTACACTTCCATTCAGAAGTTTGAAGAGGACTTTGCTGTGAAAGTACAGTGTGCCAGTCTTTATTTCGGAGAAGGTGAAGAATTTCTGTCTCCGTTGAGGAAGTTCGTTACGCCAGGAGTTGGTGGCTATAAAGCTGATTTTGGACTGACTCTGGTAATATTTAGTCGGCGAGAAGTTCGACTTGTGCTTCACTCGATTGTGGCTGGAAGGCCGTCTTCTATTTTGGAGCATCGCCGGAAAGAAGGTGAGTGCTGTTTCTGGGATCGCGAGAAACTTCGTCGAGGACCAGTGAATTTCGCGGTACAACGGACCGAGAATCGTCGTCATCAAGGTCGTGGCCGCTGAGGGATATCGCCGTTGGAAGAGACCAGCGTGTTTTAAAGTGTATCCTATCTTGTTAAGTTTATGAGTAATTTTCTATATATTTGTAATTACCACTTGTTGTTGTTGGTTCGAAATCCATTGTTCAATATAGTTTACGTTTCATTTAAAATCTCTAGACTCGTCAATTTGTCTGTGTTCCTTACGGAAACGAACCCAGGCTTGTGTCTCGTTAAAATTAATTATCGAGACCTCTCGCATTCCAACGTAACAGTATGTATTCAAATACCTTGGAAGTGGTTCGACCCGTTTCTCAAATAGGAAAAAAATATTGACAAAATTACTCCAAAACTATCACAGAAACTGGGCATTCTAAAAACCCTAATTCGTGTGTTGACCAGCATACACGCAATGCTCTTTAAAACGCTCTAATTGTATCCCATATCGATAATTGTTCTGCCGTTTGGACTACTGTGACGAACAAATTGGTTGACCGGGTTAAAAGATTTCAAAATTGTGCAGCTAGATTAGTCCTGGGATGTGGGCTTCAGCATTTGCATGTTACATATATTTTAGCTGAATTGAGTTGGCTAAATGTCCGTCAACGTGCATTACATTTCAGGAATATTCTAATGTATAGATTTGTCCACGGCCTGGCTCCAAATTACCTTACTGAAAATACTATTTTACTGAGAGATGGCCATTCGTACAGAACTAGATACAGCTGCTCTAATAATGTTTCACTTGCTCCTATTAGATCTGGGAATGGTTAAAGGTCCTTTAAATTATCTGGAGGCAGGTCGTGGTGCAGTCTTCCCCCAAACTTGAAATGCTTGCCAAATGTTAAAGGCATACTCTCAGCTAGGAAATTGATAGAGGGCGGGCCAATTTCATAAGTTTCAGAGCCGTATATAGAGAGAGTTTGGCCAAGCATGTAACCGATTTAGATTGGTCGAGAGGGAAAACGCCCACACAGGGTGGTAAAATAGGTCCACTTGAAAACTTTATAGCAGGCGACACGCATACTCACAGTGTATAGACTATCGTTTGTGTACACGAAAAAAAGTACGAAATTATGAAAGAAATGGTGCTGGGGATGATGCAATCGGTCAGAACATGGATATTGTTGTTTGGTTATCCAACTGACCATAAAAGAAGAGGAATTTTTTGGAAGTAGAAAGAACAAGATGGAGATCTAATGAAAAAAAGTCTGTGTAGCCTAGGCCCATACTAGCCATAGGCCCTAGTATAATACGAGTAATGTACAAGCAATGCGAGAATTTTACGTTCAGACTGGTTTCTGTAATTACATACATGGCTATTCTCTCTCGTTTTACGATCCACAAATTCGATTTCATTATGCCAGCTCTCCTAATAATAGGCATGGCAGTTTCAGTCGCACATATAGTTATCCTAATTCCTAGTTATTGCATGCCTAGGCTATGCCTAGCCTAAAAATGTATCACTTTTAGTTTAATGTAAAAGGGTGGGCTAGCTTCTGGGCATCACGTAAAGCCCTAATCCTTAGTTAAGCCCGAAGCATAAGTTAAGCCTGGGCTTAGTTAGACCTGAACCATTCTTGCTATTACTACAATTTTTATAGCACATTACATAATATGGCACAGTATAAGGCCCAATTAAACTAGGCCTAAGGAAAACAAAGTAGCCTAGGCCTAAACTAGTTAGGCTAGGTCTATACTCATTGGCAACTTGTGGGTTGTGTACACATACAGGCTTAATTATATAGACCCTTTTAGTATGCCATAAACAAGTGCCCAAATGGTTAAATGATCTTGGTTTGTGTTAATTGTCAGCATTGGCCTAGCCTTTTTAGGCTAACATGAATTCAGCCTAATTTTTTCTTCTTCAAAAGTATAGCCTAGGCCTTGGTTTAATTTGGATGCAGTCAACTATCATTTATCAAAGTAGCAGGGTCCTAGGCTACATTTCAAAGACCACTAGGCCAAGGCTAATTATGGTACTGGTAGCATAGCCTTAGTCATGCTTATTGCAAAGACTACCCTACACTCTTGTCTTGGTCACTGAATTATCTTAAGAGCCCTGTCACCACATGTTGATAAAGAAATGTTCGAACTATTGCGTAGGCCTAGCTTAGACAATGCACGGTTTCGTTTGACTGTTTTAAAGGAAGACTTGAAAATTTAGTGTTAACTGGTATTTCATTAATAAGCAAAACTGTTTGTGCATTCCAACGGAATGCAAATTAAGAGGGGGGGGGGGTGCAGTATGATACACCTTTCAAGTTTTAACACATTATAAATGCACTTATGCCAGAAAGTCATTGCATCAGTAATTCCTTATTCCCTTAATTGACACCCACATTGACGATTGAAGTTAAACAAATCTTTTTAAATTATCTTTAGACAGTAAATTTTAACTCCCTGAATTTCAGGACTTTTTTTTACAAATCAAAGGTAACATGTGCTCTGAAGAAAAACTCCTAACATAAAAAGCCACAGTTAGCAGACTGTGATAAAGACGAACCTGGTGAGTGACTACTAGACTGAAATCCAGTTCCTGCAACCACAGCAATAAAGTCTTTGTTTTAATCAATGCACTTGTGTGTTTGAAACTTTCAAATGGACACTCAATGGCAGTTGGTTCAGATATAAGGTTTTACCTTCATCATGGAGAGTTGAAGGGAATCTGCCTCATCATCTGAATAATGGACTCAAGGATAGCAACAAATCATGATTGGATAATGATTTTGAGCAAGTAAATATCTGGCAATTTGAAAGTTTGTATTATTTTTTTACATATTATTTAAGCTGTTTAGCTCACACACAAGCAAATGATCAAGTGACAACAACCGATGCAGTATATCTAAAGGTATTGAAGACTCGCCCTAAACCGCATGCCGCGCTCTGAAAAAGTTTACTTTCCGTTGCTTGCAAGTGAAGTTTTTTTTTGTGTCGCTACAAAATGCAGACAGTAATGAAACCTGATACCTTGTTATCTTTTATCTAGACCTGAGATGTCCACGCTGCTATGTACACTGTGTTGTGGGTATTGACCGTGATGTTTGTATTGACTGTACAATAAAGTCTATTTACAGATGGTAGCAAGCTGTGTGTGTATTTTCTGGGATAAACGGTGGTGTCTAACACTTCTGTTACACCGCATTCGAAACTAGGTCAGATAACCGGCATGAGACGTTTCTTTGTGCGGGAGTCTTCACACCCTTTAAGGAGAAGTATTTATATCCCATTAATAGAGAAAGAATTATGTTTCAATTGGTAGCATGCAACTTAAAATTTTGCAAACATTAGATACGATCAAACAATAACAAGGTTCATTTACAAGGTAATCTACTGCCCTTTATTTCACATTAGTCTGTCACATCAGAAGGTCACAGCTTTCAATAATTATACAAACAAATTCCCTTGATGGGTGCTTCGTTAGATTCCTGCAATTTTCAAGTTTATCAATGTAATAAGTTCTGAATGTGGCAATGTGGAGAAGCTTTGGGATAATTTGTGGATAAGACTGCCAGACTATCAACAAGATTCCACATCCATGCAACTCCAACTGCTCCCTTCACCTCCTTGCAGATGTACCACATGTCCAAACAAAAAGTCAGCATTGGTTAATGTAATTAAAATCTGGCTTCCTCCTGAGCTGGCAAATACACATGAATTGTCAAGTACAGAGGTCAGTGTGAAACCACTGAAAGATCCTCTCAGCTTTCAAGAAAACAAAGACTTGAAGCCAAATTGACAGAGGCCACACTGATACCATTCCACTCTCATAAGATGAAGGCATCACACACACTTCATTTTGCTTCTGCGATGCAGTGCCTGGTAGACTGTGAGGGTCACCCAATGGATGTTTTAACAACTGCCTGCTGCCTGGTTTATAGAGCTCTGCAACAGATAATTCATCCTGATGTCTAGTCGTCATCCTGTCATGGCCTTGAGCAAGTTGAACCAACTTCAACACAAAGCAGCTATTGAATTCTTGTCTAGGTACTGTCAAATCCACATCACCTTCATTGCTGGTTCCAGCTACGCCGACCATAATTAAAGAGTACAATGAGGGTTTTTTAATTCACCCAACAGAGCTTGCATTCCAGTACCTTTGGGCAGCTGAAAGATATTCAGAAATTGTTATATGAGTGTGTTTGTATGCATGCATATGTGTGATTTTCTTGCTTTACAGAACAGCTCCATTTTGATAAGCTATGTAACGTGGAAACCTACCAATCATATGTTTGAAATAGGACAGGCTGAAACGATTCTTAAATGAAAAGCTTAACGACTTCTTGCATTTTTATACATCACTGTTCAGGTAAGGCCAGTAAGGGCAGTATGAAGAATAAGTATTTTAATAATTATCATTATGGCCATTTGCTGTCTGCATAATAACAAACTGAATGATGTCATCAGCCCTGTGCTCAGTTGACAACACTGACAAGTAGGCACACTATGTCAGTGTGATCCATGAAACCTTATTAAGGACATGACCGTATAGTATATATGTTAATGGAAAATACATAAGCTACAACATACACCAGTATTCAGTTGTTGCAGGGTTTTTTTTTTCTCGACAGACCCATTCAATCTGTTGCACCTACTAGAGCCTAGTAAGTACATTCCTGAGACATTAACACCACAATATCAGTCTTAGGTTTTCCCACAGACTCCCAACTATTGCTAACTCCTACACTCAAGTATATAGTTTAGTTTAGTAGAAAAAAAGACCAGGAGAGACATTCAAGTCCCCATTAAGGACCCTAAGGCTATATGAGAGGAATACAACCGAGGACATCAAATGTCATACCCAATTACAATGCTTAATGTACTCATCCAAAGCATTCTTAAACCCATTCACACTACTTGCAATTCATCCTTCTCAGGCAAACCATTCCATCCATTCACAACCCTTTTATTAGACTTTAGAGAAAAAGTTATGCCGAATATTAATCCTACTTTGTAACTTCTGGAGTTTAAGACAATGACCTCTGGTACAACTACTTTTGGCAAACCTGAAAAGATCAGTGAAGCATAAATTATCATTTCATGTGTAGGCCTACTTTATTTAATTGAAGGATCTATTAATGTAGGCCTGATGCTATAGTTGTGCGTCTGTAATCTAGCCTAGCCAGGACTGTGATGTGTGCTTTTCGTTTGTATTACTAAAGTAGGACTAGTAGTATGAGGCGTAAAATAAAACAAGTGTAATGACAGGTTTTCAGCTAGTTTTCTATGCATTTCATAATTAAATATAACAACATCATAGGCTTCATAGCTTTTCACATAATCTGATCATGCAGTTCTAAAAATTATACAAAATGAAAATGATACTACTGATTTGTGAGAGAACTATAATGGTCGCCATAATATACCATATCATGTTTCTATTATATCTTTTAAATACTTCATTGTTCAGGGCACACATGTAGAATATTCCGTAATTTTTAGTCTTGAAAATAAGCAAAGCCTAACTATATTTTTGAAAGCAATTATGCATCTCTGAACACTTTGAAATTTGGTGACATATTAGTGTATGAGCAGGCCTACTGGGACATTGCCATTGTAACATCAAACGTTATGACATTTAGTGTATGTAAGGCAGTAGTAGATGAGTTATAATACTGCAGGTGTATACTAATAACATAGAAATAAGAATTAAAATAGAAATTGTTGCACATCATTAGTTTAGGTTTGCACTCGATTAGTAAATGAATCATTCTTGAATACTTGAAGAGTTGACACTATACATTCTGTAAATCATAAAGCAGATGTGATGAATTTATGCTGCCAATAGCAAAGTTCTGTAACTAGTAGTGTAATTACCGTTCTGTGTTTGCAAATTTTATTTGAATTGTTGACTATTTAGTGAAGGGCAAAATGTGGTATTCAGTTACTTATGTTGGAAGTTATATAATCCACTATGTCAGGGATGTGCCCAAACTTGGCGGATGCGCCCAGCAGTTCTGAATGCCGCCCCGCACAAACAGCATTGTAACCTTTTTCGCCCAGCATTTTTTGATGATAATTTAATAAGTTTTACCATAATCAAAATCTGGAAGAGTATATGGCACAGAATAGGAATATAGCACCACCTAAGCATACTTCATGTGCAAAAGTTTTCCATGGGGGGGGGGGGTAACCCACCCATAAAATCCCTTTCCCAGGATGTGGATCATACTACCGCACAATCTGCCAGGCACTCAAATATTCATGAGCACATCCTTGCTATGTGTACAGTATGCATTCTGATATATTATTAACTTTGGACATCCCTGTATTATTTGTCTTTTTCAGTTGAATGTGTGTGCCCAATTAAGAAACTCTAGAGGTTGGTTTCCAAACTGATCCACCAGAAATGCAGCAATGCACTCCAGCAGCTGTACCCCAGTGGAGACTGGCAATTTTTGATGTACATAATGTAACCATTCCATGCTGTAAATAAGTCTACATTTCAACTAGGTCTACAGTCTACTACTGTAGGACTGTATATGACTAACCAGATTTAGGACATTGGACACATTTATTCATTTATTGTATTATGTTACATTAATGTCATAGACATAGTGCTAAATATGGTGCTACTACAGCCACTGGAGGTCTGTAAATGTGAGGGAACCAAAACTATTCAAATCCCACAAGGTAATGAAAACAGTACCTGTAGTATTTTTCCTTATCTCTGAAAAATAAAGACAGTTACCAATCTTTTAAAATGTGCTACCTACCTGTCTGAAGCAGTTTGTGTTCAAAAATTGCACATTTATTCTTTGCTTATGTTTTCTTTTTATGTTTCATGATGATGTCGCATCATTGTACATACAGTTCTTGCACTGCTTAAAGATAGTTACTCTTAACTGCCTATACTGTAGTTGACAGCTGATCAGGTTGTCATGTGCATATAGTTTCATATCAGCAAAGACATTTTGAGTGTGAGCTATATTTCTAGTTTAACATGTTAGGGGCATCATAAAGGGGTCTACTTTCACCCAGATTTGAACAATAATTTTTTAGTTATTACAATGAGTGCAAGTTACAATCTCAGTGAATAAACAAACATAACATTCATGCTGGCTCCAACCCAGTTACCTTGGCTATGAGCGTGAATGTCTCTTTTGCAATTAAAATCAAATGAATCATACCTTGGAAAATCATTTGAACAGGTGTATCTTTGTGACACTTCTGTCCTCACACAATGCCATAAATATGTCTTTTTTTTTCATTTTCATTTCACATTACATATTCACAGAACACCCTTTAGAGGAACAGTACAGCACAGCATAGCGTTATTGCATGATGGATGTTTTGCAAGCAGATATAAGGGTTGGAACTGGAAATGTTTGTGTTGGATTGTTCATTAATAAACGTGTGCTTCTCTACTTTATGTAAGATGATTTTCATATTTCTTGTTCTCCAGTGAAAGCTATGGATTTGCATAGTGAACGTTGTTAACATGGATACGGACAATTTTAAAATAGCTGATGTCAAAGCAGTTTCTCAGCTTATTCAAATAACATACATCAATGACACAAGAGTGGACAATGGGAGTAACAAGCATCCAGAATGTAGATATCACAAGGCTTCAAGACAATTAAACAAACTCTACCATAACGGGCAACAACAAACATGGTGTCTCAGTAAAATGAAGTTACTAAGCTAGTGCAATGTATCATAAGAATTGATCTTCTTCATGGTGTCAAACATTGATTGTTGCATTCAGTGCGTTATGTATCTTACTCATTTCTGTAGTATTTAGCATTGATTTGCATGTTCATTCATAGTGTAAGTAAACAACATAATTGATGTCATCAAAGTTACAACTGTGTCGTATTAATTAACGAAATGACTGAATATTGGTTCCACTACATACTTTATTGTATACTATTTGGCTTTCCATTATAGCAATATGTGATCTGTTTACTTACTGTAGTTTGTTCAGTCATACCAGTAGTTCTAATGTGACATTGGTCTTTGGTTATTTATTGTTGGTACAGAATAACTTGTCTTTAGTTTGTATTGTGTGAGATCAATTTAATCATAACATATATTGTGATGTCATGGAGTGTTGATGAGGTACTCTAACTTGCAGCTAGTAGTGATAAAACAGTTCATTCAGTGCTCTCATGATAACCCCAGTGGCAAGTGGAGATAGTGGCAGATGGAGATGTTTGAAATGCAGGGGACATTATAGGTTCTTTGAAGTTTTTGGGAAAGTTTCTTTTGCATGTAAAGCTGCTATACTTATCATGGAGAAGTTCCACAATGAGGGCATGGCGTATCCTAGCCTTATTTGGGTGTATGTTCTTGCATTCTGTATTTGGAACACTGCCCTACTATTGTTTGCATTGCTTATTCTAAAGTTAGGAAAGTTGGTATTGTAACATGTTTTATTTTTAACACATTGATTGCCTCTGTACAGTTCTGTACATTGAGTTCAACTATGTACAATAACCATGAGCAGGGAAAACTTACCACTATCTCACTTGCATTTCTTAATGTTAAAGTGACCATATTCATACTTTAACCAAAGCATTTCTTCCATTTTAGATAGTGTTTATCCAGAGTAGGTTACATGATATTTTAAAGGTGGGCTATGTAGTATTGGCCCCAATTTAGCATGCTATAATTGCTTGAATATTTAAAAAAAAGAATGTTCCTAGAGGTCTTTACTTTCCAAATTGTTCTAAGGCATTCTAATTGAAAGCATAAGATGCCTGAATGTCCCAGTGATGTCCCTGTGAGGTCAATTTCCTCGAAGGTGGCAATAAAACCAGTTTCAAAACTTTGACCAAAGGTAACCATATTTGATTATCTGGTTTATTTGTGGTCAATACAGCATACTCTGGTCGAGAGTTGCCGTGGAAGCCACCAAATGTTTGTAGTAATGCAGTGAAATGTCGTAAAAACAGCTGGAGGAGTCCAGTTAACCCCTGTGTCGAAGGTCATTCATCTTTCTTTGTTTTTTTGGAGAACACTTTAATCTTCCCAACCACAGAGCTCCCAACTGACCCCAGTTCGCGGGTTGGACCAGCATTCTAACACCTAAACCCGCTGAATCGCGCAAGCGTCCCAGAAACCCGCATTGTAATTGACAAGACTTAGTATACATAAAAAAAATTGCATCAAATTTTGACTAAGCAACCATCTTTTCTTTAGCATTTAGCATAATAGAGTATAAAACCTCCTTTACATCATCCTTTGAACCTCAAATTAGGCTATATTTCATTTCATTGGGGCGAGCAGCGAACATTTTCATGCCACGGGAAAGAATGAATTATCACCTACTATTCAATTTATTGATGTTACACACAAAAAAAATGAATATTTCTCAGAAAAGTTGGTGTAACATAAGCCTTTCTAGGTGCCACCCTCTTACATGTAAGCATCACCAGGATTAAAAAAAAGCAAAAGGGTAGGGGGCACCACTCCCCATATACCCCTCCCCCAGGACGGCAACTCGTTGCACGGACCAGCATTTGCCTTCTCAAGAGTTGGGAGCTATGCAACCATACCATTAACGACATGTCTCTATAGGGGATTGAATCCTTAGGTAGCCGTCCTGAGCTAGTGCGAATCAGCAGAGAGAGGTTGTGGATGCTACGCCTTCACACCATTCAACCTCATGGGCTCAACATTCAAGAAGGACATGACTAAGTTTTCTTCCTTTCCCCGCCTTCTCCCCTTGCCCCCCCCCCCATTACTCCTCTTCTCATAGCTTTTTCCACTTTCTTTTCTCCACACCTTTCTGTCTTTGTCCTTCTCCAGTTTATTCCCTCTCCCCTTCCCTTAATCCTCTCTTTGTCCCTCCACTGTTTATCTCCTACCTCTTCTCTTCCCCACTTGATTTTTATCTTTCATTTTTCTCTCCATCCCTTGTCTACTAATCCCCTTACATCTATCTCTTTGTGTTCACCATGCTCATTAACCTGTCTGTATTATGTGCGTGTTTTTTCTACACAGGCTCTCTAGTGGATAAGCTGTTTGCTCACTGTTTTATTTTATTTTGAACACAAGTGTTGAAGAACGTTAGGCCAGAAGCAAGTCGTTTCGTCAAATAGAAGTACATAAGCAGCACATATTCAGTCACATGTTTATAGAGAATTACACGACGAAACTATTCGCATTTTATTTCTTCAGCAATTTCTCCAACAAAAATCGGCAGCACGAGATCATACGGCCCATATGACTCCTGCCATAACAACTCCCTGCACCTATGAGCTGCTATAGCGTTTGCCCAGCAGTACAATATGCACTGTTCCATAAAGCCAGCCGAAAAATTGCGTACAAAACAAGTAGAAAGTTGCTCGTATAGCACACAGTACAATTACACGGTATGCTCATAGGTTACGCTACACTGTGAGAGGCGGATTAGAATATCGGAAACCTGATAACTTTGCGATAACAGTACCCAAATCCGTATGCTGTTCATAGCTAAGGATGAGAATGCCATATCGAAGAAACGAATATGTTGCCGCTGTGAGAAGAAGTCAGCATTGTTTTTATTTTAAATCGGGGAATACGTTGAGACAAGATTAGCAATTTCCTAGCTGAGAGTGTGCCTTTAATATTTTTAAACGCAATATGGAAACTTATAGATTTGGTTTAGATGTCTGACATATTTCTGTCTATCTTTTTTTTGCCGTTCTTTTTGTGCTTTTTGATGTTGACCGTTTTTCTACTGCATTATATTGTATATTTATTTTGTACTGAGGGTTCCTCTGGAAAGCAGTGCTTCTGCACTGAGCAGGACTACCCTCATTAAAGGTCAAGTGACACGTAACAGATTTCCTTCAAACTTACACAAATTGAAAAGCTACATATCAAAACCCTATATTCCAAATTTGGAGTTCCACAATTGTTTCTTTGCTGTTTTAATTAAGTTAATAACCAAGCTAATTCCGAAAGATAATGACGTCACGGGGGAACCGCCAATGTTACCAAAACTAAGTATGCCTAATATGCTAACCGAGATCAAAGCCGTAAACAAAACGTCACGAACAGTAAACAAAATATCAGATGAGAATGGGTGCACAACAGTACAAGAAAGTTTCGTGTTCGTCAACACTGTATACAGCGATAGCTTAGTACCAGTGCACTCAGCCAGCCTAGCTGCCTATAAGTAAAGATTGGCTTGGACCTTCGAGCGAATCTTATGTGTGCAGTGCGCCCTTCACCAGTTAACGTTTCGATTCCTATCGCCTATCCGCGCAACTTGGACTTGGAACACCAACAGCTCGCCGTCTACAAGACAATGCCGTTCCTTCTCTATTTGGAGAAAGTATCTTCAAATCTCGAGGAGATATAGAAACAAGTAGACCAGTAGTTGCGAAGCTGGATCGGAAAAGAGTAAGTGTATTTTCTGGCCTAGGCCTACTACAACAATGACTAACTTGGTATTATTACTATCTTACAGTAGCCTGATTCTTATAATTTCGTTCAGTTAGTTAGGCCCAAAATTAGGTACGGCGACGATGAAGTTAGGCGTAGGCTAGGGCTATATTAACTTTCATTTGTGGTACATCATGAAAAAATCCAGAATAACAAGCATAAGATGTTTACATGTCATTTTACCCAATATTATAATGTGCTCCCACCTATCTATATACTCAAGAGTCATAGCTCATATGTTTCACAGTAAATGACATCCTTATATTTTGCCATATTTGTTGGTAGGGCTGCAATTTTTGTTGCAAGAGAAAACGCTTGTGACAGGTACTTTCAAACATATCAAACTGCTTTCTTAAATGAACTTTCATAACTTCCTTGTTATTTTCTTTCCTAATTTTCAATACTTAGATTAATCTAGAAGCTGTTCCCCAACCAACTGCAGTGAAAATAAAGGCAGGATTCTGCAGAATGTACATCTCCATCTAAAGGTAGCATGATCTTATAAACATGTGCTTGATATTACCGAAAAACAGTTGGGAAATGGGGGAGGGGAGGGTGGTGACAGGCATTAAAGATTTAAGTAGTCAGTTTTGAACGGGATACAAGGAATCTCCACCAGTAAAACATTGAGGCATGTATATGGGGGGGGGAAGCTACCAGACAAAAAGGAGGCAGGGGGGTTGGGGGAGAAAATGTGGTAGAGAAGTGTAAGATAGGGTAATACAAGCAAGAATGGAAAACTTTCATACATCTATAGAGTATTCTATAGCAGAAGTGATTACAGGGGCCAAAATTTTAGAAACAGTACTCGTTGAAAGCAAAATAGCAATCAAAACTGCACATCGGGCAGGCTGACTAGGGGATAATATACATTGTATTTTATCCATCATATCCGCCTGCCTGACGAGAGTGGTTGAGGAGGCTATACCTGATGGCTTCACAGGAAAATATAAAGGCTACATCTATAGTTACTGAGAGAAGGGAGATTACATTGTAGTTATACTATATGAAACCAAGCTGAAGTCATTTGCAATGCTCATGGTGTGAGTGGCCCATATTTTTGCAGCCACATAAAGCAGGAGGATATGCTCTCCTTCAGAAAAGATAAGTGAACCATCTAGGCAGCTGACCCCTGTCCAAGAGCAGCCTATACTGTATGTGTGTGGTATAATAAGCGTTTATTCTAATTTTCAGTGAATGTAACACATGTAGAAGTCCAGTGTTCACTGGTTCCCCTACCACCATTGAAGTTGCTGACTGGACCAACAGAGACAAGAACACCATCAAAGCAACCAGGGCCATCTCACAGTGGCGATGATGGTCCCTCTGCTGCTGTGGCATCCACATCAGGATACACCGAAAAACCGCCAGGTAGTCCGGACTACACTCCATCAGTTAACACATCTGAACATGACAAAGATGACCCTTCAAGGTAATTTTCAAGATTGATAGTAGATTAGTCTGGAAAATCAATTGGTGCCATAACTTTCTGGAAAGAGGATCATTATTAATTTTGACACCAACACTGTGGGGCAGTCTGGAATGTGTGGTGAGGCCATCAGTCTTTACTTCAATTAGCATATACATACTGTATCTGGTAGAGTTGTCACAGCTGTATGTGAACAAGAAATAAAGGCACAAACAAGTAGTTGGATTTTACAGAGTATATTATATCTTAACTTGGCTGGATATCTGCTACTGAATACAAATGGTGAAAGTTGCATCTTATACACTCTTTTACCATGGATTACAAGGGGATGGGACAGGATGTTACTCTGTCCACATGTTTACTTTACTACATAAACAGTGGTTAAGCTACTGAGACAATGACCACACATCCTGCTGAAGATTACATAATCCATAATATTAGGTGCACAAACAGGTGTAGGGTTTTTGTTGTAATCAGTAAAAAATATATTGGAATTGTTTCAGGCACAAGTTGTCAGGTAAAACCTGACCCATGTATCCACACGAATTGAGGTGTACTCAGCTGTCGCCTTAGTTTGGCATCCAAAGACTTGACCGACAACTGTGCCATGCCTATTGACCGAAGTGGAGTGATTGGAATGCCTCTATCTAAATGGTATGTTTTTATGAACTATTATTATATTATTCTTCATATCTTTACTATTCTACAGATTATGTATGGGAACTTCTTGACTGCTTGCAACAACTTCTGCAGAAGTGGAACTCTGGGAGAGGAGTGTCCTGTTCCTGTCAGAAAAGAGCCCCCACCCCTTGCAAGCTCCTATGTTCATCCGAACAATGAGGATGCCATAAAACAACACCGAAGCAGATTTCAAAAGCTTTGCTGAAGTACTGTAGTTGATGGCCTCCCAAGTTCTAATTTTGTTTCATTGTAGTGGGGAGCAATCGACTCTGTGAATCGTCTGTTCACATGGTGTATGGCACAGCTGCAGAGCAGTGTTAATTAACAGGTCGCTACCAGCCTTTAGGGAAGTTGCTAAAGTTTTACATTCAAGTTTTACTTACATCTGGTTTCCATTGTAACTAACTATTAGTAATGATAACATTATATTTAAGAAAAAGTTCCAATAACAAGTATTCCTCTCTAGAGAGCTTAGACTTCATAAATGTAAATTTCATGCTGACTCACTATTTGTATGCAACTTTGGTGTTTCAAACATGTTGCCAATTTTTGGTTTTTCTCAAAAAGATCTGACAGAAATTTGCTGTTTGTTCCCCGCATGGGATAAAATATGATTTTTTTTATCTCATTTATGATCAAGTAACCTTGATGGGTATTTCTATAAACCTGGGGTCCAATAGGGTTTCCACACACTATGCACAAATACTATCCAATCACTTGCAAATTACCACTTCAATATCCTGATGTCTAGTTGCATTTTATAGTTTACTGTATAGGGAGTATAATTAAATATAAAAAAAGTTTAAATCTCTTGTCGTTTTTTTTCTTTAAGTGCAAGTTTCCGTTTGTGTCCCCCACAATTTTTAGTACCAACTGTGACATTTAAACATGTTAACTTTGGTAACATTTCTCACTGTTCATTTTGTCTCAAGTTCATTTGCAGATTTACTACAAGTTAATACATGAATAAGAGTTGAAGTTGACAAAGTTTCAGTATTTTTTTCGTCCCCACTCGTTTATGACGAAGTATTGAAATGTGCATGCCCAACGTAACATTTTCGTGTCCACCCTGTAACGTTGGTAAATTGATATATGATTGCCTGTGTGAACCTGTGTGCATGTACAAGCATCGCGATGTACGATCAGACATTAACAACCAACTTATCCCTTCTCCATAGGCCTATTTTGGATGTTCAAGCTAGCTCAAAAATGTTGTCTTCAACGACCCGAAAATTCGTAAAAGTTTCGTGTCCCTCAGACCTCGTAACGTTGGTAAATTTCAAGGCTACGTCATTTGTGAAAAAACACATCCCATAGTTTTATGAATGAATGACGTCATTCATAAGTCCTAGACGTCGTCTGCAGGCATATACAATCATATATAACTCCAGCGCTACATCGATCAATGCACCGAAGAAAATTTGTGTCCCCTATCTACCCCAGCGTTACGATGGTATTTTCGTTACGTCGAAGCCGCAAACCCCGTTGAGTTCCAGAAAAGTGAGTGTGCAAATATTAAAGTAACGTTTCATTTTAAAATTACGACCTAAATAAAAAGTTAATCTATCGATAAATTTGATTTTTGAGACTTTTTTAAATGGTTGATTCATTAATTGGCCAATTGCTGTCAAGGGGACACCATTTTACATTGGTGTACTCCGTTATGGTAACACTAACAGTTTAAACTAACGTTAGGCTAGGCCTAAGCTTAGGCTACATTCGAATATAAGATGTACAGGTAGCCTACGGTAATTTCGCGAAACGGCAAAATGTAGAAAAAGAGGACAAAGTTTCTTTTTGTTGTGCAAAAATGCTGATAAATTTATTTTCTATTCGAGATATGTACGATAATGTCAAAACATGCGTACAATATCAACAAATACGCTCTTAAAAATAACGTTTGAAAGTTTCGCGAAACTACAACCCAGTCACCAAAGTTTTAACGTGGGTCACAAAATATGTCAGAAACGGCGTTAAAACCAATAAAATAAATTGTAACTGCTATACTACATCAGCCCGATTTTTAATTTGTAAGAGCGGAATGTGATTGGAACGCTATGGCAATTTTTAACCAATTATTATCCAAAACAGATGGACATATAGTCTAGGCCCCAAATTGAGAGTATCAATGGCATTACCATTACCACTGTATGTACTATCGATAGGAACTTTGTTTGAAACAACTAGCCTACGGTAGCACTGTCACTGTGTTAGGGTCTAAAGTAATAGGCCTACTCTAGGTGAAAAAGACAAAACTTAGTGGAATGGAGATCCATATTTTATATATATTTTATATACTGTATTCTGTAACCTATTTTTCACTAATAACTTGTTTGCCTCATATCATGGATAAACCTTTCGTGAAATCTTTTCGTGGAGTCATAGATTAGGTTTGTTTATGAGAATATTGAAGCTCCATCTGTGTCTTAGCACATTAATCTTAAAACTTGTCAGTTGACTTATCAAGAAAGCAGTCCTTGCCCATCCACAACATGTGCCTCTACTCATGGAGGTAAAACCTCCATACTCTACTCAACCTTGTCCAGCACAGAGTTGATAAACGTACAAATCTAGGTCACTTTGTTACCGAAAATATATTCTAAGATAATCACACTCAAAGTAATTTTCCTTTACAGGCTCCAGGTGGGGTCCTACATAGCTATCAATTTTGCTACTGGCAAGAAGAACTTTGTCTACTTGGTGAGTATGGTTGAGTCAATATTTGCCTGATGCACACAAAATTCTCCATTTTGGCAGCTAAATTATGCTTCATAATGTGGAGATCATTCCTGAAAGTAATATGCTCGTCTTATCTTCTTATTCCAGGTTCAAGCCATCGCTAACAGCCAAGTTGGACTGAAATTCTTGCAACGGCGAAAGAGTGGGTCCTTCCAGTCTACCAATGAACTTTGTCACCTTCATCCATTGTCGGACATTTGCGTTTTGTCTCCACCATCAGTGTCTCTGGAGCAAAGGGCATGTGTATGAATTTTGCCACAATGAACTGGATCAGGTTTCACTTGATAACAATTGTTCAATCAAGTAACTTTGAAGGCCTTCATTTTGAACATTTCTTCTTTCTTGTCAAAGCTTCACCTTGTTAAATATTGGATTCACCTTTTCTAGTTTTATTCTTGTGAAATGGTTTGAGATTTGAATAAATGTGAGGCACCTTGTCAGATTGTTTTTGGATTTACCTTTTCTAGCTTTTTTTTCTTGTGAAATGTTTGAGATTTGAATAAATGTGAGACACCTTGTCAGATTGTTTACTATGCTAGTCATACAGTTTTCTGAACTATTGGACACTGGATGTATTCCTGTGCATGAATAATTGACTTTTAAAATATTTCAGATTTGATAAAATTATTTGTTCGTCTGTTAATCATTAACTGTTGTTCATTACAGGGGACACTAAATTTTGGTGTCCCCGTTATGCTTAAGTTTTTTCCTACTTCCATACAACTCGCGGTATTAGAACTTGCACTACAGAAAACCTTGGGTGTGTTGGTGGTCCTTTGTGGTTTTAATATGTAGGTATGATTGATAGTGTTATATTAGGGACTGTTCATTCCACTCTGTTGAGTTTATTGTGCTGTAATAAAAATGGTTTTAAAAAAAGCACTTTCTGCTTTCGGAAAATAGCATGTTGTCATTTTTTTTTTTGCAATTTTCTGTTGAATGAAACTCATTTCTCCTTAAAGCTTTTTTATTGTTGAAAGTCATCTAAAACCTAGTGCAAAACAGATAACAGAGGCAGTGTAACCTATAGGCATGTCACTTTCCCCCTGTTGACAGGTTCGGATTTTGGTGTCCCTGTTATGTTGGTTTTTTTCGTCATATTGGTTTGCATTACTATTGTTGACCTATAGGTGCACTTTTTTTTTTACTTCTTCACTGTTATTTTTTAAAACCCACATAATAACTCTATCAAAAAGTAAAATTTCATCTTAATTGAAGGACATTGAAATTTTGGATCCACGTCACACTATTGGACCCCAGGTTTATAGAAATACCCTGATATTCCATGGATTAATGAACAATTGCAGATTGATTCTCATTACAATTTTATTAAAATGAAAGCCTAAGCTCTCCAGATCCCATTGACATAGTGGTTTAGGGTACTTAATTCAAACTATTCTTCTATTTTAACCTAGTATATTTGAGATTTCAATCATCCAGATTTTGTTGGCAGGCTACTAGAAGTGACAGCTTTGCTTACAAGAGAGAATACATACAAAAAATTAACTTGAGTTTTTATTATTTATTACTGTTATGTACTTCCCAAACTTGAAAATGTAAAATTTCATCCAAGATTGTAGTTAATACCATGAACCAGAAAAATGTAAGCTGGAATTCCAAAATGTTCACCATTCAGCAACAAAACAGACAGCACTGAACCCTGTTTCTATAAAACTTTGCAGAAATGATAGTATGACTTGGCATAAACAGTCCACATTCTCAGTCTTGATAATTTAAATCCTTCATACTGTTCAGATGGTAAAGCTTCTCTAATCCTCCTTACTGCATAGGATAGGAGAACAACACAAAACTCCTTCCCTAAAAACTGCTAGCTCATCCGTGCACGTTGTCTGTATGCTGTGTGTCTGTATTTCCTGTAAAATAATCATATGAAAACCAGCTATAAAAGATGAAGACACACAAAAGCTTGGTAGCCATCTGGGGACGTCAATTTTAAAATAAATTTCTATATGATTTCCAGAATTTGCTTGGCCCCTAAATCTGCCTCCCCTAAAGTAAGCCTAGCTATGCCATTTATACAAACTGATCATTGTCATCATCTCGGGGACTAAAATTTGTAAATGGATCGTGCACAAGCATGGTGGACAATTTTTTTGTGGCATTTGGTTCCATGGCTCAGTGTTAATGATTACTATGTCAGTGAGCATGATAAGGGTTAACCTCAAGGGCATTACACCAGTTTTTGGTCAAAATGACCTAATCAGAAGCAGGTTTTGAACATGGTGCACAAATTTTCTTGATCAAATCTATATCTTAATGTTATTCCTTTCACAACGAAACAAAACTAAACTATGAATACACCCTCTGTATTGTTACATCTTTCAACAGCAGGTCAGAGCAATGAATAAAGGTATACAACAAAAATAATGTATTCTATACTTACTCTTGGATCCTGTTTTCCTGTGCACGTCCACAATACTGTTGACGGTACATGTAGTAGGCTGTCTGAAGAAACAATGGGTTCAGGCACATAGCTTCAAAACCTGGGTGTAAGGTGATGCATGCAGCACCTTCTTCATCCATCACAGTCCTTACTTATCTATTTCGCTGCAGCATCTACACTCCCTTGCTGTAGGTATCACAGCACATTGGCCACAATGACACCTGTAAACAATACAAACCAATTCAAATAATAAAGAGCCAATTCAATGACTTCATACCGACCTCAATTATTGGGGCATACTGTACTAACATGTCAAAATAGAAAAGGGGCACCTCTGAAGGGCAATCTACTGTTGAAGCTCCTTACAAGTAACATCACTAGTAAGGAAGGGGTAGCCTCTTCTTAGAAGTCTTGCCTCTGTTGGGACAATGCTGTAAAGGAAAATAAAACAGGCCGATATTGCCTCGTTTCCAACTCTTTCCCACTTCTGTATCCATTCCCTAGATTGAGAAAATCTGGTTATGAAATTAGCTCAAGCATAAATGACAAAAAGCTGGTGTGAGGTGCCACCTTCTCTCCCCCCCCCCCCCCACCCTTTCCCTGATTTGTGGTAACTTCACTAATTTGCCACTAGTCCTACAACTGCTAGGAAATTAATAATAGGCCACCTCTGAATTTGTTGTGCAGTCTTCCAATTGGCTCCTTCAATCTACTAACCAAATGAAACATGTCTGTGTGACATGTTCCTGGGGCATGTGCTGCCACAACTTTTAAGGAAAATAGTAACTTCCTTAACTTTACTCGACCGCACATTCATGTTAATTTTGCTGCCCCATCAACAAATTGGCTAGCTAAGTGTATGAGCAAAGTTAGGAAACATTTATCGGTTCTAGGCCTAACTAGTGACACAACTATCCTATATAAAGTATATATAGTACGCTTGGCGTAACGTTACCGTTATATTCCGTCAAGACGATCAATTTCGACATCGCTGTCCGATCCCGCTTCCTCTTCGCTGGTCTCCGGTTCGAACATATAGGGAAAAACTTCCCCACGATCGTCCACCATGTCCTCCATTTCCCTTACTTCTTCGCCGTTGCTATCTAAATACTGTGTGTCAATGCCACCGGCAGCCATTTCGCGATATGTATAAGCTATGCTGTGCTGTGTATATATGCGTATTACAGTGCGTGTATAGAAACTGTATGTAGTAGCAATATCGTATGCGACGATATCATTCACTTTCGACTTGGTAAACAAATGACGTCATTTGTTTTCGGCTTTCCCTGAACGAGTCAATCTAGCCGATTTTTGCGGAGTTGTTTGTTGCTTGATAGGAAGAAAATGCAAGGAATTTATGAAAAAAGAAGTCAATGGATGTTTTGTTTGATGTCTTATGTATCAATTTGTGATTTTTCATCTTAATCCAAATCTTAACTTTCTTGTAACAGACTGCTGAAAAAGGTAATATTTTCGAGAAGTTTGAGATTTCTCCATACCCAATGCACTGTGCAGAACATATACAGTTTGCACTCTTCTGCGCTCCCCCCCCCCGTGACGTCACTGAATCTATTACGTAATAGTACTTTTTACCGATTTCTACCCCTTTGGAGACGGAAAAAAATCGCGGTGTTGGGTTTTTGTTAATGTAAGAATTGTTAAGTTTAATATTATGCAAAGTCAAGTTTACGTGTCGCTTGACCTTTAAAGATGACAACAATAACAACAACAATAAATGTCACAGACAGAAATCCGCACCACTCTACTACGGTGATTCTACTGGTGCTTAGTGTAACTGTCAATGAGAGCGTATTACGTATTTTTTCACCGATTTCTTTTGCTGTGTTGTACATGGGCGCAAAGTCACTGTCACGGGGTTTAATTCCCGTTACTTCTCAGTACTATTTTTCAGAACATTAACTGCATGTTTACACAAATAACACTTTCACATATTGCTACATTTTAGGGACAATAATACATTTATAAAATAAAATGAGATATAAGTATAACATTCAGTAGAGTAGTAATCAACCAAACTATATTATATGAAGTTTAGTAATATGGCGATAGTAGTTATAGTCATAAAACAAAGTTCATAGTTTCTTATACCTACGTCTGAGTGTCTCTTACCAGGGATTTTAGAGTAAACATTTACATTACAATTGATGATAAACGTTATCGGGAGGCAATTTTTATTAAATGATCATGTGCATCGGCCTGCTGAGTAAGACCTTACATTTACAAAGTTGTTTTTGGAAGATTTAAATAAGCAATCGTCATTAACAGAAATGAGTGAAATAAAATAAAATTACCAAACGTTCCTTCATGTCCATGTTCGATTATCTGTGGAGAGTTGTAAGAAGGTCACCAGGTGGGTGATATAAACACCTAGTACTTAAAACAATGAAACAATAACGTATTTATACCGATAAATTTTGGTAACATTGAGTTTCAAATCATGGGGTAACTAACAAAGTGAATTTACACATGATTAACTATTCCTTGTATATTGAGCAAAATCACAGTGTGAAATTGCTTTTGGGAGCAAAAGTTAAAGCTTACTGCTAAAAATAAATGTTACATGAATCCCATAAAGTATAGGTTATAATAGATATATAGGGTTGAGCATGTTGGGAATGTTTTGTCCAAGACCTTTGGTATAACGTATTGTTTATTGTCGTGATATATGGTTGTAGTCATAAACACTACTGATTATTGTGCGCATACGTTTGAAAATTGCGGGGTTGGGGAGTTACACCATGAGGAATGGAATAAATGGTGTAGTGTAAACAGTCCCGACTGAACAAATCCTTCCCACCCCTCTCTCGTTGGAGGTGGGAGTTTTCCTCTACCACTCATTTTCGTTGTGTGCACATTAACATGTGTTGCATGCGTGTGATAAAGCCAAACAATAATGGCGGGATTAGCTACTGGAGAGGCCTTTACAGAACAATGAAACTAAGCGATTCCACATGCTAAAAACAGAGTGCCCTTATAGGTAGCATTTACTGTAAGGTTATGTGTGTTGAAAAATTACAAACACTATAATTTTCACAAACATTTACTCCACTTGGAAATTCTAAAGACTAGATTTACATTATTCCTATGAACATTTTTAAGAGGCATTTTTAATAAAAGGAAAGCTTCTTAGTTATCCTCTTTTGTTTTGGGAAGGGAGAACGGGGCTGTTAGGTAGGGTGTAGTAACAAGGCAGGGACATCTGAAAGGTGCTCCACCTTGGACTAGATTCACATCTACTTCTACTTCTTAAAAACCTCACCTTGTCAGTAGAATTAAATACTTTAATTGGATAGGGGAAAGATAAACAGCGTATCTTACCAAGACCTTTGGTATAACGTATCGTTTATTGACGTGATATATGGTTGTGGTCATAAAAACTCCTGATTATTGTGTGCATGCGGTTGAAAAGGGCGAAGTTGGGGAGTTACACCATGAGGAATGGTCTAAAGGGTGCAGTGTAAACAGTTCCGACTGAACAAATCCTCCCCAACACTCTCGCGTTGGAGGTGGGAGTTTTCCTCTACCACTCATTTTCGTTGTGTGCACATTAGTGTTTAGAATAACATGTGTTGCACACGTGTGATCAAGCCAAGCAATATTGGCGGGATTAGCTATTGGAGAGGCCTTTACAGTTCTGTTAGTCTCGGGGTCTATATCTACAAATCAAGGTTCATATTTACATTTTGATATTTATTGCAGTAATATATAACTAGGTAAACACATTAAGGCGAGTTAGACGCGTATTATAAGCAGTACAATCAGCGATGAACATGCTTAAGACAGAGTGCCCTTATTGGTACCATACACAAGGGTTATGTGTGTTGAAAAATGGCACACAAAATTTTCACAAACATTTACTCCAGTTGAACATGACAATGTTTCTATGTATAAAAAAAACGTAAAACAACGGATGGTCTATCCAGTAATTCAGTTATTCAGTAAGTAATATTACTGTGTCTTGCTGTTCGTACATTTGGTGACTTAAACAAGTTATAACCTGCCTAAAATATTTTATATAACGCAGTCATTTGTAATAACATTTACCCAAGGATTGCTTCTAAGTTTTTTGGGGGGCGGAGAAAGGGGCTGTGGGGGTAGGGTGCAGTAACATGGCAGGGACATCTGAGAGGTGCTCAACACCGGACTAGATTCACGTTTACTTCTGCTTACCGGTAGCATTACATACTTCAATTGGGTCGGGGAATGTATATAAGCAGCTTAACTTGCCATGTTCCGGTAAACACAAACTTAGAGTATCAGCAGGGGCGGGATTTGATGTTAAACTAGGGCAGGGATCTAACGGGCTGTTTATCTCTTTTTTGAGAACTGTTGTTGTTTGTATCAAGAACCTAGATGTAATGTGGTTCAATATTTAAATGTTATTTCCCATTACTACTTGTGTTTGAAAATGTAATTATGGTATCTGCATAACATGTTGCCAAATTTACTGTATGCAACATACATTGTAACGAATTATCAATCTTCATGAAGGGCTTGACGTCGCCCGTTGACACTCTCATAAATGGCAAACCGGTAAACAACTTTCTAAATATCAGTGTTTCTTTCAAAATTTAAATACAGCCAAACTGAATAATCTTAAACGACATAGGTCTGTCACATTGGTACAAGTAGTAGTACGTTCGTACCATAGTGCGTTATGGATTTAAATATTGGGCAGATCAGATTTATTACATGTGTAATGACATTTCAAATCGTTATAAAAGTATCGCAGTTGTCAATATTGCTGTGGCATGGTCAACCAATATACCGACAGAATATGATAAAACAGCAAATTCAAGATCTTGGAAAACCTGGTGTGTAGACAAGTGCCCTTCTTGCCCCTCTTTAATCTGACACTGATAATGAGTAAGGTATATTCGCAAAGATATCAAGACTGAAACTGACGTTAACTGCATCCGATTTTCAGCCATGGTTAGTGGTATACTATGAAGATGGTTTGAACTTATTATGTAGCCGATCGTTTGTTTATCTGTTGCAAAATATCTAAATATTTGTATTACTTCTTACTTAATGCAGGACATTAATAGAACTGAGGTTTGTTACACAGTGTATGTTGTGTATCGTCAGGACTGGAGGAATACTCATAATTGTATTGGTGGGGGACTTTTACTGTATGTTAGTTGTCGTGATATACTGTTGTGGTCATAAAAAATATGGAACATTGTGATATTAAGATTTAAAATTAAGGGGGTTGTGTAGTTTCACCATAAGGAATGGACTATAGGGTGGGGTAAACTAAGTCCCGACTAAACAAATTCTTCCTCACCCCATCTATCGTTGGTAGTGGGAGTTTTCCCCTTACACCTCATTTTTCTTTGCGCTCACTACTACTCTGAATGACACATGTTGTATACGTGTGATCAAGCTAAGTGATAATGACGGCATTAGCTGTTGGAGCGGCCTTTACAGTTCTATTAATCTCAGGGTCTTTATCTCCAATCAAGGTTCATATGTACCTTTCGATATTGATTGCAGTAATATATAACTAGGTAAACACATTAAGGCGAGTTAGACACGTACTATAAGCAGTACAATGAAACGAGACGACGAACATGCTAACGTCTAGTGACATTATAGGTAACATATATATTGTAAGGTGTTGAACAGTTGCAAACATTATAAGTTTCACAAACATTTACTCCACTTGAACATTCTATAGACTAGATTTACATTCTTCCTAAGAACATTTTACATACCACATGCATTTTTAATAGCGTTTACTTTAGAAAATCTTCTAAGTTATCCGTTTTTTGGGCGGGGAGGGGAGGGGCTGCGAGGTAGGGTGTAGAAACATGGCAGGAACATCCGAGGGGTGCTCCACATCGGACTAGATTCACATCTACTCCTGCTTATCGGTAGCATTACATACTTCAATTGGATAGGGGAAAGATAAACAGCTTATCTTACCATATCCCAGGAATCACAAACTAAGATCATGAGCAGAGCCGGGACTTGTTGTTAAACCTGGATCTATGGGGCTGAAAACCGGGCCGAACCTTAGACGTTACCCTCTCAAATTCATTTTAAAGGGGCCGGATCAGCCAGCGTTTCGAACGAAAACCAACAAAACTATCAATCAGTATCATTTACATTTCCTTATTAAATTTGCCTCCCACCCCGAAAATGATGCTTCTGAAAAAAAAAAACTACTCAATAGCAAACATAATGCAAACTAGCTGAGATTCTTGCTGCTTCCACAAACAGATTCACAACAGCTTTCATCCACAAAACCTTTGTATTCTTCAACTTTTTAAAGGTAAAACTCATTAAACTTGAAATTGGAAGGAAAAGCTGAAGAATAGTTATTGAGTAAAACATCCCTTCTATCACCAATCTCCCTGACATATCTTCCCTCCGGTCCACCATACATGCATAGGCATATCTACACTAATAACAGTGATGATTCTCGTAGACAAGATTAGGCATCAATTATATTGTTTTTGGGGGGATAAAAAAGGTCGAAATCTTCCAGAGTATGTATCTTTGTAACATCATTATATGTACATAGATATGTTATGTGTATCATATATGAACCCAACATAGGAAGAATTGTGTGCTGAAGAATCCGTCAAAATTCTGCTTTCTCTTCCCGTGCAAATTCACTACCTTCATAACCAGTAGTTGGTTCATTTTAAAGTTCATTTTAGATTTTTTTGACACATATCGCTACGGTCAGATAAATTTATGAGAAGGCATTAGCACCAATTGACTGCTGTTGAATGTCTATTATATGGTCAACTGTAATATTGGTCATCTCAAATATATGCAACCCAAGTGAACCAATATTACAATAAAATTAAGCCAAGATACGATGTGCAAGCAATATCAGTTGTGAGTCTTTTTCAGTCATGAGTTGCCATTATAATTACATTCAATACTTTAAACAATATTTTTACATATTTGTTAAAAAAAAGTCACATTTATTTTAATTTGATCTCCTACAGTCATTTTCCTTATAAATGAACACACTATTTCCTCCTTCTCTTCTCCGTGGTAATAATCACATTGAAGCAACGTTTTAATAGCAGGTGAAACAATTATAAAGACTTGTTGTGTTATACTTCCTCGTATAAAGAGTTCGTTTCTGGAATATTTCAGAACAACTTAAAAAAAAAATGCCATTCAAGGTTGGTGATTCGTTATGCTCTAAACACAGAATCTTACAGAACACTTTAATCAAAACTAACTTGTATCTGTCATACAGCAATGGAGGTAAGTAACAGTTTATCAACCATTTGGTTATAACTCGATGTGTTCAATAGTATTTTGCTACATCACTTTTGATCAATAGTGAGATTGTGATATTAGAAGTCTCTGTTAGATTGCATAATCTTTTGATAAACATGACCAAATGATCGCTCCTAAATTAAATGATTTAGAAGGCCAATGGCGCCATATGACCTCCTTCCACTGGACATTGAGAGACTAAAAAAAAGGGTTTCGACAGACACAAACTAGCTTAAAATTTAACAACAAATATAATCCTCTCCAGCAAATGTAAAAATAAGAGAAAGTGTGTTACTTTTAGAAACATAACTGTTTACTCCAGCCACAAAAGACTTCGGTTATCCATAACTAATTTGTCTAACAATTTACCTGCATTGCAATATGATCAATCTTAACAGGCACTTTAATAAATTACAAAAGGTTTTAATAAGTTTGATTTCTTGGAGCATATATAATATATCATTACTGGAAGTCCGTACAGATGGACTATAACCTCAAAACTGTATGCTGTGTATAACAAAAAGTTTGTTCATCATAATCCTCCTAGGTCAGAGTACAACAGGAGAACACACAGTATAAGACATGTAAAAACCAGTAGCCATTTATCGAAGCATCCTCTTCCGGCAAACATGTGAGTTAACACAACAAGTGTTCATATAAATCAATCTTTGACACTACTCTAAGATGTCCCTATGATACGTTGAAAGCAACACTATTTAGTACTGTTTAATATAGAGCAGAAGTTGCTGCCTCTTCCTCAAGAACTGTGATCAATTCTCAGTTACTCTCATCTGCTTCATTGGGATCCTATTGAGCAGAAAAGGTGGAAAAAGTGTTAAATGGAGAAAGATGATAAAGCTCTTTAAAGATGAAGATTTTCAATAGAGTATAACACTTACATTGTGCACTTTTAACCGATCATGTCCATGCATTGGTTATGGTGAAAGGCTAAATACATACAGAGGTATTTTACAGACATATTTGTACTGGCAGACTAAGATGTCATGTCACCCAGGGACGGGTTCTACAGGATTCTAAGGGGTTCTAAAAGACGGTTTCTAAACATTACGGAGGATATTGTGGTTAAATGGAGGGTGCTAAGATGAAAAATGTTGCTACGTTTTATAACTGTTGTTACATTGTTTAATCTTTGCCCGTTTTGGTTGGATTTCATTTGTAAAATTATATAACTACATGAGTAGCAAGATCTTGTTCCTGTTATTTGTATTTATCAATTCGATTGTTTGATATTCATAAGAATTATATCAGTATGAGATATCTCTTTAACACGGAAATAGTACATGGGTAAGTTATAAATCTGGTACTGTTTAAATTCCTTAACTTGTTCAACGTAAAGCTAGAATTTAACAACACAACATAAATATGTTACATTAAAACCATTACAACAGGAACCATAAATTAATATCCAGATTCAATATCTCTGTAATTATAGAAATTTTCTAATCACTGGGCTTAACTTACCATGTGTAGACTTCTTGGTCCGATACTACACTGAAAAGAATCATCCCTGCTGTCTTCATCTATGCTAGATTCCATACTAGATACCTTAGAAGGTGTACCAACAGGGGAAACAAAAGGGGTCCCTCTGGGGGTACTCTTAGGTGACCTCAATAGACCTACATTTGGGTTACCACCAAACCCGGTGCTCTGCTGAAAATAAACACAGGATTGTTGGTTGATAAATTAATTCAAAAGTTAATATTTCATATCATCATTTTTCTTAAATTGGCAACCCATTATTTCAATTAACTTAGGCTCTATTTCATGTATTTCGCATATATGTATTAGGATGTCTAAACTTTTTTAATGAGAGTAATAAGCAGGCAACAGTTTAGATTCATGAGGAGCACATTGCACCTCTGTGACCATACTCTGCCAGGAAATTTGAACTTGTTTAGTCAATGACAGGGCATTAATCATGATAAATGGTACTTATTAGATGCAAAATCTTCCGAAGAATTCAGAGCGCACAAGGACAAAAGGACACACAAGAAAGAAATCTATGAATCGGGAATAGCTTGACAGAAGAGATGTGTCTTCAAATTGCTATTAAAATGAGAAAACCTAAAAATGTTACGAGTGCTATTTGGAAGTAAATTCCAAAAAGCTGGGGCAGCAAATTTAAAAGAACGTTTACCGACATATTTAAGATTAGCCCGGGAAATTTTGAGCAGTTTTTCGGAAGAGAAATGAAGACTGGGTAATGATTGGTAAATACACAAACGTCGACCCCACCCTCAGCAGTATTGTGCCCAGATGTCCACCCCACCCTCAACACTATGGTTATCAAACGACTACCCCACTCTCAACACCCTGGTGCCAAACGTCAACACAGCCCTCAGCAATATCTTCTTGAACGCTCCTCGATATAAGAAATAATTATGATTAGTCAGAACCATTCTCTTTGAAAATTTGCAGCGATATTTATGCCCGAGTGATCATGTATTAAATTTAACAAATATTAAAAGCATCATCATCCGATTTCATTTTGTTCGTCATTCTCCAGCGCCCACAAAGGCTTTCAATCCATCAAACTATAGGAATGTACTTATATGCATCACTGAATAAAGATTTACGCTCATGTTATAAAAACTCGCATGAAGGACAAAAGTTATTCTCCGACCCTCCCTCTCCCACTCCTGCAAAAAATAAGGGATTTGAGCATATCCTTTACTAGTCTGGCTAATGAGAACTTGTAAGCGGGTGGCATGGTACTGGCCGAGTCAGCCCGAATCTCTCTCTAAGTCAACAACTTGTAATCGTTAAAAAAAAAAAAAAAAAATTATGGTAGATAGTCCAAGTGCTACAAGTTGTTATTAGTGTTTGTCATTGGTTCATACGTTGAGCTTTATATCTCAGGTAACATGGCTAATCAGTTTATTTATGAGTAAATGGATTGTCAAGTTTTACTCCAAATAGCCAAAATACAGATATTAAGTCCAAATAGCCAAGAATCAATATCACAATAAACTTTTTGACTTATTTCCCACGAGGTTGGAGGGTGTTTCCCTAATTATGAACCGTAAGATGCATGGCATGTGAAGTAATTTGCGGTAGCAGTCATCTTGCTGGAGGTAGAACCATTTACCACTGTGAGAAAATTTGTTTGCTTTTTTATGTTCTCCCTAGTCCAGTGTGCTTTTATAAAATTAATCAAAATCTATATTTTAAATAGTCTGTTGTTGACAGACATTTAATGATAACATTTTGAAGTGGTTGGTGGTGATCCTTTTTGTGGGAATATTTTGAGATAACTGTAACGTTTGCCTCCTGGAACTCTATACATGTTTGCCCATCTTATTACACCCGACACTACCTTCTTTACCGCCACCAATAACTAAACGTTTGTCATTCTTTTGAAGCATCGATACATTGGATGTTAACTTTTTTTGTGTGTTCGTGTATGCTCTGCCTACGGTAGCATACGCCCATTAAAAGCCCCATTGACTTACACACTAAATCACAAAAGTAATGTGGTCTCTAAGTCTAGATAGAAGTTTTCACTAGCTAAACGCTACCCATCACCGGATAGCTGACAAGTTGGCCATTCATGGCACCATCAATTTTCCGTACCATGACCGTGAAGATTTTTGCTATCCGAGCCGGAAGTTTTCGTCACTTGTAAACAAACCTCTTCACTCAGTGGTAAACAAATTTCCTACGCTGCTCCCGGGAGGCCTAAAGGGGTCTAAAATTGCCTCAATTGACCCAATTTTTTCACCACATGTACTTCCATTCATGCTCTTCAACATGCAAGCCACAAAAAAACTAGATTATGATTGATAACAGGTCACAAAAGATGTTCTCCCGCTGCTTTTTGGCACTTTTCCTGAAACAGGAGAACAATCGAGCGGATTGATATAGACTCTAATAGGAGTATGCCACCCTACAATTCTCTTCGCTCGCACTGCAAGGCTTCGGAGCCGTATATTTAGAATACTGCTCTGGAAGGTTTTTTGTGATAGCGCCATCTTTTTTCTTTGGCCTTTGTTGCTAGGCATCTATTGTAAGTAAACACCACATTTCGACTGGCACCGAGCTTATATGTTTTGACTGTACCTGCTTTTTAACATCTTTGGAATTGGTTTGTTTTCATCGTAAGTATGATTCTGGATTTTAAATGAGTTAAGGGAAATCTCTTTAGCAGATTCAGTCGTAGGTATTTAGGTATTGAACGTCTAGGCCAGCCTGTGAAATCGTTTTGTGATGTTATAGTTGGTAGGCTATCACAGGTATTAGTTCCACGACAAAATATACTTTTGGCGTATTGCATACAGATCTGGCTACAACTAAGGTATTAATCCTAGTCTTTTTATTAGGATTATGTTTTTATATTGGCTAAAATGGAATGGAATGTGGTTTACATGCTATACCTCTTTGTAGGCCGTACACAAACTGACGCATTGCATTCATGTTTACAGTTCAAGTTTTCAGTAATCAGTAGCCCACTATGTACAGTATGTATGCTAGCTTTACACTGTACCACTAACAATGTACCTAAGCTAACGTAGAGCCATTGTGTGTTGTAGCTGCCCTATTATAATGGTAAATTAGTGTGTCTCCCATCTTTCACAGTGTGCTATATAGCATACAAGAAGTACACTAACGCATCGATTAGTTAAAGCCAATGGATATTTACGCAATCTTCATATTTTGCATGTACAATACAATCATTCAAACAGAAGTAATTGAACATTTTTTAGTATTAATTAGTAACTTGTTTTGCCGTGAAGGTTCCAGTACCATTCTGCAGTAGGTACATACTGCCATACCATTCGGCCATACAATTCAATCCTTTCCGCCACTTGAGCGGAAAGGATCCAAACCTATGGCGGAAAGGTACACTTGAGGAATGGATTTTACACAGGAACGTATCAGTGAAACTTTCTTTGATTCGCGTGGAAGGATACTGTAGGTACACCGTCTTCAAATGTAACTGTTCCCTGGATACACTGAATTGTGCTTAAGACAAGATTGGGGAATTGATACACAGTCTTTAATGTTCATGTTGATTATATAGTTCATATATATCATATAGTTGGTTGAATAAATCTAATTCATTTAGGTCGATTGATTATTAAAAAGACCAATTCTGATTGTCGATTTAAATGACCAATTTTTTGTGCATGGATTTTGCGGGCCTAGGTAGTGTGAAGTGAAGCAATATTATACAGTGCATACAGGCCTACAGTGCACCCACAATAATGTACTCTTTCCACCATACAAAAGTGCTTTACCACCATCAGGGCAACATGGTGGAATTGCACTTTTCTATAGCGGAAATAGCACATTTCCTATGGTGGTATGACTCCCCCCCCCCCCCCCCCCGGCCTTGAAGACTCAATGAACCTTTTACGTTCTTGTCTTTTTGCTCAATATTTATAATTATATATATATATTTCTTAAACTTTGATACCCTGTTTATACTCTTAATATTTTTTGTGTAATTTTAAACTTGTAATCCCCTTTTCATATATAGGATGGCATCCAATATTAGGCCTTTTTCTACACACTTTGAATTTGTATATCAATACTTAATCATCCTCATTACTCAAGAGCCTACATTTGGCTATACAACTTAAAAGGAACAGTGTGGTTTAAAGGCATTGAAGACTCGCCCCAAACCGCCTGCCACGCTCCTAAAAAGTTAACTTTCCGTTGCTTGCAAACTCGTGACGTTTTGTTCGTGTTGCTACAAAATGCAGACAGTAATAAAACGTGATACCTCGTTATCTTTAGCTGGACCTGAGATGTCCATCGCTGTATCGTTTGTACACTGTGCTGTGGGTATTGACTGCAACTGTATGTACTGACTGTACACTAGTGTCTAATTACCGATGGTAGCAAGCTGTGTGTGTATTTGCTGGGATCAATGGTGGTGTCTATGTACACTTCTGTTACACCTCATTTGAAACTAGGTCAAATGACCAGCATTAGAAGTTTCTTTTTGGGTGAATCTTTACACCCTTTAACTTCATACTTGGTAGGTGAATGCAGCATTTACAAGCACGCCATTGCACATAAACATCACACAATAAACAGGCCATCACATACTGGAGATAACTTTTGCATTTTGCAAGGATTCAAGAAGTAATTATGTTCTTTAATTAACATAGTAATCCAAATTTGAAAATGAACTTCAAAACATCTTCCCTTCTCATTTCATCTCTCATGAGATCCTAGAGACTAAACTTGGTAAGCAAAATAACTGTAGACTTCAATATTTGGTTTTTATTGAGAATGTGTTACTTTTTTTTGGTCTTTCATAATTAGCAGATGTCATTTGTAATGTTTTTTCTTCTTTTTTTTTTCAATATGAATGAATATTCGTTACCAAACATCTTTTAATACTTTCTTCTTCAACAGAGAGAAAGAATGGCCACAACTCGTATATCCGCCCAACTTCCCCCAAATATTGACCCTACCAAGGCACCCCTTGCATATGGAGACAGAGCCATTCCAAAACTGGTAATATTAATGAAGTACTGACTGTATACTGTTTAGGCTAACTCTCAGTATCAACAGGTCATGTTTAAAGCTAAGCATGCAATTTAGCAGTTGATACTGTAGCAAAGTTAAACACATAATGCATGTCATATAAAATCAGTAGAAGCATATTGTAGACTCTAAGGGTTGCAATTTGTATCCCATCATGCTTTGTAGTTCTTTCTCCATACAGAGACTTAATTTGCACAGCTAAAAGACACAATTACACAATTTTGATTTTTATAATTTTTTTTTTTTTCTAAGGCAGCTGTACTTCCGTTGTTACGTGATATAAAAATAAAATAAAACTGTCAGCAAACTGCTTATCCACTAGAGCACCTGTGTAAAAGTAAGTTGGCCTGATGTTTCGATCCTAGCAGGATCTTTTTCAAAGGCTAAATGACAAGTAACAGTAACAGAAGAGACAAAAACACACACAGAATGCAGACAGGTTAATGAGCAGTGTGAACACAAAGAGATAGATGTAAGGTGATTTGTACAGTAGACAAGGGATGGAGAGAAGAAAGCAACAGGGGAAGAGGAGAGGTAGGAGATAAACAGTGGAGGGACAAAGAGAGGATTAAGGGAAGGGGGTAGGGAGTAAACTAGAGAAGGACAAAGACAGATATGTGTGGAGAAAAAAAAGGTAGAAGAGAGCTATGAGAATGGAAGTGTGGGGGGGGGGGAGGGGGAAACAAGGGGAGAAAGAGGACATAATCCCTTCCCACTAAGTACAGTACAAAAAATACTTCTTAGATCCATATCATAAAATATATTAAAACCATGAGAGAACCTGTTCTTACCACTATGTCATAACAGATTACCCTGTCAATAATATACAAACACTGTACATATGACAAAAATCATCACTCTTAAATGCACCTTTTTAGGCAAGAGTAGACACTTCACTGTCAGTGTCAGCATATGGATAGATTCTTGACATCAGAGGAAAGTCACACACATCAATTCCATCTACAAACATATACAACACTTGCAGGAACATGTAATAAGATTTACAATGTCAGGTGGTTTGTTCTAAAGGATTCATTGTCCAGCAATATTTCTGTGGCTGGACTATATGTGATATGGCGTTGCTTAACACTCTGTTTGTTTTGCACATATACTCGTCTGTTCTCTATTTCTTGTTTTTTCCTTGTTATGCCTTGGATTAAAATACATTATAATTCAACATTTTTACATAAATAGGAACAGAAACATGTTTAAACTGGGGTTCCCTGATAGGTACAGTTTATAAGCAGTGACTGGTTCGTTTGCTGGATTTCCGTAATGTAGCGATCTCCTTTTCTTTTCGATATTTTAAAGAGCACAGTTCTTCTTCTTCATTTCATTTCATTTATTCAATCCAGTATAAATATAAAATATGTATAAAAAGGATCAGTACAAATATAAAATATAAAACAATGTTACTTAAGATGATATAAGATTCAAAAAATTATACATGGCTTAATTTAAATTTAAATTTAATTTAATAGAACAGAGAGTTACAGGATGAAGAGCTGATCACCAGACAGAGGGCGCTAATGACGTTATGTGATCACTTACACGACCCCGAACATATTGTGGAAGCTCTTAGATTGGGTGAGTTTCCTAAGTATTTATATATATAGGTATTATCACAGGGCACCGTTATGTAACCCTGTTGTTTCCCAATCTTTAGTTAGATGAGTAACTGTGAACTTTGAGCATGAATGCTGGAAAGATGACAAGCTAGAGTTTCTTTGGTGTTGTAATGTATTGTTAATTTTTGTTTATGTCTGTTTACAATATGTACAGAGATGGTGGTAGAGTACATCATCAGAATGTCACACTGATATTTGGCCGAAAACAGACACACATATAACCCACGCCTATCTTTACTCTGAATGGCATCAACATCACATAAAAACCAGGCTGGAACTCTTCGTAAGACCTGGTTTTCTACCATTAGGTCCTTTGGTCAATGTAACCTTCTAGTACTAGTAGGAGCATTGGTAAGGGGGTTAGAATGGTCTGTAGGGGCGCTTTTGACACTATCTAAGCGGAGCGCCACCACAGGTTGGCGCGGAGCGTACCAGAATTTTTTGAGTAAAGATACTCCCTAGATCGCTGGAAACTACCCTTTCCGGGCCTTGCTAATTTGCAGATAAACGAATAATAAATAGGTGTAATCGGAAGTTTATATGGGTGTTCTGCCGTTAGAGCATTTTGTCAGAAAATTACACCAACAAAATGTGACAAATGTCAATAGGTAGATGAGAGAACAATAAAAAAGTCAATAATCACAAAGAAGTAAAAAGTGGTAAAAAGCTGAAAAGGGGGGCAGCAGTCCATTTGAGTCCCCTTCCCCCCCCTGACTGTATGGGCGCTCTGCCACTGAGGTACACCTACAAACATCCTCTCTCTCAGAGAGATGAAGTGCAATTAACCTGAATTTTCATAAAATTTCATAAAAACAAGCTTCACTACATTCCTAATATAAGCCAAAGCACTAAATCCTAGATGCCAGTACCATTCACCCACTGAGATTGGAGAGAAAAAGCCACAAAGATTAAAATTCCCTTTATTCATGAGCTTGGTTCACCCGATACATAACATGGCAGGCCAGGCAGGGATTAATGTATTCTATATTGTATCGCCAAACTGCTACACAAACCGTGGTATAAGAGCCCAAAACTTTATATCAGTTTTTGTAACAACACAGTACACAGGAACCCTAGTTTGGTTATGAGAGGAGAAATTCAGAACTTTTGAGAATGCTAAAAAATTAAGACTACACTCTAGAATAACCATACAAAACCTAAAATATGGCAAAAAACTTATAATAATTAGTAATTGGTAAAAAATGTTAATACACTGGGGTAAAAGAGAGGTTTATATGTCTGTTTGTAGTGTGTCTCATCGGTACACTGTCCAAATCCATATAAACATGAAACTATGTCAATAACCCTACCCATGCTGTGGCCGAGTGGATAGAGGCAGGTTGCATTAGAAGGAATGCAGCTTAGCAATCGGGGGGGGGGGGGGGGGAGAGGGAGGTTTGGGGTTCAATACCTGACCGGGTCAGTGTGAGGTGGGTTTTGCATCCAAGAGTAATCTGCATCCAAAAAGATTCCAAATTTGAGTTAAATGGTTGAATTAGAAGCCACCTGATGGGAAAGTTGTAATCCATAAGTCCTTGCAGGCTTCTCCCACTTTCGTGGTCGCTTAAGCGTCATAAAAAATGACTGCCTGATTATTATTAGTATTATTAATATTTCAAGAATTTCATCGACACCTTTATTGTCACCTAGAAAAAATTAAGGAGAGGATGCTAGGAGGAGTTCACCTTATGCTCATAAAGGAATGAAAATATTTGACAAAGAGAAAACTTTACATTAAAAAGATTTGAATGTAAGTCCTTTTCACCTGCTCAAAGAAACTTGACAAAAACTTTTTCAAAAGTTAAAGTTTAGTAGTATATATACCATTAATCTTTTCTGTAGTGGTGCAGTAGAATCAACTATCTACTATTTATTTCAATTCTGTTTCCTGTTTACAGGTGTCGTTGAAAGTCTAAAGGCTCTTCTCACAGATTCTGATGGAACTGTTCGACACAAAGCAACAGAAGTCCTCTACATTATCGCTGGTAAATTAAATATTCCATTTTTATCCCCACTCTTTCCTTAAAGGTGTAGATAGGTTGCCTGATATTTTTTTATATGATATTAACTTTTCTAATATTATTCTGACTCAGGTTTCATATTTTCATAAAAATTGCAGTTTTGATAATTAAGTCTACAGTATACGATCATCTCAGTTGCAACTGTCTATTGCAAACAAAAAGAATTTCCATAGATTTTGTAATATTTTTAAAATTTCCCAATCCGATTTTTCATGAATCACTTTATTTACATAATTTTTTTTTTGTGGATAGTTTTGGCTGTCTAGCATAAACCAAAGTTCTGGCTGTCAGACATTAGGAACTGTGAAATAATGTAAAATGGAATCTTTAATGATGTATGTATGATATTAATGGTCCTTTGATTGTCGCTGTTGATACTTTTGGTTGTCTGACAGGATACATACTGATAGAGCTCACTGTGTAACCGTTAGTAACAGAACAACAACCTTTCAACCTTCAATTAATTACATGGTACATTAGTATATAGAATGGCTTCAGATTTGCCTAAGGTCTACTCTTAAGAAAATCTGTTTGTAAGTTGTACCTTCAAAGACCATACTCAACATGGAGTCAGTTTTTCATGACATCTGTTATAGATTTTAATATCATATTTCATAACGATGATCTCCATTATGGGTTGTATACCAATTGTGCATATAAAATTTGTATTATTTTTTATATCATTTTTTAACCCTTTATTGTATACCAATTGTGCATATAAAATTTGTATTAATTTTTTTATAATTTTTAAACCTTTGTTGTATACCAATTGTGCATATAAAATTTGTATTATTTTTTAAATTATTTTTTAATCCTTTATTGTATACCAATTGTGCATATAAAATATTTATTTCATTTTTTAAATATTTTGAAACCTGTTATAGGTCATAACATTGGCAGGGATGCCTTCCTGGATTATAGTATCATACCACCTCTGGCAAAGTTATTTGACGACGATCTGGATATCGTCCGCCGGAACTCTCACATGGCCATAGAGATGGTGTCAGAGTTTGCTCCCGGTGCGGAGGGCGTGGTCCAGAACAATCTGATACCAATACTGGTGGAGAAACTGAAGAGCGAACTGGATGAAATCAAGGTGACTAGTTTAATACAAAGGGGCTGATCTAGCTAGGGTTAGAGGGATAGTAAATAGATCTCTCCTTGTGAGATACTCAATTAGAGCATATATAATAATAAGTAATAAGTAATATTTATATATAGCGCATAATCAGCAAAGCTGCTCAAAGCGCCTTACAAATGTAAAACCTAGAAACAATACAAATAGTAACATAAACCAAAATATTAAATATTATAGAACCAATAAGGCAAAAATGTAAAAGCGAAAAGCAACAATGTAAAAAATAAAAAAATAATAAAAAATGCTTCAACTTCCTTGACCCATTCCCTTTGAAGGATATTCTGCTGGTGGAATCTTATTTGACTGATTGATTGATTGATTGATTGATTAAAAGAAATATTGCTGGAAATATCCTGAATCTTTAGGTCAATACCACATCCTTGAAGCATTTTGTATCATGCAGATAAGAAATCTTAAATTTGGTGATATTTTGTAAAATAATGCATCTGGCAATTTACAGGAGAGTTATAGGTTGTCATGGGGACAATTGAGCCCAACATGTCTTTGAGTTTTTTTGTTTTTTTTATTAAATATTTTCAATCATTTTTTGCAAATTTAATATCTCTAAAAGAGAATTTCAATTCGATGAAACTCAAATTACGAAGAACGGTGAATTGGACAGCTGAGAAATCATTCCAAATGCATCAAAATTAAAATCGATACGAAGATTTCATTATCATAAGTAAAAGATTCTGAAGGAATATTTGCTGAAATGGAAGTTTATAGCTTTGGGTACTTACTTCCTAGATCTTGTGTTACCCGGAAAATCACCATTTTTAACTGGTATGAACCACTGGCAAGAGAGGGCAGCTAGCCAGTTGGAAACTCCAAGTGTAACTACCCCAGCTGGTGGTGTTATTATGTGCATATAATCTTTCAAATGTCATATCTGTGGTAAGTTATGGTTTTTATTAAATATCTTGTAATTCTAGGAATACATTCTGGATACTTTACACTTCTGCCTGAGGCTGGATCAGGAGCAAGCATTGAAGGCCGGTGCCATGGAAGTATTCACACAGCTGTTGGTCCATGTATCGTCCATCATACGAGCTAAGGCAGCCAGGGATATCATGGATCTCAGGTAAATCTACAAATTACCTTAAAGGGAGTATAGACTCGCGCAAAAAGAAACGACTAATGCCGGTAATTTGACCTAGTTTCGAATGAGGTGTAACAGAAGTGTTAGACACCACCATTGATCCCAGCAAATACACCCACAGCTTGCTACCGTCGGTAATTAGACACTATTGTACAGTCGGGTACATACAGCTGCGGTAAATACCCACAGCACAGTGTACATAGCAGTGATGGACATCTCAGGTCCAGCTAAAGATAACAAGGTGTCACGTTTCACTACTGTCTGTAATTTGTAGCCACACGAACAAAACGCCACCTGCAAGCAACAGAGAGTTAACTTTTTCAGATGGCCGCACACAGTTTGGGGCGAGTCTTCAATGCCTTTAAATTGAGTTAAAAATTGCTGTGAGAAACTTAAGTCAATGGTAGACGAGTATGCATATTGCGACCCAAACTGTAACATAACATTTGAGTCGTGAAGTCATAAACACTGACTATTTATCCGAAAAGTTTTAAAAAAATCATCCCAAATTTTCCACTTCTTATCTCTTTATTTGGACTTTTGACATTAAAATTTTCACTATGTATATTTATCTATTTTTATTTTACTCTATAATGATAGATGACAATTTTGAATAAGAAGTTGATTTTTTTTTTAGCAGTTTTATTTGGTATGTACCTCCTAGTTCACCATGGAACAGGCTCTTGCTACCTATAGTCAGCATTGCAATCATAGTAACAATCAACTAGTAACATTTCTAAGGTGTTGCCCCACATCATATAAAAGTACACAATTTCAATGCTGTGAATTGATTCTCTCTGACAGCGTGCCTTTAGATGGTAAAAACAGAGCCTGTTCTGTCAATACTCTTCCTGCCTTGGTGGCGCTGTTGGACGACACTGATGCCGATGTTAGAGCTAAGGCAGCCGGTGCCATCATGACGTAAGTAAACAAACCTAATAGATCTTAATAAAAACAAAAACAAATAATGTACTCAATGTACAAAAGCCATCACATCTGTGTGCAATTGACGACATGCGGTTACTAAAGCGGAAAAAGGATGACCTTGTAAAATTCAATATATATAAAGAAATATGGAGTTATCAAGCAACAGGCAGGTATCATGAAGGCAGACATTTTAGGAATTTGAAAAGTACTGATAAAGGTAGAGAACTTTGAACATTTAAAGAGATTGCACCATTGCAATTTAATATATAGTTTGTTCATATGGTATGGTGACCAAAATTACTGTGAAACAGCAGGCTAAAGACATCACTGATGTTTACCATGTTAAATAGAGGGAAAAGGTATTTTTTGGTCAGTAAAGTTAACAATTCTGTAAGGCATGCTGCTTTAACTTAGAGTGTACCCTTAGTCTTTAGTATTTTGTATTATACTTTTGTGTTGAGGCACTTTTCCACACAACTTTTGTGATAATTGTGGCATTGTTGAGGGAGATGGGGGTTGATGGGGGATTAGTTATATGGATATGGGGGTTGGTGGGGGGAATAGTAGAGGGAGATGGGGGTTGGTGGGGGATTAGTTGATGGATATGGGGGTTGGTGGGGGATTGGTTGAGGGAGATGGGGGTTGGTGGGGGATTAGTTTAGGGAGATGGGGGTTGATGGGGGATTAGTTGAGTTAGATGGGGGTTGGTGAGGGATTAGTTGAGGGAGATGGGGATTAGTTGAGGGAGATGGGGGTTGGTGGGGGAGTAGTTGACGTAGATGGGGGTTGATGTTGATTAGTTGAGGGAGATGGGGGTAGATGGGGATTAGTCGAGAGAGGTGGGGGATGATGGGGGATAAGTTAAGGGAAGTGGGTGTCTGCTAGGGGTTTGTTGATCAGTAAAGCAGGGAGATGACGTGCAAACAGCTCTTACAAGTTTAACATAATTTGTATAAAAGAAGGTAAAGACTAGAATCAAAATGAAAGAAAAGCAGCTCCTTTCTTGCAAAGAAACAGATTTGAATGTGATGAAAAAAAAATACTGTTAAAAGAATAAAACATGAGTTAATGTAATATTACTTAATTGAATTGATGAGGTGTAATATATATATATATGTATTACACCTCATCAGATCAAAGACACATTATCAACATCCTGATACTATGAGATAAAGGTTTGGTACTGTTCATACTGTCAGTAAGAGTGCTTTGAAGCATGATATGGGATTAGAGTATACAGTGGTATTAGCACTAGAATCAGATAAAGGCTTGGTACTGTTCATACTGTCAGTACAAATGCTTTGAAGCATGATAATAGTGAACAGTATTAAGTGGTGAGCACTTCGAAATTGCACCAAACTGGCTGAGACTTGGAAGTCCCTTTATTGCTACATATTTGGTAACTAAAATGATATTTTCTTTTCTGTTTTGATAGGATTACCATCACCACAGAAGGTAAGAAGACAGCCATATCATCAGGTGCATTACCAAAGCTGGTTCAGTTAGTGAATGACCACTACAGTGAGGTCAGACTGAATACCATCAAAGCTATAACTACCCTCTCTGAATCACCGGATGGAAGAGAGGAACTTATGAAAAGTGTTGAAGATGTAAGTTTGAGGAAGGCAGTAGGGAGGGAGATGGGACAGCTGGTAATATCTGGTATATTATTCAGGGATGCGCCTGGGGTAAAAAAGAAAATCACAGAACTTTGCAAAAAATGCGGTATGGGCTCCAGTTTGCGTATGCTACAGTGTGTTAGGATAATAGTTTTTGTCCTTGAGGTAGAAAAGAAATCATGGATATTCCGCGAATTCGCGGTAAAGCTCATGCCTGATTTTTATATCATTTTTCTCGTGTGTGTAATATATCATATTGGTTATGTTTTCTGTAGGAAATGGGTAGGGTCACAGGGGGTTAATTAAATGCAATATGAAGTTGTTAATAATGTCATGCCTGTTTGGGCTTCTTCTTCCTTTTAGCTACAGTGTTCGGTCAAAGTAACCAAAAGAACATTACAGGCTCTGAGATTTTGACTTGAAACTGCAGTATATTGAAAAGTCACATCAATTAACATGTAGAAACCTTTCTGGCAATATTTGTTACTTAATACACTCAACATGTCATAAATTCTACAACAACCACATGTAATGAAGAATAAACTAATTTTTGTTTGAAGAACATGTCATCGAAGATTAATACGAATCAATAAATATCTGAAGTCATTAAACTATTAAATAAGATATATCTATGTAGAACATCTTAATAATATATATGTATAGTTTTCATCTATGGAGTATTCTAAAACTCTTCAAGAAATCGACTTAGTTAAACATATTTCATGCCTCTTCAAGAATAATTCAGAAAGGATGTCAAATATGAAGGACTTGGGAAATGTATCAGTTTCACCAAGCTAACAGCTTTAAAGCACGTTGAACGAACGACAAAGGGAAAATATATCAATAACTACAAGATGCATCATAAAAAAGATACTAAAACTTTCAATTGTAATCTCTGTAAGCAAACTGTACAATAAACATGCACAACCAGTAATTATAATAGTTGACTTTTTTATTTTGTATATGAAGAATTTTTTTTGTTTTTGTCAATATTGTGTTATTTTGTAATATGAATAAATGCAAAACTAGTTTAAAACTTTTTTGCTGTTATAAATATTTTGACCAAAAAAAAAAAAAAATTTTTAAGAATTAAAAAGTGTTCCCTATACAGTTTGTATATAGTCATATCTGAATAAAATTTAAGAATTTTCACTACTTTTTCAGTAGAACGTGGAAAAACAAAATATTTTTTATTTTGTCACAGGGCTGGCTACTTTAATGCCTTTTGTCATATATACATAAATGAATCAATTCAAGGTAACCATGTTTTATTTTCTCGATTTTCCACAGATCAAACTACGTATGTCAGACGATTCTGCAGCGGTTCGAAAAGCAGCAGAAATAGCAGTGAAAGTCATCACGTGGCTACCGTAGTTACTCTGAATAATAATTCTCAAAGAATAGAGATACGATATGTCAGAATATGAAGGCTTACTGGCTTAAGGCTTTATGTATAGTAAAACAAAATACACCTTGAATAATATTTATTTCTACAATAAAGAGACTGTGGAGCTTTTATTCCTGTTCTCTCATCAAGTGGAAAATGTTACAAAACTGTGACAAACTTTTACAGTTGCCTTCTATGTGTATATTTGAATATGTAAACAGAGTGATAAAAATACAATGTTCAACAAAGAAACTTGCTTAAATAGTATCTTTATTATTTTCTTTGTAATCTAAAGAAGATTTAGCAGAAGGTTATTCAAACTCCTGACGGGGAATAATGACCGGGAGTAAAGACCAGTACTAACTGTGAGTAATGACCAGGCGTACTGTAAGCACTATTGCAATTATTATGATAAAAAGATTAAAATAAAAACTGCTTTTATCCAAGTAACCTGTCAGTATTTTTTCTCCATACTACATAAACCTTAACACTGCCACACAAATTTGTAACAGTGGCATAAGGCACAAAACGGATACTGATATTGTGCACACGATTAAAAAGCACTGCTGTTAGTCCAGTTTCAGTGTTGGGTTGCTGTACACCTTTCACTTTTTTTGAGAAATGTCTTTTTAAAGTCTTATTAAAATATCTAAACTACTTACTGGTCTAATGCACAGATCGTTTGGTCTGTTCTGTTCTCTTTTCGGATGCAAGGAGACTTATATGACCTCTAACATTTTTAAGATGTACTAAACTTTGTCAAGAAATGAATTAAAGATGGGAAAAAATAATTCATAAAATGATGAAGTAACATCAAAATAACTTAGGTCGATTGTCTTTTTTTCTCAAATGATAAAATGTTTTATAGAAACATTAATTTCCCAATTTTTTTCCCCTCTTGAACGTTGAGATATCAACACTAAATTTCAACCTAATTTCATCCTATTAAAATTAAGTTTTTTCAACACCATGTGATCGGTAGACATACATCTATCTCGCAGTTACAGATGTTGACAAGACAGCTTGATCCCTGACGTAGTTACTCTATCCTTACATCATGACTACATCGGACACCTATGTATCCAAAACTGACAACATATTTAATTTGTTTTGCAAATTTACATAGAAGCTTGCTTGAGTGGCACTTGCAATGTTAAATGACTGACTTCTAAAGTTAGGTACATAGTAATTGAGAATTCCCATCGTATTTTAACAAATATTTTTTTTAGAATTTTCAAAAATTTAACAATTTTTTTGTTGAAACTATCACAATGATGGGATGTTTAACAGTTCTGATAATATACATAACTACATTTCTTGGATTAATATATCATACTAAATTAAATTCAAATGCTTTGAACAAGAATTGATTACTGGCATCAACTAAATTTTTTCTTTCTGTCTTTGTGGCTTCTTCTGCCTCCCTTTTTCTCATAAAATAAAATTATTTTACCAATTCGAAACAGACTGCTAATAAAAATGCACGGTAATTGTGAAATTTCCACAGAATTCCCACATAACTTTTAATAATTCAGGATGACTCAACCACTCCCTTCCTTCAAAACATTTTTTGTGGGTATAATTTTGGAGTTTTGGCATAAGATGGTATCGGTGGTTGGAGGGCCAAGTCCATATACCAGGAGGGGATAAAATCCTCCTCCTCACTCTCGGAGTCACTATCGGAGTCTGTCTTAGTCCGCCATCTGGGATGTTTACCCTTCCTCCAAAATATTCTCGGGTAAGGGAACTGCAACCCTGGAGAACTTTGTGATTGCTGTGCAGTTGACGTTGTCCGTGGATTAGTTTGATCACCGCCGCCCTGCTTCCCAACCACCAGCCATCTCTTCTTATCATTTTGTAAATTCAATAAAAAGTAAGAAAAAAAGGAAGAATATTAATTTAAAGTAACTATACCTGTAGCATGTGATTACAGGAAAGCGATTAAAAACTGGAAATTATAAGAGTGGCTTAATGAGCTCTGTGCAATTTAGAACAGGGTGTTATTATCCTGAACAGTTTACTAATAATAATAGCATCAGCCCCGATGCTTACATGCTAATTTTTCCAGCATCCAGGGCACATTTGTAAGGCCTTTTTTTGTGGTTCTCCCTTGGTCAACCAGGTCTTACCTTTTGGTTATTGGAACAGCAAAATTTGATTGTCGGTAAAAAGTGTAGCAAAGCAAAGAATGTTCAAATATGTACATAGAGATGTAATAGACAGATATGATATAGAGTGATGTACATGTTTGGAAAAACACTGTTAGCTTTGGGTAATTAAACTACCCTTCCAGTTGATCATAGGCCTACCACTAGTTTTATTTGATATGATTATCTCCAAATGTGATGGAGGGTGTTACCTTTTAACCTAATTGGGGTGTATAGTTTTAAAGCTAAATATATTATATAAATGACTTCTATAGTCATCAACCAGACAACCTCCAAAGTCGATTTTGGTTGTCTGAACAGAATTTTGGTATTCTCAATAAATCAAACAACCATTAAACATTGCCATACTCATTGAATTCCATTGCCCTTCAGTATCACATAGGAACTGAGCAAATTGCTGTAAACTTAACAAAGACACCAATTGTAACCAATTTTTTGTACACAGACACTTCAGTTCTTAATAAAAGACAAAATGCATCTAGGCTTCACAAAATGTTACAGACTAAATTATCGCTTGAGGTACATATTTTCCTTGATCGAGTTATCACTGATAAGCCTTAAGAGTGATATTCATGTACTGTTGAGTTGTCATGAATAACCTGTACTTGCATCTATAAAGTAAAACCTTATTGCTTTTACAGCAGGGTTTAATGATTTGCATTTACACAAGGCAATGTTAATCTCACCTGTCTGGGATTATCTCTTCTTCCCTCATGCCTTTCCGTTCTTCCTCTACCCTTGTCCTCATGCCCTGACCGCCCGCCATGACCTCCATGCTGGGGCTGGTTACTTCCCTCATCATAGGCTCCTGGCTCGAGCTGAGGGCTGGACTTACTTTGGGTCACCTGTCTTTCAGATCTTATGTAATCTCTTTGCCTCTGTTGATCATCTCCTCTGTCTTCATTCCTTCTGCCTGAACCTATTCTACTATCATCGATCCTCTCTTCTCTTCTCTCTCGATTTGGCATATCTTGATCCATCCTACCTTGGTCCCATATGGCTTGATCCTGCCTACCTTGATCCCATATGGCTTGATCCTGCCTACCTTGGTCCCATATGGCTTGATCCTGCCTACCTTGGTCCCATATGGCTTGATCCTGCCTACCTTGGTCCCATAAAGCTGCTTGATTTCTCCTCTCTGGAGTCCGTTGCTCTTGAGCTCTGCCATGTTGGTCCCTCGTAGTTGTGTCCCTTCTTTCTCCACCCCTTCTGTCCTCCCATTGTCTATTTTGATCAGTCCTTTCTTGATCCCAGATAGCTGGATCCCTCCAATCTATATACCTCACTGTTTGGTCATTCACCTCCTGGTTCCTCCCGTCCTGAATCTGTCTGCTCTTATCCATCAATGATTGATCCTTTACGGCTTGATCCCTCCTCTGTTGAAATTCATCTTTCCTTTCTTGAGCTATTATGATATTATGATCAATCCTATCTGGAACTCTACAATCCCTCATTGCTTGGTCCACCATTGCTTGATTTCTTCTATTCTGATCTCTTTCTTGAACTCTACCATCAATGGCTTGATCCCTCATGGCTTGATCCCTCAAGGCTTGATCCCTTCTTTCCTGATCCATCTTATCTTGAACTCTACCATCTCTCATGGCTTGATCCCTCAAGGCTTGATCCCTTCTTTCTTGATCCGTCTTATCTTGAACTCTACCATCCCTCATTGCTTGATCCCTCAAGGCTAGATCCCTTCTATTATGATCTATCCGATCTTGAACTCTACCATCTCTCATGGCTTGATCCCTCGTTGCTTGATCCCTTCTTTCTTGATCCATCTTATCTTGAACTCTACCATCCCTCATGGCTTGATCCCTCAACGCTTGATCCCTTCTTTCTTGATCCGTCTTATCTTGAACTCTACCATCCCTCATTGCTTGATCCCTCAAGGCTAGATCCCTTCTATTATGATCTATCCGATCTTGAACTCTACCATCTCTCATGGCTTGATCCCTCGTTGCTTGATCCCTTCTTTCTTGATCGATCTTATCTTGAACTCTACCATCCCTCATGGCTTGATCCCTCAAGGCTTGATCCCTTCTTTCTTGATCCATCTTATCTTGAACTCTACCATCCCTCATTGCTTGATCCCTTAAGGATTGATCCCTTCTTTCTTGATCGATCTTGTCTTGAACTCTACCATCCCTCATGGCTTGATCCCTCAAGGCTTGATCCCTTCTTTCTTGATCCGTCTTATCTTGAATTCTACCATCCCTCATTGCTTGATCCCTTAAGGATTGATCCCTTCTATTATGATCTATCCGATCTTGAACTCTACCATCCCTCATGGCTTGATCCCTCAAGGCTTGATCCCTTCTCTCCTGATCCATCTTATCTTGAACTCTACCATCCCTCATGGCTTGATCCCTCAAGGCTTGATCCCTTCTTTCTTGATCCATCTTATCTTGAACTCTACCATCTCTCATGGCTTGATCCCTCAAGGCTTGATCCCTTCTATTATGATCTATCCTATCTTGAATTCTACCATCCCTCATTGCTTGATCCCTTAAGGATTGATCCCTTTTGTCCTTTTTCACCCAAATTGGAACTCTACAATCCCTCATTGCTTGATCCACCATTGCTTGATTCCTTCTATTCTGATCTCTATCTTGAACTCTACCATCAATGGCTTGATCCCTCATGGCTTGATCCCTCAGGGCTTGATCTCGTCTTTCCTGATCCATCTTATCTTGAACTCTACCATCTCTCATGGCTTGATCCCTCGTTGCTTGATCCCTTCTTTCTTGATCCATCTTATCTTGAACTCTACCATCTCTCATGGCTTGATCCCTTAAGGCTTGATCTCTTCTTTCTTGATCCGTCTTATCTTGAATTCTACCATCTCTCATGGCTTGATCCCTCAAGGCTTGATCCCTTCTCTCCTGATCCATCTTATCTTGAACTCTACCATCTCTCATGGCTTGATCCCTCGTTGCTTGATCCCTTCTTTCTTGATCCATCTTATGTTGAACTCTACCATCTCTCATGGCTTGATCCCTCGTTGCTTGATCCCTTCTTTCTTGATCCATCTTATGTTGAACTCTACCATCTCCCACGGTTTGATCCCTCATTGCTTGATGTCTTCTTTCTTGATCCCTGTTTACTTGTTCCCTTCTATCCTGATATCCGTAAGCCTCCCTTGTTCCATCTTTTTCGAACCTCTTCTCACTTCTCTCACCTGGTTGATCTTGTTTGGTTTGATTTTCTTGTGATACGCTTCTTGTGTTTGGTTGGTTATTCTTCTTTTCATCACACTGTGCCCAGAGCTTGTTTATTTCATCTGCTTTTCTTATAAACTGAAGACCATCCATCATGGCATCCATCAACTCATCTTTAGTTGTCTACAAAAACAAAGGGAAAATATAAACCAACTTAGAGGGTACCAAACAGGAACTGACTGGGCCGAGTGCCACCCCTCCTTCACCCCCCCATGAAGAAGGAATTTGTCCAACTTTTCTTTGTGGTTTCATTATAAAATGTTTTCTTAACAAATTTAAAGAATTAGTGTCTGGATAATTCCTAACCATTACCATTTTGGATCATAATTTCCACCAATTTCAAACCATCTAAATTAAACAGAAGACTATGTGTTTGGTCAGACTAAATTAATATACAGTGCTTTTTCTGCCAACTTAAAGTTGGCATAGTGTAACAGATCAATTCAGCAATGACCTTATCAAAACTACACAATGTGTCTTAATCATACTGTAGCTAATACAAGATTATGAAGTGCATTGATGTGAAACTTAAACATATATATAGAATATGACAAATTTGCTAACACAAACATAAAACCATACCTCTTCTGTTAATGGTCTGAGTTCTCAATCAATTTTTCAGATTAACAGATTTTCTTTATAAACAACAGTTAACAAATACAGAACATTTCATAGACAGGCCTGTATAGACATCAAACTCTGTGTAAGGACACAGCTATCATTTAAGCATATCAGTAGTGCCTACATATGCTAGAATGTCAAAAATGGTCGCCCATATCCAAAATGTCAACGCAACTTTTCTTATCACCATAATTCCATAATTAAGGCACCTGTCTGTTTAATTTAAACACCCCTACCGCCTTCCCCTTCACCCCCTTCCTCTTCCTCCATATTCATAAATAATTTGGCTTTAATATCCAAAATTTGCTCTTAATAAATTGTTCAAGATCACAGCCTTTTAGCTTGCTAAACATTCTGGCCAATAATCATGACATTTGTTACAGGGAAAATCAATATTTTGAAATCTGCTAGATTACCTCAGAGGTGAGTTCTTTCGGTCCAGTCTGTCTCACATTCTCTTCCAATTTCCTTCTGGAACCGCTACTCTCTTCTCGGGCAGTGGGTTCTTTCTCATCGACAATAACAGCTGTGACCGCTCTACTCTTATGACTGCTAGTCCTGTCAGTCGGTCTCTGTTCCGCTGTTCTAGGTACGCTGTATCCCGCCCCTTCGGTCCTGGCACCGTCCCGCGAGGAACGAGAAATGGTTTGTTGGCCCCCTCTACGATGCTGGACGCCTTGCTCACTCTCCAAAGCCATTTGCTGGTGCCTGAGTCTTCTATCGTAAGCATCGTTAAACCGTACTAGTTTCTCATTCAAGAGTATCCTGCGGCCCTTTGTGCATCTATTGCGTGTTGTTGATTCATGCTGCATCCTTGTGTTGATCAATACCTCTTCACTGTTATACCTGGAGAGATCGATGACACCACCACTACCCCTGGTGTCAGATGGATCTCCGCCTCTCCTCCTTCCATCACCTGATGCACCGACACCCTCGTACCTGGAATTAAAGTCGTGACTATTTCCACCGACCCGAGGCCGCTCACAACTCTCCGATAACCTTGATTCTGGAAACTCTGAGGCTGAATGGTTGTGAGTAGGACGGTGGCTTGATCGGTGATCCTGGTATCGGTGCTGGGTAGATTCCAGGCAATGGTCGTACCTTGCCTTCCTCTGATCATTATCGGCATGGTAGTTTGAGAGATCAGACTGGTGTTTGCCAGTGTCAAAGATCTCCATATTGTTTCTTGAACTTGATTCCTGTTGACGGTAATTTAGTTCCCTCTTTGGTTCTAGCCGAAACTCTTGATCGGTGGACGCTATGACATTGTTGACTTGAACGTCCACTTCTTGGGCCAAATGCTGAGGATTTGATGCGTTAGATTGGTGATCTCTATGGTTGGACACTATGACATTGTTCTGTGTCATTCCTGATTGATCCAACATATTGTGACGGTGTGACGTCTCACACTGAGGTGGGTGTCCTCTTGACACATCTTTACGACTCAAGTCTATTTGATCCAAACTGTGAGATGACTTTGCTGGCTCAATGCGGTAGTCATTATGACTGGATGTTTCAACATCTTTGTGTCCCAATCGTGACTTGTCTGTATCAGTGTGACCGTGTGGTAGATTTGATCTGCAATCTCCACATTTGGACGCTACGGCATTGCTGCTTCTGATGTGCGACTCACCGGTTACACTATCACAGTGTGTTGCACCTGAGCCGATCTCCCCACAAGTGGATGCTATGACATCCATCTGTCTTTCCTTGTGAATACAGCACATGTTTGAAGAATCCCTTCCCTGGGTACCGTTTCTCGATTCAACCACCTGACAGCAATGTCTGGGATTGAGTTTATCACAACTGCACTGTGTGTTTGATACCTCTGGACTATGATGTACGTTGGAGGACACTTCTGCCCTTTCACAGTTCATGTCCCTTTTGAATGTTCTATCGCCATGGTGACTTGGTTCTTTCTCAGTACAACATCTGCTATGATCTCCACGGTTACATGTGACATCTCCATGACGACTGTGCAGCTTTCCATTTCGCCCAGTTTTAACTGTGCTATTCGCTGAATGAGAAATAGTGTCGTTAGCACTCCCGCCATTTCCAGTATGACTGGTACCTTTATATCGATGATAACTAAGCCCGCAGGATTTCCTAAATTTTCCTAGACTCGATAACCCTGGCAAATGCTCTTGCAGGTCCTTTGAGGCCTTGTGAGAGGAATTCTGAGCCCGTTCACCCTTCTGGATATCTGTGCGTTTGATTTCTCTATCATTCTTAACAGGGCTGTCGTTATGGTTATTACGACTTCTGTCCCTGTTTGCTTGTTCAGTATCCTGTGCAACAATCTCCAGGATTGATACGTTATTCTCCATGCAACTCTTCAAGTAATTAAGTCTAGCACATCCAGCTGTAAGTGATACAATTGATATGGAATCAAAATATTCTAACGTCAGAAAGACGTTCTTTAAATTGCGATACTTATTATTAGATAAAAGCATTTTCAACGACACTTTGTACAATAATCGTCCGTTTCTATGTTAAAAGAACACCGATCTGTAAACGATGAAAAATGTAAACTTTAATATCATCATCTCCAGTTTCATCTAAAAAATTTGTAAGATTTTAAGAAAAAAAAAAAATTGGAGTTTGCAAAAGATTTTCTGACAGTTGCCCTAAAGTTGGTAAATATAAATTTTAGGAAAGACCACATTTTGACCTATTCCCTTTGTCTCGACTTGCAGCTACCAACCCTAATGCATCCGACCAGCAGGTTTCCTATAGTATGTTGCCTGTTATCACTGAGTAAATGATAAAGAACCAGTAGGAAGGTATGTATTTCTAAATGAGTAACAGATATGTTTAAACACACTTCGTAATACACAAACTGACCTATACACTCATACCATTCTGATAGTGCATTTGAGGGATTACCAAAAGAAAAAGGTAGGCCTTTGTAGAACTAAAGTATATGCAGAATAGTCTACACCATATCTGTTAAATACATTCCCTTCAGCCTCTGAAGAAGATCCTGCTAGGATCGAAACCTCAGGCCCACTTACCTATACACAAATATATTCCCTATCATACAGATGCTGACCTATGAAACTGTTGCCTTTTTGCACCTTTCCTAAGATAATGCATTAGATTGATATGAGTGTGTGTGTGTCTGGGAGAAGGGACATGTCGGGATAGTGGGGTGGGGGGGTTGGGATTTGTCTGGGAGCAGGGACAGGTGATGGGGGGTGATGGGGGGTGAAGGAACAAAGTGACAATTATCTATATCTTATAACTGAAATGGACAGTTTACCAACAAGAGTATTCAAACCCAGAAAATATATACCTTTTTTGAAATCGTCTTCCAGCCGTCTTCTGACTGGAGTCTTTAGTTTTGTCGATACGGTGCCATTAGCTCTAGATGGAGTACAATCAGCAGTTGCAGAACTTGCAGGACTGGGCAGAAACAATCAAGAAAGGAAAACAACAGAGAGGCATATATTGCTTCATGTGTTTTGTAACATTTAGAGGAAAAAAATTCAAGCCAAACATAAAGTTTGTTCTTTTGGCGAGCTGATCAGATGTTTCAAAACATTTTGAACGCTATAACTGTATCTCTCACAAGAATGTATATAAGATTTATAACGCTTTGTAAAAAAGAAAGTAAAGTTACCCCAGCCATGACAAGAAAATAGCCATGCTTGGGCAGCTGCCAGCCTATCGTGTCTAATATTACTGATTAGCACACAGGCTTTAATTGATACATAGTACTGTTAAATATGTGTGGAGCTAACTTCTGAGTGTAAGACTAGATTCAACAACTCACTTGACTGAAGGTTACAAAGCTTATTCAACTTAGCCTTAACAACTATTTGACTTATTTATCCCTCAAAAACTTTTCAAGTAGCTAATATTAGCTCTTTTGATGAGGAGGGAGGGGAGGGGGGGGTGAGGGAGAGAAGGAAGGAAGAGAGGGATACACTTCAGTAAAAAATGAAATTAGACGGTCTGCATCTCTTAAGATTGGTTTTCACTATGATCGCTGATCTTTATACAAAGCCTCAGATATGCAGCATACGTGTCCAAGCTTGGATAGTACATAAGAATACAATCTTAACTTGCAGTTTGTTAGTCTACAGTGCATATCCCTTTTAACACTGCCTGAATAGTATCTGTTTCAATTCATAGATAATTCGTAATTCTCATTCCTAATTCCCCCCCCCCCCCCCAAAAAAAAATATTAATATGAATCTAAGAGACTGACTTCGGTCAGCTTGCGGCTTTGATAAGCCAATGACGACTTCTTCGCGAGTTCCTGCTTGCAGGAGGATCTAAAAAATACATGCAATACACAAACATATATAAGTCATTATTTGATACTGGGTTACTAAAGTGTGACATGCATGTTCAAAAATGAATTACACAAAGGTATCTATTTGAGTGCTGATTCTGGTTCTCCGGTGAATGTCGAACACAATTAGTAATGTTAAAAGATAATACAGTATTGAGAAAGGTGGATTTGAGGCAAATAAAAAGGACAAGTGATGATGTTAACGTATGTGACTTGGTGTCCTACAGTTGTCTATAAACATAGCCCCTTCTACATTAAAGTGAAGGGGAATATATATGAGCAATGTCAAATGATATCTTATGACACAAAAAAAAAATTGAAGTTCTTATCATATTCCATTGTAAGTTAATGAGGCTGATTATTTAGGACACCATAACATACGTTAACAACACAACAGGAACTTGGAGTTATAGAACTTAGCCACTGGCTCAATGACAAATTTCATCAACTAGTTAGATAGAGTACCTTAGAACTACATGGAATGAAGTGTTACCTAGCATGGAAGTTCTCAGTCTTCTCAATAATTTACATTCAAAGTGCATATTGTTAACGTATGTTATGAAGACACCAAAAAATGAGACACCATCACATACGTTAACAGATGTTCTAAAACCATGTTTTAGACTCATTGGATGATGGAAATAGTTTAATTCTATTTCAAACATGGTGAAATATTAAGTGAGTTGAATATTCTGTGAGAATTCCTGACATGGGCCTAACATAGATTTTCACAGTTAACGTATGTTATGCAGGCTAGAAATGAGGACACCACACACAAATTGTGACTGATACAGAGGAATTGAACTGCTAGTAGTGAAAGAATTGTTTACTATCAGTGTATGTGGGGTGTTGATCAGTTACAAATGTTTTGATATTCAAAACTATCAGTTGATAGTGAAATAATGCCCATTTAACGTACGTTATGTTGAGGACACCGAACAATTTGTACAGTTTAACAACCAATTACAAGTTTTTTCACATGTATTTTTGAATGAATTTGTCCTCTGAGATGCCATTAGACCTATTCTCAGCATGAGTAGTGAGTTTCTGGGACTTGCAATCCCTAGTACACTACTGTGCAGTGTGTGATTAGGTTATAATCATGAAAAGTTGCCACCAGTTAACGTATGTGATGCAGGAGGACACCAAAAATATGTACGTTAACAAAGATGAAGATCTTTATTTTTCAGCAGTTGATGAGCATGGGTGATTGAAATTTGCAAGTGTAATTGAAGCTCTGCTTTCACTTGAATAGAAAATGCAAAGTCAAGGCATAATAACATGGGAAAAACTAAGAAAAGTGCATCTCAATTACAGCCATTTTCATAATGTCACATTTGGTGTCCAAAATTAGGCCAATTTTTGCAGTAAAACCCTCATAATTTCGCATCCACCCAATGTATGGTTGAATAACTATCAATGATATCTGATGGATTATCGACACAACCATTGAAAAGGGAAATATAAGCAAAGGGGTATGATGAATGGAAATTTCAGCAAAATGAAAAAAGGGACATAAAATCTCTCCAGTATCAAATATATGCTGCATACATTCCTAATTCAAAGGGGATTAGAGGGCAAGTATATAGTTAACACCTTTGAACACTAATTTGAGACCCTCCCCATCCATATCGTCCCCCTACCCGCTCCACCCCTCCCCTCCCATTGTAATTTCAAACAAAGATGAAATCATTGCAGCTAAGTTTTGATGGTGCTTAAATATTAATAAAACAGCATAATTAGTATTGACCAAGTCAACTCACCCCAGATGAGAGAAAGTACAGGCGGAAATATTATTGGGATGTATGTTACTTATCATATATATTATGCCCATGTTAGAAACCAATTCAAATTCATTCATTTAATCAAATCAGCGGTGCATTACTGACACATAAAACACGATGAGAAATTAGAGAATATTAACAGAATCTATTATCATTATTGTATTGTAGAACTCGTTGCTTGTATGATAAATACATAGAGAATTATATTGTAATTGAAATGACAAAAAACAAAATTGAGGAAGTTGCAAAGAAGTTTCTACACAATTTTCTAAAAAGTTTTCTAAAATCATGTAATCATTTACTGAAAATACCAAGAAATAAAACAATGATAATTTCTAATTTTTTTTACAGATATCAATGAAAAAAATTATATTTTTACAAGCGACTTAATACAGTTCATCAATTTAAGCGATGTTAATTTGTTAGTTACCTACCTGGTCAGGGAAACCAGCTTCCTCAAGTCTTTGTATATTTTGGTTACATAATCTGAAAAACAAGAAATGGGATAATTAAAGAAGTTACAGTAGTTGCCTTTCAGTACTAAATAATACTAATAATAATAATAATAACATCTATAGAGCCCACAACTATAAAAACAATCTGTTGCATGGTACAATAAAAGAAGGATAAAGAAAAAAAAATGAATGTAATGCATAAAATGATACAAAATGAAAAGCAGAACAGATCAGTTATCAAAAGCTTGCTTAATTATAACGACTATCAGTGTATTAAGGTTACAGAACTATTTGTTAGTCGATTTGTTGGAGTTAACCAGTGTAGCATAGGCGCTAGATGAATGAAGAACTACTTTTCACTCGAAAAGGAACAAAGAAATAATAAATTTGCATGTACTGCATTGACTTGACCACAATACATTGGTCTTCTGTACAGAGAAGTTACAAAAATATATATAAAGTGCATGAAAATTCTATTTGTTCTATTGGGGTCAGAAATGCAACTTCCAGAAGTAATGTTATTAAACAAAACCTGCAAAGGTTTGTATATTGGACACATAATACATCACATACATGTATTACATGTATTGAATCCATAAAATATTTCCTGCAATTATGTTAGATTAAGTGCTGAATTGCTTGCTGGTTAACAGTTAACAATGCATAACAGTTAAAAATTTACGTTATAAAAGGGGTAATATCCAATTATCTGTAGATATTACTGTATAGGTTTGGCCTAAAGTTAAAAAATAATACGTTAGAAGCAAACATGATCTAAACAGAAGCTTTAATATAATTAGTACTACATTCCAGTCCTCTTCCTTACTGGTAAAGCAGGCTATAGGTCTAGCTTTGTCTACTGTGAAAGTGAATTTAGGCATTTCGGCTGTTATAATGTCATCAGGGGGTATGCTTAGTCAGATAGGACTCTTAAATAGCTCTGTACTGTCAAAGTAATGCAAGAATCTATGAAAATGGTGTGCTTAAAGTATACCGGAATAGTGATTGTCATAGCAATAAAATAAACAAGAAGATGAGAAAAAAAATTACATAAATGTAGGTGACAGTTCTATCTATACTCATGTAGATATGTGCAGTCCTGATCAGAATAAAAACTAAAACAACATACTGTGTGAGCCCTGATACTAATAGTGAGTAGTCACACCAGTATAGGAATCATACTAGTACAAGTATACTGCACAATGTGTATGACAATGGCGATATATATATAGCTTACTTTGGGTTCAAATGAGGGATCATATCACTCATTCACTATGCCAAGTAAGATAATTTATCCCGTATCACATCATAGCATGCTCTACAATATAGTCAAGTTGCTATACAAGTGTCATATGTACAGCACATAGCAGTGTCCTACAAAAGATGCACACATGTAGCATTCAGTGAGAGAAAAATATCAGAACCTTCAAACATAAATGCTACACAAAATGTATGTATGTTAGTGTCATTTTCCACTGTTATACTTATTCACCGTTCCTTTATTCCAAGCATACTCATTATTATAGTTACCTAATTTATGCAATATTAACCAATCAAAATCCTGACCATACTACAACGCCCACTTCCCTGACTCGATGTTCCTACTTTAATGATCCCGAGTTACTAGCTCTCAGAAACCACAAACATATAAATGGACTCATTATTGGATATATAGGTAAACCACTGTCAGTAAAGATGTCACAATTGCTCAAATCAAACAATTTGTAAAATGAAGTTACTTAAATAACCCATTGCATGGTAACTGTTAGCATGCAGTTCAGAATAACTGACATTAATGTAAAAGTTGTAAAACCTCACCTTCATGGCCAGGGAAAACTTTCTCCAAGTCTAAGCTTTCTGCAAATTCTGTGCAGAACTCTTTCAGAGGGGGAGACTGTAAAAGGGCAGCAAAAACAGAGAACACTTTACACAATCAACAAAAATGATATGATTTACATTTCCATGCCAAAGAAACTGTCAATATCAAGCATTTTGTTATAGTTTGATTCACCCAAAGGAACGATGCGAAGAATAACCAAGGGGCTAGTTTTATGTACACATCATGATAGGGCTTGTCAGCCAAACTGTTGTCGAGTAAATTGAAAACTTGTTTATTTATTAGATAGACTGATCACTGTGCAGCCCTCCTTGCTTTCATTGAGGTGCAATTTATCTCAGATGTGGGAAGTGATGCATTGTGGGAACATTGGATTTGTTTGACTACATCTGTAAGTTTTAAATGAATATATTTATGATGTGAAACATATTTCAATGTGACAACATCTGTAACACAGAATCAATTTCCAAAGACTTGGAACGCATACACTGACATGACCAACAAATTGATGTTTCACATGAAAATGAACCCCAAAAAGTTGAAGATTAACAGGGAACATGACAAATTCACACTGGACCCCTCCGCTCCCCCCCCCCCCCCCTTCACTGAAGTAAAAGTGAATGAATTAATCGGGAAAAAAGGAAGGTAGAGCAACAGGAAATAATTTGTCCCAAATAAATTGCATAGCAAATTTCTATCACACCAATGCAAAGTTGTATAGTAGTTCCTGTACACTGGAAGAGACCAAATCAAAGCCTTCAAAACTGCTAAACAACATTTGAAAACTCAACTATCATATGAGCAAATACAGAATTTAACTAGGAATGTAATAATTCACAATCATTGATTAGTTCAAAACTCAAATTAAAATACTGTGACAGACATGATGGTCAAGCCTGCCTAGATAGAAACACAGTCCTCAAATTCACTCTAGCATTAACAATTACGGTTACTTCATAGCAATAACTACCCCAAGCACTGCCATGAGGATTCATCCTTGAGCACACTTAATTAAATGACCAGCCACCTGTATGATTGTAACACAAGTGTTCTAAATGGTCCACACTACTCTCTAGTGTGAAGGCAAATTTGGCTTTCCCACTGAAATAGTACACTATGTGTTTAATCATGAATTTGGGCAGAGCAGTGTTCAGTACATGGCTAACCGGGATAGACATTCAATCCCCCATTGGTTTGGCTCTGGTGGTATTTGCTGTAAGCAGAGAAGAGCGTAATGGAGATAAGAATTGCAAACCTAATCAAACCCATATACGGTCTGTTTCTTACCTTTGGGAATTCCTTTATTCCCGATATCTTGCTGCTAGAACTCCCATCTGTCTGGTCACATGACTTGCTGCTGATCGTACCATCACTCTGGATAAGCTTGCTACTCTGGGGCGGAGTTTTGTGGAGCACCCAATTGTTTAGAGTTGTGTACGTTACGGCAGGGTTGTCATAGCAACTAGAGGTGGAGGACTTTTTCTTGTCATCTTTATCGCAGGACCAAGGTGAGATTGTCTCTGATTTTTCTGCCGGTCTGATATCTAGAATCCTCTTTAGACCTTCTTCCGTCTGGGCTTGGACTGTCTCTGGAATAATGATTGAATCTGTGACAAAAAAATTAAATCAATAAAATGATAATTTAAAATTAGAAAAAATTGATTCTGGGTTCTTTTCTTCTCTGAATGTTTATAGTGAAATGAATCCTGTCCCCATCCTGATAGTAAGACTCCCAGAGATAAGTTTTTTTAATACTTAATTATCCAGATGGAAATGAAATAATATTCAAATGATATTGACAGTCACAGTTCGTTGACAAGATGTGATCCAAGGACTCAAACATGACTATTTTCCACCTGTCACTGCTTCAAACACCCCTCCCCACACACACACAGAACACAACTATCACCCACCAATCACTGCTACAACACCCCTCCCCACACCCACACAGAACACAACTATCACCCACCGATCACTGCTACAATCACCCCTCCCCACACCCACACAGAACATTCAAACACAACTATCACCCACCAATCACTGCTACTACATCCCTCCCTACACCCATATAAACACAACTATCACCCATGGCTCACTGCTACAAACATCCCTCCCCACACCCACACAGAACATTCAAACACAACTATCACCCACCAATCACTGCTACTACATCCCTCCCCACACCCACACAGAACACAACTATCGCCCATGGCTCACTGCTACAAACATCCCTCCCCACACCCACACAGAACATTCAAACACAACTATCACCCACCAATCACTGCCACTACATCCTTCCCCACACCCACACAGAACACAACTATCACACACCAATCACTGCTACTACATCCCTCCCCACAGCCACACATAACACAACTATCACCCACCAATCACTGCTACAACAACTCTCCCCACACCCACACAGAACACAACTATCACCCATGGCTCACTGCTACAAACATCCCTCCCCACAGCCACACATAACACAACTATCACCCACCAATCACTGCTACTACATCCCTCCCCACACCAACACAGAACACAACTATCACCCACCGATCACTGCTACAACACCCCTCCCCACACCCACACAAAACACAACTATCACCCACCGATCATTGCTACAATCACCCCTCCCCACACCCACACAAACACAATTATCACCCACCGATCATTGCTACAATCACCCCTCCCCACACCCACACAGAACATTCAAACACAACTATCACCCACCAATCACTGCTACTACATCCCTCCCCACACCAACACAGAACACAACTATCACCCACCGATCACTGCTACAACACCCCTCCCCACACCCACACAAAACACAACTATCACCCACCGATCGTTGCTACAATCACCCCTCCCCACACCCACACAATTATCACCCACCGATCATTGCTACAATCACCCCTCCCCACACCCACACAGAACATTCAAACACAACTATCACCCACCAATCACTGCTACTACATCCCTCCCCACACCAACACAGAACACAACTATCACCCACCGATCACTGCTACAACACCCCTCCCCACACCCACACAAAACACAACTATCACCCACCGATCGTTGCTACAATCACCCCTCCCCACACCCACACAAACACAATTATTTCACCCACCGATCATTGCTACAACGGCCCCTCCCCACAACCACACAAACACAATTATCACCCACGGATCATTGCTACAATCACCCCTCCCCACACCCACACAGAACACTCGAACACAACTATCACCCACTGCTCACTGCTACAACACCCCTCTCCCACCCAACACACACACACACAAGTGTATTTTATATCCAGATTGAGGACTTCATTGTTTTTTTCCATTGTTCAAATTCACATACCCTAACCTTAACAATACCCCCTAAACAAGAAAGTTCTGCTGAGGACGAGGTAATTCTTTCCAAATAATGTCTGAGGACGTGGTTTTCTTTTGTTCAAGTCCTCAGTCAGAATGCAAAACAAGTACACACATACACAACTGCTTCCAAGAAAAAGAAAAGGAAGGTAATTATAGAAATGTATTTACAGAACAATAAGTTCTCATTAACTTCACAGATATGACAATTTTCATTCAGTCTTAGAATTTTGTGGAAAATTGATGATACCGTATCCGGGTGCATTGTCTAGACAGCAACACATCCTGAAGAAAGGCATTGCAAGATCATGAACTGTCAAATTTAATGATTTAACAATATATCTTAAACAAATTACAAACCTTACTCTATTTCAACCTACTCAATTACAAACCTAAATCTGTTTCCAACCTAATCAAATTAAAAATACCTAACTTGAAACTAACTCACCTCTAGATACCTTGTTTGACTTCTTTCCTTGGTTGTAAATCCCAAGCTTTCTCTAAAAAAAAGACAAGAATACACATAAACTACTAAGTAAAAACCAAGAGCAAACCAAAGTAAGAAGATTGCTGGAACAGTTCTACCCAAACAGTCTATATTATGAAGCTGTCTTACTGTGTATTTACTACATGCAATTTAAAAAAAAAAAAAAGAAGCTGCCACTAAGTAAAAACTTCAAGACTTTATAAAACTAAATGCTACAAAGTAACAAAACTGAACAAAAAAAGGGTTGGGGACCACATCCTGATCCCCTCATACAAGGAGAAAAAAAAACACCTCTCCACAGAAAGTTTGCTGTTTTTACTACATGAAGCATTAACGTTTGGAGAGGATTATGAATTATATTTTACACTGCTACACATCAGATTTCTGGACAATATTTTAAGCAATTTCATTTATTTAGTGAAGTTTCATTTCACATAGTAATTATGTAAACGTTAAAAAACTCTAAAACAATTGCCAAACTGTATAAAAAGAATAATCAATGGAATTTTACATAGATATAAACAGTTTATTTCTCACCGTCAGCCTGTTCTGTGTGATGACTGTGACAGCATTAGCCTGAGAGACATCTGTCTTTGGTTGGTCTACTTTCGCTTTCTGCCGAAATAATTGAGATAGGGGGATGATTCATAACAAATAATAATGATCATGTATCAAATTATTATTAAGAGTACAGATGCTGTGTCAGTGGCGGAGCTAGGGGTATTGGTCAGGAGGGGCGCTTTCGACACTATCTAAGTGGAGCGCCACCATTGGTTGGCGCGTAGTGTACATAAAATTTTTGAGTAAGATACTCCCTAGATCTCCGGAAATAACCCTTTCCGGGCCTGGCTAATTTGCAGATAAACAAAGAATAAATAGGCGTCACCGCCAAATTATATACACCAACAAAATGTGACTAATTGTCAGTAAGTAGATGAGAGCACAATAAAAAAGACAATAATCTAGAATAAGTAAAAAGTGGTAAATAGAGCTGAAAAGGGCGCCAGCAGCCCATTTTACTCCGTCAGGGGGGCATCTGCCCCCTCCCCCCCCCTGACTGTATGGACGCTCCGCCACTGTGCTGTGTAATACACTGCTGCTAGTTTTCCATAGCCACCTCTCATTAGGGAAGAGATGACACAATGCCCAAAATGTGCAAGTGAGAGGTCTTGAACAAAATTGATTGATCATGAAGACAACTTACCTTAAGGTTGAGGGAAACATATTCCACATACACACCCATCCACTCATGTGGGACAAGATATTCTATACTGTAGGCCTACTGTCATTTTCCTGCTTCAAAACACTGGCAGTGTACAGTATGAGCAGTATGAATACTATGTTTCTATCATATAAAGGTTAGGAACTGCTCGTAACTCTCAATAGCAATGCTTTGAGGCATGGTAACAGAGGACAGTTTAAGATACTCAGAGGTATTGGCATTAGAATCAGATAAATATTAGAAACTGTTTGTACTGTCAGTATGAGTGGTCTGAAGCATTGTAAGGGAGGACAGTTTACAGAGGTATTAGCATTAGAAACTGCTTGTACTGTCAGTATGAGTGGTCTGCAGCATTGTACAGTAAGGGAGTACAGTTTACAGAGGTATTACCATCAGAAACTGTTTGTACTGTCAGTATGAGTGGTCTGAATTATTGCAAGGGAGGACAGTTTACAGAGGTATTAGCATTAGAGACTGCTAGTACTGTCACTATTGAGTGGTCTGAAGCCAAGTGCAGAACAGTTTATTACCATCAGAAACTGCTTGTGCTGTCAGTATGAGTGGTCTGAAGCATTGTAAGGGAGGACAGTTTACAGAGGTACTAGCATTAGAAACTGATTGTACTGTCAGTATGAGTGGTTTAAAGCCAAGTTCAGGACAGTTTACAGAGGTATTACAATAGAAACTGCTTGTACTGTCAGTATGAGTGGTCTGCAGCATTGTACAGTAAGGCAGTACAGTTTACAGAGGTATTACCATCAGAAACTGTTTGTACTGTCAGTATGAGTGGTCTGAATTATTGCAAGGGAGGACAGTTTACAGAGGTATTAGCATTAGAGACTGCTAGTACTGTCACTATTGAGTGGTCTGAAGCCAAGTGCAGAACAGTTTATTACCATCAGAAACTGCTTGTGCTGTCAGTATGAGTGGTCTGAAGCATTGTAAGGGAGGACAGTTTACAGAGGTACTAGCATTAGAAACTGATTGTACTGTCAGTATGAGTGGTTTAAAGCCAAGTTCAGGACAGTTTACAGAGGTATTACAATAGAAACTGCTTGTACTGTCAGTATGAGTGGTCTGAAGCCAAGTGCCAGACGGTTTACAGAGGTATTAGCATTAGAAACTGCTTGTACTGTCAGTATGAGTGGTCTGCAGCATTGTACAGTAAGGGAGTACAGTTGACAGAGGTATTACCATCAGAAACTGTTTGTACTGTCAGTATGAGTGGTCTGAATTATTGCAAGGGAGGACAGTTTACAGAGGTATTAGCATTAGAAACTGCTTGTACTGTCAGTATGAGTGGTCTGAAGCCAAGTGCAGGACAGTTTCCAGAGGTATTAGCATTAGAAACTGCTAGTACTGTCAGTATGAGTGGTCTAAAGCCAAGTGCAGGACAGTTTACAGAGGTATTAGCATCAGAAACTGCTTGTACTGTCAGTATGAGTGGTCTAAAGCCAAGTGCAGGACAGTTTACAGAGGTATTAGCATCAGAAACTGCTTGTACTGTCAGTATGAGTGGTCTAAAGCCAAGTGCAGGACAGTTTACAGAGGTACTAGCATTAGAAACTGCTTGTACTGTCAGTATGAGTGGTCTAAAGCCAAGTGCAGGACAGTTTACAGAGGTATTAGCATTAGAAACTGTTTGTACTGTCAGTATGAGTGGTCTGAATTATTGCAAGGGAGGACAGTTTACAGAGGTACTAGCATTAGAAACTGCTTGTACTGTCAGTATGAGTGGTCTGCAGCATTGTACAGTAAGGGAGTACAGTTTACAGAGGTATTACCATCAGAAACTGTTTGTACTGTCAGTATGAGTGGTCTGAAGCATTGTAAGCAGGACAGTTTACAGAGGTACTAGCATTAGAAACTGTACCAATTGGCTGACCAATCAAACAAGTGTGACTTCTGTCTTCTTTCATTTGAGGGTCACTGACCACTTGAGAGAGACATCATTTGTCGTTTGGCTGGACATGAGTTTACAAAAGTTACTGTGAAAGTAAGGCTTCCCAGTACTGTAAGTTGTTTTGCTGTTTTTGCTGTCAATTTCAATCAACCATTGTTAATTCAATCTTCACAGCTAAGAAGACAATACGATTATAAACAAGATAATTGTGGACCCCTCATTTCACATGTAGCACTTAGTGTTGTAAGTAATTATATTGGGGATAATATTGTGCTAACATTATACATGATAACCATGCGGGAAGTGGTACAGATGCCTTGTTGTCCATGATTGCTAGTAGATCCACACATACAATATGATCAGTAGTACAGATGCCTTTAATGTCTATGATAGCTCAGATAGTAGATCAACAGTGACAATGTGATCACTTGTACAGATGCCTTTAATGTTCATGATAGCTTAGATAGTAGATCAACACTGATAATATGAACAGTAGTACAGATGCCTTTATTGCTCATGATAGCTTAGATAGTAGATCAACACTGACAATATGATCAGTAGTACAGATGCCTTTAATGTCTACGATAGCTTAGATAGTAGATCAACACTGATAATATGAACAGTAGTACAGATGCCTTTATTGCTCATGATAGCTTAGATAGTAGATCAACACTGACAATATGATCACTAGTACAGATGCCTTTAATGTCTGTGAAGGCTACAGTAACATGATTGCTTAGATAGTAGTTCTACACTAACAATATGAACAGTAGTACAGATGCCTTTAATGTCTGTGATAGCTAACATGATTGCTTAGATAGTAGTTCTACACTAACAATATGAACAGTAGTACAGATGCCTTTAATGTCCATGATGGCTTAGATAGTAGATCAACACTAACAATATGATCAGTAGTACAGATGCCTTTAATGTCTATGATAGCTCAGATAGTAGATCAACACTGACAATATGAACAGTACTACAGATGCCTTTAATGTCCATGATGGCTTAGATAGTAGGTCAACACTGACAATATGATCAGTAGTACAGATGCCTTTAATGTCTATGATAGCTTAGATAGTAGATCAACACTGACAATATGATCACTAGTACAGATGCCTTTAATGTCTATGATAGCTTAGATAGTAGATCAACACTGACAATATGATCATTAGTACAGATGCCTTTAATGTCTGTGATAGCTTAGATAGTACAGTAGATCAACACTGACAATATGATCATTAGTACAGATGCCTTTAATGTCTGTGATAGCTAACATGATTGCTTAGATAGTAGTTCTACACTAACAATATGAACAGTAGTACAGATGCCTTTAATGTCTGTGATGGCTAACATGATTGCTTAGATAGTAGATCAACACTGACAATATGATCACTAGTACAGATGCCTTTAATGTCTATGATAGCTTAGATAGTAGATCAACACTGACAATATGATCATTAGTACAGATGCCTTTAATGTCTGTGATAGCTAACATGATTGCTTAGATAGTAGTTCTACACTAACAATATGAACAGTAGTACAGATGCCTTTAATGTCTGTGATGGCTAACATGATTGCTTAGATAGTAGATCAACACTGACAATATGATCAGTAGTACAGATGCCTTTAATGTCTATGATAGCTTAGATAGTAGATCAACACTGACAATATGATCACTAGTACAGATGCCTTTAATGTCTATGATAGCTTAGATAGTAGATCAACAGTGACAATATGATCATTAGTACAGATGCCTTTAATGTCTGTGATAGCTTAGATAGTAGATCAACACTGACAATATGATCATTAGTACAGATGCCTTTAATGTCTGTGATAGCTAACATGATTGCTTAGATAGTAGATCAACACTAACAATATGATCAGTAGTACAGATGCCTTTAATGTCTATGATAGCTCAGATAGTAGATCAACACTGACAATATGAACAGTACTACAGATGCCTTTAATGTCCATGATGGCTTAGATAGTAGGTCAACACTGACAATATGATCAGTAGTACAGATGCCTTTAATGTCTATGATAGCTTAGATAGTAGATCAACACTGACAATATGATCACTAGTACAGATGCCTTTAATGTCTATGATAGCTTAGATAGTAGATCAACACTGACAATATGATCATTAGTACAGATGCCTTTAATGTCTGTGATAGCTTAGATAGTACAGTAGATCAATACTGACAATATGATCATTAGTACAGATGCCTTTAATGTCTGTGATAGCTAACATGATTGCTTAGATAGTAGTTCTACACTAACAATATGAACAGTAGTACAGATGCCTTTAATGTCTGTGATGGCTAACATGATTGCTTAGATAGTAGATCAACACTGACAATATGATCACTAGTACAGATGCCTTTAATGTCTATGATAGCTTAGATAGTAGATCAACACTGACAATATGATCATTAGTACAGATGCCTTTAATGTCTGTGATAGCTAACATGATTGCTTAGATAGTAGTTCTACACTAACAATATGAACAGTAGTACAGATGCCTTTAATGTCTGTGATGGCTAACATGATTGCTTAGATAGTAGATCAACACTGACAATATGATCATTAGTACAGATGCCTTTAATGTCTATGATAGCTTAGATAGTAGATCAACACTGACAATATGATCAGTAGTACAGATGCCTTTAATGTCTATGATAGCTTAGATAGTAGATCAACAGTGACAATATGATCACTAGTACAGATGCCTTTAATGTCTGTGATAGCTTAGATAGTAGATCAACACTGACAATATGATCATTAGTACAGATGCCTTTAACGTCTGTGATAGCTAACATGATTGCTTAGATAGTAGTTCTACACTAACAATATGAACAGTAGTACAGATGCCTTTAATGTCTGTGATGGCTTAGATAGTAGGTCAACACTGAAAATATGATCACTAGTACAGATGCCTTTAATGTCTATGATAGTTAAGATAGTAGATCAACACCGACAATATGATCAGAGGTACAGATGCCTTTAATGTCCCTCATAGCTTAGATAGTAGATCTACACTGACAATATGATCAAAAGTACAGTTGCCTTTAATGTCCATGATTGCTAAGATTATAGATCAACAATGACAATATGTTTCAGTAGCACAGATGCCTTTAATGTCCATGATTAGATAGTAGATCTACACTGACAATATGATCAGTAGTACAGATGCCTTTAATGTCAATGATTAAATAGTAGATCTTCACTGACAATATGTTTCAGTAGTACAGATGACTTTCCATATGTGTGATCAACAGATGCCTTTAATGTCCATGATGAAAAAGTAGATCTACAATGACAATATGATCAAAAGTACAGTTGCCTTTAATGTCCATGATAGCTTAGGTAGTAGACCTACACTGACAATATGTTCAGTATTACAGATGCCTTGAATGTCCATGATGATACTTAATGATGTTGTCATTGGTTCAGATGCCTTTAATGCCCATGATAGCTTAGATAGTAGACCTACACTGACAATATGATCAGTAGAACAGATGCCTTGAATGTCCATGAAGATACTTACTGATGTTGTCAGTAGTATGTACAGAAGCCCTTAATGTACATGATTGCTAAGATTGTATATCAACAATGACACTTTGTTTCAGTAGTACATATGCCTTGAATGTCCATGATGGTACTTACTGATGTTGTCATTGGTACAGATGCCTTTAATGTACGTGATGGCTTAGAAAGTAGACCTACACTGACAATATGATCACTAGTACAGATGCCTTTAATGCCCATAATGGCTTAGATAGTAGATCCATACTTACTGATGTTATCTCTTGTACTTTTTTCATGTGTCTTCTGAAGTCAGATCTATCAGCATTTTCACTCTGCAAAGATAAAAAAAAAGTCAACAAATTTCCTTAATTGGAACAAAAGTCTCAAAATACTACCATTAATACCAATTGATGTCAGTTTCTCTTATTATAGTATTATCTCTGATTCCCCACCCCCCACCCCCTCCCCCACCATCATGTCTTCCCACTCACACAGGGAATAATTAACTGTTCAAATATTGTGTGGCAGTTTTTAATGCACTGTATTTTAAATCTCATTAAAATACTATGTCTACTGTGTTAAACATAAGAATCTGCTATACATCTCTGGACTTGTATAGCAACTTGATAATTTTGCATAGCATTTTGAAAAGCAATACAGGATAAAAAATTCCATGTTACGAATCAGGGAATAACAATGTAAGTGTCAAATTTTATGTAGCATTTTTATTCAGGTGTGCATATTTTATTTCTCGTAATAATGGACTTGCAATAGCTACTGCAGTGTAATTGATCTATATCTTACAATCAGTATAGCAGTTTGTTCACTTGCTATCGCTTTTTGCTATCAGACACCAGATAAAATATTCCCCGAGTATATGTGTCATCAGTGGAGTGAGTCTCAAATCATCAGGTCAGCACCAACAACAATTGAGTTCACCTTCTCACTATAATACATCTACACAGCAAGTAGGACTAATATTCATCACTCCGTTGTTGAGTTATCATGGATCCCAGCAAGTGTCACAGATGTAGACCTGACCCAAGCAAGTGTCACAGATGTAGACATAAACACACACACACACACTCAAGTGTTTTTTACATTCACACCGAGGAATCCACTTGTTTTTTTTTGTTCAAATCCACGTACCTCAACCGGCTAAACAATACCCTGTAACAATATAATTCTTCAAAGAGGACGTGGTGATTCTTTAGAAATCACATCCAAGGACCTGGAATTCTTTTGTTCAAGTCCTCAGTCAGAATACAAAACAAGTGCACACAATCCTAACTGCGTATGGGTTCCTTTGCCTCCAGTGAGGAACCTAACACACACAGCTATAGAGTTATAATTTACGTTTACATTTTTATTAATTGTTATTAAAAACACGTTAGGACAACAATTTTGCCTTCTAACATAGATTCTTCATTTATATCTTACAAATTCTGGTAAGTCTCATATCTCACCTGTTTGCTATTTTGTTGGATTCGCTCTCTTCGTCGTTGCCTTCTCAATCTCGTTTTCCTTTTCCTCTCTCTTGCGAGAGAATGGTGATATTGTACTCCCTGATAATGGTCTTCATCTTCCTCTAACCGACAACGACAGTGGATTTTACACTGTGACTCTCCATACTGGCTGTCTGAATTATCAGATGGAGAAGTTTCCCTTTAAATCAAATCAAATCAAAAAAATTACAAAAATATGCTATTATCAAGTGTGAGCTCTCCACTGAAGCCAATAAATCTGAAAGTAATATTCATAACTTTAATATTTCTATCTTCATCAAATTCCAATTTCTTTTTTAAACTTTTTCTTCAAATCCCAAATTAATAAAAATTAAGTTATGAACTTTGATCAGTATCTTCAAAACATAACAAAGTACAAATTATCACTTTAAGCTGTTCCTTTAAAAATGGTAATGAAAACAGAATTATAAATTTTTGAACCTTCCGTCAAATCAACCCCATAAAATGCAAATCTTATGAACTTTCAACTTTTCCCTTTTACAGCAAATCCACCCCCCCCCCACCCTCTCAAAAAAAAAAAAACAGTTAACCTTATTTTACATCTCAAGACCAGAGTACACAGTTTACAATATTATTTCAGCTCTTCTTTCCACACCTCATTTGCATTATATATTTTGTTTTAATTTCATGCATACCTGTACTTTGTTTGCATTCATGCAAGTGCCTTTTTCCCGCACCGATATATACCTAATATATATTTCAAGAATAACAATGGGTTCCCCTCACCTCCACTATATATGTTTTAAATGACTTTGTTTGTATCTCTTACACATTGGATACTAACTGAAAAGTGATACTTTGCCTTTAAACCCTCTTTCAAAGTTGCACATGACATTGTGTGGTATATCTTACACATTGGATACTTATTGGAAAGTGGAAACTGTTGTAGAGCCCCTTAAGCAGGGCCCAACAATCAAATATATATCTACAATCACAAGGATACCATTTGATAGTATTAAAACTCTATACCTAGAGAAACACAAGCTTTTTATGAAATCCTACCCACGCTCTCTGCAAGCTGCCATGTTCTTGTGAAAATTACCCACGATGCATCTCGGCAGGGTCAGACTTGCCTCTAAGATTAATATCTTAAGTCATCATGGAGCTAAATGCGTTCAGTTTTGAGTTACGTATACAGACGAGATGTAGCCTAGGCCTAAATAGTGTATTGTTCAATGTCCATCACAACCATAGTACATTGAAGACTCGCCCCAAACCGTGTGCGGCCATCTGAAAAAGTTAATTTTCCTTTGCTTGCAAGTGAAGGTTTCTTCTTGTCGCTACAAAATGCAGACAGTAATGAAACGTGATACCTTGTTATCTTTTATCTGGACCTGAGATGTCCAATGCTGTTATGTACACTGTGTTGTGGGTATTGACCGCAGCTGTATATACTGACTGTACACTAGTGTCTAATTACCAACCGTAGCAAGCTGTGTGTGTGAATTTTCTGGGATCTATGGTGGTGTTTAACAATTCAGTTATAAAATATCAATTGAAACTAGGTCAAATTACTGGCATTAGACGTTTCTTTTTGCGCGAGTCTTAACACCCTTTAAAGTATATAGAGAGTCAAGCATGCGGTATTGCTCCCCTTTAACCCTACGTCTCAGATGACATTGTTTGTATCTCTCACACATTTGGATACTTACTGGAGGTAATACTTTCTCTTTATTTTCTGACTTTTCTTCCTCACATCTGGAGATGATATCCCTGTCTCTTTTCTCCTCTCCCTCCTCACCATATTATCAGATGCTTTGTCATCATCATATTCAAAGAATATTCTGTACTTCCAGGCAGCCTCTGTGTCTTTATGAACTGCAATGAAAGTGATTATAAAAGCACTAAAATACAATTGGTCAATATTTACCTTTTTCAGGCCACCTATAGGATACCTGAATACAATGGAACTGGGTAAAATGAGTGACTCAATTGGTGGGTAAACTTTGACCGGTCTTTACAAAACGAAAAAAAAAGAAAATAATATATATATACTGTACACAATTTAAGATGGGCCTGTAACCTGTAAACTTTGGGATCTTAAAAAGTGAAGGTATTTGGCATAATAATTACTTTGAGAGTGTTTCTAGTTTGATCAAATAAAATCCCATTGATAGTATCTGATAGATTAGATTAAATAATGAACAACCAAATGCACCTTTGGACAACTTAAGATTCAAATTGAAGATCAAACTATAACTCATTTGAAAATATTCCCTTTAGTACCACTGCCATAACAGTTTACCTGCCTCTGGCATTGAATAGGCTCTTGCAGAAGATCGGATGATATTTGAGCCGAGGAAGAGACTTTTCCATGCTTGTTCCCTTCGCTAGGCTTGGCGAATTGACTACGTAACACACAGGCTAATGTACCAGACTAATAACCCTTGAAAGGTGCAGAAGTTGCCAGTGGAGTAAAATGAACGGCAGTCATACTAAAGGGAGGATTTCAATTGTTTAGTTGTTATCTGACCACAGAAACAACCCTCTGTGACCGAGGAGAGCCAACCATACTTTATTACATCTTGCAATTAGCCAATTGTGTGTGTGTATGTATGTATATTAGATCCCCCTGCAAGCAGGAACTCGCGAAGAAGCCATCATTGGCTTATCAAAGCAGCAAGCTGACCGAAGTCAGTCTCTCACATTCTTATTTAACGTCCATGATTATGTATTGTCAATTGTCAACATCTCTGTAACTGGACGACATACATTAATCTGGGAGTGACTTGAACCGGGGACCTTATGATTGAAAGGCACCGGCCTTAACCACTGAGCTAACACTCCACTAATGTAATGCAATGGATCCAATTGTTATGCAATGGATCCATGCAAAACAAAGCAAAATTTAAACAACTACAAATAACCATTAATTAGATCAATAAGACAAACTAATGCAAATTCAATTAATAAAGTTATGTCTGTTCTTGTTGCCTTGTATAGGAGAATTAAGTCAAATGAACATGTTTGCATGACCTGCAGCTCTATTTGTGAGCTTATAATGCAAAAACCTACACAATGACCAGTGGCGGCGGAACCGGGGGGGGGGGGGGGCTTGGGGGGCTAAGCCCCCCAATGAAAAAGTTGAGGGGGCAAATGCATGATAAGCCCCCCCAATATTTACCAAGGCTCCGAAACGTGCATCTGCCCATTTTTCAATGCATACTTGTCGATCTGTCCGATGCACACGTATACTATATTTTAGTAAATGCTGGTGGGACCCTCGGCCCGTCCCCTGGCTTTATACCACATTGATTGTCTGTATCATGCCTCATCGAATATTAGTGTTCTAAATAAGAGTGTAATAAGCTAAACGCTACACTCATCAAAATTTTAAATTCAATGGCTGCAAAATATAGCATAATGTAAACAAAGTACAAACAACCATTAGATCAATAAGACTAACTAATACACATTCCATTGGTTAGGTTGTGTCTGTTCTTGTTGCCTTGTATAGGAGAATTAAGTCAAATGAACATGTATGCATGACATGCAACTCTATTTGTGAGCTTATAAATCAAAAACCTATTCGACCATCACAATTCCATGCTTAGTAAGTACTGATAAGACTGCAGTGTTTACACATGCAATGTAATTTAAATCAAGCATGACATTATTTCTGTACCAAGGGAAGCCATCTACTTTTGATGGTTAAAAGCGGCTGACCAGATCGAGCATTGCTAATACAGTTAATATCAGTTGGAACATTGGCTATTTGTAACTATTGGTATCTAGCCTATCCATTCTATAGATTTCAGGCTAGGAAGATCACCAAAGTTAAGTTCAGGCTGTGCAGAGGCAGTTATTTTTATGACAAGAGGTTATGCATGGATGTGTGGGGGGGGGGGGGGGGGCAAGGGTGGAGTGGCTTCCAATTCAACATGAGTAGACTTATAATAAATTTGCCCAAGACAACTGTATTGCATGGTGGGCTCATAGTTGACACACTTAAGGATTTGATCAACGATGTCTATCAAGAAAAAATTCCAAATCACTCAACTGTATGCATTTTTTCATATGTGTTGTTCCTCAGGAATCCAATGATCTCAAAATATGTATTGTTCTGTGCATACACAACATACAATTGAGAAGAATTTGACCACAAAATGTCTGCTGTGTTAAGTTCTTTCATACCCCTAAATTGACACATTCGTCGATAAACTAATTGTAGTGTAGGCCTTATTATACATTCACTGACTTTAGATGCTGTTTGCTATCCTCTGAGCCATAAGCTCAGACAGGTCAGGTCCCAGAGAGTAGTGTTATCATGTTGAGGTAATTTTGAATACTTTTAGGGAGTAAGATTTTCAAATGCCAAAATACTTGCTAAACTGGGAGGAGGATGTTAAAAAGCTAAAAAAAACATACAATTTGATCAGCACATACCTGAAAGGGATTCAAACTCATGGAATATGTAACACTGCTTCGCTGTATAAAGTTTAAGTTGCCTGCTGATCGTTGCTAATAATAACTGAAAGTGCGTCAATTACAAAGGTGCGTCAATTATGAGGCTTTTACTATTCAACATAAACTTACTATCTGATTGGCTTGTGTCTTTAGGAGTCTTCTTCCCCATACATGTATTTTAAACCAGTAGGGCCATAGGTTACTTGTCTTTAATTTTACTGTAGAATTTGGAAAAGACCAACTTTAAAATTAATCACTGTCAGTGACTGGATGAAACTGAAAATGATGAAGAAATAGTTTAATAACAACAGAATCATACAAGTAATCTACATAACTTTAATAATCTTCAAACATGAAGAGAGCCTAGTCCTAGTGACATACACTGTGTGTTATGAACAACCCTTTCAGTAATTTAAGTGCTGGCCTATGCCTTGGCTTACCATCAAAACAAAATATACATCAGTGCCAATCAAGAATGGTGTTCCCTGTGAAATACAATGATCTATAAATTACGACCATAGCCTAGTTGTATACTAAAACTTAAAACTAGTGAAAGGCCACTTGAGCCTGTTGTTAAGGCCAGTATATATGCCTCGTCCAAACTTATTTAACAAGCTAAATCTTAGCGTAGCCTACATGTTCAATTAGTAGTAGGCTAGTAGTATAGTCAGTATTGCGAAGTTCGCCATACTGCGAAGTTCGGGCACCCTAAGAAATACACGATTTTCACCATGAAAACCTACAGGAAGAGCCAAATTTCACCAAAAAGTACGAAGCTACAGTTATTTTCTCTCCAAAATGACCCGTGTGCAAGAAATTACTTACATATTTGTCAATAAAATGACGAAGATCTATGAAGTCTGTTATAATTACTGAAAGAGCAACAGCGCCACCAATTTTTACCAGCGCCACACTGTGGGTTGCGTGTCCGAACTTCGCAATACTCTAGCAAGAAATACCAGTTCCACAATCACGAAGAATCTACTTGGAAAACAACGTGAAAACAGTTTGCAGGAAAGAAAGTTTGGCCGTGTATCGTACTATAACAAAATTCTCCAACCATATGAAGTATATTTTCAAATGATTTATACCAGAAGATTTAGTTTTGGGGTGTTTTAAGTCTTAAGTGGCCGAACTTCGAAGTCACCATCCTACTGTAGAAGTGGGCCCAGAAGGATACATGTATGTATAAGTTAACAAAGTGGCTATTCTTACGGCTGTTCGTAAGAATAATTTCCGATTACGCATGCGCAGTTGCTATTTTATGAGAGGAGTACTATTTTTTCTGACCAGGAGTAACAATAATTTCCGGTTAGGGTTAGTGTTACTGGTTAGGATTGGGGTTTAGGGTTAAAGTTAGGGTTACCCCTACTACATACATGCGCAGTTGCTTTATTTACTTTACTGCGCTTGAATTCGCCTTTGTCGTAAGAATAGTTTATAAATAATTGTTACGACTTGTCGTAAGAATAGCCACGGCCATAAGTTAAACTAGCTTAGCTTTGCGAAGCCCACAGGCTTAGGCTAGGCCTTCCTGGTACGCATAACGTTATGATACAACTGGGTATACAGCCTTGGTTACTGTACCTAGGCCTACGAGAGCTGACTTATCGTCTGCTTTATGAACGAAGACTATCGACATTTATTTAGACAGCACAAACATCTTATTATGTTCTAAACTCGACTACTTTAATAACTTTCCTAATGAACTGAGAAAAGTCGCTTAATTTTTGTTCTTACCCACCAGACAGCACTCGCTTGGAAACTTTTACCTGTTAGTCTAATGTTATTGGAGAAATTTGTGAAAGTAGATCAAAATCCGCGAAAGTTTAAGGAGCCCGCCCTCTATGGCTGACATCCGCAATACTTTCGACCAATGGAGAAGTGACTTCTGCGGTCTCTACACTGGAAGAACTAAGAAAGCGTTTTCTAAACAAACTGAGTTTCGAAGGCAGCCAACGTGAAGGTAATCGGGAACAATGCGTCATACAATCATTATAATATGTTTTCCTTCTTTTACAAGATTATCCCCGAAGAGATACAAGCCTTGTAACATATTATGAGGAATGAAGGAGAAGGCCTCAGTGGTTGATCTAGGTTAGGATTAGGTAGTTGTTGTGGTGTGGATTGCAAGGAATGGTTTAGCTCTGTCCTAGTTTGGAAGGAAACTGCATTCACCAATGTTGTAATGTTGTGAATATAATAAGCTGATGCCACCTCGCTTAGCAACAGTGTCACATGCTCGGCTGGCTGCAATTGTCTAGGATACGTATACTACCGATCACGGAAGTATGGAAGGGTGCGAAGTATTGACACCCTGCTCCCTATTACTCTGAGTATAATAATAAAAAGAGGTTTGATTCAAACAGGTCTTCATTACTTTGGAGAGAGTTTACATATGAACTACTGCACTGTTTGTAACAAACTACTTGTAATGCTTTGTAACCTTCAAAATTCACTCAAGTACACACTGTATGTCATCCCAGTCACACAATACTAAACAATATAAGGATAATTCTGAAAGGTTTTTGTTTACAAATATCAAGGTCGTTTTATTTGCACTATTTCAATACTAGATCTGTATATATACAAGCAACAAACACAAAACTGATAGAGACAATAAGAATCGCATTCCACTAAGTGCCCAGGAAAACGAAAGGAATGATAATTTGCCTTTTTGTTGTAAGTACAATAGGCTGCCTAACATACATTATATACAAAGTTACATCATCAGTTAACATGAGGCTAATGTAAAAACCAAACAAAAAACAGTCATGAAATAAACAGAAAAAAACCAGTACAACCCTGTACAATTGCTGTAGCATAGTGTTGCACCAGAGACCATAACATAACATGATAGTAAAACACTGCTAGTGTCACCAATACTGACACACAAAGTAACATCACATGATAGTAGTGTCAACTATGTAGCAATATATTCTTAGTGTTCTGTAGTTATAAAGAGTGTTCCCTTAATCAGTGATGATATATGACATGGTAGTAAAACACTGCTAGTGTCACCACTAATGACACACAAAGTAACATCATATGGAAGTAGTGTCTGCTATGTAGCAATATATTGTTAGTGTTCTGTAGTAATAAAGAGTGTTCCATTCATCAGTGATGAATATGACATGGTAGTAAAACACTGCTAGTGTCACCACTAATGACACACAAAGTAACATCACATGGTAGTAGTGTCTGCTATATAGCAATATATTATTAGTGTTCTGTAGTAATAAAGAGTGTTCCCTTCATTAGTGATGATACATAACATGATAGTATAACACTGCTAGTGTCACCAATACTGACGCACAAAGTAACATCATATGGTAGTAGTGTCTGCTATGTAGCAATACATTGTTAGTGTTCTGTACTTATAACAAGTGTTCCCTTCATCAGTGATGATACATAACATGATAGTATAACACTGCTAGTGTCACCACTAATGACACACAAAGTAACATAACATGATAGTAGTGTCTGCTATGTAGCAATATATTATTAGTGTTCTGTAGTAATAAAGAGTGTTCCCTTCATTAGTGATGATACATAACATGATAGTATAACACTGCTAGTGTCACCACTAATGACACACAAAGTAACATAACATGATAGTAGTGTCTGCTATATAGCAATATATTATTAGTGTTCTGTAGTAATAAAGAGTGTTCCCTTCATTAGTGATGATACATAACATGATAGTATAACACTGCTAGTGTCACCAATACTGACGCACAAAGTAACATCATATGGTAGTAGTGTCTGCTATGTAGCAATACATTGTTAGTGTTCTGTACTTATAACAAGTGTTCCCTTCATCAGTGATGATACATAACATGATAGTATAACACTGCTAGTGTCACCACTAATGACACACAAAGTAACATAACATGATAGTAGTGTCTGCTATGTAGCAATATATTATTAGTGTTCTGTAGTAATAAAGAGTGTTCCCTTCATCAGTGATGATACATAACATGATAGTATAACACTGCTAGTGTCACCACTAATGACACACAAAGTAACATAACATGATAGTAGTGTCTGCTATGTAGCAATATATTATTAGTGTTCTGTAGTAATAAAGAGTGTTCCCTTCATCAGTGATGATACATAACATGATAGTATAACACTGCTAGTGTCACCAATACTGACGCACAAAGTAACATCATATGGTAGTAGTGTCTGCTATGTAGCAATACATTGTTAGTGTTCTGTACTTATAACAAGTGTTCCCTTCATCAGTGATGATACATAACATGATAGTATAACACTGCTAGTGTCACCACTAATGACACACAAAGTAACATAACATGATAGTAGTGTCTGCTATGTAGCAATATATTGTTAGTGTTCTGTAGTAATAAAGAGTGTTCCCTTCATCAGTGATGATACATAACATGATAGTAAAACATTGTTAGTGTCACCACTAATGACACACAAAGTAACATCACATGGAAGTAGTGTCTGCTATGTAGCAATATATTGTTAGTGTTCTGTACTTATAAAGAGTGTTCCATTCATCAGTGATGATATCAAAAGTTAAACATTGTTAGTTAATCACTCGTAAATGCTGCAATATCATGAAATGTGATAATATCGCAATAAACTGAGATATCAAAAATTATTAACTACTAATTTAATAACTTCTGATCTTGCTAAGCCACCCACAATAAACTGATATACCAACAATTATTAGTTACTTATTTCATAATTTTTAACCTAGCTAGGCCACCCCCCCCCCCCCAACAAAAAAAGAAAAAAAATGAAGTCAAAAATTAGAATATTTCCTAGTTTTTGTTTTCAACAGAAAACAGGGATAGAAGAAAGAGAGAAAAGAAAAAATTCTTTGTAAAGAAAGTAATGAAAGACACTCTTCTCATTGTTACATCATATATTCTTCAAAAAAGAGTAGACAACTCAGTCATGTCAGTGGGAATGAGAAACTATGGGATTAACAAATGTGACTAATCTTACTAATCCATCTGTTGTTTCACTCAGATTGGTGATGCAATGGAAGGTGGTAAGCAAAAACGGAACACAAGATCTCTACGTCAAATATGAAACTCGACAAAATATCAAAACCTTGCCAAATGATGATTGGAAAAGATCAATTTTTAGCTACTTCATGAAAGCGATTCCAATTTCTTGCTTTAAGTTTTCGAAGATTAAATTTTTGGTCAACTGGAACAAGAGCAAAATTTTCAGATTTAAGGGTTTAAAAAGGAATCACAAGTTTTGGGGATAAATGTTGAGGTGATACCAGTACTGGATTTGCAGTTCACCATTTAGGGATAATAAGGGAAAGATGAAAATTGCTGGATAAACGCTAAGGATTAATCATTGAAACGAACAGTAAATTTTCAGTAATAAAAATTTGTTGTAGTGTAGAAAATTTAGTCAATAACTTTGTAACTTAAGAGCAACCAAATGCCTGCAACCAGGTATATGATATCTAAGTTCGACTGAGGGCGGGGAGGGGGGGTGTCAAATCACTTGACTGAATAACACGTTATAACCAAATGTAGAAATGCAGTAAACTTTGAAATGCAAACTCAGGATAACTACCGATCCTATCTGAAATGTAGAACCAGATAGGGGCAAGATCTTTTTAATTTATGTTTTTGGGGTAAAGTTATCAATATTTTGGGATTTCTATTGAAATGGCAGACCACCACAAAAACTACTCAGCTTTCAAAATAGCAGCTGGGTAAATTCTCAACATTGAAACTCAACATTGAAACTTACAAGTCATTTTATTAGTTCTTTGCAGTTTTTGTTTTTGCAAAGTGAGAGAAAGTTTGGACAGGAATGAAAGAAAACAGAAAAATATACTATTTTGATTTTTGCCACACTTTGATTTAAAGTATGTTCTCAGATCGCTGATTCAAGGAATCAAATTGTCATGAATGTGATCACTAAGAGAGGAACACTCAAACTAGGCTTAAAGAGGCACTACCGGTGCGGAGGCTGAGTGGATGGATAAACTCGGTGGCAATTGAAGCAATCAGGCTAAGCAATCGGGAGGTTCCGTGTTCGATACCGGGCCGGGTCATTGTAACATGGGTTTTGCATCCAAGAGCAATTTATGGTTTTCCTATCTAATATGATTTTCTTAAAAAGATTCCAAACTTGAGTTAAAATGTTGAATTGTAAGCCACCCTATGTGAAAGTTGTAATCTATAAGCCTTGGCGGGTTTCTCCCATGTACGTGGTTGCTTAAGCATCGTAAAAATAACCGTCTGATTATTAATATTATTATTTATTACAATCTGTAACAAGTGATGTGTAGGAGCAGTTCATCAAGCATTGACCGCAATTTACAGTCGGTACCATTTTGTTAAATTTGAGCCCTGCTCGGGATATGTCTCTGACATAAATATATAGGTGAGACATACCTGTGCTTGACCCATTAAAAGTAACTTGCAGCATATCAAACATATCTGGTTTGATCAAATATTACATAACAACATTAATAGAAGTGTTATGCTATTTGCATGGCATTTGATTTATCCTTGAAAAGATGACCAACTTTAACCCTTTATTAAAATGAAATACAATTTTTGTATAGATCTGCCTCGATATGATTACAAGTAAACAAAATAAATAAATAATTAAATAAGTATATAGTGCAAAATATGGGATGGAACATGTAAACAAGGTGATACTAATCAAGATGACTGCGCATGAATACATTAATCCATGAATACATTAATCCATAAATATACATGAATCTATGAATATACATTAATACAATTACATACTTTATCTTCATCTAACAAGGTAAACAAATATAATAACTTTATAACTCCCTGAAATGGAGAATCCTTACACACAATAAACCTTACTCTACATCAACATATAGACTGTGCAATTTTTTGTCATAAGTACTGGAAAATACTTCACTATCCACAAACCTCCAAAACGTTAAAATATGAACTTGCCAGTGGTTGTAGCCATAAAAAGAATAAACCTATTATTTAACTCCAGATCAACTTGACTAATTTGTTCTTTTGATCCTTTGTTCCTCTTATCACAACAATAGGTTTGCCAAATCTAGATATAAGTTTTTATGGAGATCTGGTCAGGTCAGTTAATTGACATGCATATATGTTCTGTATTTCTCATCCTGTGTCCAACAAATATGTTGGGGTGTGGAGGGTGGGAGGTAGGGGGGATTGGTAAGGAGGGCAGTGTCTACATTTAGCTGGGTACAGAAATCCAACACACCTTACTGAAAATGAGACACACCACAGTCAGCATTATTTTCAGTTTCCAAGTTAAGATACTGCCCAAAAGCAGGACCTTACAAGACCAAGACATCATGGGTCGGTTGATTTTTGGTTGAATATTAATGCAGGCATATTTCATAGCCAGCCAGTTGGGACAACTTTCCAAATGCTCATACCAGCCCGGTACTGGCTACTCCTATTCGTATAGACACTAGATATATTTAATAGTGCTCATACTGCCACTACACTGTTGGAAACATGACATGAAAGTACAGTCTATAAATAAAAAAGAAAAACCAAAAATTGGCCAGGCTTAGGAGCTTTTAAAGCCAGTATTTACACAGCTTAGAACACGACAAGCCGTTCTGCGTAAAAAAACAACAAAACATGTAATTTGTATACAATTCTGTTAAATGGAGGAAAAGATTTATCTGTAGTGTTGATTTCTCACACTGTAGTTGTTCTTACAGGGTAACAGGGATTGTGAAAATTTACACTCCATATTTTTACCTTTGTTTCAATGAGATGTACCTGTCCCCCCCTTTCAGGTTTTAGTGAAAATGACACAAATTCCCCCCCCTCCTCCCTCCCATCCCCCCAAAAAATATATATATATATAAGATGTGCACATCACTTCGATACTGACAAAGAACATCCATTTCACACTTAATATGAAAAAATACTTTGGACAAATTTGGCATTTCGCCACTTCACAACAAACATTTGTGTTTAACACAGCCGCGAGAACTTTTTTGCAAGATCCCATAGAGCTAATAGGTCATTTTATTACACCTTGCTTAAACCCCTTATGGAGAGAGAGTACATGGCATAACCACAATCATAAGAAACAGTGCATTAAGGATAGGTTGGAATACTGCCACTCACATCTCATGGCTTCTGAGTGTTTCAGAAGACTGCCATCAAAAGATCGGCGTCCATAACCTCTATCTTATAACAAGTTAATAACCTTGTGTGAATCATGTGACATCCATGTGACTTCCTATACCGGGTGTCAGGGTTCACATCGTGACAACACTGAACACTTAAGAGACTTGACCGAGGGCGGTCTTACCACGAGAGACAGGATCACATTGAGAACTGCGCCTCCACAAAATTCCTCCAGTTCTCTATGTCCTTCTTGGCAGCGTCCGGATCGCCGGAGACATAGGTCGGCACATTGGTGGCGAGGTCCTTGACAAAGGCCTGGCACTTCTGGACCACATCTTTACCATTGAACTGGAGAGCTGTAACAGGGCCTTCAAAGAGAGAGAGAGATGGAAATGAAATGGTAAAGTATGACTCTGACGAGAAATGAGTCTTCTGGTTTATAACAGAAGTATATAGCAGGGATGTGCCAGGGGTAAAAAAGAAAATTTCGGAACTTTGCAAAAATTGCAGTATAGGCTCCAGTTTGCATATGCTACAGTGTGTTAGGATAATAGTTTTTGTCCCCGAGGTAGAAAAGAAATCACAGATATTCTGCTAATTCTCGGAAAAAGCTCAAGCCTGTATATAGTGAATACCAACATGTAAATACCAACAGGTTATATGCAAGGTCATGTGTATATTTTTAATGTAAGCTGAAGACTGAATTATTATCACTGCCTCACAGGAGATCCGTGTGTTATATAGGTTAGTTTTAACCAGTTCCCAGATTTGCTGTGACTCCATACTCGTAAGATTCACTCTTACGGGAGTTTGCTGTGTTTAAATGTTATTTTTTAACCAGTTCCAGACTTGTTGTGACTCCATATTCCTTACTTTTTACTCTTACAGCAGATTGGTGTGTTGGAATGTTACTTCTAAGTTTTACTCTGCGATAATAAGTGTACTTATACTACTAACAGCCCTCCTGAAGTTGTTCTTGTAAATGTGCAAGGGGCAATTTTATGATAGCAGCATAGGAACCATTTTAATAATACTAGATATATGTACCAAGGCAAAGGAAGAAATAAAAGACCTTTTAAAAAATAGCTCTCATCTGCTGCAGAATCTCTACTTCTAAGGTAGATGTAAACAGCCTAGGATATTCCATTATGGTTACTTTGTAAGTTTCAACTTGATTTAAATTAACAACATCGTTTGAGTCACTTTTAATAATAATCAGCAGTTATTTTTGCAACACTTTAGTGACCACGAATGTGGGAGAAACCAGGGAGGGCTTACAGATTACAACTTTCACATCGGGTGGCTTCCAATTCAACATTTGAACTCAAATTTGGAATCTTTTCAATTTAGAAAGTCATTTCAGATGGGGAAAGGGTAGATTGCTCTTGGATGAGAAACCCCCCTTACTATGACCCGGCTGGGCATTGAACCCGGAACCTCCAGATTGATAAGCCTCATTGCTTCAAATGCCACCGTCTTTATCCACTCAGCCACAGCACTGGTATCTAGTTAAGATTTTTGATTAAACAAGCCTCTCCCCGTGTTGTGTCTATTGAACTATATATTTTTCACCGTCAATTAATACCGTCAGAAAGGACCTACCAGATTTAGTTACTTCTTTAAGATGTGGCAATTCTCCAAAAATTCTGCAAACGTCCTCGTAATGCAACTCAAGTTGCTTACTTTCGATAAGAACCGACTCCTGCAAACAAGAACAAATAGAAGAAAGAAAAGGATCAAGTCTCCAACAAATGTTTGGACCTCTCGCATTCCATGCTGGGGTTACCGGCCTCATGTAATTCTGGCTGGCTGAACCAATAAAGAACAAAGTGAGACAGACGTACAGACAAAAGACAAGCACCGATACGCACATACCTCATTGTGTGCAGGGATGTGCCCAGGATTTTCTGACTGCCGGTTATACTGATTAGGTGCTCAGATGCCAAATGCTGGCACTTGTGTAGCTTTTTAAGCATGTACACAAGTACTAGTTTTGCTAACAATTTACATTTTTTTTTTTTTTAGTGAAATATATTTTGTACTTGGTAAAAATTATTAGTTGTTTCAAAGAGATTTTACAAGGGACCGATTGAGATCCGTAACTAATGTTTCTCGCATGTGTAACTGATGCATTATTAGTCTGTATGACTTTGGCAAAGGCTAGGCCCAATTTATGTTGAACATATTGTTAGGAATGTCGGGATCTTAGATAAAAAATAGTGCTGGGCGGGATTCAAGATTTTTAAGACTGCCCGGCGGTCATTTTTAGTGCTGGGCTGGGCCACCAGTGCCGCCCAGCAAGGGCATATCCCTTTGTATGCTTCGGTCACCAGGAATTATTATTTCTGCTTGCGTGAATGTTGGTCATGTGCAGCAAGCGTGGAAGCATATTTGCAGTTGTTTTCCCCCTGTATTTAAGACAATTTTACCTAACCTAGCTACTATTACTTGAGTACTGCAACGACCATATCATATTTTTTTATTACAAAAGATCAGAAGATGAGAAATGATTCAAATTACTTCAAATTGGTTTGGCTATCCTGACAACTTTTACGTAATATATATATCAATATTACAGCCAAAATTGATAATTTCCAAACATAGTCTCTGTTTCTTTGTTACTTGGAGTTAAACTTCAGCAGAAATATGTTGCTATTGTGCATGAATATGGTTGTGAAAAATGTTAATGCCCCCAATAAACAACAGACAATTTCTTCATGGATGTTAAAGCAGCATTTTGCGTTTGGTCGCCATTTTCTACTTTTTTGACATGTCCATCAATTTTTACATATATCAAATCACAAAACAGCAAACTAAGATATTAGCCAAGTTTTTCCCTGCCAACAACATTCATTGGCGAATAATTAAGGATATTTGCAGATAATGAGAAAAGTGTCCACGACAAATTCCACATTCCCCCAAACCCACTAGTTTGAATTCAACCAATCACAGATGCAGGTTTAGTTATGAACCGTTGCAAAAAATAAATTCAAGTTGGTATGGAACTCCCTGGTACAACTGCCATATAGACTGTACACAAGCTTGGTGTTGGATTACCTATTGGTCAATGACGTTTGTAGTGTTTAAATATTCATCTTATGGGCAAGGTTTATTGGGATCCCAACGGAAAAATATCTTGGAGAAAAACAAAGTAGAAAGTTGCAAATTTTTCGACTTTTATGCCACCATTTAAAGTAAGATTTAAATAGATAAGCTAGTTATGTATGTCGTTATGGCATAGTGGAGTCACTGAGGTTGAGAAAAATCATAGAAAAGGACGCAAAATGCTGCCTTAAACACTTTCTTTGGTATTTATTGGAATATACCATTTATGTCCCAGTCATCACAACCTTGTTGGCAAATATGGGCTTTACCTGGAGAAAGTGGGGTTAACGTGGTTGTGAACTGGCCATGGAATACATATGTGGAGCCCTTGTGGTGTTTGTATTATGTGTGGACAGTGGTACGTAATCTACCTTTGGCATTCACACTTTTGTCAAGTGTGGGTTGTATGTGGGCTTAAAGTGGGTTAATTATTGTGGGTTGATTTTGAGATTACTTATTGTGTTCCATGTTGGGTTTGATATAAGTTTGAAATGAGTAACTCAGTGTGGGTAAACCTAGCTATTATGACACAAAGTTACAATAATTCCTCTCTCAAATTCCTTGTCAAATAACTGCAATGATCACAACAGATTCATAACGACAACGAAGTTGCTACTCTTATCAAGAATTGCACATTGGTCAACAACAATGATATTGTTCTGACCAAAATTCCCTAAAAACTTTGAATGCTTTACAATAGCACTGCTCACGGCACACAATCTTAACTAATAATTTGAATCGCAGTGACAATGGATGCTAAGTTGAATATAAAACTGACCACTTCACCAGAATCACTGTGAGTGAGAGCCTTACCTCATTCTTCAGGTTGAGGATAAACTTTTTCATTGTCTCGTCTCCATTGTCAATGTGAAAGAACAGGATGAGGCAAGACTGGAAATGACAAAGGAAAAACATACAAACAGAATAAACAATGACGTAACCTGTGTTCCTCAATTTTTCCTTCTCGTTCAATTTTCCATTGTTATATTGTGAGATAAACGTTTGAATGTGTGCCTAGTCATATTCTAAATCATGCATTAATTTAAGTAATTGTACCATTCAAATTATTTTCATATCGGGTGGATATTAAATGACTTCAGAAAAAAAAATATGGTTAGAAGTCAAGGAAATACATTAGAGGGCTCTGTTCACAAATAGAGAGTGACCATGCACCGTCATATACTGAACTGAGGGTGTCACCTTCTCTGCTACTGCAGCATTTCATATATCACATCACAACAAATTTCACAAATATTAATATTAATATCTTGAACAGCCCTGGCCTCAGAAAGAGAACTAATCAATCGGTGTGGACTTAAATGAGGCTTCCAGGTCATAAATTTAATGGTCAGTGTCTTCACATGTAATTACTCAAAACCACAGAACTTCAAACCTGGTAACTTGAGTAAAAGTTTTTACCGTTTCAAGTACCGGGTGGGTCTGTTTGGTCCATTGCCCGCACTTTATATCCCCCCCCACCCCTTGGTTTCTCTAGAGGTTAATAATATATACAGATGACTTCACATCAATTTACAGTCGATTGGCATCAACTGGCGATGTTTAACTCAACTATCACAAACAAACCCTGTAAGTACACTGTAACCATCGTCGTCGTCGTCGTCGTCGTCGTCGTCGTCGTCGTCGTCGTCGTCGTCGTCGTCGTCGTCGTCGTCGTCGTCGTCGTCGTCGTCGTCGTCGTCGTCGTCGTCGTCGTCGTCGTCGTCGTCGTCGTCGTCGTCGTCGTCGTCGTCGTCGTCGTCGTCGTCGTCGTCGTCGTCGTCGTCGTCGCCGCCGCCGCCACCATCATCACAACCATCAACACCACCATCATCACCATCACCACACAATCACCACCTCAATCATCATCATCATCATCATCATCATCACCAACACCACTATCATCACCATCACCACTACAACCATCATCACCACACAACCACCACCACCACCATCATCACCACCACCACCACACAACCACAACCACCACCACCACCAATGATGAATAACTATCATTGTTTTTGGATATATATTAGAATCCTAGATTTAAAGTAAAACATTGAGAAGGGAGAGAGAATAGTCTGTCCTTAAACTCATACCTCGTCTGCAGGTTTCCGTCTTTTTCCGTGTGACAGAGGAACGAAGCTGTCGTTCACATCGGTGCTCACCATCATCTGAGAGAACTGCTCTGTTTCGGGCACCGGGAGAACATCTTCAACTTTTGTTTCCTTGAAACGGGTAAAACAAAAAAAAGGAGAATATTTAAACAAAATTCCAACTATCTTATAGCTCTACATTTTAGAGAGATAGAGAGTTAGATGGTTTGACGGAAAGGGAAATGTCAGCAAATGTTATTAAAAGAATAGTCCAGGTCAAAATTTCTCTTTGATATGTTACAGAGGAACATAATCTAAGCATTCTGGTGAAATTTGCATTCAATTCCTATGTTACGTTTTTGAAATATTGACAGTTGAAGTTATCTGATATTCTACATAGAGTGTACTTGAAGCAAACAGGTGTGATGTCATAGTTGCACACTGACAAATAATGTTTTGTTTTTTCTTTATTTTTCAGACTATTGATTTGACCTTGGATTGGATAGGGTTACTAGTTTGTCTAAAGGGGATGTGAAGTTTATTAAATACAAATACCTATGGTAAATTCACATTAAGGATGCAGCCAATTGTGGAGTATAAAATAAGATGTAAATTTTATAGGAAAACTAAACATTATTTATCAGTGTGCAACAATGACATCACACCTGTTTGCTCCAAGTTCACTTTTGGTGCGATAGGTGACAACTTCAACTGTCAATATCTCAAAAACGGTACATAGGAATTGAATGCAAATTTTCACCAAAATGCTTAGATTATGTTCCTCTTTAACATATCATAACAAAATTTTGACCTGCACTATTCTTTTAACTGTGCAAGATCATTGACTTTAAAACTGCGTGGAACTCTCACTCCACAGTAGAAAAATGTACCTTCCATAAATGGTCATGTGACATGCTACCAGGTGCTACTGACATGTTATTTATCCCTTTGTCAGTTCAAAGGAATGAGCATTCCGTAGACCACATAACGTCACTTTAACAGGCATTTACGGTAAAATTTGAGAGTAATTACTTACTTTTGGATAATAAACATTGTGGAAATTTACTAGGTTTGTGGTACAGAAGGTATGAGATCTTGACATTAGTTGTAAGACATTAAAGGATTAGTGTAAGAGTACAGTGCTAAAAGGTACAGTAGCATGTCACATGACCCTCAGGTGTTGGTATGTTTCTGTGCACGTCTCCTCATTGACATAGTCGGTCCAGGTTAATGTCAACACTGATATGCAAGGGAGGGAGTACAGTCATGAAAGGTTACCTATTAGCTCTCACTGAACACCAATAGATCAGACAGTGCAAAGGTTCATTGGTAATAGGCTCACCTATAAATGAGATCATAATTGACCAGTTTTCTTGCCGTCAAAAGTTCACAATCAAAGTTGCAATTATTGTTTCGTTCCAGACTATCATGTGATGAATAATAACGTTAACAAACTTCTCTGGTCAAATTATTTCCCAGACTTCAAAACAAATCTAGTCAATTAATCACAAAATTGTATCAAATCTTTGAGTTATAGGCTTGTGTTCCCTTTTGAAAATTGTCCAGTTTTTGATCAAATACAAAATTTGTCCTCTGTTTGAAAATACTCCCATGATAAGATAATTCAGTACAGAGACTTCAGTAAAGAAGAAAAGAAAAACTGTGACTAAACAGCTCTAGAAATATCAAACTAAAAAAAAAAATAATTCATGATTTTAGTAATAAATTGTATTGTTTACCAAAGGCAACAGGGCCCAATTTTCCTCTCCAGGTACCGGGGTGAAATCGTGGATATTACTCCAGTTGTTGTTGTACCCGGACAAACCGCTTTTAGAAAACTGATCTGCAATTGAGAGAATTTCAGGCATCAGTTATTATGAAATCATTAGACGGCGGGCAGGTAAGCTCTAAGTTCCTTGCTGCATTCTGGTCTACTGCCACCATATTCTGTTCATATTCCTAATTAAATGTACGTTAGATCACAAGAAGTAGAGTTAAGTTTTTCATTAATTGCTGAGAAGTGTGATTCATGTTCCACCTAAATGTTGCTCTTAAGGATGTTACATTACATGTATCGGACTGTTGTCCTGGTATCTGATATTGGCAGCAGGTCTCCAAGGTGATCAGCCTCCGACCAAACAGAACTATGTAGGTATAAAGCCCGAGCCTTAAACTTCCGAACAAGGAATAGAACACCATCTCCTATTTATCATATTAACTCATCAGGGGATATTTAGACACAATGCAATCTGAATTTGATGAAAATAATTCTTCATCCATCGGACGACCTCCATGAGCTAAGTTTGGATGTCCGAACAGAAATTTGTTTGTCTCAGAAAACCTGATGACGATAAAAAAAATTTTTAAAAATCTCTCATTGAATGGGAAACACCTCGGATTTCAAAATTTCACTAAACCAACTGAATGGCTTAAACTGACCTCTCAGTTCCGGATAAGAATATTGAAAACAGCCAAAACGTATCTTAGTGGATGATTCTATGATTGGTTGAGTGTCGCAGTGTAGTAGGATATCCACGCTCTTACAATCTCTACTCCTAAACTGTTGACAGGCTAGGACCATATCACATTGACTGCAGTTCCTTAGAAACACACTGCAGAATAAAAAAAAAAACATAATAATATTTATGAAATGAAATGAGAAATAAAATTGCCTATGTCATCATAATATGCATCACTATTTGAAGGATCAAATCTAATTGAGACCAAGAAGCTGAACAGTTTGTTAGGAAATCATGAATTGTGCTTATAAATGTATATATAAAACTAAGAAAACAAATATTACTGACTTTAAGCAAAATGCATTTTTACATAAATGTATATATATTGTAAAGAAAATCCATGTCTACTCCAAAAGAAAATATTATAAGAAAAAAGCAGATAAATAAGATATGACTCATAATTGACAAATAAGGAGTATTTGTTTTAGAATTTATTCAAAAACAATACTCCTTATTTGTCAATTACGAGTCATATCTTATTTCTCTGCTCTTTTCTAATATTACAGAAGTGTATATATATTAATATATCTACTGTATGAGTACAAAAATATGTACAAAATCGACAGGGATTAAAAATGTTGCTGCACCTACACACCAAAGTGTGCACAAACAATCCCCTCTGGGGCACTGCAGTGCACCACATCTACCTGTCCCCTGGGGGAGTTCCCATAGACGGCAGCTTTAAACTGGCGCACACACCCGCATTTACAAGTTACCTCGCAAGTCCCCATTTAAACACCTGAGTGAAGAGAGGCAATGGAGATAAAGTGCCTTGCCCAAGGACACAACGCAATGACCTGACCAGGACTTGAAACCTGCAATTCTTTGAGTCCACTGCCTTAACCGTTTGACATTGCAAACTCTATAAAGGGATACCACAAAAAATACTGAACAGTAAACTTGCAGCTTCATCAAATATTTACCTTCCTTTACTTGGTCCGATGAAGATCTTACAACCGGTACAATTATCGACAGTGACCGAGGCAGAATGATCAAAGATGTAGATACAGGAATCCTGGAGAAGCAATCAATCACATAATAGTGTCAATGGAATGTCAGATCATTCGATGATGGAAGAAGGGAGATGAATCTCGAAGAGAAGGTCTTATAAATGGCCAGGTTTGCTGTTTTTGTATTTTCTGTTTTTGTCTTCTTTTTTTATCATTACATGTCATTATTTGTGAAGTCATGATAGGTTTACTAATAACTGTACACATTTTCATCTTGGTCCAAGATTGCAGCATTTTGCTATCATGCACAGAATATGTAGAGTACAGTATTGGACAGTACAATGTAGCATAATACCTTACAGTGTATCTAGAGTAATGTGCAGTACAATACAACACTGTAACCATGCAGTGTACCTAGAGTATTGTACAGTATAGCACTGTACCATACAGTGTAGAGTATTGTACAGTATAGCACTGTAACCAGATACAGTGTAGAGTATTGTAGTATAGCACTGTACCATACAGTGTAGAGTATTGTACGGTAAAACACTGTAACCATACAGTGTACCTAGAGTATTGTACAGTATAGCACTGTAACCATACAGTGTAGAGTATTGTACAGTATAGCACTGTACGTTACAGTCTAGAGTATTGATTGTTCATTTAAAACGAAAGATATAAATAAATGGAGTTAAAAATAAATATGGAAAATAAATATGGAAAAAAAATAAAGAAAAAAAATAAAGAAAAAGAAAAAAAAAGGGTCTGTATGAATAATTTAAATAAGAGGTGGTGTACTCACTGAAGATTTGGACCTTTGTATTAAACACCATCCTGAGCGAATAGGGTCAATTTTTTGTGAGTAATTAAGAGCATTGCTAAAGGAACTTCAAAATGGTGCTATTTGGACTATTTAGCGATAATATCTGTTTAATTTTGTGATATTTGACAAAACTAGCATTTAACCTCCCCTGCAACATGAGAGACCTTTCTCTATCCAAGACATTCTGGAACTGTTATAGATTTTTGTAAAGGTTGGCAAGGTGGGGGGGGGGGGGGGGTTGGGTGGAGGGAGACTCACACATCTACTGTACATACTGCTACCAACCTGACAGTTATTAATGATGAATTGTTGGCCATTGACAGTTCCAGGCACTCTCCCAGCAGTCTCTCCCTTAAGGCCTTCAATGGTAAAGTCTTTAGGATCAGGACGGTCCTTCTTATCCCTGGAGAAAATTTTCCCGCCAAAAAAAAAGGAAGGAAAAAGGGAGAGCAAAGTTAAAACTGAGATTACATAAAACTGCACCACGGGCAATAGACGAGCGTTGCAAGTAACGTGAATTTTCATAACATTCATCCTTTCATAATATTTATTTATTTATTTTACAAAATTTCTATGGCTCCTTATCCAATCAGAAATTGCTCTACTTAAGGTGCTTTACAGTAAAATACATACAAACATGATATAAAAATATATAAATCGATAATGTAAGGTAAAAAAAGGGTAGAAAATTTGTTTTACACAATCTGACAATAAATTGTATAAAAACTGCAAATGGGAAATCTAAAAACATACAAATGAATTCTTCAAATTCAAAATATATATATATTGTATATATAAATGTGAAAAATTTTAAATTTAAAAATGCAAAATGGAAAATGCGTTGTAATAATGTGGCAATATAAATAGTATAGAAAGCAGTATAAAATACACACAGCTTGCTACCGTCCGTAATTAGGAACTTGTGAACAGTCAGTACATACAGCTGAAGTCAATACCCACAGCACAGTATACAGTGTTGGACATCTCAGGTCCAGCTAAAGATAATAATTAAGGTATCACGTTTCATTACTGTGTGCATTTTGTAGCAAAACGAACAAAACGTCACTTGAAAGCAACAGAAAGTTAACTTTTTCAGATGGCCGCACACGGTTTGGGGGGAGTCTTCGATGCCTTTAAGTACTGCCAAAATACCTAGGCTACTTCAACCACATTTCGGTATTTATACTGTACCATTCACATGTTTCTTAACAATAAAATATCACTCACATATTTCCATGCATCTAACGTTAGGATTCCGCTACCTGGGCTTTGCAAATAAATTCATAAAATAACATGGAAAATGTCAATAGGTAAAGAACTTGTTCTCTATGTTAGATTTCCTCACAGATGTAATGCGAACAATTCCAAATGGATATATGTGGCTTGAATGTTACCAGACACACTGCTGCAGTTTTGTTCAAATATAACTTGTCAACCTTTAGCCTAGGCTTTAGTTTTTAAAGCTGCCCTTTAACAAGTCCCTACATGCCAAGTTGTTCTGAAATGATGTTCTGTAGTGTAAACCAATGTCTAATTTGGCTAGGCTGTGTAACAACTCATGCATGTATTCCTGTAGACTATTACTCTTCTTATGAAGTTGGACTGATTTTTCAGCATGTATAACTTCGCGAATTACTGAGAAGTTGCGATTATAAGTTCGCATAACTGGACTACTGTAGAAACCACGTCTAATGTATCCTAACATATACATGGTGCTCGTAACGTTACGCCTACATCTTTTACAACCCGCCCAACACTAGAAATAAAGTAGGCCTAACACTAACAGCAGTCACAGTACGTACACATTATTGCTGATTGAACAGAGATGTGGAGCAAGCTAAATCAGTAAACAGATTGAAATTACCAGCTATATGTCTTGGGGGCTTCTTCTTCTGCTTCCTTCCCTTCACCCTGGTCGCTACCCTTTGAGAATAAACAGCCCATTACTGATCTTTCCTTACTGTTTTGCAGTAATAAATAGTCACAGAACACAGACCTAACAGTAACACCAGCATTAGGCGGTATCAGAGCGTCTCTGTGCACCAATGACTACGGAAATTTGTGGATGACGTAGGCGATAGGAATTAAATGGGAATTCCCCTGCGCGTAGCTCTTTTGACTTTACTGCTATAATTTTGTACCTGCTGTTGCACTTAATATGAGAAAAGAATATTGGAAACAGCTTGAATAACCGCATGTATCTGACCCATAAGTAAGGCAACTCCAGTGATAAAAAGGTGAGGACAAGAGTTAAGTTGGATTTACCTGAATGCCATATTATTTTGCTTTGAGGGGTAGTTGTACGTGTGCGGCATATACATATTGCAAGCTCTTCAAAATCCTGCTGGTATCAATCCATTTCTTGAAACCATTCAGTGTCTTGTCTACCAATACTTCTTCTGCTATACAGGGGCGGATCCAGGGGGGGCCCGGGGGGCCCGGGCCCCCCCTTTTTGAAAATCCTGATTTTTTTTTTTTTTTTTTTTTTTTTACCGCGTTCGAAGGAAAGGGCCCCATGCGTGATCAGTGGCGTAGCTACGGGGGGCCTGAAATTGCAGGCATGAGATCCATATTTTCAGGCTAGGTACATGCTGCTTAGAATACTCGGGAAGTGCCGTTTCCGGCCATCTGGGGGTTTGTAAAGCCAAAAATTTTCTTGTACGCTCCGCGCCAACCGATGATGGCGCTCCGCTTAGATAGTCTTACGTTCAGGTGCGGCTGGACCAGTCAGATCCCCCCCCCCCCCTGTCACAAATCCTGCATCCGCCCCTGATATGTCATTGAATATTCCACAAAACAACTTTTTATGTCCACGAATCCGTCGAAAAACATGATTTTCACTACTGGTTGAGATATAAAATATTGGGAATTCTGAATTTCCTGCAAACATGCGGCTGTGCCTATTCAATACTCACTACTGTATCGCCTTAAAAAATGATGAGTGGAAATAGTTTCTCCAGGACCGTATCGTATCGTGGGTATCGAGTGCGTCTGATATACGAACGTACGTAGTAGTACGTACGTACGTACGTCTATGATGATATGCACTGTACTGTACTGATAAAAACATAGGTGAATTTCACTCCATGGGAGTGATCACTGAGCACATTCCGGTATAAGAGTGAATTTCCACTCCATTGGAGTAAATCTTAACTCCTAATAGAGTTATATTCACTCATATTAGGAGTGAGGGTTAACTCCAATAGAGTGAAATTTCACTCTTAATTTGAAGTGCGCCGAGTGATCACTCCAATGGAATGAAATCCACTCATTTGTTTTTAGAGTGTTGCTAGATATATGAAGAAGAAATTTACATACCAATGCATGTTATCGGTCATCGATTGGCACAAAAAGCCAGATTCTGATGACAGCTGCCTCAAGAAACCCAATAAATGGCCTAATAAGCACCGAGCCACCAATGTGGACCATTACCGAAACATCGATGCGTGTTAGTCTTCCACCCCCTTCCTCTAATGCTATTTAAGTCCACATGTGGGCATATCCTGCAAATCTACCGGTAGCCCACAGGGGTTTGAGTTGGGAGAAAGGCCTTGACAGCTTGAAAGGACAAATGATGCCAACTTCCCTCAAGTTAAAAGTCTGGCTGAGTTGGCAAGGCCAGTCAGCATGAAAGAGAAAAAACTTTTTTGCATTTCTGTCACCAAAGTTGCACATCTTTTTGGTTGCTATTTTGCCTCACAGGTGCCATCTCCTGCGATCTGGGGGGTGCTGAAATCTCAAATTTTCTCTGTACGCTCCGCGCCAACCAAGGTGGCGCTCCGCTTAGATAGTAAACTCCGCCCCCTCCCCCCACAAGAAAGAACAGCCCCCCATGGCCCCCCACTCAAAAAATCCTAGCTACGCCACTGTGCGTGTAATTTTTTGTAAAATAAATTTGCAAAAAGAGTACACCATCATTCTGATAAAGTGAAGGTGAGAGGGGCACTCTGACTGCATCAATAGTCTCCATCTGGAAGGGGGCATCCAAGATGAAATGGCCTGGAGTAGCCTGGTAAAAAGTAGTTTGCATCATCACCTACTCCCCTAAGACGTAAATCCCAGCTCATTGCTCGAAATTGCAAATATATGCCCGGCAAACCATGAATACATGATTTATTGGAAATAAATTTTACTCCAAACTTTCACGAAAAGTAGCACCAAATTGCACCGAGGACCTCCATATTTTGTGAAATTTTCCAAAGGGGAGGGGGGCACCCACTCCCCTTAGACCCCTCCCCCAGGACGACGATTAGGCATTTCCCATCTGGGCCCCCCCTTCGGCGAAATCCTGGATCCGCCACTGCTATATGTATTCCATAAACTCCAAGTTCTGTTGAAAATATATTGCATTCTGACTTTTAAGTGTGCTGGATGTGTTGAACTAATTTTCAGCAAGTATCCTCTGATGCTTTTCTTGTCCAAAACAATTTGGAGTACTTCTCTGGGTCTATGTCGATGTAACCATACTTTATATTGTATACAGTAATTAGGTCCTGCCTCGTTTGGCGTTGTTCCAGTGTTGTTCCTATCAAGTAATACAGACGGCGCGCGACAATAATTAATTTGTTGCTGTACACCTAAAAACAAATCTAGACATTATCGCTCTGTCCAACATTACTTCTGCTTCTGTTGGATACTCGTTAAAAACCCCTCTCGGGTATCACAACGAGGACGGTGGTTCGCAGCGCAGCAGTGCTAATAATAACAATCTTGTTAAACACCTCAAGACTAGGGCTCTCCTTAACGGCCGAGGATTGTGTAATCCAGTCTGTTATAGTCCTAGGATAGAAACTATACTGAAAAGCACGATGATTATGTGGAATTTGTGTATAGCTGCCACGCCTCCATGGTTTCAAGAAGGGATTAGTCTCGTTTGGGACTGCAATTAGGCCATTTACAAGTTGGTAAAAGGCATAAGTCTGGCCCTTTTCCTTCTTTCTGTGAGGGGTTCCCACTTCAAAGTCTTCAAGATCTCAGTGACGCTGGATTAACGCTGGGTTATAGGTAGGTTGATGAATATTTATGGTCATTTAACAAACAATAAACTAATCATTAAATGTAAAACATGTTACTATCCTAACTAATGGTAACTCGAGTCAATATCTCTCAACTGTAGTAAATATCAGAATAGAAGTAATTCGTCGCTATTACTAGCACACCTAATGTTATCAGTGTGTATGTTAGTATGGTCCAGGAGGCGACGACCGCCTAACACATGTCATGTAGCCACTAAAAGGTTGTGTTGTTTGTTATATTTCATGATTAATGCAGCCTTTTCATTAGTTATTCTTATGATAATCCAGTGCTAGAGGGCTTCGAAGTTAATTTATGACATGTGTGTTTTACCAGGATGCAAAATTACGAATGATTACAATCACTATTAAAGTCAATACAAAAGGTTGTGGATGAACATGGATGAACATGGATGTACGTACGGTTGCTATACATTGTTACATTAACTAGGGGAGTCCCATAATTATTATTGTCTTCTAAGGAATTCCTCATTCAGGGACCGTCTGAAACTCTGAACAGGTGTGTCATTAGTTTGTGTTGTTTGGGCCCAGTTTACTATGGGGGTAAGGTGCATGAATTTAAGAAGTTTTACCATTGTTTTTCATTTATTTCCTTACACTGATTATATGCGAAATGGAGACCGAGATAAGAATGAGATAGAATTGGCTGCATTGGACGTCACTGTCTCAATTTGAGTATAACTTAAAACGACATATATTTCCATAACTCTTGCCATCAGAATCCATCACTGATCAAATTTGCAGTGGACAACAACGAACGTTTTAGCAGCATATTCATAGGTTGGTTTTCCAAAGCTGGTGAAATTTTCCCTGAAAGGGAATCGTATCTCAGAAAACTAAACTAGTTTTTAAGTGTCTCTTGTTTTTAAATAAATAGTGAATCCTTAATTTAGAAATTAGAAGGGGCTAATCTTTGTATGCATAAAGGTTACAATACCAATCAACCTTTTTCTCCCTTTATAATTAAATTACAATAAATAATGATAAAGAAACATGTTTCAAATGAATGACTAATAGATGATCTAAGTTTTTCCTTCATAGCAGTTATTGAGTTTAAAATGATGAGAAACGATTTTAATCATCTTCAAAGAGCTAAAATGGTAATATAATAACTGAGTTATGTTCTATAAATAATGTATCCAGTGTTTACTGATTCAAAAATTTGAGTCATCTATCTCACATGTTATGACAAATACATGAAGCTCACAATACCGATGTACTTCTTCTTGTATAATGGCTATGTCACTGATTTTAAGGACACACATGGGATGACCTGGTCCTTGCTAAAGTTGATAAGTAAAACATAGTCACTATATAATAATAAAGTTCTTCTTAATGTTCCTTTTTCCTCTTTTCTTAACATGGACTTTCTAAAAACAACATAATGCCATTGTCTGTTTGCTTTCTTTATTCCAATCATCATTACAAGTATGAGACTTCCAAAGAAATTAAAACAACAACAAGTTTGGAAAACGAAATGTTTTCTGGTTCTGATGGGTAAGATTCTAGCTATGAGAGATAAAAAACAGTTTAATGTCACTCACCAATTGATCTTACCAACACAGAACTTAAAGCTGGGACAAGCTTTCATGTCAAACTATGCAGCTAGTCTTCCATATTCAGTAATTTCTTGAAAGAACTAAACATATTCACCTCTTTCATGCAACTCTTCTCTGATGAGGCTGAAACACAAGTCTACACATCTTCACCCTTACAAAAACTTTCTTGTTTTTTTTTGTATGATCGAAGAGTTGTTAAGACAATAGAAAAACCCAGGGGATAGCAGTTTAGAGATCTCTTTGATTACTAGGCTGTTACTGGAAGCATTCAAACAACAGTGTCTCTCCATTCACTTCTTGATGGTACCACGAAAATGTTCCTTATCAGAAAGAGCAAGCTGTCTTCATCACCATTCACTTGTTTAAGAAACATCAATATTGCACTTTCTCTACCAAAGTCAGCTTTGACTAGCCTAACACTTGTTTGCAATACCAGGATCATAACACTAGCCTTCTTCACCATACCAGTCTCTTGTTTGTAACAGATCATTATCAATCCCATGCTTCTTATCACTGGCTATGCCTTGGGAAGCATCATGACATACATTAAGCATTTAAAAACCAATCACTTGTTTATAACAAAGCATCGTTCCCATGCTTTTGATCACTGGCTAGGCCTTGGTAAGCATTTGGTCATGAAATGAGCCTTTAAATACCAGTCACTTGCTTCACAGTGCCAGTGTATCTCGCAGTAGCTTCCGAACAGCAGCTCCAACAGATGCATTGGTCGGCCCAGAGTTTTGACAAGAAATCTGGTAGATATTAAATGAAAAATGATTGGGACTCCTGATGCAGGGTGATAGTTTCATTGATTGTAGGAAGTGGAAAAGGGTTAGGCTAGTGGAATATCCAATCCATTTAGTACTTTATTAATATAGGCAAGAACAGAGATACAGGTAATGCATACACATTTAAACATTTCAGAGTGACAAATGTTTCTCAAGAACTGTGTGCTTCTATATCTCTTAAACATAAGTCACAAAGAATTCTGCTCTGTTTAAGTTTATGCTTTTTAATTTACAACATCTAGTCTTCTTCTGGTTTTAAATAACCACAGCAACAGCGAAGAGAGTTAAACCCAATAAACACACAAAACAGCTTCTTGTTCAGTCAGTTGCTTCATGAAGGTATTTCTTACCCCTGAGTCTGTGGGACATGACTCCTTTTAAACAGTCAAGTTGAGGATGGCTTAGGGTTAAAATCACTTTAGTCTATAGCAGTACTTTGACTTTAATGATTTGACTGGCCAAGTAGTCTTGAATAGCAAAAACTTGACTTTGTGTAGCTTGTACTTCAACAGGACTTTCTGAATATCATGGAGCGTACATCAATGAAAGATTAGATTCAAAGAGACACTGACCGTTGTGTGATGTGTCACAGACTGAGTAACCCCTAAAAGAAACATTGTGGTCAGTAGAACATGAGTGTGTTTACCTGATTCAGATTTAAGTCTTTTAATTATGATATATGCTGAGTAGTCAAGAAGGATATAAATAAGCAAATACAAAAAGCATAATGAGAACAAGCAGGATTAACTTACTTGGTTTCTAGTATCATAATGACTCTATAATAAAGAAACCACAGATGATTACCTTGAATAAGAATGGCTGCACATCTGGACAGGTGGTGTCGAAGACTGTATCCAACAGAGCTTGATTAGGAGCCTTTGGAATGTAATCATTTCTGTTCATCGCTTCTACGATGCATATTATCTATCAAAGACATATTATAAAGGAAGATTGCATTCAGGTTATGTGGGAATTATACAGCGTATGAGATACAAAATAGATGTGTAGTGAATAATGTTCAAGGGATAATAGCACACACTATATAAAGTAAATATAAAGTTAATACACAATTAAATTTAAAAAAAAAACATTAAGCAATATTGATTAGCACATGAAGAACAGAATTGAGTAACTGATGAAGTTATTTTATTTTATTTTATGAAAAAATTGTATTGAATAATATACAAGGAATAATTACACACATTAAGTAAATCTAAAGTTAATACACAATTAAAAAAAAAATATTAAGCAATATTGATTAGCACATGAGGAAGTGCATTGAGTTACTAATTTTATTTAATAAAATGTTAAAAAGGTTCATGACTGCAGTGTTTAAATTCAAATCATATATAATTCATCAGGCAAAAGTATGACAGGTCTGTATGTTACAATGGTGACTAGTGGGAACAGCTGTGTAGGACATTCATGTATTCTGCTATAGTCTCACACAATAGGCACTGCTTACATAACCTCTATTGTTGGAATAAGACTTCAGGCAGTGGAGTTTGAAGCTACAAGAAAGTTTCTTTGTGATTCAGGCGCCTAAAATATGTCGAATGAGGTAAGAAGAATTACTGGGCAGTACCTTAGCATTCAGGATTTCTCCAAGCTTTTCCCTGTATGCTTGCCTCTCTGTATGAATAAAAAATACAACAGTGGGGTCAAATGTCAATTAAAAAAGGCTTTGGTGTGTGGTCGACCTTTGTTCTCAACATCAGTAATGGCACAGTATATATTTATTCAGGCAATATTTGAAAGGGATTCCACTTTCCTCTGGTTGTCCCTTGGCAACCACACCTATATTAACATATTGGTTCTCCAAACAGCAAATTATGCAAGGCCAGGGCACACATCCTACCCCTCCCTCCCAAATGCTGACTACAGTACCACACCAATTGTAGCAATGCCTTGTAAAATGTAAATATATCTGCACTAGTGACATAACTTTACAAGTTGCCCGTCCTTTAACTGTTTGTGCCCCAACATGGCTCCCTATCTTCCTTGTCCCTGCTCAGAATATCTGTCTACAAGCATGTATGGCTCAATATATGTCTCCTTCATGAATATGCAATGATCTTCTGCAGGACACAAATAAGAGTCTCTTCACTCCATCATCTTCTTCACTACAAGAATCTTGTTTAACTTCACAATGATAAACATATAACAACTACCAGACATTAGAGTATATATAAACCTCTTCTCAGTCAAGGTGTACAGTACTTGTTAGTTTGAGCACGTTGGCAAATCACCACAAAAAGAAATTGACAACACAAAAGTAAGGAAGTTAAAATGAAAATAAGAATAAAATTGGCCAGTGATATCACTTTCGATACTAGAGCTCACGCTTCTCAAGGAATGTTCTCACCTTCACGAAACATTTATACTAGTTGGACAAACAATACTAAAATGTAGAGCATTTGTCTTCACTTACCTTGCTCGTTAGACAGCGATATGACGTTAATCTTCAAAGTCCAAACTTCCCAAGGAATGCTCTCATCAGGAAAAGGCCATCTGTTCTTCTTCTTCTGATAGAGCTCCAAGGAAATCTATCAAATAATGGAAATGAATATTATTATTTCTCAAAGTTTAGGTTCTTTTCTGTTTTCTGCTTTCTGTGAATAGTTTTAAAATTCTTGTGTGTACAGCTTGCTCTTATTCGTCTGAACTGGTCTTTACAAATTTTCTCAAATACTGTTGTAAGATATTGCATTTTCATCAGTAAAAAACATGGCACTTCACGCTAGTAAGATTTTAGTCACATCATATAAAGCAAAACTTAACTGAACTTTCACTTTTAATTATTTATACAAGGAAAGGAAATGAAACGAGGCCAGTTGCAGAACCCTACTTAACTGAGTTGAACTTAACAGTGCATAGCTATTAAAACCTTTTCTCCACTGCCTGTTTACACAGGTGAATCAATTGGGACCTGAGACGTATCTTGTACATATAGTTGCATGCCCTGGTTTTTAGCTGCACACTATGGGAAGTCCCCTGGGGAACACATAATTATTGCACAGTGAAGAGTGACTGTTTGAATTGTGCAAACTTGGATTTTAGGTGAGACAAACTACCAATGACCAACAGTTAACTGTTATAAAGTCATGTCAGAAGGTCTTGCTAAGACTGGTCATTATGCTGTGTCCTTGGGCAAGGCACTTTATCTCCATTGATAGAGACTTTTTACCTTACGTTTTATTAATATTGGTTATTTAAATTTCATGGATTTTCACCACCAATGCCAACATCACTGCGTCGAATCCTACAGCTGGAAAACTTTAATACAGTCGTCATAGCAACAGAGAAACCCACCTGTCCACTTTGGAGACCTGCGTTGACATCTGTGGATCGTGGATCTTTAAATGCTGAGACTTCTCGTCGGAGGTTTTTGTCTAAAGTTGGAGAGTTGCATCTGACCTGTGAGGGGAAAATTTGAGGGATTTGTGAATTTTATGTCAAATAAATACATTTTATGTTTGTGGTTTTCAATCAGACTTGGGGTATGAGTACAAACAGAATCAATATGACTATGAGTACATGTTTGACACTAGAGTTTCTTTATGTGACAAGTTATAAAAGAAGGATCTTGTAAAATTCATGTTGACGAGTATGGGTAAGGTAAATTTGCTAACATAACAATACCAGAATAGTCCAACCACAAATCTGGTTTTAATTCTGCCATCAGTTTACATTAATGCACTGATTGCATGTTTGGTTCATAATGTACTACTCTATAAGTCGTAACACTACTGCATGCTGTTAAACTGTAGCCTGACTGTGGATCCAAGATTTAATTAAACAGGAGAATGTGCCTGTGGGAATTAGGGGCAGTGCAGTACTCAATGATATATTGTAGTGTTTACAGTTAAACAGTAAAATAATACCTATGGGTGTGTAAGGGGCAGTCCAGTACTCAATGACTACTGCATTGTCTAGGGCATACAGTAAAGTAATACCTCTGGGTGTGTACAGTAAGGAGCAGTGCAGTACTTAATGACTACTGTAGTGTCTACAGTTATACAGTAAAGTAATACCTCTGGGTGTGTAGGGGAGCAGTGCAATACTCAATGACTACTGTATTGTCTACAGTTATACAGTACAGTAACACCTCTGGGTGTGTAAGGGGCAGTGCAGTACTCAGTGACTACTGTATTGTCTAGGGCATACAGTTATACAGTGAAGTAATACATCTGGGTGTGTAAGGCACAGTGCAGTACTCAATGACTAGGCTACTGAAGTAGCTACACTAATACAGTAAAGCATTACCTCTGAGTGTGTAAGAGCAGTGCAGTACTCAATGACTAGGCTACTGAAGTAGCTACAGTTAAACAGTAAAGTAATACCTCTGGGTGTGTAAGGGGCAGTGCAGTACTCAATGACTACTGAATTGTCTAGGGCATACAGTTATACAGTAAAGTAATACCTCTGGGTGTGTAAGGGGCAGTCCAGTACTCAATGACTACTATATTGTCTAGGGCATACAGTAAAGTAATACCTCTGGGTGTGTAAGGAGCAGTGCAGTACTTAATGACTACTGTAGTGTCTACAGTTATACAGTACAGTAATACTTCTGAGTGTGTAAGGGCAGTGCAGTACTCAATGACTACTGTATTGTCTACAGTTATACAGTACAGTAATCTTTCTGGGTGTGTTAGGGGCAGTGCAGTACTCAATGACTATTGTAGTGTTTACAGTTAAACAGTAAAGTAATACCTCTGGGTGTGTAAGGGGCAGTCCAGTACTCAATGACTACTGTATTATACTGTCTAGGGCATACAGTAAAATAATACATCTGGTGTGTAAGGAGCAGTGCAGTACTTAATGACTACTGTAGTGTCTACAGTTATACAGTACAGTAATACTTCTGAGTGTGTAAGGGGCAGTGCAGTACTCAATGACTATTGCAGTGTTTACAGTTAAACAGTAAAGTAATACCTCTGCGTGTTTAAGAGGCAGTGCAGTACTCAATGACTACTGTATTGTCTATGTTATACAGTACAGTAATACCTCTGGGTGTGTAAGGGGCAGTCCAGTACTCAATGACTACTGTATTGTCTAGGGCATACAGTTATACAGTAAAGTAATACCTCTGGGTGTGTAGGGGAGCAGTGCGGTACTCAATGACTACTGTAGTGTTTAGAGTTATACAGTAAAGTAATACCTATGGGTGTGTAAGGGCAAGGGCGGCGGAAGCACTTTTAATCTGGGGGGGGCACCAACATCAAAGGGCACTTTGCAGAAATTCGATTAGATGCAGCCTTATATTACCTTTATAAGTCTTATTGTATTATCTTATTTGCGTATACACATCACTCCATCAACACCCCCCCCCCCCCCCACCTTCAAGGAAAATATGCATACTAGCACTGCAATATCCAATGTGCAAATTGGAAAACAAGGAACAAGTTTTCTTTTGAGACAAAATGAGGTGAAAATCATGCTAGTTGCTTATGTAGGAATCTTCGAATTAGAGTTTATTTCTTATTAATATCTTAACAATTTATTCCATTCGAAATAGCTTTGAGTTTGACCCACAGTAATTCATTAAAAGTCAGGGGCTTAGCCAGGATTTGCACAGTTGTATGCACGACTATCTGAGCGGAGCGCCACCATCGGTTGGCGCGGAGCGAACAATAACATTTTTGGTTTTACAAACCCCTCAGATGGCCGGAAACGGCCCTCCCGAGTGTTCATTCTGGTTCCCTGGCCTCTTGCTAACTTGAGACACCTCAATTTTTATGTAGAAAAAGGGCACAGTTTTAACCTGAGGAAAAGTGGGGGGGCACGTGCCCCCTGTGCCCCCCCCCGTTCCGCCGCCCTTGTGTAAGGGGCAGTCCAGTAGTCAATGACTCCTGTATTGTCTAGGGCATACAGTAAAGTAAAACCTCTGGGTTTGTAAGGAGCAGTGCAGTACTCAATGACTGTATACTGTACATAGTGTCTACATTTATACAGTACAGTAATACCTCTGGTTGTGTAAGGAGCAGCGCAGGAATGACTACTGTATCGTCTACAGTTATGCAGTACAGTAATCTTTCTGGGTGCGGGTTGTTGAAGTGGACTATCGATATATATCTATATGTAGGGGGATCTGGAAATCATCCGTCAAACAGAATTAAGTTTTTAGTTGTGCAATTGTGAATTATGAGGGATATAAAGGCTGTAAAATTAGGTCTTAAGATCAGATACATACAAGGCTTGTGCCAATATCTACTTTTAATTAGTCTGTGGTGTTTAAAAGTGGAGATGGAGTCATAGGCGTAGGAGCCTCATTTGATTTGGGGGGGCTGTAACGACTTGCCCGAAAAATATAACCAAAATTTTTCGCGCGCAGCGCGCGTTTCGCATGTTAATGTGCTTATCATAGGCATTCTTCGGTTATTACATCACATGCCAATAACAAACAATCATTTTCCGTGTTTTTACCCTTCCATATTGGTTAGAGTTATTGGGGAAGTCGTTACAACAATAATGATAATAATATAAGTTTAACCATTGAAAAACACATTGCAAATTCTTCTTCTTTTCAGTAGGTGCCAGTGGCGGAGCTATAGGGGTAGTGGTCAGGGGGGAGAGAATGGTCTGTAGGGGCGCTTTCTCGACACTATCTAAGCGGAGCGCCACCACAGGTTGGCGCGGAGCGTAAATTTTTTGAGTAAAGATACTCCCTAGATCGCCGGAAATGACCCTTTCCAGGCCTTGCTAATTTCAAGATAAACGAAGAATAAATAGGTGTCATCGCCATTTGTCAGAAAATTGCACCAACAAAATGTGACAAATGTCAAAGGTATTTGAGAGCGCAATAAAAAGTCAATAATCGCGAATAAGCAAAGAGTGGTAAAAAGCTGAAAAGGGCACCAGCAGTCCATTTGAGTCCGTCAGAGGGGCATCCGCCCCCTCTGACTGTATGGACGCTCCGTCACTGGTAGGTGCCCGAAAAATTCTCAGCATATTGCCCGAATTTTCACCAAAAATTTGAAAAACACATTGCAAATTATTATTCTTTCAGTAGATGCCAGAAAAATTCTCAGCATATTGCCGAATTTTACCCCCAAAAAATGAAAAACACACTGCAAATTATTATTCTTCGGCAGTAGGTGCCCGAAAAATTCTCAGCATATTGCCCGAATTTTCACCAAAAATTATGGTTGGGGGGGCTGCAGCCCCCCCAGCCCCCCGCCTCCTACGCCTATGGATGGAGTACACCCCCACCACCCTACCACCAACCCTGCCTCTGGATATATGCTGCACCCAATTGTATGGAGGTTGCAACGGACATCTGAAGGATCTATCAGTGTTCGACTATATAGCTCTTTTACACACATACCAAAGATAATGAAACATGTATGAATATTTTACTTACATATGTCAAATCAACAAAGTCACAATCAGTCTCCACCACACCGACAGTACCGATGAGGAAAGCACCTTCCTGTTTGTAGTGAAACTGAAAGAACAATTTAAAGGTAATGTACGGATGTATTATTGAAAAAGTGTATAACTCAGTACAGGAAACATTGCTGTAATATGAGTACATGTACAGACATCTCACTACATGTCTACAGTATTAAAGTAATAACAAGTTACAGAAATGGAAAATTTGAAGTGTTCCTGTACCTTTCCTGTTGTTCTGTGTTATTTACAAATTGTATAACTCAGTACAGGCAACATTGCTGTAATATGAGTACATGTACAGACATCTCACTCCATGCCTACAGTACAGTAATAACAAGTTACACACAGAAATGGAAAATTAGAAGTGTTCATGTACCTTTCCTGTGGTTCTGTGCTATTTACAAAGTGTGTAACTCAGTACAGGCAATATTGCTGTTATACGAGTACATGTACAGACATCTCACTACATGTCTACAGTACAGTTAAAACAAGTTACACATAGAAATGGAAACTTGGGAAGTGTTCCTGTACCTTTCCTGTGGTTCTGTGTTATTTACAAAGTGTGTAACTCAGTACAGGCAACATTGCTGTAATATGAGTACATGTACAGACATCTCACTACATGTCTACAGTACAGTAATAACAAGTTACACACAGAAATGGAAAATTGGGATGTGTTCCTGTACCTTTCCTGTGGTTCTGTGTTATTTAAAAAGTGTGTGACTCAGTACAGGCAACATTGCTGTAATATGAGTACATTTTCAGACATCTTACTACATGACTACAGTACAGTAAGAAAGTTACACACATAAATGGATAATTGGAAGTGTTCCTGTACCTTTCCTGTGGTTCTGTGTTATTTACAAAGTCTATAACTCAGAACAGGCAACATTGCTGTAATAAGAGTACATGTACAGACATCTCACTACATGTCTTCAGTGCAGTAAGAGTGTTACACACAGAAATGGAAAGATTGAAGTGTTCCTTACCTTTCCTGTGGTTCTGTGGAAAAGTATGGTATGAAAGATGCTGTTGACAACCTCCTCTAGCTGCTTACTCTCAACAGTCTGCAAAAAAGAGAAGAAATGAATGAGAACAAGATCCACAATAAAATGGAAATCAATGCAAAACAATAAATTGTTGGACTTGAAACACATCATTTATAAGCTTGGTTAAGGTGAGAAGGATGGGCTAACAAATTACCAACAATGTGTGTTTAGGACCAGTGCGGTGTCTCACACTGACAGAAAGGAACATACAGTATAACCATTGGTTCAATGTGATGATACAGCACTCCCACTGTTCCTTCCTTAACATTATTACATAACAGTATAGTATGACCGCATTCCCATTGAGGTCATTTCCCCTATCACCACCCCCCTCACCCATAGGTACTGTATTGTTTTTATTTAAATATAAACTAAAGAATAACATTTGATGAACCCCCAGTCCCGATGCGCCCTCTAAAGCTAACAACTAGAGCATCCAATCGCAGTGGACCCTATTATTGCACAATAAGCACAAGCCCAGGATGTTCAATAAATAAGTACAAGTTAACCTAACATAACATTATTCATATAGGCCCTCCTGTTACGTGTATGGCAATACTTCATTAAATAAGCACAAGCTAACCTAACAAAGCCTAGACCAAATGTCAATCATATAGGCCCCCCCTGTTATACAAGAACTGCAATTCTTTGCAGGATGCAAGATTAGTCAGATTGAATATGGTTGCAAATCTCGGTGGCCGAAAACATAATTTAATGGTCTATCGACATTTGCTGAAACTTACAGAACTGTAAAGCAACAGTCAAGGTGTCAGTCCATAAACATTACAACCTGAAATTTACAGAACTAAAGTGTTTGAGATTGTATGTTGTACTGCTGTTTATTTTATATACTTGTTTCTCAATAGGGTCAGCATTGTGCTTTTTGTACATCACATTTACATACATGTTTATTGAGGGCAGGGTAACTTACGGCAGGGAGGTATTAAAAAAGGAAAATTCAGTTCCAGGGAGGGCGGGCCTGAACAATCACAGATGATGTACAGTACAGTACATCCAGAAAGGAATAATTTTTTTACTTTAAGCAATTAAAAAACTCTGCGCACATTCAAACTTATCAATGTCAATGTGTTAACTCTCATACCTGCAATGCTTTAAAATGACTTACAGTCAACAGTATCATGGTACTGTTTATTGTGTTATTTATATCACTAAGTAGTACTGTAACTCCTAAGTAGGTTTAATAACAACCAATTAAATCAATATATTGTTCTCTTACTAGTGTCGAGAACAAACTTAAAGACTATATCTATAACCATGAACAATCTATATATCGCAACTTTCTATTTCTATAATATATCTCTTTAACTATACTTTGTAAATATTATTGCTATGGAGATGGAATTCTTGGGCGTGAGCCAGTGAAAGTCCGAAAGTTGGTGCTTATGTAGGTCAGGCAGGATGAAGGAGAGATAAGGGGAGATGGGGGTCAAGAGGGGTTAGAGATGTGTGTGTGTGTTTCTACAGTATGCTATATGTACAGACTACTTATGATATTGTGTGAGAGGAAGGGAGTTCACTGTTCACTTTGACTTTGACTTGGAATATTGGCTTGTGTTGTTGTGCTGGCTGTTGGGAAAATGAAGGGTGTGGCTGAGTGAAGTGACTGCAAACTGATAGAGACCTGAGAGATTGAGTGAAGGAGTTTGGGACTGGAGTAGTGAAGGAATAAAAGTCACAGAACATTATAAATATTCTCTATTCTTATCTTTGGAATTCCACGCTTCCACATGAAACTTTGCAGCTTTGTCGGGATTAAACTAACATCGATCCTCTACTCGACAAATTGGTAGCAGAGCGAGGTTTGTAAAAGTCTGATCAAGAACAGTTTCCGAAGGTAAGAAGAGAAGAGAGAGAGAGAGAGAGAGAATAAAGAGAGATAGGCTATACTATAGAAATCCATGCTAGGAATTCTTAGCCCAATATAGGCCTATCAAATAAGAAAAAGCAATTGCCTATGAAAATGCAGCCATGTAATAAATGTGAGAGAGAGACAGAAGACGGCATTGATTGTGATCACTGTAAGAAATGGTGGTGCTGTGTCTGCATAAATGACCCAATAAGTGACATCATTACAGAAAAGCTATATCATGCTTTAAATGATTTGGAGCAGTTTTCTTGGGTGTGTGAAGATTGTGGTGGTGGCAATTTACTGGCCCAGCTGGTCCAAAATGGCACATTCACAGTGATTCAACTTAGCCAGTATGGATGCAATCTTAAAGTCCTAAACGAAATAAATGGTGCCACTGCTCAGCCTGATGCATCAAGGCTAAGAAGCCAGTCCAAATATCAAAATACCATGTCTACACCGGAGGTCCCAGGGGACAGAGTCCCGAAGGCAACCCCTTCTGAAAGTTCCATGAAATCCCAAGGGGATATGACAGGTCATTTACTACAGATTTTGCTACAGTCACAACAACAGATGCAACAATTATTTGAAAGTCAACAACGCTCCCAGGAGCACATGCAACAAATTATACAGATGCAGCAACAGGCCAATCAACAAAATCAGTCACAAACAATGCAGCTCCTTCAAGAAATTAAAGATCAAAGAACTTTAGACCAAGAAAGGTTGATTGAAACTATCCAAAATCCAACGTCCAGCTCACCACAAGGAACCATAGGTGGACAGTCAGTTCGGTCACCAATAATGACCAAGCTTCCTAAAATCCAGTTGCCAACATTTGCGGGTGAAATTCTCAAATGGCCTAATTTTTGGGAGTCTTTTGAGATTAATGTAGACAGCCAACCACAGTTGAGTAACAAACAAAAGCTAGATTATCTCCTTCAACTCTTGACTGGTCCTGCCTACGATAAAATCAAAGGACTGGGCCTAGAAGGAAACAAGTATGTAGATGCAGTTGCCATATTAAAGGAGCAGTATGGTGATAAAATGCACCAGAAAAGGGCCCTCTGGAACAGCCTCCATTCAATAAAACAAGTGAGAGAGAATATGGGAAATCTAGAAAAGTTTGTTGATGAGACCAATGCTCTCACAGTGGCCTTAAAGAGGCAGGGTGTACCAGATGAAGCTCTCAATGCTTATGTACCAGAATTGACAGACAAGCTGCCAAGGTCCTTGACCATTGAAATGAATAAGATGAGATTCCTCCAAAACAAACACAAAAAAGAACAGTCCATGCAAGAATTTTTGGACTTCCTAAAGAATTTCCATTTGCTAGCCATAACAACTGGAAATACCAGTAAAAAAAGAGAATCAAAAGAGGAATCTAGTGATCCAATCCAACAACCAACAAACAAACTGCCTACTGCAAATTTTGCTCAAGATGCTTCCCAAGTGTACAGACGACCATGTTTGTTTTGTGGTAAAGGCAACCACTGGAGTGATGAATGTCGGAAAGTGACCGACATAAGAAAACGACGTGAGATGGTCCAAAAAGAAAATCGTTGTTTCAAATGCTTAAATAAAGGCCATCTATTCAAAGATTGCAAAAGAAAGAAGCCATGTTTTCACTGTAAAGATGTGAATCATAATTCAGCATTATGCTTCAAGAAAAAAGTTGAGCAGCCAACGCATCTTAATGTCCAAATTGAAGAAGAAAAGAAACAAAATGAAATCGAAAAGGTGCAGATTGATGGCTACTTAACAGCTAGTCGACAAGAACATGGGATTATCATGGCAGCTTTCAAATATCCAATCACTAATCCAGTGACCAAAGAAAGAAAACATATGCATGTTTTTCTAGATACAGGGGCAAAAGTAACCTGTATTAGTGCAGAGGCAGCTGAAAGATTGAATTTGAGATCACAGAAGAAGGTAACATTGGAAACCTCAAGATTTAACACAGATCAGGCTGAAACAGTGGTGGCAGGAATGGTGGAATTAGAATTAAATGGGCCTAGAGGTTTTAAGCTTGATATCGAGGCCTACAGTATCCCTAAAATGGCTCCACCAATGGGATTAGAGGCAATTCATTTCGATAAAGCTACCTGGAAGAAAATTCAGGCTTTGAATCCTCTCAACATACCACCTAACTCGAGCAAATCAATGCCAATTGACATCATTATCGGGATCGATTACTGGTATGATCTTATGGGTGCTGGTTTGCCTATAACAGCTATTCAAGATAGCCTAGTAGTCCACCACTCACCACTGGGAAATATCCTTTGCGGAAAGGCTAAAAAGATGACAGATCCAAAATCTGATAAAAGAGAAGTTGATCCATTTATCAACAAGCAACCATTGAAAGTAAATCAAATGTTATGCCTGAGTAAGAAGGAAGACCCCATACAGCAATTATGGGATCTAGAAACTATTGGAATCCAATCCGATGATCTCAGTCAGGCACAAAAAGATGAGGAAATCCTACAACGATTCAAAGATACCGTCCAGTATGAAAATGGTCGATATACCGTGGGTTTCCCTTGGAAGGATGATAAGATCGTTTTGTCAAGCAATTTCAGTACTGCCAAAGGGCGACTTTCATCCACACTAAAGAGTCTGTGTCCATCTGGGGAACCAACTCCTAGGTTCCAGAAATACAATCAAATCATTGAAGATCAGCTGCAGGCTGGTATAGTTGAAGCAGTGACATCCAAACAACCAGACGGTCCTAGAGTACACTACATTCCCCATTTAGCAGTAAATAGGGAAGACAAGGCAACTACCAAACTAAGAGTGGTGTACGATGCCAGTGCAAAAACAAAAAAGGAAAAGAAGTGTCTAAACGACATAATGCATGCTGGTCCGTGTTTGCTCAAAGACCTTGCAGGTCTGTTGATACGTTTCCGACTACCAAAGATTGCAATGGTGTCAGATATTGAGAAAGCTTTCCTTCAGGTGGGACTAAGATTGGAAGATAGAGATGCGACACGATTTCTGTGGCTGAAAGACCATACAATGCCTATCATCGATGGCAATATACAAGTGTACCGTTTCTCCAGAATTCCTTTTGGAATTGTCGCTTCACCCTACTTGCTGGGGGCTACGATCAACTTCCATCTAGATAAAAATCCTGGTGATGTCAGCAATCAAATCAAGAACAACGTGTACGTCGACAATGTGATCATCGGCTCAAACAGCGTTCAGGAAGCTGTAAAGCTATACCAAGAAGCAAAACAGCTGTTTGACAATGCTTCAATGAATCTGAGAGAATGGCTCTCCAACAGCAAAGAATTCAACCAAATGCTGCCAGAGAAAGACAGGGCAAAGGGCACGGAAGTCAGCGTGCTTGGGATGCTTTGGGACATCCAAGTGGATACAATCAAAACTAAGTTGATTGTAGATGATCTTGAGAAGACTACAAAAAGATCTACTCTTCAACAATTGGCAAAGATATTTGATCCACTGGGTTTTCTAAGTCCTATAACTATCAGAGGAAAGATACTCCACCAAGAAATGTGGAAAGAGAAATTCGACTGGGATGATCCCTTGCCAGAAGACTATGTGGTCAAGTGGAAGGCTCTTCAAAGGGAGCTTGTAGGAGCGAAGAAATTTAGTATCCCAAGATGGATCCTAAGTGGTGAGATGATCCCAGTACAACTAATTTGCTTCACTGATGCAAGTCTTGAAGCTTATTCTGCCTGTGTCTATGTTAGACAGAAGGTAGCATCTACCGTGAAGTGCAGTCTGATATTTGCCAAAGCCCGTGTTGCTCCTATTAAACGAAAAATGACTCTTCCCCAGCTGGAGCTCACTGCAGCACTGATTGGATCTAGAGCTATGAGATTTGTAGAGAAAGAGCTGCACTACCCAGTGAGTAGAAAATTTTTGTGGAGTGATTCACAAATCACCCTACATTGGATTAATTCTGAGAAGGAGCTTCCAGCATATGTCCAAAGAAGGACCCAAGAGATTGTCGGTAAAGGTGACATTACATTCAACTATGTGGATACAAAGGAGAATCCAGCCGACCTGGCAACAAGAGGCATTTCAGCAAAAAGTCTGAAAGAGTCAAACTGGTTGACCGGTCCTAAGTGGACCATCCGAGAGGAGATCTATTGGCCCAAATGGTCACCAGGTCAAAAAGAGCAAAACTTGCCATTGGTACTCAATAAGGGCAACAAAGAAAAAGAAAAATCCTATCTAAGGCAAGAAGCCCATCTGATGAGTACATGTGGAGAGGTGTCAACCCCATTTGGCATTGATGTCAGCCGATACGGAAACATCGGAAAGCTGATGAGAGTTACAGCATATTGTCATCGTTTCATCAACCTATGCCTCAAAAGGGATATTCCTGATACCAAAGCAGTCACAGTTAAAGAACTGCAATACGCCAGAAATCAATGGATCCAGGTTGTCCAACAACAAGGTTTTAACGAAGAGATAAACCTGCTCAAGAAAGGGGAAAGAAATCAGTTGATCAAACAACTTGATCTGTTTCTAGATGGGGATGTAATTCGTTGCGGTGGGAGGCTTGCAAATGCAAACCTCACAGAGGAAAGTCAATATCCCACCCTTCTTCCTCGTGACAACAAATTCACAACTCTAGTGATCAATAAGGCACATGACAAGGTTTTCCATGCTGGAGCAAGATCCACCTTGGCAGAAGTAAGATTGAGATATTGGATTCCTCATGGACTTACTGAGATAAAAAAGTGTCTAAAGAGATGTCTCATCTGCAGAAGAGTTCAAGGTGGGACATTTAGACCACCTAAGATGGCCCAGTTGCCTGCAGAGAGAGTTCAAAGAGCGCCAGCCTTCAAATACACTGGTTTAGATTATATGGGTCCTCTCTTCATTCGTGAAAAGAAAGACACTGAACATCAAAAACGGTGGATTGCTATATTCACTTGTTTTACTACCAGAGCTGTACATCTGGAATTGATCGGAGATTGTTCAGCCGAGTCAGCAGTTCAAGCTGTGGAACGATTTATTGGGAGGAGAGGAACTCCACACACCATCCTGACAGACAATGCTCTTCAATTTAAGAAAGGAGCAAGTATTCTGCAAGCTATCTGGGGACAAAAGCCAAGTGAGGAAATAAGAGAATGTCTCACTGCCTTTTACTCTGAAAAAGGCATTAATTGGTGCTATATTCCTGAAAGGTCACCCTGGGTTGGCGGCTTCTATGAAAGACTTGTAGATCTGGTGAAAAGAGCCATCAAGAAAACTCTGTGGAAGATGACTATTAAGGATGAAGGTTTGAGAACCCTCATTGCTCAAATTGAGGGAACTCTTAATACCAGACCTCTTCTTCCATTGTCAGCTGATATAAATGATCAGTCTATCCTAACACCTGCAAGTCTGATGGCTCCAATGTGTCAACTGGGTATGCCTCCTTCGAATGAGGACCCTACTGATCCAGATTATGACCCCAATCCTCGAGGAAAGGCAACTCTACTACGTCAATGGAAATTGAGAGAGAAAAAGCTTGATCATTTCTGGAAGATCTGGCAAACACAATACCTACAGGAACTCCGAGAAGCCCACCAAACTCACTTCAGGTTGACCCGTGGTGAAATTTGTCGCCTACCACAGAAAGGTGAAATCTGCCTTATTCGTGAAAGCACCCCGAGAGTCTCCTGGAAAATGGGGAGAGTTACAGATCATGTCCCATCTGCTGATGGTGAGGTGCGATTTGTCAAGGTCAAACTTCCGTCAGGATTCATTACCAAACGAGGCGTTAAAGATCTGGTTCCACTAGAAGCAGACTTCAGCGGAAGTGACGATGACCACACCACGACCCTCCTTTTCATGCCACTTTGTTTGATGGCCCCCGGAGATTGTCGAGAACAAACTTAAAGACTATATCTATAACCATGAACAATCTATATATCGCAACTTTCTATTTCTATAATATATCTCTTTAACTATACTTTGTAAATATTATTGCTATGGAGATGGAATTCTTGGGCGTGAGCCAGTGAAAGTCCGAAAGTTGGTGCTTATGTAGGTCAGGCAGGATGAAGGAGAGATAAGGGGAGATGGGGGTCAAGAGGGGTTAGAGATGTGTGTGTGTGTTTCTACAGTATGCTATATGTACAGACTACTTATGATATTGTGTGAGAGGAAGGGAGTTCACTGTTCACTTTGACTTTGACTTGGAATATTGGCTTGTGTTGTTGTGCTGGCTGTTGGGAAAATGAAGGGTGTGGCTGAGTGAAGTGACTGCAAACTGATAGAGACCTGAGAGATTGAGTGAAGGAGTTTGGGACTGGAGTAGTGAAGGAATAAAAGTCACAGAACATTATAAATATTCTCTATTCTTATCTTTGGAATTCCACGCTTCCACATGAAACTTTGCAGCTTTGTCGGGATTAAACTAACATCGATCCTCTACTCGACAACTAGTTCAAAGACTTGAGATCTGGCATTCATCCTTCTATTAAATTTTCTTCTCCACTGCTCGCCCTGTACGTCTGAGTTAACTGTGCTGCAATAAAAAATTGGAAGTAATAAATTATACTTGCAGATATAAACATGGTCAAAAATATATAGGGATGACATAAAAGTAATTAACACGGCTCTCAAATAAGAAGAGAATCCATTAATGAGATTTACTGTAAACTTCATTTGAAAGGATCAATTTTAACCAACATTATTGACAGCAACCATGATTGTAGTACATTCCAAATGTACTTATCAGTGGCCTACAACAAACCTTATGAGTTGCTATGATCCCATACCCTACACATCTATACTAAAAACACTCTTCTACTTCTCATAAAGATACAGGTACATATCAAGAGTCATCCCACCAGTGGCCTACAGCATACTTTGTGAGTCATTATGATCCTATACCCTACACATCTATACTAAAAACACTCTTCTGCTTCTCATGAAGACACAGGTACATAGCTATACTCATCCCACCAGTGGCCTACAGCATACTTTGTGAGTCATTATGATCCTATACCCTACACATCTATACTAAAAACACTCTTCTGCTTCTCATAAAGATACAGGTACACATAAGAGTCATCCCATCAGTAAGCTGATGGTAAGCAATATTACAGTATCAATAAATTGCCAACCATGTTACTGTGCAGACAGTGCAGTATACACAGTTATTTATTTTGAAGCCATTCTCCCAACCCCTTCCCCCATTCTAAGGGCTGGGACACATCTTAAAGTGCAATATTAATCTTTCAGTCAATGTGCAATTAAGACAAACTGGCTTAAAGCAAGGAGATTGTTGAATAAAGTCTGCAAACTGATAGTATCGGCAATGTTTGGTTTCCAGGTTTACGAAAGTATTGAACCAGCCTCGCTAAATTAGATGTGTTACCCTCTTACTAGTGAACAAAATTGGCCAGTATAAGTAATGTAATGAGCATAGATAGCCTACTGTAGCAGTTTAGCAAAGCTGGATTGTCGGGTATAACTGCACTGTTATATGTGGTCAACCAATAATTGATTACTGATGAAGTAGTCTAGAATTAAAATCCTCCAACGAAAGTTTCAAAGCGTTCCTTATAAAAACATAAGAAATCACTTTCTTACATCCCTAATCACTAAAACAGATGCTTTACACTGCAGTGTTAATAAAATAAACTAACATAAAATAAGCATTTCTGAAGTTAGGGCACTAGGTAAATTGAGGCTGAAATTCCAGTATTTCCACTTTGGATTAATCCAACACTGAACCTTGTCTTTTCTCTAACATGTAAATACTGTGTGTCATACATTAGGAGAGCATGTGCTCCAACCAGCTGAACCATCACGGTGAACATAAATCCAAGCAAAGGTTAAAATACTCTAGTGCTAGCACAGGCTAGGCATATACTGCTACTGCAAGGCCTAACTTAGTTAGGACCACCAATGTTTTTTACATTTGATTTTGAATGTTTCTACTAGAACTAGGAACTGAAATAGTAGACGTCCTCGTTATAAACACTAACCAAATGTTCAACTTGAAGTAACGCTACGGGTGCTATGCTAATTCAGCCTGTTCTTTAGAACTGTAAATGCACTATCCGTTTAAGTTACTCCTGTGCGTATCATAGCTCTACTCGCTGAACCAGTTACTTAGTATACACATGCTACTATCACTGTATCGGCTTAGGCTAGATAAAGGCTAGGCCTTGGCCTAGTCAGTAGGCGAGTGGAAGGGTTAACATTAACTTTTACTAACTGTTAGGCCAGGAAATCCTCTGCAATTGCGAAGATATGTTGACCAATAAAGATGAAGCTTAAACATTACGAATGTGTATTAACAAGCTTAACAAATCACTGCCCAAGCTTATCGTGGGGTATCTTCCATTGTATCGAGATAACGTACAATTGCGCACCAGACCAAGAAAAACGTAAACATCGGCCTATGACGTAATAAAACAATGCTTTTGTATAATCGTAGTAGTTCATTATAGAACGCCGAAAGGGTAAATAATTATGGGAACATGAACTTAAACTGACGATAGTTGGAAAATTGGAGGGCGACGGTCGGAATTTCCGACTGTCGCTTTTTAGTTTATCTAGGCCTATTCATATATTCCTGTGATTGGGAATGACCTAAAAATTGAAAAATTTCGGTCAAAATTGACCTTTAATCAGTCATATTTAATTTACCACGTTTTCCTTGCCCCAAATTTTGTCTCGCGATCCTTATACTCCACCATACAAAACTTCGTATGATTTTTAATACTCTAAAAAGATGCCTAATAAAACTACCGTCATAGGCGAAGGAGCCCAATTTGATTGAGGGGGAGGGGGGGGGGGGCTGTAACGACTTGCCCGAAAATATAACCAAAAGTTTTTGCCCGCTTTCCGCGCGTTCAACATGTTAATGTGCATATCATATAGGCAAACATCGGTTATTACATCGCATGCCAATATCATACAATCATGTTACCCTTCCATATTGGTTAGAATTATTGGGGAAGTCGTTAAAATTTTAATTATAACAATAATATAAGTTTAACCATTGAAAAAATACATTGCAAATTATTCTTCTTTCAGTAGGTGCCCGCAAAATTATCAGCATGAAGTGAGTGCCAGTGAGTACAAATGTATCGAGAAAAGTTCGGAACAAAAGTGCAGTCGCGAAAGATGGGTGTCTGGCTGACACTGACCATATCGTTGACGAGTAGGGCGGGGGGGGGGGGCTACAAGGCAGCAGTCGGAATTTTCTAGCTTCAGATCCCATCCAATTGGATTTTCAGTCACTACCCCCCCTCCCCCTCCCCCATCATCATGCCTTAGCTACGTCCCTGGCTGCATGCTTTAGTTTAGTTACATAGATATATACATAATGATCCTCATGTGGTGCAAGTTACATCTTCAAATAACGACAAAGAGAATGTTTTCTAAAACTTGCAGTCTTTCCACAAGAAGGATGCACTTGCATTTACGAAAAACCCGGGAAATGGATTAGCCAGAAAGGGGTAATTACTTGGAATATTTCACACGTCCACTTACGGAAGCTAATACAACCATCACATCACAAGAAAACTATCGACTTAATGATTCTTTCTCGAATCTGAGATCTGAGAATAGTATTTCAGTTACTCGTTTATTTCTTCCTATCCAATATAAACTTATAACATTCGCAAAACGTTATGTTGCCATGTTGTATCGTATCAATTACTTGCGAATTGTGCAACTTTCTAACATTTGCGAAATCGTAAGTGATAAGAAAGTCCACATTATCACACCAAACTTCGTCAACATACATACTGTCGAAAGTAATGTAGCAGGTCCGTAGCCGTAGCCTGGGGGGAGGGGGAAGCCCCCTCCTGATATTTCCACTTCCTAAATGAAAGTAGGCCTACGATAGTATGCGATATTTAAGTCAGTTTAGCGAAATGTTCATAACATTTCTTCTGATTTTGTTAGTCATTAGAGTGCGAAATCAAGATTCTAGGCTCGTCTTTCAAGAATGGCTTTCGAAAAGAACACAAGGTTTAATATAAAGTTTATAAACGCTCACCACGCATTTGGTTTTCACGAGCTTTGTAAGAATAACAATAAACGCAAAGAAGTCTTAAGATTCAAATTACGTGAGGAGTGTAGCAGTCTAATTAGGCCATCAGCTGAAGGTCGAAATTCGCTTGTTTCGTTCCAGCAACTGCGGGTCTAAAATTTCTCTACAGCATTGAATACATAAATTAACTAAGATTAATGATCCAAAAGTTCTCCATGTACTTTCCTGCAGTTTTTTTGCAATTCCGCTCGAAAGATCGAACTATATTTTTTATTGCGTATGTTAAGAAACCTGCCGTTTTACGTTCAAAAGTTGTGCGCCAGTGAGATATCTGTACCATGTGATATGAATTGTCCAATGAGCCATGAGTTCTGTGTGCAATCTTTGTAGAAAACAACAAACATGGCGGCTCCCACGGGCGCTAGTCAGTCTCCGACACACGGAAATCTACAGTGCTCAGTGCACATTGAATCTGCAAAATTTGAAGCATTCAAGGCACTGACGAATAAACGATGGAATAAAGTTACTTCCTGCGCTAAAGATTGGCTTAATCTCAGCGGCGGAGACAGTGATATCGCCGTACTACTGATTACTCCATGGCCTACTACGATCAAGCGTGTGTTCAACAGCATAGTATGATGGGGTTCCACGATAAGTGTTACAGGCGGTTCATTGATAGCAAGCACATTGCTGCAAGAAAACGGACAGTTCCAGAGGAGACCCCATATGATTTTAAACGAAGAATTGACGGAAAAGATCTAGGAAACCAAGCAGAAGCTCTGTTGTGTTGCCTGTTCAATTTATTATATGTGGGAAAAGAAACAATACATTACTAGGCGTTGCAAACGGGACAAGCTGCAACAGGCAGAGACTTTCGATGGAGGTAAGCCTAAGCATACTACACGACTCTACTTGTACTTCTGTGGCATAGTTGAAGTGTTAAGAGAAGTTGCATAATGCAAGATCAGTAGCTCTTAAGGGATAGAATCCAAGTCAAAGGGCACAGTGTTGGACCTGAACATAATATAATTACTTAGTGGCATGGTCATCTGATTTGTTTTGTTATATATATAATTCTCCATCTGGGGCACTAGCCTAAGTGTTAAATACAGGCTTCATAGTTTTCTTACTGTGGCCCTTTATTTGAATGATAGAGATATTATATTAGTTAGAAAAATAAGTGCAACAAAGGTGCAATAAGGTTAGGTTTGCAAGGTCTTATGGTCAGCCTGTCTAGCTTTACCAAAATGAACAAGTATCTGTCTCCTTTATTATTAGTAACAGATATAATCTACCATTGTATAATTTAAACCATAACATTAAGAGATAATGTACTGCACTGTCAAAAAAAGCCTGTTTTAAATCTTTTTTGCGTGACACTGGTTTGCAAAATTTGAATGTGTCTTTGTTTGTCCATAGAAGATGAGCAGATCACATGGTATATAAATAAAATTGTCTTAGTTCTTATTTGTTCAAACTTACATTTTGATCAACAGAAAATGCAAAACAATTTGCTTTTTTTATTTCATTTTATTAAGGTATTGCTTCGACAAGCAGCAGAGCGGAAAAGAGATGAGCCCAGATTTTATGAATATTAGAGGAAAAGACCGTGTTGCCATTGAAGTGAGGTACCACTCTCTATGTTGAAGAAACTAGATACAATTCTTGACAAGGAAGACATACAGATCTTGAAAGGTAAAGTACTCTCTTCAATGTGTGGTTCATTGAGTGTTCAGGGGTGGATCTAGGACTTTTGGAATATGGGGGTCCTCCCCCAAGGAAAATTAAAAAATTCTCTAAACGCTTTGAGATGTAATATCAGGTTAATCTTTCCATTGAAATTATTAAAGAAATTTGCAACATATTTCTAGCTGAATTGTAATTATATTGGTACCCCATCATAAAATGTGAGACTCAAAAATATCCAATTTCATGGTACAAGGTGTTCTGTTCATCTCCTCCTCAGAGCAGAGTTTACCACCAACAAAAGATGCTCTGATCCAGCATGTTAAGCGCTGCACCAACCAGGCTGCTATTCACAGTAGGGCATTGCAGCCAAGGATTGATGCACTCTCACCAGAGGGACATGGATGTAAACTTGAAAATGATGACCTTATAATCACTTGGATGACGCAGCCACCTGACCCAGATGTTTTGCTTCAGTGTGTCAGCAGTAGCTGTAGAGTCGGCAAATGTCTTAAAGGAAGATGTTCCTGAATGAATGCACAACTACCGTGTACAGACCTATGTAAATATAGAAATTGCAGCAACTTCCAAGAAGATGTTGAGATTGTTGATGCAGGGGAAGATGATTTGGAGGATGAACTGTGATGGTGTTAAATCTTGATATCTTAGTCTGAAATTTTAATCAAGTTTGAAGTTTGTGAAGAGGGTTAACTTTTTCAAAGTCATGTTGTCATTATTTTGTTCCCCAGAGTTTAAAGGAACCAGTAAACATGATCTTATTCATACAGTATATTCATTTTAGCTATTTGTAGTTTTACGTAGATTTACGTAGTAGTTTTACGTTTTACCCTACCTACCAGACACCTTTGATAAATATCCACATTTTCTTCAAATCACACTTTTTTTTTAGAGGGGATGGGAGGGGGGAGGAGGGTGTTATGGGCATGCTTTACCTCTTGCATATTCACAACTACATTTACTGATGACGATGACGCAAATACCGCGTCCTGAAACCAGTCAAAGGTTTATATACTGTTGTTGGGGAACCATCGCCCCTGACCCTGACTTTTTTTTAGAGGGGATGGGAGGGGGGAGGAGGGTGTTATGGGCATGCTTACCTCTTGCATATTCACAAGTACATTTACTGATGACGATGACGCAAATACCGCGTCCTGAAACCAGTCAAAGGTTTATATACGGTTGTTGGGGAACCATCGCCCCTGACCCTGTTCCAATATCACGGTTCTTTATTGTTTGCCGTAACATTTCGTTACCTGTTTTATTCATATTGTTAATATGTTCTGTGCATCTGTTCAAGTTTTGACTGAAGGATATTCAAGTCTTTAGTGACTTTTATTTCATCTAATTATCTTCACCTCTACTACGGAATAGACTTTCCCTTTTCCATACCATATCTGACTTCCATGCAGTGAATTGAAGTGGATACTGTTAAGACTAGTACAACTGTCCTTGGATGAACTTTTAATCACTTATTAATTCCGCGCCGCGCCTTTTGATGAAGAACCTGTATCTTAATCATCGCAAAGGCCCAGCTCTACTACACCATTGAGTGTATCGACCCAGTCTTAATAGATACATTATTTCTTTATATCTGGGGCTTAAGTTAACTGTCTTCTTTATTCACTTATTTGTACCATTCACCTTTATTATTCATATTATTTGTAGAATATAGAACTATTATTATTCAAAATACCATTCGAAACCTTGTCGATCTTTTCTTTTATGCGTTAACTCCCTTGGAAACTCTTTTTGCAGGAATACGAATTATAAACATGTAGTTTCAGTAACAAGGAGAAAGTACCTAGTTTTGCAGGAGACTGTAGAAAGAGTACTAAGGTAACGGATATATACCGACTATAACTTTATTTCACATCTACGATATGCCATGACGTCTTAGTGTGCCAACTTATATATTGATTTATACAAAAGAAATAGCTCACTGGTCTTGGGATATTGGTACATCTCATTGTAACTAGGGATTTAGCTACATGTAAAGTAGAGGGGGAGGGGGTCGCATTTGTAAAACAGTTTGGATGGGGAGTGTAACAATTATGGAGAGGAACTTTTCATTATATGTGTATATTTACGCATACATGCACAGACGAAATGCATTCATAACATAGGGGGAAAATCTAAAAATATTTGATTTATTACAAAGCATTATATCTGAGTTTATTAAAAGTGGTACATTTTTATAATTAAAACCCTTAAGTTATGATGTGCAAAAATTGTATTTCATATTTCAAAGTTGAAAATGTGATTTTTTACCATTTTGGCGAAAATGGAGGGGGGGGGGCACAACTTGTAATGCCTGAAAACAACCCTCACTGACCCTTAGACCAGAATCCTCTTCCACCATTCTTGTAACCCTGACCCAACTATTATACAAACAAAATATATCAATCGTAATTTAACATATAAGAAAAGAGTGGTATGTATGCACCACTGTACCAAATCTAACGTTAGCACATGTGTTCCTAATACATAGCATCGTAGCACGTATGTCTACATAACATACCCAATTTCAAGGGTTTCTTACAAAAATACTGCAGGACATTTTTTGGAGAACTTTTGATATAATGTTTGTGATGCATTAAACTACCCAAAAATGCATTAAAAGTCTAGACCCGGTGTTGCTGGAATGAAACTGATTTTACAGCCACATTTTGAGCTTCAGCTGATGGCCTAAATGTGATTCGACGGTTCATAACTATATTTATTACATATATGGATGTGTTTTACGTGCGCCTATCAGCTTCATTGTTAGCCCCTATATCAGTGCTCTGATGTTTTAACCATGTGTTTTAACTGAGAATATTGAATCACTACGAATATAAGTACATATCAGGGCTTTTTTTCACATATTAATTATAGGGGTGTGGCCCCCAGTCCCCTACACGGCACACCCATTCAGCTCGTTGACAGCTCCCCCTAGTATGCCCCTTTTGGCATGTCAAACAAATAATGATAAAACAAACGTAACAATTAATTGACACCTAACTTCCCCTCAGCATATGTATAGGCTACGTCTGCCATAAGAATTCCCTATGGCGTACATTTGAACATCTTCAATTCCCATTGTATAAACCAATAAAGAAGAGCTTTGGAAGTAATGTAAAGTTCTACTTTTCCCCTACAAAGTGATTTTAACCGAGTTTTTTTTTGTTAATTCACCTTTTTAGTTTGGAAGTGTAAATTTCTAAATCATGAGATTTCAAAATAATGAATGTGAAGATGCAATTTACAAGTGCCTGGGAAGTGCCAATTCCGGCAATCTGGGAGGTTTTTTTTGGCAAAACTTTCCTAGCTAAGATACCCCCCTCCCTTGTCTCTATGGCTACGATGAACAGTTTCAAAACTTCCCAATGTCCCTCTATATAGCATATGTATATAAAATGTACGTCACGTAAGTATATATTATGTATGTATAGCCTATGTATCTTAAGCATCAGATTTACGTATATATGTATAAGACACAGGAATGATCAATGACCAAAAAGTTGGTCTACAAGACATCCGGGGTTGTAGTCTTTACTGCGGGCGTTTCATAGCTTTGTTACGACTATGTGTCCGCTGTGTTCATACAGTCAATATTGTCGTGTGGGGTGGAGGGGAGAGGGAGGGGCAACGGCGATGGGTATGCGTTACAAAATGACAGTACACCGCCTGCACCCCCCCCCCCCCCCCCTGAATGCTACCTCTGTAAAACTATACAATTGTTTTTATATTTCCTGACCTAAAGGTTGAGTTATTAGTGCTTTGTCACAGTAATACATCCAATAACACCATTTTTGGTAAGAGTATGTTTGTTCGAACGAGTCGACATTTACAAGCAGTTATAGGGAGCGCACCAGATTCAGATGGAAGGTTAACAGATGGTGGGGTGGGGGAATTCTCTCCTCTCCCGACTGGTTATCTTATTGGTCTGAAACTTGAAGTACGTCTAGAGGCGAATCAATGATTTTATAAAGGAAGGGTGCAACCTTGAGATCTGTAAATCGTACTCCAATGTTAGGGGTATGGGTGCACCCTCCACCCCCCCCCCCCTCCTTCCTCTCCTCATCCAGCAAAAAAATCAAATTGTAGACGTCAAATGGTGCATTTATCCTAAGTATAACTTAACTTAGGTCTATATTATTATCTCTTTAAAACCAAGGTTACACTAATAAATATTTTGTGTGAGGCTGAAAGGGAGGGGCAGGTGGAAGGGGTGGGGCATGTACCCCTAGTTGTGAACTAATTATCCCGGTTGAATGTTTAAATGACCCGACTGCACATTTTACCCGAATGATGATAGGAAGTTTGTTTGTGGGAAGGGGTTGGGGGGGGTATTTTCCCGGTGATTCTTTGCGCACGACACTGAAATAGTGTAAATGTCTTGCTTTGTAATAAATGAGGAAGCAGCAGCACATGATTTGATTTCATTTATTCATTACAGAATTAATATAATATTTATAAAAAGGTGTTAAAAAATACATTAACAGGAAGTATAACTAATATAAAAAGGTGAAATCATAAACATCGTGTATTTCACAAATAAAGAGGGGAAAACAATATAACCATCCAGTGTAGTATATCAATTCTTCGTGTTTCTGCAGCGTTGCGCCGTACAGTGAATGCATTGTTTGATAAACAGTTGAATAAGCCACTGCTCGAAAATTAATTAAGTTGTATCACTGGTCTGACGAACTTCCGACAGATTATATACCAACGGGTTGGAACGTTGTTCGTGCATCTGTCCGCTACAACTACGGTGCCCGTCAAACTACGCATTTTCTCATGCACAGAGTTACTGGCTATTGACGCTGCCCATCAAGTTCCCTGACACCCTACCTCGTCAGGACATATGTGAGTCCCCACCATGCCGTGTAACATGAATCGTCTATTATCATCAGCACCAATTTCGAAGTTTTACATCCCCGCTCATTTATGCACTTCCGTACATCCGTAGAGAATATTTCTGAACGGGTCTATCAATTAATTGACCTTTTGACATTTAACTTCTGGTCAAGTAAGGCCCTATTTTAAAGTTGGTGATATCACGCGGGACGACTAATTAGAAATGAAAACACAAAAACAATTAAAGTGTTAATGAAGTAAATAGCAATTTCACAGATTATTTACTTTAACCTTTACTTATGATTTTACGTGAAACATCGTCGTTTGAGCAAATAAGGTTGCAGTATAACCATTACATGTTCACTTTCCACCAATCAGAGCAGTGTAATATGACAACCGTTCATATAAGATTCTTACATGAGGTTCTGGGAAATCAGTCAAAGATAAGTATAATTTACATTAGGACTACATTACAATTTACAAGTAATCAAATATTAATATTGTTCTAATATTGTTCCTATGCAATGGATATTTTACAGAAAGCGTTAAGAAGCCGAACACTCTCACAATATTGTCATTCCTTAATATTTTGTATGACATATACAAAATACATCAAAGAGTTTACACTTATATCAACAAAGTTCATTAATTCGTAAAAATAAATATATACATTAAAATGAATTACAATGTAAAGAATTGATAATTCATGTTTTTAATTTTTAAATTCATGATTCGTTAAGAAACTTACTTTCACACTTAATTGTATATGGAAATAAAAGTGTCTACATAATTAAATAGTTGTATCACTCCTCTGAAATGTGCATTCTACCAATTATTATTTTCGTCATTTTTTACACATTTTTTTGTGAAGTTTCCATTTTCTTTTTGCTCTAAATCGTAAGATACTTGTAATTTTCCATGAGATGAGAAGACGTACTGATTCAGTTTAGACATGTCGATGGCGTAATTAAATCGTCATACACTCTCTACTCCAACACTGAATCCTTGACTGACACCATCCATATTCACTCACGTACCGGTTATCGCTCTCCAAGTACTATATTTATATCACAACCGAAATCGCTAAAGTAATTGCCACAGATGTAAACTCCATAAAGACTGTTAATGAGAGACTTCATTCTTCAATATTCCTGGTGTCATGTTGGTGGTGTTTGTACTTATTTGACACCCACACCACTGCTGAAACAAGTTCAATTACACATTGGAATCCCGAAAGCCTGCGTCTCTCTACCACTACCACGAACCTTAACTTTATCTACAGTGTTGCATAATCCTTCTTTAAAACTATACTTATGTCACAATGTGAAATCTCAAAACTGAGTCAGCCAAACTCATCTAGATTCCATTTTCGTTGTTATTACTTCATCAAGTACAATTTCATGAAAATGTTGATTTTTTTTGGTCACACATGTGTTTTCTTTTTTCCAGTGTAACTTATTGCTAAGCACGTCATTCTGACATTAATGTTTCATTCTTTATAATCGGTAGAGGAAGAAATACCGATGAAGTAATATAAGACAATAATTTTTGAACGGAATGAAGAAATTTGAAATATCAGCATCGAACCTAGTTAGTTAAAAACGATTATTGTGATTTTAATGAGAAAAAAAAACATGTATATAAAGCAGTTACCTAACAAGAAATATCTACACAATACATTAAAACAGCAATGGTGATGAAAATGCAAAAAACAAAAAAAAAAGTAACGAAGACGATGGCCATAATTATGTATACATATATCGATCCAAATTCCCTCACCCTCCCAGTTCGTCCTATGCAAAATTCAAGAAGGCGGTTATCGGTGAATTAAGCGGTGGATAATAACTCTTACACCACTGAAGGTAAATGAAAAAAAAAAAAAGAAGGCAGTTAGACTAGTTCGAGATCAGACTAGAGGCACTATGTTAGAGTGAAGAGGTAGCGAAGGGGGTAAGGTAGGGATGCATGCCCAAGAGAATATAGATACCGAGGGCCTAGGTTTTATCAATTACTGGTGACATCATGATGGATGTGGTTATGCCTCACTTCCTGTATTTTAACAGTTCTGTGATTTAGTCATCTTCCTTGGTGCATAGTACTGAACATTTATTGTTATTATTATTATTATGATTATTATAATAACTATGTATTTGATAGAGCGCTCTACAATAGATCACAGCGCTTTACAGAAACAAAAATAACTTACACAATAAAAACATGCACCAATCTTAAACACAAGCAAAATATACAAACATTACTGCGCTGTAAATAAAAATGTTTTCATGAGACCTTTGAAGACCGAGACGGAAACCGCCCCACGAATACCCACAGGTAGCTGGTTCCAGAGACGGGGACCAATAACTTGAAAAGATTTATCACCAGTTTTACGCTTTGAGTATGGAATCATGAGTCTGGTGGTATCAGATGAGGAGCGGAGTCTACGTCTCAAACCATCAACATTACTTAGAGGAGCATTATACAAAGAAACAAAATTATTCAAATAGCTGGGAGCCACACCATGCAGAGATTTATAAACATACAAACGGATTTTGTACCTAATCCTGTCCTTAACCGGCAGCCAGTGTAGAGTACACATAAGCTGAGAAGAGCGCCGATCACGTCCGCAAGAAAACACCAAACGTGCAGCTTTATTTTGAAGGCGCTGACATTGCTGAGATTGCGAGGAGGATCATATCAGGTTTTCTTCAGAAACAAGTGCTTGTTGAAGTCATCTACCAGGTTCCTCTCTTCTACAGGACAAAGAAGAAGAAAAATAATGCACATGGAATGCGTGGGTAAAAGGCCTAGTCAGTTACATTGTTTTAGGTTTTTTATGAGGAGGGGTCGGGGGGGGGGAATCATAACTTAAGATATGTGGATTTATAAGAGTGGAAACTATTATACAAAGGACTAATGTTTACTAATAAGTTACTGTTGCTTCTTCTTCTTTAAACATTTAATCCTTACCATCAATGATAAATATTATGTTAAGAAGGGAATACATTAATATGACATTTCCGCTTGATGATTCATTATACTGGTTTGCTAAATTACTTTCAGTCGCTAATATAGATAAGTACCGATATATGTGTTTTGTTTTAATGTACCTATAATTACCGAGTGCTTGATTGGATTGTTGGAGATACATAATTGATTACTATCACTTTACTCTTCTCATTGGATGATGAGAAGTTTGTGTTCAGTTTGCCATTTAAACCAATATTTAAATGATTGTTTAGTTATAATTGTTCTCTACATGACTTTAAACCTCTCACTGTTAGGTATGTAATATTAGTATCATAATACTTTATCACTTTACCACGGTGACTGTTACTACACTTTACACTATTCCCATTAAACGGTTTGTAACCTGCGTTTCCTACATTGGAACTTCATCCAGACTTATGGAATGCTTAGTTAAAGCCATATGCTACATTCAATTGCCAACTCTTTAGATTACCTAACTGGACCAAACTCGTGCACTAATTCCCTCTGTTCCACACACTGAATCATTACTAGTACAGTATCTCAAGTCAGTTTTCGTTCCTTGCCTTCGTGTTTGCACTGTCCATATACCATATTGCCCCTTGCCAACTCCAAATTTTCCCGAGCATATCCCAAAATGACCCAGTGCTGGGACTATAGACTCCACGAACCCTAGTCCCCCTTGGAACCTGACCTCTCTTATTTACTCGTTGCTGTATGTATTTGTAACATTGTGTGGATAATTAGACTTCACGTAAAGCAACTTACACTATGTACGGCATATGTTCTGTAATATATTGTTTATTTGTTAGAAATTCACTGATCCTGAACTTGAGCAAGGAGAAAAGTAACAGACCAAGCATCCACCACATTTTCCTGTTGACAACACAGTGAATAATCATGTAAAATAGTTATATCGATCCAATCCACTCATTCAATCTTTAGCAATGATTGCTCACCACATAACGTTAATGTACCTCATTCAGTGTTGATAAAGTCAATTTAAGTCCATTGATTGCATGATTTCTTTTTTTAGCTTTTGATAAACTAATTGTATGTATCATTTCAGTCCAAATTTTGAAATATGTGTTGACTGCATCAATTTAGTCCATCCAATGTATATTTAGTAATATTTGTTGACTACATCCCTTTAATCCACTCAGTGTATGTTTAGTAATATTTGTTGACTACATACCTTGAATCCACTCATTGTTTATAGTAATGTTTGTTGACTACATCCTTTTAATCCACTCAGTGCATGTTTAGTAATATTTGTTGACAACATCCCTTTAATACATCAAGTGTTTATTTAGTTATATATGTTGACTACATCCCTTTAATCCACTCAGTGTATGTTAGTAATATTTGTTTACTACATCCCTTTAATCCACTCAGTGTATGTTACTAATATTTGTTGACTACATCCCTTTAATCCACTCAGTGTATGTTAGTAATATTTGTTGACTACAGCCCTTTAATCCACTCAGTGTATGTTAGTAATATTTGTTGACCACATCCCTTAAATCCACTCAGTGTTTATTTAGTAATGTTTGTTGACTACATCCTTTTAATCCACTCAGTGCATGTTAAGTAATATTTGTTGACAACATCCCTTTAATACATCCAGTGTTTATTTAGTTATATATGTTGACTACATCCCTTTAATCCACTCAGTGTATGTTAGTAATATTTGTTAACTACATCCCTTTAATCCACTCAGTGTATTTTAGTAATATTTGTTGACTACATCCCTTTAATCCACTCAGTGTATGTTAGTAATATTTGTTGACTACATCCCTTTAATCCACTCAGTGTATGTTAGTAATATTTGTTGACTACAGCCCTTTAATCCACTCAGTGTATGTTAGTAATATTTGTTGACTACATCCCTTAAATCCACTCAGTGTTTATTTAGTAATGTTTGTTGACTACATCCTTTAATCCACTCAGTGCATGTTAAGTAATATTTGTTGACAACATCCCTTTAATACATCCAGTGTTTATTTAGTTATATATATGTTGACTACATCTCTTTAATCCACTCAGTGTATGTTAGTAATATTTGTTAACTACATCCCTTTAATCCACTCAGTGTATTTTAGTAATATTTGTTGACTACATCCCTTTAATCCACTCAGTGTACGTTTAGTAATATTTGTTGACTACAGCCCTTTAATCCACTCCGTGTATGTTAGTGATATTTGTTGACTACATCCCTTTAATCCACTGTGTATATAGTTAGTCATATTTGTTAACTACATCCCTTTAATCCATCCAGTGTATATTTAGTAATATTTGTTGACTACATCCCTTAAATCCGCAGTGTCTATTAAACAATATTTGTTGACAACATCCCTTTAATCCATCCAGTGTATATTTAGTAACATTTGTTGACTACATCCCTTTAATCCACTCAGTGTTTGTTTAGTAATAATTGTAATCTACATAATTTTAATCCACCCATTGCCTGTATATAAATATTTGTTACTATTAATTTTATCCAATCATTCAACGTGTTTTGCTTACTTGTCTCTGCTCATCCGATATGTCAGTTCTTTCTTTTAGTACATCTCTTTCAGAAACCATCAACTGATAACCAATATATGACTCAATTAAACAGTTATTGATATATCACAGTTATAGTTTGGTCATTGGATGACGTCACTTTCTGTTAGTTACTTTGACTAAGCCACGCTGTGTTCAATACAGTGACATGGGCTAAACTACAAACATTTGGGGTACTCAAGTACCATGTCAGTGGTATTTTAATGCTCATGCTAGTAATTACAATATCGATATGTTATTAAAACAAATATAATTACACAATCATTATACAGGAGATGATATGATTACTTACTTGCCAAAGACCAGAGTTGAGATTAAGCTTATAACGTTCACCTGGCTTATGAGAATCAGGAATCCAGAAAACTGTAAGAAACAAATACGATTAATAAACAATACATAGGCTATAACGAATAAAATAAATAGCAATGATGTATTTAATAAATGAAACATTCTGAAGAATACACAATAGAAACAACCATAGCACGTGTTAATAAGATCTTTATTGCCTCTAGGGATGCCTATGCTTTCTTTTCGCTGAAGATCGTTTGGGTTGTCACATGTCTTTTAGAAAAGTGATTTTGGGAGGATGGTGAAGTCAGATATATTGTAGGTGAGCTATTTTACACACCAATAAATTGTAGATGTTCCCAATTACCCCCCCCCCCATACATTCCCTTCCCTGGTTAGCATACAGCTACAATGAAATATTAAACAAGAATTTTGTTTTTTTGGTGACAATGCAATAATGTAGACAACACAAGTTTAGTCCATATTTCAAAACTATAAATCGTTTCCATGTTACACGATAAGATCATCACACAGTTCTTCAATTACATTTGCTTTTTTGCAATACTTATGAAATAGTTGTTAAGAATTGCCATTAATTTCCATTCCGTCAAATCTCAAACCTTTAACGTCATGTACTCATGTTGCATAATGCATACATACCTTTGACATCTGCCGTAATGAACATGGAGCATATCTATCTCACACTGTGATCAGGGCGTAGCGAAGTTTGTTGTTGTTGGGGGGGGGGGTGTGAAGAATTTGATTTGCCGACGGATGTGGAAGTGATGACTGAAATGGGGGAGGGGTCTAAGGGGAGGGGGTGTCCCCCTCCCCTTTGGAAAATTTTTAGTTTTGAAACATCCTTAGATGCAATCTGGTGCATATTTTAAGTCAAATTTGGCACCGTGGAATTTCCATTTCGATATTATTTTAATGGCAGTCGGCAGAAGAAGAACGAATGACATCGGCGATGACGTCATTCTGAACAGAGGATAATAACAACACATTGTCACACGATAGCACGACTTGTAGGCTGCGGCCTATATGGAAGCCTTTAATTCCATTTCTTTCACTGAGTTGCCGGCGATTCTGGCACTCGTCTAGCTGAGCCTGGCTACAGTAGCTATACTGACGGCCGTGACATTATCAGTTATTTGCCAATAGAGTTTTTAACTTGCATGCGTCGGGTGATTGGATTGGTGAATGAGTTTATCAGATGAAGAACTGGAAAATCGAAATAACCGATAAAGAAGATCCCAAAATTTTAACTTGCAGCCCCCCCCCCCCCCCTGCTCGCTACGCCCCGGACTGTGATACAGCAGGTATATAAAGATAACGTACCTTTTAATTCGCCTTTTATCAGGAAAGATATTAATCATTAGGGAAAGAATAGACATTTACTTATTTCACAAACACGCGACCATGTAATTAGTTTGCTAGTGTTAAAGTTGAATGATGTTACAATACATGTGTCATTTTGTTTAATTTGGAAACCATCTAACAGTGTTTGTAAGTATTTTCAGCGTTTTCATAGCCGTTTATTCATAGCACGATACCAGGCCAAAGGGCGGGTACCAACACGTTTTAAAATATGTTTTTCGCAATAGAGGTACATAATTAATCTTCTGCCCTTCATTGTATGTTTAACTAAAGGATGCATCACAAGGCAGTGCTAGATCATACATTTAGATCATTAGTCGCAACTCTGTAATGGTTGGAGTTGATTTTAATACGTTTCTTCAACAGAATGTAGCAGTCTTACATTGAAGTCAAATTTGAATAGATGGGTCTTTCAGGAATTTTCGTCATCAATTTAACATTTCCAATAATAAACATCAATTACAAAAGTTTTTACGGACATAATAAACAAAGTAGACTTTCCGATAAACATCGTCAAATTTCGATGAGTTAGTCGACTTGTTGTGAAAGTAGTTGACATTTCAGGGGTGCTACGTTATGATTAAACAGTTGAAAATTGAATAATATTTTAGCCGACATTTTGAGAATGAAAATCTGAATTTTCGTTATAAAATAGCAACATTTCCAGTGTCCCACGTGAGCCACCGTAGTACACAAAAAAAAAAAAATAAGACCCGCAAACCAAATTGATTTCTGTCTCCTTATGTTTAAACGGCTTCCAACGATACTGTTTTTATTGCTATTTCTAATTGCGTACGCAATCAGAAAATACCCTTCTTTATTACAGCAGATTGACTTTATCAAGAAAACGAATTAACTTTACCTGTTGCAAAGTACACTTTGCTCTGTATTATACAACATCAACTAATAAATTATATCTCACAAAGTTTCTGACTCATGAATATCTGTACATGTTTACTGCAACTGGCAATGACGCCTGGTGATATGGCGCCCTTAGTTTGACTGAGACTAAAACCCAATCAAATGTCGACTTCTGGAATGGTTTGAACTGTAAACAACATGACACATGACAGAGTCATTAATCGATTAATCAATGAGAACTTTACCATTCACTCCCTGAGATTCCAGTGTGGATAGAGTTGGTCCGACGGGTATCGATGAGGGCAGCAGGCAGTCAGTTAGCCTATAATCAGAGAAATAGAATCAGAGAATTAGAAGCAGTCATTTGCCGTTACATCGTTCTTTAATTAATACTGTTTTTGATAATACAGCATAAAGATTTTATTTACATACAATGTTTATATGTTAACTATCTACAATATACATTACAACACACATATGAATATGCTCTGACCACAATGATTGAACATTTAATGGAAAATAAACATCAACTGAAGCAGAATTTGATGTTGATTGCTAAACTTTACGTAATGATACAAGGCTCTATTCGTTGTTAACATTTTATAAACTAATAAGAACATGTAATCATTTAACCACGAAACCCAGTGTAGTGCGGCTGAATTTATAAGGTGGGTCGAAATACGGTGTAAAATGAGAATTTTCTTCCGACTGATTTAGTACCTAAATTCTTATGGCAGGGCCAGCTGTGAATAAAATATTTTAATAACGAGTGGGTGCTGCCGAAGGATTACTGGAGCTAACTCTCATATATAGAGGTCTAAGGTGCCCCACCTCACCCCCATAATAAAAACCAAATAAAATAGAATCCAAATGATGCATTCTGAAGTATGTTTATGATTTTATAATTTATGATTTTATAAAAAAGCTCTAAATGAAGGTTGTGCTAGTAAATAATATTTGATAAGTTCAAAATGTAAGTAGGTGCATGGACCTTGATATGAGGGCCAGAGTAGTATTTTATAATGGAGGGTATGTTGCCCTGGGGTCATTTAAGCCAACGTAGGGCATTGGGGTTCCTACCCGGAAATAAGAATGTTAGACAATATAGAGTGTTGTCCCTAGACGCAAAGTCTTGCTACAAGAAATACGCTGTGTGACGTTTAAGAAAAACTGGGGGTGGAAGGGGGAGGGGGGGGGGGATCACCAGTACTAGAGGTCCTATTCTTTCCTGGCAGCATACACAAATCCACCGACTGAACCATTTTCCACCAATTTATTAAGATCGTTTTCGATATAATAATAGGCCTAATGAAATCGTATAAAATGTTAGTAGTTAGTATCGTTTTCTTCCAAACATCGTGTGGCTAACAATATAATAAAATAGAGACATATTTAGTACTTGTCAAAATGACCTTCAGAACAACAGATCATTGACGTATCCAGATACCGGAGCTGCAGTCGTTTAGTCACGTGACGCATTACCGCGCGATTGACAGGTCATGTATAAAGAATACAATGAGCTTGATATACAGTGTACATCATTATATTAATAGAGATTATAATGAAAGGAAAGTTAACCATCACTAGTTGGTCTGTACACATATATCATATGTCAGATATACACAGTGTGTGTAGAAACAGCGTGATCACTGTGCGGTAATATAATAGTAGCATATTGACTCCTAACCATGGATAACACTTTCTTCAGAGTATGGTGAGGCAGTCGTATCTGGATGAAATTAATGTGTGCGTGTATTAGAGAGAGAAAGGCCTAGAATACTGTAGGTCACAGCTAATAGACTTTGCTCTTTAAGCTTTGTTTTGCTTTTCTCACTATAGACGCACGACGGGGCAGGGCGTGGGCGGGTGAGGGGGGGGTGGGGGTAGATGGTACTGAAAAAGATGAATACAAATAAAAGTACGAACTATAAGGGACAATCGCAATACTGAAATATACTTCCTTTTGGAAACGAAGATCCGATACATAAGTAATGAAATGAGATGATATAAAGAAATGACGTTGAAGAAATGTTAACATATCAGCAGGAAGGGTGTGGCGGGGTGGGGGGTGGGTCAACTACAAGTGTAACATGGTAGGGTTAGAGTAAGGTAAGGAGGGGCTGAGGAAACAACTTATAGTGGAAAGGGAAAGAAGAGGGTAAAGGAAGTAATATATTACAGGGTCTAGTTGGGTTTTTTAAGGGGAGATGGAAGGAACAAGGTTAGGTGCGGTAGATGTGTAAATGTAATATTAACGGATTGAGATTAAAACAGGTCTGAAAGATGAAGTAATGTTTACTTTTTTTATTGTGCTATGTTGATCTTGGTTACAAGGACTTGGGTCCGTTGTTATAACTTGTGTTAGAGGACTATGCTATTTACTATGCAAAGAATTATTTCCGTCTTAAATAAATACTTTATTGTCCAATCTAAAACCATTATAAAACTTAAACTATTTTTTTAAGACTTTTTGGGTCAAAGGATAGACAAATAACTTTTTAGCCTATTATGAACAATTCCCTAATTCCATAATGTTCAAGTTTGTTACAGTAAGTATAAACAGTGGTCAACCATCGATAATTGATTGTTTGATGATCTAGTGACATAGTGATGTTTTTCAGTAATTCTAATAATGCCATAGATGTAGACCGTCCAGGCCTTAAATCTTAGGGACGCTCAGAAAGGGCATAGTGCGTGGCAAGAAAGCTATCTAGCCTTTTTTCAAACAACCTTTGAAGTATTTTGGGTAACAACGGTAGTGAAGGTGTATTATCAATAATTTATGATCAAAATGATGATACTACCCCATCTCACGCCCCCCCCCCCCCCCGTGATACCCATGACAGCCCACAACTTCATTCACCACGTGATGTTTGTTGGTGATAATTCAGTCACAGTACTTAAAGTGAACAGCTTTATCACACTGTCAATAACTCCTGAGATTAGTTACTTTCTTAGGGGACTTTCCCTAGTTCTTAACTAGTATATTAATTCAACATTTACTAAGATTTAGTTCATAGCGAAATTATCATAAATATTTTGAGAAATAAATATGTATATTAATAACTGTCAAATACTTTATATATTGATAACCATTTGCTCTGTATTGATATTTGTTTTGCTATTTATTTTCCCTATACACTTGTTTCCCTTTGGTTTCTGTTCTTATTAATTTCATACATACCCTTATCTTTTCTCTCTTTCCTTTCTTCAACAATTATTATTTACAAAAAAGGGCGGAAAAAAGTTATACTTTAAAAAAATGTTCTTCACAGAATCAAATCAACATCAGGAAGGCCTACGGACGATTTAAAACCAGACAGTGTCTAGAAGTGACGTATCTATTGCAATCCCCAGGTACTTGTTTGTCAGTAAATTCCAGGTGTTTTTATTAAGGACGCGCGGGCTGTTACATTGAATACAACTTCTTTTCATTGGGAGGCGCGCGCGTCTACTCCATTGCATACAACTTCTTTTCATTGGAAGGCGCGCGCGTCTACTCCATTGAATACAGCTTTCTTTCATTGTATTGTCCAAGTATTTGATTGACAGGTGTCGAACAAAAGAAAATGTTAAACTATTGAAAGTGTCAGTACAGTCAGCGTACATCTTTAGCAAGAAAAAAAAAATGAAATAAGTTCAATAGACTTTTGCGATAAAACAAAATGTGTACTGAGTAGAAAAGAGTGGAAAATTGTTAACGTACAAATGTATGATATAAATGTGTACAGTATTGGGTATATATGACAGGTTAGATTATTTGGACACAACGTAGCTTTTTGGTTCCCGCGGGGCGGGTCACGTAAACAGCACACACCATGTAGAGTATATAGAGATAATATACTGTAAGGGTTATTGGCCTTGCAGCTTTGGGAGGGAGGGGGTTGGGGAAGGGGGTTGTTTGGTAGGGGAAAGGAAAATACTGCGATGTTAGTAAGGATCTACATTAAAATCTTAGAGATTATTCTTTACACAAATGTACTGTGTTTGTTTATAAAATATATACCTGATTTTGAGTGTTATTTACATACAGACTGTTTGATTGGTCTCTACTGTGTGGGGATTGACTGTAATGTTAGTTGGGCTAACAATATGCATATATCAAGAGTTGTCTGTCATGGGGGAAGAAAGGGAGGGAGCAAAGGGTTGGAGTGGAGGAGGTGACGACAGGTTGATCAGAAGAGACGGACAATAGTAGTATGACAGGAGACCTTGCTGAGTGTGTGTGTGTTTTTTTGGGGGTAGTGTGTTGGGGGGTAGTGTGTGTGTGGGGGTAGTGTGTGCATGTGTGGGGGGGGGTAGTGTGTGGGGGTAGTGTATGTGGCGGAGTGGTTGGTTTAGTTTAGGAGGGAGGGAGTGGGGAAAGGGTGGATTAGGGAAATCTTGGGGTAGTATAGTTGAGAGGGGTGTCGTATTAATGATGAGGCCAACTACGATATGTTTAATATATATCACTCTCTTGTTTTTACTTTAAAATAAATGTGCGATAATAAACAATTAATTTATAAAATTATTCAAGGAAATTTCCGCCTTTTCAAGAGGAAAATATTGAGCTTTAGTATTACAAAGTTGACTTTTTTTTTCGTTCCAGCCTATTTCCTTACCAAAAAAAATTGTTAATTTAATTCATCAAAGTTTGTGTTTATTTATTTTATTTTTTATTTTACTTAGGCAAAACGTCGTTTTACATACTCTCTAAGATGATGGTTACTTAAATGATTTATTCCTCATATCTAGGTGTAGTTACATCCTAATTTGTTGTTATTGTTTCAATGAGATATATTGTTTATTTTTTTTACATATAAGCTAGGGACTCCTATCTCTTTATTTCAATGCATTTCATGTTTTTTTTATTAAATTTATTGTTAAAGTGTAATTGTTTCTGTCTCATGTTGTCTCTATTTTACTCTCCCCATTAATCATATTCCTCACCTGATGACTGTTCTTTCATTGTTAGTTTATTTGTTTATTCAATTTATTATTTATTTGTTTTCTTTTACTTCTACATTTACATACACCTATCAATAAACCTTCAATAAATATTAAATATTTACTATATAAATAATTCCTATCTTGTGTACATCATTAAACATTAATTAGCTATTTTATTAATTACTAATATCATTTACATATGTATTAATTGTACTTACCTCAGTTCCTTGAATCTTTGAGAGTGTTGTACATAGTTTAATATTCCATTAACTTCATGTTTATTCATTTCTCTCCCTTTCTTTGTCTGTATGTTCATCATCTCGATTGATGTTATGATTGGTAGAGAGAGACCAGAGGAGAGGATAATGTTCCCATCTTCATCAATCTTACTAAAGGACCAGCCTAGATGCACACAGTCTATGGGAATCTGAAGAAAGGAAAATAATAAATAGAATTAATATCATCATGTTTGTTTACAGGATAAATACTTGAAAATGATAGCATTGTAATTAACTTAGAAAGATTAACTTTTTGTTCTAATTTCATATTAATAAATATATATTTGTTTGTTTATTTTAATCTAATTTTGTTAATTATTTAATAATAAACGGTTTGAATTTGATTAAAAAAGGGTAATTTAATTTGTATAGTGTCTTTAATCTTCGTTTTATTTTATTTTTATTTCAAGATGCTAAAGGGTAAACAAAAGGGTTAGGTTTATTACAGAGATCAGTCATTGTTATTTCTGTAGAATGAATTAAAGGTGTGTAAGAGGGTGAGGGATGGACGGTACAAGGGATGTCAGGGGTGTAGGGAGGGGTGTGTTATGGTAGGGAAGGGTGTGTTAAGGCGAAGTGATATTTGGTCGGGGTCGGGGCGTGGATACGGTTTACCCTCGTGAATGTTATGTTGTTATTATCAAAGCGTGTGCAAGGGGTGAGAGATAAATGGACTGATGGGTATTAAACCGGGTAGGGATGGGTGTGGTAGGGGTAATGAGGGTTACTTTTGGGTGCGGGAGCATGCAGACCAATTATAAATATTTATTGTAATTCCTGTTTGACAGGGTGATGAGGTGTGTGTGTGGGGGGGGGGGGGTGTATGAGCCAGGACTGACACGTTTCAAAATGAGTTAAATTATATTTAATTTGTGATGGGATTATCTGATTGAGGTTGGGCTGTTTTTTCAGTGTACTGTTAATTATTATACATTTTATATTTAGGTATCAGTTTGTATTAAGGTTTTCTACTACTTAGGTATAGTAGGTATGTTTATCACTTCATCTATTTTTGTTTTAATTTAAATGTAAACTTAAACAAAAGCAAAATCTTCGGCCAAATTCTTAAAACAGGAAACAATTCATTTACCTATTCTGTCTTAAATTATTATTTTATACTTCACTTTCTGGGAAGATTTCCAAAGATAAAATTAATTAAGCTAAGATGAACAGGAACTATTGCTGGATAGAAACCTTGAAAAGGAATTTAATTATGATTATTTATTTGTTTATAATCCTACACACTCGATCCAGTAGTTTACTATTTTATTTATGTTTGTGTTTTGTACTTACGATTCTGTCTTATATATTTCAATTTGAACCTGTTTATCTTTGTTCTAATATGAACAGTTTAATATTTAATAACTAAAGCGATATAATCTCTTATTAAGACATTCAACGGTTGTAAATAATGTTAATTTGCATTTCATTATTCGCAATTAAACAGTTTAGTATTTAATAACTAAAGTGATCTAATTTCTTATCAAGACATTCAGCGATTTTATATAATTTTAACTTGTACTGATTGATGTACTTATTCAATATATGCCTTTATGTTTTACTTACGTCATGATTGGATGCTTCCACAAGGAGCTCTATGACTGACCTCTGTACAGACTCACTGGTGTCTCTGTGGATGGACAAAGCATCTGAACACATCTCTGTAATAGTCTGGATGTCATCAGGCTATTGAAATAAAGTAATAGTAATTATTTAATAGAATAATATTAATGTAAAATGAGGCGTTCAGGAGATAAATAATTTTGGTGTGTTAATAGCGGAGTTTAATAAATTGGTTAATTCAGCAGATATTTGAAACAAAGTTAAAAATTAGTTAAAGTTTTCTGTTTTGATATGTATGTATTAGTTCCTGCACAGTGAAGCTCTGAAACTAGGTTTAATGGGTTTAAAGAATATTTCTTTAAATGTGTTAAAATTAATGAATGCATCTAGAAAGGTAAGATTATGTGACCTCATAATCTTTATTATGTTGACAAATATAATGAACAACATTTTCCACGAAGGATAAAAAGAATTTTTTACTAACAAAATGTTTTTTGCAGAATCTCTTTAATTCAAAGTACAATAACAGTTGAGTGATTATTCTAATTTAATCAGATTAAAAGAAAAAATCCAGCAAAGCCAATGAGAATTTAAAAGAACACGCGACATGATGACTTTACACGACTCTGACCAAGATAAAATTCCTGGAATTATGAAATTAATCAGCTCCAAATAAATGTATCTAGAGTTAAGAGTAAGATATTGAGAACTAGGAATGTGGAATATTATTTTCTTTCCTGTAAGAATCATATCGTCTGTCACCGGAATATTCCATACCGGGAGACAATATATGTCATTAACTCTCAAGGATGCTGGCTTTTTATGATTATGTTTGAAAATTGATCGACCCCTCTACCCCGTTACTGTTATGCATGTTACTAATAATAACATGATCACAGGGAAATGTGAAAGCAACTAACATTATTAATGCTTATAAATTGCTAACAAATATAAATTATTACAAACCTTCCTCCATGTACCAGTTGCTAGATGAAGCAATACGGCTTCCTTCGAAGATATGACTGTAAAAATAGATGAAGTAATAAAATCAATTAATTATCATAGAAATAAATGACATATATTAAACAATACCAAAGAATCAATATTAATTTGTTTCATATACTTTTAATGTAAACAGTCAGAGGTAATGAACTTAAACTAGATGGGTCGAATATCAGTAAACTGAAACATTGAAATGTTCTCTCTTCTAATTAATTAGTAATAAAGTACTATAAATTATCTGTCACTAGTAATCCAACCAATAATTGTATTCTATTTGTTACCCAATACTTCCAGCGTTCTTTACAGTCCTTATTTTATAGGGTAACAATTATATCTTAAGTGACTTAAAACATTAAATCTCGTAGATATTATTTTAACATATATAGGAACTTGACAGAAAGCTGCTTAAATCAGCGCAAGGAACTCCAAAGAAGGAGGAACTTTTAAGAAGTCCCAACCATTCCCCAACCTATCCCCATTCCACCCTACCCCACATAGGACTAGTATGTTTGTTGTATGCAAGATCTACCCCTGGAACCCAATTGTAGATTCATTCTTACCAACAAATATCTCATTATACTAGTCCCCCCACCACCCCAATCCCCCTCTACAACACTTCACTCTCTTGTCACAAATCTGTGAAACGTTGCAATAAAGCAATCTACTTGATCAAAAATTATTTTAATTTATAACGTTATACCGTACCTTTAATATTCCTTGATCTTGATTCTTCAGGTATGATGTCTGGATTGATCGATGACGGCAATTTACAGTTAGCAAGCCTTCAAAGTTAAAGAAAGCAGGGAAAGTAAATATTTAATATTTATAAATTAAATGAATATCTGATGTCATCATTGTTATAAATAACATGAAGGTCAATGCATTTGCCTGTTGACAAGTATCACTATCAGCCACTAGTTATGATGGCCAGACAACATTTCCACCACCCCTACTTGCACCCTCCAATTAACATTTGATTATTTGTTAATTTAACTCTTTATATTTTTAATAAAATTTGCATAACTCTTGAAAATATCCTTAAGTTTAATAACAATAAATTAATTTAAAGTAAACAGCAAACTTTTTCGTTTCCATGTACTTGAATTTCTCCCTATACTTTTGTGTCAAGCTTTACATAACAATTTATTTGTATTTGTTTACTGCAGTTCTAATTCGTTTATAAGTTTTAATGTTATTTGTTGTTCCTAGTAACTGAAAAGCACCCTCCCCCCACTAACCCACCCAGTTATATCCTATTGTGTGGAAAACCCGTACGACGTACGAGGTGTTTTACACTGCACAATCAGTAATGAAAGAAAAATGTTAACATATTTCCCAGTTTACAAATCCTTACAAATATTGCAACATTTTAAACTGCATGTCTCAACACAAGATTTGTAAATTTAACAAAAGAAAAAACTCACTGCACAATACCATTACCTTATACCCTCCTATATACCCCATACGCACACCCTCTGACTACCCCTCCTCCCCCTCTTACCCACATAATATCAACCAAGGCCTGTCACGATGTTATTCCCTTACCATAGTTCCTTGAACCTTCGTGACTTAAGTCCATAATTAATTAATCCGATCACTTCTTCCTCTGTTAATTCTTGTTCCTTTATTCCTTCAATGTTGGATATCTTCTCTACTGATGCTAGGCTCGATAAACTAAGACCGGACTCAAGTCTGATATCTTTACCGTCAAATCCACTGAAGGACCATCGTAGGCATAGATGAGATATTGGAATCTGGAAAATAGGAGAGAAAGGTCACAGTTAACTTATCTTATAGTTCATCCATGATGGATAAATACACATGATGAATATCCAACGAATATGTAATAGAACACAACAATGAATAAAAAAGCTATACAATTAATCATTAATTTAAAAAAAAGAATTGTCTGTGATTTCTTATTTTTTTTTCGTAACACTAAGAACTTTATTTTATTTAAATTATTGAATAAAAATAGAAAATAAAAAGGAAGAAGAGTGGTGACTTCTTCAAACTTGCTTGCCAACCGTACCGAAAAAAAAGCATGATAAAATAATGATTTTATTGACATAAAATTCGTAAACTGATGAAATTCAGATCAAAGTAAAAAACAATATCACAAATATTTAATATTGGTCTGTAATATAATATTTAGCACATACATGAACTTTTTCTGTAGTTTTCATAATCTATGCTATTTTTTCATTCCTGTAAGTCAGTGTATTAATTCCTACAACCCACAATAGCGGCCGAGACTCGACATACCGGAGGTACAGCGCATCTCGATACGTGTGTTTATCATATAGGCCTAGGCCTATACCCTACTTGCAATTTATATCATCGTAATCATAAAAATAAAATCATTTCCAATCATTGTAATTACGCATAGATTATAAAGGGCTATATTAATAACGTGGCGTACATATGTAAGACTTTCCATTCGCCAGTCGAACGATCGACAAACCAGTAGCGTAGGCAGATAGCCGGCCCGGTTTAAAATAACCCAGCTTAACTTGCCTACACAGTTTGAGAGAAGCCACCGTCATATACATAATTATAATTAATACATATATAATAATATATAGTAATATTTATAACTTTATAGACTCATTACATCCCCCTCCCCCCTCAATTTTGATACCGTTTACCTGTAATCTTTTGATCCCTCACTTTTGACTTACTGTAAGCCTAGGTCTAGCCTAGATTAGTTATAAACATCCATCCTTACTGCTACCAACTTTACCTCATTTGTCTATTTAGGCCCACACTCCACAGTATATAATATATTGAGAATAAAGTTGGAAGACTAATTTTATGACTGAGACAATAATTAAATCAAAATTTAAAAGGTTGGCGGAGGATATATATATTGCTATATTCTAAGCTCTTACTTTTCCCGGTAAGAGAATAATATACTAGCCGTAGCTAACGGTTAAAGTCTAACGTTACATTACGAAGGCTAACACGTTGATAATGAAACGCTTGACACCGTGAATGTAACGCGGCACTGTACGGTATCATGTGACGTGTTAAGACGGAGCCTAGGCCTACGCGTGTGAAATGTATTCGATCGCAAACCTGTTGCTTTTTATTTCCCTAATGAGCTAACGTTATTTGCTATACCTACATTCTTTTTTATAACTAACGTTAGGCTACCACGTCAACCAATAGGCCTAAGTACTATAACGCCAGTTATGATTAACGCTGTCAGTGCAAACGAGCAGAAATTTATACTGTGCACAGTAATAGGCCTATTCATATGGGTACTAATAGCCTTGTTTTGTTTGGCTAGACGTCGGATGTCTATATGTTTGAGTATAGGCCTTACTGGTTCTTTTGTGCGTTCAACAAGCTCATTTTTTTACCTAATTTCTGGTTTGTCATCTAACTGTTTTATGTAATTTCTACTCTGCTGACGTTTCTATTTTGTTTTACTTCGTTAGGCTTCAATTTCAAGAAGAGCAAACGTAACCTAAAACAGTCAGTTCAGACAGGCAAGGTTACATAAAGAAGTACTCCTTTTGACATTCATGTAACGACAAATGTTACAGAAAAGACAAAATCTCTCAAGCATGCCTAGGCCTATAATTGTTGACTTTAAATAGACCTATAATTACCGTAAGTCGATATAATTACATCAGCAAACCATACGCGGTGTAAGTCCATTGGCAGCCATACGGTATAATGATAAACATGTATGTGTACGTGTAACTAGTAACGAACTGAATCTCCACACAGAGTGTACGTAATTTTAATGTCACCCGCCCTGCGGGAATCGATTCGTGTGTCTACGTCACTGATCTGTACACTAGTGTACAGATCAGTGGTCTACGTGCGCAGATGATCAACGTTCACTGTGCGGCTTTGTTTACATTTGAGAACATGTGTTTTGTTGTTTGAGTGTACTCGTGAAAGGAAGCTTCCAAATATGTTAAGTTGTTTAGGCTTTTGCTATTCTTCTTCAAACGTTCCTTCTACTGCACCAAATTACATGAAACTTGTGTACATTATTTAATAAGCCAATATTAGTTGGACAAACCAAATAAATGTCCTGTTTAATCCAAAAATAAAGAAGAAAAATGGCAATTTCGTAAATATGCATATTCAATTTCAAATATATCGACTGGTTGTGAAGAATGGAGGGCGCACTACCTAAACAAATGTTACAGGGGTCGAGTGTGTTGGGTCAAGACCAGGGATGTAGGAACGACTACCTTGATGATAGATATTTATCTCTCGGTGTGCAGGGTTTCAACTCTTTTTCTAATTATAGCTATTTTAAAAACGTTTGGAGATAAATGATCGGTCCCCTATCGTCTTTGTTTCATAGTCTACCATACATTATTGACAGTGTTATCACTTAGGTTAATGCCAATATTTCCTAGGCAAATGATGACGTCACTTTGTCATATCAAGGTTTATATTCTTTGTATGCGATGGGGAGTTAACTAGTAAAAACAGTTATACTCTGGGCTGAGTATAACGGGACATCTGATTACAATTGTTTTAATCAATACTTACTCAGACACTGACACTTGGTGAATAAATAACATTTCATCATCTCAGTCAGATTAGTTGCCTTAGATGAAGTATAATATCCGTTGCTTGTAATGGACACGTGATAATGCAATGTACCGTTATAAGAATGGTAACTTGAAGTAGCAATATTTCTATGGCTGTGTTAAAATATAAGTGACTTACGTTGTGACTTGATGCAATTTCAAGAAGCAATATCGTAGACATCTGGAGTGGTTTAGAATCAGTATTCCTTAGATTCACAATACTCGAACACAGAACTCGTAAACTGTTTTGACCATTGGTCTGGAAATCAAAATAGAAGCGTCTTCAAATGAACATAGAAAGAACTTCAAGTTATAATATTTTAAAATTACTCTCTTGAGTATCTCAATTTCACATAGTATAAACGGTAGATGAAATCTGTGAGGAAACTGATAATCCCATCTCGACAATAGTGTATGTTTCAGGGATATTAACTAAAATTAACGCACTGCCTTTTGACTTTTCATAACACCATGTAGACTCTGCTCTATGGTATGGATTTGATGTTAGGATAAAGGGGGGTGGGGGTGAGGGGGTAGTACTGTCCTTTCTGGTTAGGAGTCTAAGGGGAGGGAGATACCCTCCTCTTGAGAAAATATTCGTTTAGGGGGTTAATATTCAAACTGGGGCTACCACCGGTCACGGAACTTAATTTAAGTTAACGGTTGTATTTATATGAGTCTTATTGACATCATACAGGCTATACCTTCTGTTACGTATTGAAGTTTAAGAGATGTAGAGGGATAGAGGACAGGGAAAGGGACATGAATTATGTTTCTACTCGTTTTGTGGGAGAGTCTGAAGGAAGAGGTGTCCCCTCTTCCTGTCAGAAAAGGATGTTAAGGATAGATTCTTAGATGCACATATTTGCTGTCATTTTTTATCATTGTAACTACATCTTTGAATACGACTTTGCTATGCGTGTGTTATTTAAAGACACTTTGGAGGAGGAGATACTTGTTCCCATTCTCCTAGTGGATAAAACTTTATGTATATCAACTACATAAGCAAATAATAATTCATAATAGTACATGTCAGTAGATTTACACAGGTGGATATTATATATATTATGATGCAGGTGGAGATGTTATGTTTTTATGACAGAAACAATACTATTTGATAATTGAAATTTCATTCATACTAAACCATTGGAACTTGTTCAACAAAATATCGTTAAATATTTGAAAGGGCTAATGAGAAGCAGGTCATACAGGGCTAACATATGGGATTGAAAGGAATTAGTTAGCTAAGCAAACATTTCCGTTTCAAATACTTACAACTGCAAGAATGCTGCATGAACTAAATCAATATTTATAAATATTTTCATGAAAGTCAAAATTGTGACGAAACTTAAGTGTCATATAACCATGGTTGTGATTTCATCATCATTATCAAATGGAAGTTGATCGATTTCAATAGCGACTTAAATTGACTGTTTCAGCAACAAAGTAAGAACATTTGGTTGAATATAAGTACTGTACGTTATATTTGGTTAGGAGTACAGAACTCTTGGAAGCTGAACACTTTTAGATAGTTCTTTTTAGCATTTTTTTAGCAAGTTTAGAGCCAAAATGCATGTCAGGAAGAAAAATTACACTTATATTTTTTCTGCAACATAACTTAGCTCTAGCGATTCCAACTATTATTTATAGTGAAGCTACTTTAACTTAGCACAAACATGCATTCGTTAGATATCCATATCAATTTCAAGTGATTCCAAGTTTACCCCGGTTCAGAACTTTGTTAGTCTAATATATTTCCAACAGAAAATGGACGAAACGGAGAATGGTTCAGTCTTGCTTTACCGGAGCCGATTGAGGGGAGGTGAGGACTTGGTTTGAGGAAATGCTCAATTGCCCCACTCTACTTTGACACAGGGACTGGTATCCAATATCATATGTTTCAAGCATGTACATTTTCCAATGATTGTACCGTCCCCGTTTCGTTTGCAAAAAAAAAAAAAAAAACTGCATAGGGGAGATGGGAGCTCTTCGAAAGATCATAATTCATAGAAGACTTAGTTATCATTCATAATAATGCCGTTTAAATTATTAAAATATCATTGTCTAAATGTTCTACGTGTAGGGAAGCTGCCGATTTTGACAAGCGTGAGATTGATGAGACCGTAGGCATGGGTACACGCATTCAGTGTGGTTATTGGTTATGTCAGTTACGGCATTCCATGTTTCTGTGTAGCCCCCAACAGACCCCCAAAGAAAAAATACAAAGATGTTTTTATCATTTCTGTACAATTTTGAAGTTGTCTTGAAAAATTATCTTGGTATATTTTCTTTGTAATAAATGTTATCAATAACAGGAATTTATTAACCATTTAATAAATTAAATACTAATTTTAGTATTTTATTGGAGAAAAAATCCTTAGCACATTACTTGAATTGGAATACATCGTTGTGATAAGCTTCTCGTGGTCCTCAACGTGAATTTTACCCATAGTAAATTAAATGATATTTCAATGCGATATAAGCGTTTATAGTGCAAATCTAGTTCTCCTGGTGTTAACTGTTTAAAAATAGCAGTATATTAGATGAACGTATTCTCAACTGTCATTTACGTTGCTTTACGTTTTAATTCCTTGAAAACAAAATTGAACTAAAAAACAATGTACAAAATAGTATGTTACGATAAGTACAATGTTACCGGTATAATTGCTTTCACTGTATTCTACTTATATGTGGAATATGGTGTAAGTACGAAAGTATGGGATTATGGAAGATAGACTAACGTTGAAATGGCCCTCAATATTGCCGGTAAATGGCACCATTTATCTACATGGAGCTTATTCTTGTTTATTCGGATTACGTACACCAATGGCTAAAAGCGTAATTTATATTCGAGAGTTCAATTTGTAATTTATTTTATCTAAGTATTTTTATTACATGCATATAAATAAACTCGTAAAATTGCGTGTCCGTTGCTATGGTGCCGTTTGCCAAAGTGGATGTTAATTGGATGATCGGTCTCGCATTTAATAATTTGGTTTCAAACTAATGATACAAACGCACAATAAAGGCATTACTTACTTCAAGTGTCATGCCTTCCTCGGAGTTCAACACCCATTTACCTCTGGAGGAATCTAAATGTAAGTCAGGTCTTGACGGTTTCCATGAAACTTGGAAGAAAAAAACATTAAACGATTTGTTTATAGATCAAACACGTTAATAAACATAAATCGTGTACATAATTACAAAGTAAATGTATTTAAAACACATTGATATTTTTCGTTGACTATTACAATCTAATCATGTCACCCGATTTAGTATCCCGAATAGGATCACAAATCGCTTGTGATGAGTAACATATTTTAGTGTTTTTATGTTCTCACCTTGAATGTCACGTAGCTTCGTAAGGGAAGAAAGAGAACCGATTGGAATTGACAGAGGTAACAAACAGTCAACGAGTCTGTAAACAAAAAAGGGTTTTGTGGGTAGTGAATGTGTTAAGTGGTTACGCCATTTTATGAAAATATGTTATTTCTTATGTAACTTTAATGTAGTGATATAACCGACATGTAAGTAATATAATCGACATGTAAGTTACTTCAATTGAAACGAATGAAATGAACTAATACTTTAAGCTCATATTGCTAATAATACTTATATCTGCAAGCATATACGTCCAAATCAATACATCATTACTTATACACTGAAACCCAAAAATCACTGCGTTGTTGTACGTACGCGTTAATAATAGGTAGGCCTATGTATACATTGATCATCCATCTTAAAGTTTTGTTTAAGAGCACAGTTCCATATTTTGCTGGTTGGTAAGTTATCGTTCAGTAAATTAACGTGAATAAAAACATTACAGTAAATGGTATGTGATTACTAACGACAATGTCTTCAGCTGTTGGCATTGCTGTGCAAAGCAAAATAACCCTACAACTTGGTCCTGGGTAAATTCTTTTCCAAGGTTAGTTTTGATTTGTAGTTCCTTTAAGGTGGGCAATAAAGGTACACGGTTCCTACTTTCCAGGATAAGATGATTCTGATCCGCTGAGCTAAATGACTTCAGCAGTAGACTGGTTATCTGGATCTAAGGAAAGACATTTGTGAAATTACCAGACAACTGTACACAGTCAAAGGTTTATTTTGTTCATCGCGGTATATGTTACATAATATTCCAGAACAACAAACAAAGCCCCCAAAACATAACACTGTAATTACTATACTATAGACTACAACATTACATTTGGCGATTTATTTCAAATATTTCTACCAGTTTAAGAACAAGAAGTTACGTTATATTAATCAATTTATTATTCCATGTCGTTTATGTTGGCCTCATATTGTTTCTTACAAAATAGAGACACCCACAGAATGCATTAATACACTATAAAAAAGGAGGCAACTAATCATAGACATAGAAAGTTGATTCTCTCTCTTAGCAGACTGACAGTGTGAACTGTACCAGTTTGCGATAGATATCTATGCTTTTTGTCCAAATGTTACTCATCCAAATTTGCACTCTAAGGAACGATATTCAAACTGTGATCAATTGAGTATCAATTTTGATTCGGACGATTTAGTAACTTTACAAAGATGTCGCATCTCCGGATGGATGGAACTCGTTGAGTTCCTTACACCAGATTATCGTTGAGGGATCGTGTTGAATCGAAATACGGTGCTACTTGGTTGGCCCTGTGTATAATATGCACGCAACTAATGTGCATAACCAGACATTACATACCTAATTAACCTCCTTGTATTACATCATTTGAACGTGGTGTTATAATTTCCTTTTAACTTGGAACATATCATCGTTTACTCACTATATTCACTTTTCAGATCACATTTCCTCATCTGCTGATCAAACTTCGCGAAGGGCAATTTGACTGATTGTTTTTTACGTCACTTAATAATTATTGCTCAGCAAATGATCTGTTGACCTTGTAAGGTTTTTTTTTCTACGTTAATTGTAGGCTTCTTGAATACGTTATTTCTTTACCTGTGACAGTATACATAACAGTATTTCAGATTCGTTTCCTACGTGGAAGATTATTAATCATAACAGCTAACACTAAACATAAAAAATACAAAGTATGATGGATTTCAATCATATTAAATCAATATTACATGACATGACGGTATCTTACTTGTTGACTTGCTGCAATTTGTAGTAACAGTATAACAGACCTATGATATCCTGTGGTATCATTTGTGTTCAAAGTAACTGTCCCGGAACACATTTTGGTCAGACTATGGTGGTCCTTAGTCTGTAAATGCAAACGAATCAAACAAATTCTGAATATATAGTTTAGTATATGCTCAGTATCAAATGAATGGTCCAAGAGTTAAGTTGAATTTGACTGGTTGTAGGACACTTCCATATCATTCTAGTAAGTTTTAAATGTAATCTCAACTTGATACAAGCTTCGAGAACAACCCCCCCCCCCTCTCTCTCTCCCGCCTTGTTCTCTTAATACACAAATCAGATGCATATATAATGCAAACTCAAAGGAATCAATTGTATCCGTCTAAACTCTAAAGTCATCTGTTGTGTAATTGTTCTTTCGATAAAATCACTAAATGATTTTTTTTGGACAACAAGTATGTTTGTCAGGTATGTCTCTTGTTCCTCAATGTTTACACATAAAAGTGAATTCCTTACATACCGCTATGACTTGGAACCGGTAAAGTCACACGTGGTATGCAACGGCTAGATATTTCAATGTCTTCAAAAAGATGCCATGACATATTTGTGTACAGACACAGTCGTAGAACTGATGGTGGCACACTTTGTATGTATAGCCATTACGTTTAATGGTTTTATAATAAGACTGCAACAAGACGAATTCCCTGCAGGAGATTTATGAGATGGTTAAGTCATTCCATTTCCAGAATTATACAAAGAGGAATGTAAATGCAACAAAACTCAGATGATCTTATAGCTTGTTATTGTTATTGTTATTAGTTATCGCAAGAGCAATCTAGCTACAACTTATTGTGAAGTTTAATAATACTTACCTCAAGAGTCAAGCACTCCTGGGATTCCACCATCCATCTACCTCTTGTGAAATTTAATTCAAGTTCTTGTTCCCCTGGTTTCCATAAGACTGCCGATAAATGAACATGTATGTACGGTGACCGTTCTATATCTTTTATTGGTTGTGTTTGTATTGTCTGTACCTTTGGTTTATAAATAAGTTCAAAGTTAACAAGCTGTTCTTCCAGGTTAGTGAACACATTGGCAAAATAGCTTTCCTTTCGTATTGTATTCTTAGTTCAAAAGAATTGCATCATGCTTCGTTGCATTATGTTCATGGTTTTAAATTTCTCTCACCTCTGAGTGTCTCTGATTCACAAGGCCAAAGGGAGTCGTTTGGAAAACACAAAGGTACCAAGCAGTCAATGAATCTGTGTAAAAAGAAACTCCCGTACTTTATCAGTATTACAAACAAAAAAAATCATCAATAAACTTTGCTGTTTCTGATTAATTACAATTTTATCAGATATTAACTGCATTACAAATACATTATGCACGTCAAGCTGCTATAAAATATGATCGTTTTCACTATCATTTATTTTCTTGTACTAATGTTGAGTAAGATAATATTAACATTCAAAATAACCACTGCGTAGTACGTACATTACCTAATGATTAATTAACACAGTAGCTTAGCAGGTATAAAATAAATCGATAGTTGACACATATTTCGCATAGATATTAAATCCTCGTATAAAAGTATGAAAAGCATTTTCTTTCTCTATTGTAAATCTTAATATTTGTTAACTTACGAGATTTTCCTCAATTTTTGACATTTCTGTGCATAACAAAGTAGCCCGACGACTTGTTCTCGTGTAAATTCGATTCTCTTTTCCGTTCTGATTTGGATTTCCTCTAAAGTAGACAGTGCGGGCACATGGTTTCCATTTTCCAGAGTTATACTGTGCTGCTCCGCTTCACGAAATGTATCGAGTACCAGACAGGTTAATGGAATCTTGAAGAAGATAGATAGGTATTTCAACATTTAAACGTGGTGTTAAAATTTCCTTTTGACTTGGAACTTATCATCGTTTACCCACTATATTACCTTTTCAGATCAAATTTCCTCATCTACTTATCAACTTCGCGAAGAGCAATTTGACAGATTGTATTTCACGTCACTTAAAAATTATTGCTCAACAAATGATCTGTTGACCTAGTAAGGTTTTTTTTCTACGTTTATTGTAGGCTTCTTGAATACGTTATTTCTTTACCTGTAAAATATTAGAACAGTATGCCAGATTACAGATTCGTTTCCTTGGTGGAAGATGATTAATCATAACAGCTTACACTAAACATATAAAAAGTATGTTGGCTATTAATAATATTAATCAATATTACATGACATGACGGTATCTTACTTGTTGACTTGCTGCAATTTGTAGTAACAGTATAACAGACCTATGATATTCTTTGGTATCATTCGTGTTTAAAGTAACTGTCCCGGAACACATTTTGGTCAGACTATGGTGGTCCTTAGTCTGTAAATGCAAATGAATTAAACAAATTCTGAATATATAGTTTAGTATATGCTCAGTATCAAATGAATGGTCCAAGAGTAAAGTTGAATTTGACTGGTTGAAGGACACTTCCATATCATTCTAGTAAGTTTTAAATATAATTTAAACTTGACAATTTTCGAGACCAACCCCCCCCCTCCCCCCCTCCTGCATAACCTCTTAATACACAAATCAGACGCATATATAATGCAAACTCGTTGGAATCAATTGTATCCGTCTAAACTCTAAAGTCATATGTTGCATAATTGTTCTTTCGATAAAATCACTAAATGATTTTTTTGGACAACAAGTATGTTTGTCAGGTATGTCTCTTGTACCTCAATGTTTTCACATAAAAGTGACTTCCTTACATACCGCTATGACTTGGAACCGGTAATGTCACACGTGGTATGTAACGGCTAGACAAATTCAATGTCTTCAAAAAGATGCCATGACATATTTTTGTACAGACACAGGCGTAGAACTGATGGTGGCAGACTTTGTATGTAATGCATAGCCAATACGATTAATGGTTTGATAATAAGACTGCAACAAGACGAATTCCCTGCATGAGTTTTATGAGATGGTTAAGTCATTCCATTTCTAAAATTGTACAAGAGGAATGTAAATGCAACAAAACTCAGATGACCTTATAGCTTGTTATTGTTATTGTTATTGTTATTAGTTTTCGCAAGAGCAATCTAGCTCCAACTTATTGTGAAGTTTAAAAATACTTACCTCAAGAGTCAGGCACTCCTGGGATTCCACCATCCATCTACCTCTTGTGAAATTTAATTCAAGTTCTTGTTCCCCTGGTTTCCACAAGACTGCCGAGAAATAAAAAATATATGTACGATGACCGTTCTATAACTTTAAATTGGTTGTGTGTGCAATGTCTGTACTTTTAGTTTATGAATAAGTTTAAACTTAACAAGCTGTTCTTCCAGGTTAGTGAACACATTGGCAAAATAGCTTTCCTTTCGTATTGTATTCTTAGTTCCAAAAAATTGCATCATGCTTCGTTGCATTATGTTCATGGTTTTAAATTTCTCTCACCTCTGAGTGTGTCTGATTCACAAGGCCGAAGGGAGTCGTTTGGAAAACACAAAGGTACCAAGCAGTCAATGAATCTGTGTAGAAAGAAACTCCCGTACTTTATCAGTATTACAAAAAAAAAATCATCAATAAACTTTGCTGTTTCTGATTAATTACAATTTTATCAGATATTAACTGCATTACAAATACATTATGCACGTCAAGTTGCTATGAAATATGATCGTTTCCACTATCATTTATTTTCTTGAATTAATATTGAGTAAGATAATATCAACATCAAAAATAACCACTCTCCATACGTACATTACCTAATGATTAATTAACACATCAGCTTAGTAGGTATAAAATATATCAATAGTTGACACATATTTCGCATAGATTTTAGATCCTCGAATACAAGTATGGAAAACACTTTCTTTCTGCATTGTAAACTTGATCTTTGTTAACTTACAAGATTTTTTTCAATTTTTGACATTTCTGTGCATAACAAAGTAGCCCGACGACTTGTTTTTGTGTAAATTCGATTCTCTTTTCAGTTCTGATTTGGATGTCCTCTAAAGTAGACAGTGCGGGCACGTGGTTTCCATTTTCCAGAGTTATACTGTGCTGATCCGCTTCACGAAATGTATCGAGTACTAAACAGGATAATGGAATCTTGAAGAAGATATAAACCACATTTGTATGAATTACGTTTGTAAGCGAATGTGTATTGCGTGATGAAACATACCCATAGACTAAGAAAATTGATTTTAATTGGATGTTTTGTAGTCACGTTTATTTAACAAAAATATGTCATATTTGTTACGTTTCCCAGGCAAAAGTGTTAACATAATATTTAAATTGCTACTATTCGGCAAGAGAGACCCACCCTAGAAATCATCAGCTAACCAAAATTGCAGTATGAATTAATTTGACCAATGATCTGTTAATGCATGCAATGTAGACATACGTAAAATGATTATTGCAACATGAAGTTTTTATTACCATCTTTAGTAGATCCCGATCGATTATATTGTTTTTCATATTTTTGAATTTGCATGTTACAATATTTTGAAACCAATTCACCTTATGCCTTGATGCAATCTCAAGAAATTGAATGTTAGCTCTTTGTAGGAGTCTGCTATCAGTACGTCTAAGTGCCATGCCACCGGAGCATACACTTCTCAACATCTCAACATCCTCCTCGGGTTCAACAATCTATTTAGAAATTCAAAATAAGACACCATTGACGCAGAGATTTTAATCCCAGCAGATATAAGAAGAAAAAAAAAACTCTTTTACTATTGGTTTTTTATTGCCAAGTTGTTTCATTCCAAAGTAGACGATTTCGATGTCGTGGATAGTTAAGTTTTTCTAGTTTTCTTCTTACTGTGAAATACACTAACTACATTGTGAGTAGTAGGGAAGGATACATTTCAATTACAGAAAAGTCTTAATTGCATCATTAGATACACTAGCAGGAAATGAATTCAATGTTCTCATCTAACAAGGCGTTATATCAACATTAATCTAAATGAAAAATTGTGCTGTGCTGGATATTTTGTATTGCAACATCACTGTTTTCAAGGTTAGCCTTCATCATTACTAAACACTTTTCCACAGAATATGCATTTGTTATGAAATATACATGATATTCATATGACAGAACACGTTTTCTATCTACTTACACCGGAAGTCAAAGATTCCGTTGAGCTAAGTCGCCATTTGCCAGAGGAAACATCTAACTGAAAGACATATTCCAAAAGTTGCCAGAATACTGAAAAAATGGAAGTTATGAATCTTTTAGTTTGGTAAAGTTTTCAAACTTTTTTTTTAGTAATTTTGCAACCGTCGTCATCTAAATATTACTAGCTTAAAATTATGTTGTCGATTTTAATTGTTAATTGATATGTTTCGTTTAGTAAATGTAGTTAAAATAAATGGATACATTTATCCAAAATATTTTTCTGGTGTTGTGGAATATTCTTACCGGTAATACTTCTTGAATTCATGTTCAATTTCAATGTCTCTACGGTTAAGGACAGAGGTAATAGAAATTTACCATGGAATCTGTGATTAAATGAAAAGAAAACTCTACATATTTTATATATAGTAACAACATGAATGCAAATGCTTGAAAATTACATCCGTGACGAGGAAGAATGCATTCACAAGTTCGACACATAAAAGTTATACAACGTTAAAACAACACTCAGATTGAAACAAACTATCAAGGGATTTCAAAGGAAGCAAATTTGTACTCTGAACTAACAGAAATTGAAGTATAACTTGTAAAAGAAAATGTACCACCAACTTTTAAAGAAGTTATTTATATTTACTATTTTGATTAATTCTTTTAAATTCATTTATATCTGAACCATTAGTTTGCCTATGAACTGTTTACTCACGCTAATGTTTTCAGCTGAAGACACCGTTGCCCATATTGTACCACTCCGAACATGTTTTCCTGGGTAATTTCGTGTTCTGCTTGTGTTGTGAATACCAGTTTCCTTATTGATAAGAGAACGGGAAGACTAAGTCCGGATTCCAGGGTTACCTCGTTCTGGCGTGCTACCTTGAAAATGTGGTTTATCTGGAGGCAGGGTACTTCGATCTAAAAAAAATAAAGGTGAAATGTTACCTTCAAAATAAACACGTTTTCCCTATCATATACGTAACTCAAGTTTGTACTTGATGCAACATCTGCATACAGGCACCTTCATTTATTGTGAAATTCATTAGCAACTGAGCATAATTCATTTATTTTTAAATATATAGGCTGCCTTTGTTTTTAATTCATTTCAGCTTATCTAGTTTTAAATAAACAACTGTATGCCTTGTTGGAGTTTTAATATGTGTTCTAATAATTTAATGCCGATAAAACTGCATGTAAATAGGATGACTTACACTACTTTCATTGTTTGCGAACGTTTTGTTTGAGAGAAACACTTCTAAACCTGTCATACAGCATGTCGTACTTGCCAATATTGATATGAAGTGTATTTGACAAAAGGAAACATCTAAGTAACTTAGTGTGCTACCATTGTTTTCCAATACTGCTTTGAATTTCAAGACATGAGCATTTCATACACATTCATCGTCGGGAAAGTTTATAAAACAATCCAGAGTATAACATACTTCTCCTTCAAGGTCTTACTGTTGATAATAAGCTGTGTTTCTTAATCCTAACAAATCATAATGTTTAACTCCATACAAAGACCACAAATTATCTATAGATAACACCAGGCTCAATGTACTCTACCTCATATTTTGTGACTGTGCTGACGTAATAGTTTGGATCAATACATTTAAAACGTGTGTTGATTGATTTTTTTTTTTCAAAATCATTTCTACACGTCTGAAAAGTCATTGTTTTTCAATGTGAACCACACACTGACGGCAATTTGGCACACAAATTCAATATATTTATATTCCACTGAATCATACATTTGTGGAATTACAAATGCAGAATGCGCCATGGCTTGTATTTCCTCCGGATATGGCACTTAACTTAAAATATGGTAAACGTTGTAACTACCTTCTTCCTCGATGCAATATCAAGAAGCTGTATACTTGATCTTTGTAAGAGTCTGCTGTCAGAAGATCGTATTATCATGCCATCAGAACACAATCCCTTTACAGTTTCAACGACCTCCTTTGGATCATCTGGCTGTTCAAAAAGACATAGAGATGCAAAGGACGCTCCTCCTTCTACACTTTTCAAATATTTGATTATTCTGCTGGAGGCTTTCTTGTTCAGTCCACAAGCAAAACGAAACACAAATTGAAGATCGACAGGATTAATTTTGTTTAGGTTATATTTAAGCCAGAAAGGCCAAAAGCTCCCGGCGTACGACGACAGATACCTAGCGGCATACCATTCAGCAAATAGTTTGTGATAGAAACGAACGAGTTCACTTTGTTTAGTGTGGTGAATATCATATTCTTCTGGTTCGTTGATTATTTCATGAGTTTTCTCTACGATAAGAATGCCGATGTTTGAAAGTTCTTCATAGCAATCCTTTCCAACTGTGTCGATGAATGTACCTTTGGGCCAAGCAATGATTTGTGTTTTCCCAGTGAGACTATCAAACGCAAGTCTGTTCAGTTTGGAGTATTCACGTATTGATTGATCAATTGGTTCCTTAAGATCTTTCTTCCACATGTGACTGTAGAAACCATCTATCACGTACTTAAAGAAACTCGTCACTGAACTAAACTCGATGACACCTTTCTGATCATTGGCAACATGGGCAAATAGGACGCAGAACATCGGCACCTGGCAAATATCATTTAGAATTGGACTACTGTTCAGAGCATTTGTTATACGTTTACTTGCTTCCTGGTCACCACCAGTAACTGTTCGTTGAATGTACTCATCCCTGGACTCTTCATCAAACCCAGTCAATCTAATAGTAACATTGGTTGGATGTAAATATTTTGGTAAGGAAGATGATCTAGTGGATACCACAACCTTGATATTTGGGAACATCTTTCCAGCGATCATGTCCATGACGTCAGTTTCTTTACCACTATTCTTATCGGGATACTCATCATATCCATCTAACACGATAACCACAGATAAACCGTTTCTTAGTATTTCCAGGATGTCATCATCCGTCAGAGGTGATTCCTTCGGCATCAAGACAACACGAATAGCTTCAAATATTGAAGAAATATTTCCCAGAAGCCTAAGTGGCAGCAGAATGAAAACAGCGACATTTTTGAGCGGTGATGCAACATTTCCCAAACACCAGTCATATGCAGCTTGAAGTGTAAGGGTTGATTTCCCGTAACCAGGGTCTCCTTCTAATAAGATTCGGTTAGATGGAATTATATTACTGTCGAAAATGTCTCGGAATGATTTCAGACTCACTAAACTTGATTCTTCAAATGATTGCGAGTCAAGTTCTAAGCCAGACTCAACATATATAGCATCAACGCAGCACATCTTCTCTCGTATGTATGGGATTGGCTGAATTCTATTGTACCACAGGGCGTATGTGTGTTTTAAAAAGTTCGCGAAGGTCTTTATTTTACCTGTAGTGAGAAACGAATAGCGTATTACAAGTGAGCAGATCTTCACACAAGCTAAGATAGCAATTGTCTAGAATTCATTGTGCCGTGCGGAAGTGTTAACTAACTAACTATTAAAACTCTACGCAACTGTCATTACTTAGAAAATCATGGATAGTCGGGCACTGTGCGTGGACTTAAGATTGCACTGGTCATGACTTTGCCAGTTGTAAGTCAGCTCTAGTCAGGATTCCAAACACACTAATCAGCACCAGTTTTAATATTTGGGGTGTCACCTGTCAAATATCATTGTCATTTCATATATTTTTTAAATGGAATTACTACAGTTATACCCAGAAATAGAAAACAAAGTTAAGGCGCATCGAACGTAAAAAAAAAACTAAAAAAAAACACGATACCATTATCAGCCTCACTAACTTTACTACACACACTCGTTCGAACTTAACATACAACTATTTATTAAATGATAAATGTCATTATCATGAAGCTGTTTGTAAATATGAATACGTTAGAAGTATGAATTTAACTGGAATATGTTATTTAATCCTTCGCTGCGGTCAGTGATTCAAAAGAAAAACACTTTCAGTTTCGTTTCATTAATATATTAATAGACACAAACTTGTTTCTTACATAAACTCACACAAACCCACTGTGCAATTTTTGTAAGAATAAAATGAGGCAATGGAACATTGAAGTTTGTATGTGTAGCATTACCTAAGAATTATAGTAAAATTATATATATATATATATATATATATATATATATATGTTAATATTACTAAGATATTATACACCCAATTACATTTTTGTATTATTACACGCAAACTTGTTTATCTTCAATTGTTAAACGAACAATACACCTCTAGCTATATTTTTTCAAACTTCACTTTCTGTTGAAAGTTGAGTGTTATACGTTACAGGTTAAAATATCCGATTTACCTCAAACACTTCTGAATAGCCTCCCATAACTGGTGATTAGTAAATGAAATCACAAATCGTTAGTAAATAGCAGTAAATCGATGGGAGTATTTCACATTTTTAACAATTATGACAGTGCCGCATGATCATGTACATATAACGATATGCTCTAAGTTACAGTACCTTCTTCCTGAGCCTTAGACTGACCATCACTGGAACATAGTCTCCCTGTATGTTCCTCATACAGCTTTTTCACACGTTCCTCAGTCCCAGAAAGACACATTTTCTTCAGCGCAGACAGAAGTGTTAGGATATTTGTTGGCTTTATTTGTCCTCTCTCTTCCATATAACGAATCATGAGAAGGCCCGCACTGACTGCAGTACCCAGCTCCTCTATGATAACAGGCGGATATTCAAAGAATGTAGCAAGTTGAAGAACAGTTGTAACAGTCAGAATGTCAGCAAGTGCAACTTTAAAACTACCAAAACCTGTTGAGAAAAGAAAAAAGATTGAAGATACCTAAGTAGTACACGGAACACTCCCAACTGATGCGTTAGTGATATGATCGTGAATATTTTGAACTTATTGATCAAAAGTAATGACCTGGTCATCCCTTTTACTTTCAAAAGTATGATAAGATATTATGTTGTCAATTTGTTTAATTATATCTGCATTACATTCGCCAATATTAAGTATTTTTATCAAAGAAAAGTGAAGATGGCTTCTCAAATAAGTTAGCAAACGCAACAGTGTACCATGGATTGTACATACAACAGCCTAACACGAGTTAGACAAAAAATTACAATAAATGCAAATTGTTCAGCTTTAAAACTTACCGTTCACTGTCTTCCTCACATCTGGTTTGATGTCCACGGGATTCAAATTGGCAGCCATCTTAGGTCTGTAGATTTGTATGCAAAATACAAATGAGGGTGAATTACTTTGGGTGCAAATTCTTTGTAAAGTTCCACAGTCAAGACAATAAATGGATTACTCGAGATATACATGGGTTTCCATAATCTTGGTACTTTGAATGGTTCATGTTACATTTTGGCACTTTGCCGTCTCCCTCTTGTGATCGATGGTGCAAACTGTATAATTGTTATACATGATGTGTATGAAGCTACCTTTTATTGTACATAAATGCGTATAATTTTAGAGTTATCATACGAAATTAAAATATCACTTACAATTACTCGATTAGAAGAACCGGAAGTAGCTAGACTAGAGTGTCAGTTAGAATGTTTATATATTTATTATATAACCTATTAAATTTCACTGATAAATAATACAGGAAAAAAATATGTTATAAAGGCGCATCAGGGCTGGATCAAAAAATACATTCACCTAGATAATGTTCAAATAAATAAAGGCAACGTGACTTGATTACACATCATATCATATTTTCAGTTGAGCTTGACAAAATAGAACAATGTGCTTTTTAAGTGCGGTGAAACGAGCCAAACAAACAATGATACACATTCAACCAAAACATTATGCATTAGAATATACATAATCGGAGCACGTGATAGGCCTATGGGTTACAGTTTACTCTCTCTACGTCTCAGTAAAACCAAAATCAAAGAACAGAAACACATTGATTTTTAGCACAGTGCGTATACATTATAGCGTACGCCTAGGCTAATAAACGTTGCATTATAATCAAATAATAACATGTATGATCATAGGTCTTATCCTACTCCTCCATCTACTTTATACACTGTACTAGCCCTGGGCTTACTAAAGTAAAATTAGCCCTACAAGGCGTAGACTAGTAGTAGTATTTCTTGTTATATTTGCTTACACTTTGCCTACAGTAACAATGAAACCGTACATCATGTACACTATAAGTAAAACGAAGACCTCACGCGAACGAGTGAACAGACTACGTAATGTTTACACTAGTTACGCGCTCGTTTAGTAATATAAATACAAGTTATCTGGTGTAAATATTGAATAGCCCCATCGGATGGAAAAGTCCTTATGTACAGTAGCATCCATCACCACAGTTCCTTATGTGGCGATAGATAAGCCACATAAAGACTTATGAAAAAAAAATCATTATAGTACAGTTTCGGCGGTCGTTATATGACAGTGTAATGACCACTTGATAAATAATATGTTCTTGGTCAGTATGTGGTGGTGCTGATAGCGCCACATAAGGACATGTTATTGTTATAATGTGGCAGCAATTTGTATTCACATAATGACTTAGATCCACATAGTTTTTGTCCCGTTTGGCGTTACATACAGTCGGTGATATCCTTTGAATGTATTATGAGGTCAAACACTGTTTTGAACAATTGCATTGTATTCACTTTTCTATGCAAATACCGTGCGCAGACATTAGGATCCCCTGTGCTCAAAAACCAATAAGTTCACAAATGGTATCGATATACAAAGTTTGTCAGTTTGATAAGTTTGATGAATTTGATAACACCAGTCGCTTAACAATTCAAATATACTAAACTGGCTTAAAAATAGGAACAATAAAGGTTTAAGTTTAAGTAATCCATAAAATATGTTTACTGCTCATATTACTCCAAGTAAAAATGTTCACTACGGCTTATTAAAGGTCTAACTTGCACACCAATTATATAGTGATATACAACTATGCTAGGCCTATACCTGTTCAACGATGTAGTTAGACAGTAAAGACAACCATTTAGCGAATTATTGCATTACTGAGGTTAACATTAATTAGAGAAATTAAACACAGGTATGATACCAAGGTTAAGTTGCATTCCCTTAATTTTTCTAGGTAGAACTAACGTTATGCTAGGGGCCTAATAATGATCTACGAGTTGCTACTGCATGACATTGTAGGATTTGAAGATTTTACTTTCAAGTTCGATACATAACATTGTAATCTTAGCCCAACGTGTACCCTTACATATAGTATTTTGAACCACTATTCCACTGGTACCGATAAAACATTACAACACTATGCACATTTGAACTTGATTCAACTAGCCATGGCTGTTGTCAAGTGTTGGATTAAGTAAAAAGTTTATTTTGCTTTATATCTGATCGAATGGAGGTACACTTATTGGGAAAAAGCAAGAGAGGAGGGTCTTGGGAGTGAATCCTTCGAAAATGTAACACTTTCAAATACTATTTGTTTTCTCATAAGGATTTTAAAGGACAAAAATACATTTTAGAAATTTCTTTTTTGGTATTCGGCATTTTTTTGGTGGGGGAGGGGGTGGGAGGGGTGGGATGGAAAGCGTGTTGGAAATTGCGTCTACCTCATAAATCCTGCCGTTTGTGCTAGGAGCATACCTAAATAGTGAATGTTTGTTTGATGAAGTTAGACGGGTTGCAATGATAACATGCGATGTTAACATGAAAAGTAACAAGTAGTTACTTAGTTGGAAATGCCATCTCTATAACATTCTTAACTCTATAGAGATATTGTTCTCTGAATGTAAAGTATTTTGGGCAGGAAATTAGTTCCCTACTACAAAAATTGGTCGATCACGTGTAGATGGTTATATGTGTTACCATCTCAGCATATTATCTTCAACATTGGTTGATTTACACTTTATATGTCAAGATGTGTGTTACATTTGTAACGTTCTCATGTGTTATTTTGGGCATTTAGCATTTGATCACTATGCAACAGTTTGTAAAAACATTGCGGACAAATGATATGTACAGTTTATGGTGGAAAAAGACATTTCTCCCGCAACTATGATATTGCTAATTTACTGTTGACATTTTTTAGCATAAAACATCACCAAATATTGAGAATGTGTATCTCCACATATTCAAGTACTATGAGGATGTGTTTTTTAACCTAAAGATGCAAACAATCTACAGCAATTGTGTTTGACAATACACTTTAACTTCCGGAATATAGGAATAGTAATAGGTAAATGGTGCAGATCTCTTCCACGGGAACACAATCCAAACCTTTGTTACAAAAGCAATACCTGTTCATGTTTTGTATTTGATATGAGTATATTATTCGAGCACAAATAGCTGTCATAACCTTTAAGCTCAGGAAAGCAGTGTTTGTATCTACATTAGCCATACAACCTCTCAATATTGTTCTCCACCGAAGATGGAACTTCTCAAGTCGGTGTGCATATTTACATGTGACATCTAGAATTTTCAGCAGAACCAGTATACTATCTTCCCTAATTTCAAATTTCTGTTCAAGTTTTTACGGTTGTACAACATATTGTGTAAAACCACATTTAATTTGTCACTAGATTTTCTTTTCTTTTCGTAAATACCCGTTACGTAACATTGTATACATACAGCCTCAGCCTATATGCTACAATAGTACTTTCGACAAACACTTCCTTATTCCGCAACGGTTCTCTAGTGCGCAATCACGGAACTCGGGTGAGCGGACAACACCCCAGGAAAGACGTATACGCACGGATTAGTAAGTACAGTGTTAGATCACGTAACTATTTTATGTGTATACGCTATATGCTTCACGATATTTTACAAAGCTTATGCACTAAAGGATATTAGGCGAACACATGCATAGTAATATTGATAAGAATCAGTACTAAGTGGACTTCAAATACATTCTACCTTCTCATTGTAACAGCTAGCTATACTTCTTGAGATTATGTTCTATTAAAGAAAACATATAATTTATTTATTTTCAAACAGTATTAAAGTGTCCATAGCTACTATAAATACGTGGTCATATCTTCATTATTAGCTCCCTTTCAGCAGTAAAATTACAAGATAGTTCTCGCTCTGCCGCTCCCCTTGAAAGAGGTCGAACGTAAGAATGACAAAATGGAACCTTATTGACAAACAATTTCCAACACCACCATAAGGTAACGGTAAATAAATGTTTTTAAACAAAATGACACCCATTCAAAGTTGAGATCGCAATTAGCTACTTTTATTATTATAAACATTCCTAACAATTGATATAGGCCTAGTTATGGCAGTTACGAATTGTGAAAAAAAGTTATGTGTCTCAGTAAATGGACAAGCCGTAATGTTAACAACTTTGACGCAATGTTATTACTCTAAAAATAAAACCAAATAAGTTGTAGCCTACTTGACTGGTCTGTAACGATAGAGAGGTAAATAAAGTACTACTATAACTAGCTTAATTCTATGGCCTACATATAGGCAAACATATAGTATGCACAACGTTGCGCTGATTGGGTTGAGCTGATATTTAATTATGACTGGGCCTATACATGAAGTTATAAGTAACTTAGTTTGTACGTACACTTCAATTCGATTGATCCAATGTTCTCATAAATCAAAGTAAAAACGGTTCCCTGGTATATAATAATCACTATGGCTTTCAGCACAAAGCTTTATAGTTGAAGTCATGCTACATTGTCTATGTCATAATGCATCATATAGTTTAGTGAAGAGCGCAAACCTGGAACAGAATTTGTCCTTAAACAGTTATGGAATACTCACGCGTACACAATATCACCGTAATAAGAGTTCAATACTGTCTAACATGCACTGCCGGTTAAACTGGCGGAAGGATGCAATAAATGGTAATTCAATCATATTTTTATATATTTATGAGATATACTCCTTGCACGGTCATTTCCTTAGCCGGAAAAATTCAAACAATTTGTAAACTAATTGACGTCGGTTTCATTTTCTATTTTACACGTTGTAAGTTAAACAATGTGTTTGTAAAATGTCGAATGAATTTACTATTAGAGTACTATGTAGCCATCCAGCTTAAATATGAAATATCAAATGTCTTTAGCTGTTGAATTGACAGTATGAAACCCTTCTATATTTATGTGAAATACCAATGCAAAAACCTTCACATTAAAATACTCCCTAGGTTTGCGTATAAGTGTGAGTTTTGCGTATGATATACCCATCCTTTATTCCTTTACATTCCCGCATTCCTTTATCGTTGATCCATACATAGTTATATATGTTCACAGAACTCAATGAAGATCATAGACCTATCTCTGATGAATATGATACCCTGTTACATGTGTGGTCTCTGGCATGCTCTACTACAATATATTATTTGCCTTGTTTGATATAGGGTAACTTGAGAATTCCATGGGAGTCAGATATTAGTTGTCCACTACCCCTGCCACCCCTCCCCCTTTGTGGTTCCATTACAAGGAGTCCAGTATTTAATTTACCAGTCTGTGTATTATTCTCCCTTTAAGTGTTAACAGTAACTTACGTTATTGCTTGTCGGTGTACTATCTGGTGAAAGAAGTTAAAGGTGTGAGAAGCAGTTGGGTCTGTTACCTGGAGAAAAATTACCCAGAGTTTCTCTAAGTTTGAAAATTATTTACAACATCTAAGTTTGAAAGCATTTATATCATTCATAAGACACTCTAAGCTGTCAAACATCTATTGTAGAGAGCCAAAAGGATAAAATTGCTCATACTAATTTCTAAACAAGTAAAAGTTCATTTTTAACCTTTACACTATAGTCTAATCAAGAATCTATTGATTGATTGTTCGTTCATACCTTGTATTATATACGTTGTGAATGTATAAATATCAGCCTACTGTTTAGTGCACTTTTAAATTTATCATTCCGATCTTCTGTGATTTCAGAAAACATCTAGAATGTAGAAAGTATTTAGTCGTTTGTAAGGACTATAATGCGCCTACATGCTCAGCCATTATACAAATCCTACGTCCTTTCAATTGTTGAATAATAACTTGTCTATAGAGTTGATTATGTCATTTATAATGCCCTAAAGCAAAAGAAACTTATATGTATATTGGTAGGATGCGACCTACTTTGATATTAATGTAGGAGTATCGAAAGTACTTAAGGTATTTGGTGGTCTAACATGCACTCACACATAAATACATACCATAGTGTTACCATGCTTCGTGCTGCTCTCGAGCACTAACTCCCTGTTTATTGTCATTTACTCATAGGTGTTAATTGGATGATACTAAGTGTTCCCTATTCCAGATAACTTAGATCCCATAATGCAATGCTACACGATTACATAGTGACCATGGTGACAGGAACAACGAAACTTTGTGTGAATTTATAAAGGTTTCTAGAGTTGTAGCCATAGGACAATATACATATCGTCATAGACGTATGAACCCCCCAATCCCCAACCCCATAACCCTTCCCAGCAAAAACATATTTCAGTGGAAAGTCGGCCAATATGCTGACATTGTTTCAGGCATTGCAAAAAAAGTGGCAATGGTCTTGTTTGATGAGAGACACTCCTAAAATGCCTGTAGTGCTGACATGCCGAATAGGTATGGACAGTCCACTTATTATTAACGCAGGTGATAACATAAGTCTTTGAGCACTATGCTATTGATATGTGGGCAAAATAGTCAAGTTAGTTGCCTGTCGCCATTGATGTGTGATGTGTTTAATGATTAATTGCATATTATCCAATATATTTCCGAAAATTAACACTGTTACTATGTTTGATAGCTATATATATTGTCGGTGGAGGTGATGAAACATGAATTGGAAGCACTAAGATAGGATGGAAGAGGAATATCACAAAATGAAATCTTAGAAAATAGTGACCTTCGGTCCGAATCCAGCTCTCACTACAAATTTCTTTGCTATTTTCCATTGTTCAACTCTCCCGGTCAGTTTCCGTTATTCGTTTATTGTTATAAATATATTATCTTGTCATCAAAAGTTTGATCAATATAAGAAATGTAATCATTGCAAACAAAAATTGGGACCTAAAGTTCATTTTCAATGCAAATATCATTAAATGTAAAAAGGTTGATAAACCCGAGCAGAATCCGTTGGTTTGCCAATTATTTCCTTTATAACTTCCCAAGTTGTCTTTAGGTCAGTCATATATGCACAGAAAAGTTTTGTAAACTTAGATTACTGGCTGCCAGCTTGTTTTGCACTGATGTTTTTAGGCTTGTTGAAGGATTGCGGTTGTGAAGAAATGATTTGTAGTACGTATTTTTTTCTCCTTCTTTTTTAGCTATAGGACAAAGAATACCGGAAGTAATTCTTGGAGCAACTTTCTGAGAACTCTTAATTGTGTGACAATTCAGTGGATAAGTATTGCCACAGAAATCATTAATGGCATCAATTAGTAATTGTAAAGTCATATAATTCGTCTCAATTAACATTACCTCATTAATAAAGCTGAGCATCTTACGAGCAAGAGAATCACGTTTGGTAATATTTAATTAATTGTAAGCACTGGATTGTGCGTTGTAATTGATAACATTATAGTATACAGGAAGATGATCAGTGACGACAGAAATTAGTATATCTGAAATATTGTTTAAACTTTCATCATTACACAATATGATATCAATTACCGTAGCAGAGTATCATAAATTATTGTAGGCTTGGATATATATGGCATCAACGAACAGCTGTACACAGTAATCAAGAAACATTGCTGTCACATCCGTATAGTTGAGTAGATAAATATTGAAGTCACCTTAGATATAGCAAGTTATCTTGGATAACTGCGTCGATTTCCAAAGAGGATTAAAATCCTTGGGAATGCAGATACATAGGATCATCTGGCGGTCTGTAAATAACACTGACACTGCGATCAGTTTACGTGATTTCAATAAATAATGACTCAAACTGAATTGAGTCTGATACAATGTCTGATCGTTTCTGTAAAATGGATACAACTATGTATATATATATCATCACCACCACCTATTTATTCCTCACTGCCAAAATGTATGAAATTATAGTTTGTTATTTTAAATATTAACAGAAGTTTTATTATTAACCCTGGTCTCAGTCAAGACTACTACTGAGAGGTTGGAGTAGTGAACTATAAATTAAATTGGGGCTACAAATATCATAAATGAAACTAACAATGATTTCCTCATCAACATAATAGGAAGCACGACGAGTATTATTGTCTGTTTCATTGAATACATTCAGTTAATTTACTGCTGTAATACAGAAATCCTCGATTGATTCGATTTCATTTTTCATTTCCGTGATTTCTTGTGTAGAACTTGCATTCCAAGGAATGATTTTTTTGCCCTGTTTTCTATGTTGTACTTGAGAAAGCGTTCCGACGTTTATCCACAGCACTATCAATGCCTGCTAGCAACATCACTTCAAGCTTAGGGTTTGAAAATACTGTAGCAAAAAAAAAAAAATACGTGTTTACAAGTCGTGCGATTTCCCCCTCGTTTGTTTTACTTAAACGTCCACTGAGCTCCGTGGAGGCAACGAACTATTTTTAGAGCCAGGGGGCACAACGGTTACGTAACGTATGTTTTTTAGCATTATTGTAGTGCGCGTGCGCTCTACAATATGGCATTACCTGTCTAGATTAGTAGAAAAAAAGGGATCAGGAGGGACACTCAAGTCCCCACAAGGACTCTATCGGAGTGAGAAAAAGACACAAACACTCAGACCCGATTAAAATGCTTATCCAAAGCATTCTTAAACCCATTCACACTACCTGCAAGTACAACTTTCCCAGGCAAACCGTTCCAAATCATTCACAACCCTATGAGAAAAAAAGTTATGCCGAATATTAATCCTACTTTGTGACTTTTGGAGTTTAAGACAATAACCTCTGGTAAAACTACTATTAGCAAACATAAAATAGTCGGTGAAGGATAAATTGTCAAAACCAAACACACTCTTGAAAACCTGAATCAAGTCACCACGTAACCTCCTAAGCTCCAGTGTGGTGAGATTTTCTCTCCTGGAACTATTTAATTTACTTTCCACACTCTAAAAATTTAACTACAAAATGGCGAAACGATTCCTTGTGTTTATTCCTCTTACGATGTGATACAATGTAATCCACGTACACACAGTATTGAAAGAAATGTCTTCATTACTTCCTGTATAATCAAAGTATTACAACCCTTGAACAGATAGTTTCCCGTTTTAGAAGTTTCGTATACATATTTATATATACAGCATGTAAAGTATGTACAGTCCTATATTTAGGACATTGGCAAATGAATCAATACCTAGACTGATCCTCTTGATTTGATTCGCTCACGGACAAGTTCTATCGGACGATCATGCTGCCAGAGGGTGTTCCATGATATTATTGAAATAGTTGTGTAAGTATTTTTAGTGTTGTTATCGAGCCCCATCCCCTCATCTTTCTTTGACGTGATAGAAGTATAGCAGTTTCTATACTGATATATGGTTTCTTTTAATTCATTTGTAATTATCTTCGATTGGGAAGTACCGCTATTTCCACCTTCCACACGGTTGTCACTCTCCGTAACCACGCGATAATGCACCCGAGAAATAGTTATATGCTATTACCCACACGGCGTATTATATACGCAGAAAATAACGTAATATTCAGTCGATGCAAATTTAAAGTGAATTGGTTGGATTCAAGCGCACCATCTGTAAACGGCAAAGAATGTATCTATATATCAGCTGACCTTAAATTTTCGTTTCGTTTTAAATCGTGGTCAGACAGCACTTACAGCTAAATTACTTCCTTTTCTAAAGAACCTTAACAATGTGATAATGTAAGAAGGAAAGCTTTCAGATTGACCTTATAATGAAAGTTCCTATAAAAAAATGTTCAATTACGTTTTTCAAATGAAATCACGGGTAACACAAACAAATGCTCACCGGCATTCAAAGCGAAAAGATGTTATTTTCAGATTTTGCAAACATAAATCCTGAACTGCTGAACATTGTTTATCACACTGCGAATATTAGTCGTAAAGGCAAAACAAATTTTCAGTAGGTTTAGAAACTTCAGTTCGTAGAAAGGCATTATATAGGTTATTCAGCTTTTTATATTGTAAATACGTATGCAGACAGTTTGGAAGTGAATCATCTTAGAATATAAAATACTGCTCGACTTAAAAGGTTATTGAATATACACAGAAAACGAGGTTAACACAGTTTTTACAAAGTATCTTCGGCTTACAAATTATTTCGAGTTGGTTAGAATCATGTTGATCCCTAGAGTAAGGCAAACATGTGACCAAAACAGAACTAGTATTGTTCGCTACAGGTGACAAACGCCTACAGTGGAATTACTTTCCTATCGGTTTTCGAACCACATACAATCAGCGTTCATAGCCTATAGTGGCTGGGTGTTCGCATATAAAGTGGGAGGCCTGGGTTCAAATCCTAGTGGAGGCTGGAAGTTTCTTTACTGTTCAGGATTTTCCAACTTACTACGACTTCAATTATTATATATTCATTTATCTGCGTTGTTTACCTCCAGAGCATTAACAGAAGTCTGTTAAAAGTATCTCTTTCAAGATCCGGCTTTAGGAATCAGTGTTTTTACTGCTTTTATAGCTTACCTTATTACCAAGCGAATACACATTAACTTCACTAAGGTCTTAACAAACACGCAGAATAACTATATTCAACCCTATATGCACTACAGAAGCAATCCAAACTGTACTTAGGAGATGATGCAATGCGGGGAAATTCCCTTATTGCGACATCAATCGTGACGTCAAGCTTACGCCTCGCATACGATTGAGCTATTCACTTCAATCAAGCATCAACAAATGCTACACACATAAACATCTTCAAAAAGGCTGCTCATGTTTCGTACCGGAACTCTAAAATATGAAAATTCCATTAATATCAACTGTCAAACAACTGCAGTAGTTCATCCCATGTCCATTTTCCTTATAAAATAGCTTACAATTCCTGGCGGAAAATAATGTGTCAACATTGTCAATACTGAAATGACAATGTACTGTAAGGTAGTTACCACGCTACTCAGGCATACACACAGTACACTGATAACAAAAGCGTGTTGAATTACGTATGTAGTGCAAGTGGTTATTACTTTCACAAGCGATACGGATGAACCGTTTATATCCTACTTACTTGCTACTAAACAACAGGTCATCTACGAATAAAACCAACATATTTAAGATCTCAAAACATTTATCCGGCTTAGAAGTGCTTAATTTAAGCAAATGGTAGGATTTGAAGACGATCTTACCTAGAGATGAGACTGAACATGCACAACTCGATGTAACGTCGGTACACTTGTCTCTGGGCCACGAATGTAAACATCGGCATCTTAGTTGTGCGCGTGCGCAAACATACGTTATGTTAATGAGGTTGCACATTCATATATAGCTTTTAAATGTAATAATAATGATAATAATGAAGCCCAAAGTAAGAGAAAAGTTCTTAGCGCTGTTCAAGGAAAATATGAACAAATAAACTACAATACAAACAGGACAGAGAAGGCCGAAAAAAAATCAATAAAACGTTTCGAGTTTAGATTAGAAGTTAGTTATTAAGAGCAGGGAGTGTTTCCATAACAACTCCCTGTTCAGTGTGTGTTGCGAATGGTGAAACGCAAAGTATCCCAAAGCTTCGGTGATGGAAACTCTCTGTCGCCGTAAAAAGATGTAGGTCCTGATTTGAGAAGAAGTTAATTCGATGGGCGGAAGTTTACACTGGTTGAATGAGATATGAGATCACAGATCGTAATACCTTCTGTGATTTATAAGGAGAATTTTTAAATGAATGCGTTTGAAACGTTCAAGTTGTGTGTAAAATTGCATTATTGTATACACATATACCCATAGGCGCCGGTCTTAAGTGCAGCTTAACCGAAGAAATGATAAATTCTTCAGTTTAAAAACGGTGGAAATATGAAACGATATGTAGAAACATAAGTTATTTCTCCTAAGGCTTTCATTTTTGCTTATTTTTGTGATAGTTTCTCCTCAGGCACTTTTACCAAGAAAATAAAATCATAACTAATCTTATTACGTACGCATCATAACTTCTAACTAATAGATGACACTTATTTTCATCATGAATATGTGATATACGATTTTCAGTTGCTCGATTGCCATTGATGAAGGAAAAAAACGGTTCATAAATATGGTTTCGAGTGACCATTGATTGCGGTAGAATCCAATGAAAGATTAAAATAATGACACAATGTTTAGCTTTCATCACTTAATAGTAAGGTACCGACTATAGAATATGTACATTCAAAGAGAAAATCGAAAATCAGCAAGAAAGCACTAAGCTGACGGTATAGGCTTTTAGGTTCTGTAACTTATGTAAGTTACTTAGCACGTGTTTTGTTATCCAACCTCTGGCCTAGACCGATATCAGCTGGCCCAACATTAGTCTTAGTAGAATAACCACGAGCATCTTCTCATTGCATTTCTCACAATCGCTAAGCCTAAACTTAGCCCATGTGAGACAAATACGGCCATGTCACCAAACAAGAAGATACCATAGGCATATAACAGATCTGAACGGCTCTCAGCTAAACGTAGTTACATATCAGATGCAGTAAACTAGTAACATGCAAATGAGACGAAATGCAAATTTGAAGATGGAAAGCCTTGCATGTAGGGGAGTATGATGCTTCTGTGTGGGATCGAAAATTGAGTGACTTTATATTTTTGGCTGAGGGAGGGTGAAGGGGGGGGGTGGGAGGTGAGGATTTGATTTGGAGTGAAAAACATTAATGACTCTGACGTGTTCACTCAAGTAAGCAAGTAAGTAATGTATGAGAATACATGAGAGATGAAGTCAAACACATTAAATATATTCCGGGGTGTGTTCGTCAGCATTAAAGCAGTGTAGTGACATGTACATATGGTAGTTTAATAATGCATGGTGGATATCACAGAATCATTGTGGATCGAGGGTTTAAGCCAAACAGGGTAACCTCAACTCCACCCACCCTTCCACCCAAATGAATTTATAAGCTAGATAAAGAGACCATATATTTACTAAATATGAAACAATGAGAAAAAAGACCAATCTGCATGAGTCTCTGGCTTCAGATTTGTTATTATTTTAGGATGATGTTGGCATGCATGTAAAGACAGTAAGGAAAGGGGAATGGATGCTGCTTGGATACCACACACAGTAATATTGGCCTATTGTTTAACAGACATGACCAAACAATTATTCCACTGATTAGTGCATATACATGATGAGTGGTAGTCATTGTATTTCTTTTGTTTTGTATAGACACTTCTGGATAAATGCATGGTGCCTGCGGGCTCCCGTCGTAGTCTGGACCCAGTGTGTGACCATGGTGGAGTTTGAGATGGTAAGATTATCTTGCAGTCTGCGGATATGAAAAGGATTGTCTGGTGGCCCAAAGAAGTTACCTTAAAAAATGATAAATAAATTTCCAAACATGTTGTCAAAGTATGAGAACGCTAATGATGCGTTTGAAAGAGAAACGATTTTTAATCATTAAGGATAGACATTTCCATATGATTTAAACAGCACAGGACATGACGTCATCTACACCAATGCAGATTGCGACATAACCCACGCTCCGTACAGTAACTACAGTAATTACAACAAAAACCGCGTTTGTATACAGACTAATTTCTTCCTTAATTTTCGGTGAAATTTCTTATAAATTAGATATGTTTTCAATAACTCCTTAAGCCGCCTAATATGTAGTGGTCTTTGTGTAACACAAGATAAGTTTAAACAGCAGACTCTTCTTTGCATATGCATCGCGCTATACAGCTCCAATGGTCTTCCGGCAATTACATGTTGTGATGAAGGGTATAACATGGTCTTCCGAGATTACATGTTGTGATAAAGGGTATACATGGTCTTCCAGGATGTGCATGTTGTGATGAAGGGTATAACATGGTCTTCCAGGAATTGCATGTTGTGATGGAGGGTATAACATGCAGGGATGTAAGTGCAGCCCAAAAAAAAAACCGGAAAAAATATTCGGAGACCCCAGGTGAATGCCGTCCTAACACATCCTACTCCTAGCTCTGACTACTTATACACTATCGTTATGTTAGGCTAGCTCAGAAGTATTAGCGCTAACACATCTTACCCCTAGTTCTTACTACTTACACACTATCGTTATGTTAGGCTAGCTCAAAGTTACGAATACGTCGCAGCGAACTACGGAATAAAAAACAGTCTCACATTCGAATGCGATCACAAATATCGACTTTCATATGCGTATCCCGTAGATTTCCGCCGCGCTCACAAATATCACAAGCGTTAATTCCAAAACTTATGTCGAGCACCAGCAGTTACGAAGATATTAATTAGCAGTCCAATCAACATGAATTAGGCAAGGTTTTTCAACGACAGAAATGAGCTATAGCGATTTGAAGTTCGCACGTACGCAACGATATTCACATGGCACAATGTTGTATAGTGCAATGCGATGATGCGAAACTGGAAATGGTATTTTGAGTGATCGATGAGTGAAAATTGAAGTTAGCTTGCTACAACGGGCCAGGCATTTTTGCCGCGTTGTGTCTTTGATATTCGAACAATTTTGTGGAACTTTATTGGAATTTAAAAAAAAAACTGATTTCCGTAAAAATACGGAAGACTTATTGGAATTAAAAAAAAAACCGGATTTCCGTAAAAATCCGGAAGACTTACATCCCTGAACATGGTCTTCCAGGATTTGCATGTTGTGATGAAGGGTATAACATGGTCTTCCAAGATTTGCATCTTTGGTGGAATTGTCTCATCTGGAAAGTTTGTCCGCAAAAAATTCAAGTAGCTTTTGATGGTTAAATCTGTTGGAAAATGAAACCAATTTTTTTTTTTTTATCACATACAACTTTCCTTTTCAAATCTTCACACACAGAAAGTTAACTTCCATATACCATATTCCAGTCATATGATTGGTCAGAAAGTCATAATGACCAGTGATTATTGAACTTTGTTTGAAAAAAAAAACTGGAGTATGTTGTAATCGCTTGTCTTCATAATCAATGAGAGAAGTGAAAAATAGGTCAACTCATTAACCCAGGTAACTGAGATACATGAACATTAGATACTATACCTAAAGCGTTTATCAGCTCTTCATCAGAAAAGTACCCAGCAGCATTACACTGTCTGTTGCATGTTCCAAATGGTCTGAAAAGTGTCTCATATGTTGATGTAACAGACTGAGTATCAAGACCAAGGGTCGAATAAACTGTTCATGTTGTGTTGAGTACATCTAACATCAGCTATTTATGTTTTCTCTTTCTGAATAAACAAAGGTGAAAATAGAGATATTATTGGCAATTATATTTGAGATGAAGGAGTCCTTTTAATACATTTGGCAAATTTAACATCAAACAGGTGGCATGTATTTTCGAACTATTTAAGTGTTTCAGGAAGAGACCCAGGCTGAGATGAAGTCCAGGTGGGCACACCTTTCAGTACACAATAAAACATTCATCTTCAGAGAATGCTACTGGAGCGCCGCAAAAATTAGGAAATACTACTATAAGGAAGAAATATATAAAGAGCAAAACTAAGGTACTTATGTCATGTCAAATTCTCCGCTCCTGAGGAAAGGAACTTTTTTACAGCAATGGATGGATTCAAATCAGGATAAATCAATAAACAAGAGCCAAACCGCTCTATGGTTCCTTGCTTATAAGTAATATGTACAAGGGAGCAGCACTGTCATAAAATTGTTATGTGGTCTGATGTACACATACAATATTATTGCCAAAAATATCACAAATCAACCCTTGGTCCTTCTGAGAACCTGTTGAGGACCGGGTGTCTGATATGAGTAAGAGCTGGCTTTGTTTACAGAACTCACAGAATCATCCTACCTGTACTTACTTAGAATTTTAGCAAAACCAAACAAAACCTTGATCTCTAATAACTTCACACACAAAGGTTGCAGAGGAGTTAACTTATGGACAATTTAGATCAAATATGGCCACGAAAATTCAATTAATCAACTTGAAAGAAACTAATACAGGTCACTGGAGGTCAATCTGAGGTCAAAGGTCACCCAAATGCAGGTCGCCTATTGGATAACAATAGCGTAACTCCCAACCTTGATCAACATTTACCCTGAAATTGTTGTAAAAATACTAGTTTGTGACCCTTAATTGAACTTTGTTAATCTTGGATAATATAACCATTATGTTTGGAAACGATCCCTTACCCCATTCACAATTACTCCCAAAATTCAAACTTGACCCTTTCAATGGGATTTATTGCTTTTTTTTTAATATTTGATTTTTGGCTTCTAACTAACCTTTGGTGACCTTCACAGGCACCAGAAACAATACGGTACACCTTCTCACTATGGCGGATCTATATATCTAGTCTGAGTTTAGTACAACTTTTCTTTGTTGAGTTACAGTGTCCCCAAGCAAGTGTCACAGATGCACACACAGAGACTCACACACATACACACACAAACCCGATTTCCTTTTGCTAAGGCAAGGAACCAAAATGGTGCTATTACTTCACCTGATCTAATGGAACTTCAAAAAGATGATCACCTATGACATTGAAGTAATCCTTTGCTGTTGATGGTCTCTCACCATGTTGGCGGTATGGTTACAGATTTTACTTCAGAAGTTCAGATTGTACAGTGATCTCAGAAGACATCGACCTCTCTCTTCCAATGGAACCCTCATTTCCTCTTTGATAGTGATACAGTATTGGCAACCGTGAAGGCCTACAGTAATATTTATATATATATATATATATATATATATATATATATATATATATATATATATATATATATATATGTTAAAAGATAAGGATAATTGCCCAGTTATTTAAATGCCTTGAGCAACAGAGAGCAAACTGCCATTATTTTGATGGTGAAGCATTCAATCCAGTATATTTGGGTTTCTGTAGATTAGCCATGAAGGGGGGTGGGGGGAGGGGGGTCAATGGGAACCCAGATACAATTCTGGCCCATTCAAAAATAAAAGGAAAGCCAATTGGAAAACTGTTGAACAAAGACCCTTCATAAATTTTACTCGCCACTAAGAGAAATAAAAAACAATTGCCGTCCCAGACCTTGACACATTTGGTCTGAAAACTAATAACCTACATAACTAATAATGAATTTACCACTGGCTCCTGTAATTCCAGAAACAAGACGAAGATATCCGTAGACCCCAAACATGAAGATTTGTAGTATCTCCTCTCCGTAAATGTAAACATAGATAATGAAGCTATTAGTTCCTTGCCGATAGAGGCTTGTAAGATTGCCACTTTTTAGTCAAAGTTTAGTACCTTTTCTTAATGACGAAATGTAAACTTACATTTGGTTAACTACTTACTTCCACTCAACTTTGGGTAACTCCATGAGTTGCTCAAAGTGTTGTTGTATCCCTTGAGGTTAGCTCTGAAGTCATCAGCTGGAAATATGGTGACCACAACAGCATTGTGGTGAAATCAGCTATTTTGGAAAATCTGCCAAAAGTTTCCTCCATCCTTGCTTGTCACCTCCAACTTTAAACCAGATCTCATCGGCGGGAATTAAATATGTCCACTTGAAAAGCTTTTAGTCTATGCCAAAAGAAACATAAAAAAGTACTTATTATTGGTCAATTTCAATGAGCAGACACTTAATCACCAGCTGAATTCATAGCGCATGACATTTTTTAAAGTGTCATAACTTATTGCTTTTAATTGCATGTATAGTGAGTGGTATTCCAACAGTCAACAATTTAGTATGATTCTAGGATATGTTTATTTTTTTTATTTTTTATTGTTTATACTATTATATATAGTGGCATTTCTGCACACTAAAATTTTGTAAGAGTCTGTTAGGTTTCTTTTAAGTTTTGTTGTTTTAATGTTATGTATAGTGCTATTCCTACAGCAGAAAATGGTAAGAATACCAACACTTAATGCCAATGCAAAACACTGTTAAAAATAATATACTAAAGGAAGTCAGTGCCGAGTATAAACAGTTCATCTTCTCTCATTGCAACAACAACAAAATTATTAAAGAAAACCTCCTTGACTCCCTTATTAAGAATCTCCTCATTTAGTATCTAATTAATAAATCATATGCTCAGAATGATTTAACATTCTCCTTAAATAAGCTCATTTTGTTTAAACTGGCAGGAGGTTTTGGCTCTGGTAGAGGGGGGGGGGGGTAGTTTAGGAACTTGGTGGCTAGAGGTCTTGTGAGTAAAACTCCAGAAGTTTACTTCTGTGAAACAGTCCAGCTACCGGGAAGGGAATTTTTTTTTCTTGGATAAGTTCTCCTCCCGGGAGAGTGGTATTGCCTGGCCTGCCTTGTTATCAAGATATTCTCACAGTAACTTTCTAGTCCATAAAGCTGTTGAACGATCTTTTCTTTCAAGAAATCTACACTAACCCATGGTTTCTCTTGATGATTGTACCATCTTCCTCATCTTGGTGCAAACGAGGTACCCACTCTGCTGTGGCAATGTTACTGACAATGTCCTGCATTGACCCGATCGCATACATACTGTTTCAGCCACCTGTAACAAAAACACAAGATCCAATAGTGTTTATATTTAAAGGTAATTTACCAAGTTTTGCAATTGCTGTTGCAGTTATATATCCACTAGTGGGTATGAAGGCAGAAGGCATATTCATTGTAATTATATGCTCAAGTAGATTTGCCGGTTTATAGGCTTTAAGTTTTTGATGATCTTGTTTAGTGCCTTAAACATATGATTGAGGGTGTTTTGCAAGTATTTTCACTTATTTTTAAGGATGTCTAGTGGACACACATGCAAATACAGTCACTACAGGCGCACCTCTAGGCATTACTCATACCTGTCAGTTCTAATGAACACACATGCAAATAGATGCACTCCATGGGCACCTCTTGGCAATACTAATACATGTCAGCTCTAATGAACACACGTGCAAATATAGGCACTACAGGCGCACCTCTAGGCATTACTCATACCTGTCAGCTCTAATAGACACACATGCACATATAGGCACTACAGGGGCACCTCTAGGCATTACTCATACCTGTCAGCTCTAATAGACACACGTGCAAATATAGGCACTACAGGCGCACCTCTAGGCATTACTCATACCTGTCAGCTCTAATAGACACACGTGCAAATATAGGCACTACAGGCGCACCTCTAGGCATTACTCATACCTGTCAGCTCTAATGATCACACGTGCAAATATAGGCACTACAGGCACACCTCTAGGCATTACTCATACCTGTCAGCTCTAATGAACACACGTGCAAATATAGGCACTACAGGCGCACCTCTAGGCATTACTCATACCTGTCAGCTCTAATGAACACACGTGCAAATATAGGCACTACAGGGGCACCTCTAGGCATTACTCATACCTGTCAGCTCTAATGGACACACATGCACATATAGGCACTACAGGGGCACCTCTAGGCATTACTCATACCTGCCAACTCCAATGAACACACGTGCAAATATAGGCACTACAGGCGCACCTCTAGGCATTACTCATACCTGTCAGCTCTAATAGACACACATGCACATATAGGCACTACAGGGGCACCTCTAGGCATTACTCATACCTGCCAACTCTAATGAACACACGTGCAAATATAGGCACAACAGGCGCACCTCTAGGCATTACTCATACCTACCAGCTCTAATGAACACACGTGCAAATATAGGCACTACAGGGGCACCTATAGGCATTACTCATACCTGCCAACTCTAATGAACACACGTGCAAATATAGGCACTACAGGCGCACCTCTAGGCATTACTCATACCTACCAGCTCTAATGAACACACGTGCAAATATAGGCACTACAGGGGCACCTCTAGGCATTACTCATACCTGTCAGCTCTAATGGACACACGTGCAAATATAGGCACTACAGGGGCACCTCTAGGCATTACTCATACCTGTCAGCTCTAATAGACACACATGCACATATAGGCACTACAGGGGCACCTCTAGGCATTACTCATACCTGCCAACTCTAATGAACACACGTGCAAATATAGGCACAACAGGGGCACCTCTAGGCATTACTCATACCTGTCAGCTCTAATAGACACACATGCAAATATAGGCACAACAGGGGCACCTATAGGCATTACTCATACCTGCCAACTCTAATGAACACACGTGCAAATATAGGCACTACAGGCGCACCTCTAGGCATTACTCATGTCTGTCAGCTCTAATGAACACACCACCAAAAGCAATAATAGGCTCCTTAAATTTGATATGGTACATCAACAAACCAAATATGAGGTCTGCCCAAGCTTTCATTCTTGAAATATCATGTTTACAAGGTTTTCAAAATTTGACCCCCTGTGACCCCAAATGAACTTTGACCTCAACCAGAAACAAAAGTTTCCTGGTAGTCAAGGTGGTACTTCTACAGACTAAATAGGAGGTTTGTCCATGATCCCCCTCTTGAGATACCATATTTACAAGGTTTTCACAACTTGACCTCTGGTGACCCCAATTAAACTTTGACCTCCATTAAAACAATAGGCTTCTTGTTCTTAATGTGGTACATCTACAAACTAAATACGAGGTCTGCTCAAGCTTTTCTTCTTGAGATATTGTGTTTACAAAGTTTTCACAATTTGACCCCTGGTAACCCCAATTGACCCAAGTGACATCAAGTTCACTCCTGTCTATCAATGGTTCTGCACATCGAGTTCATAACAAACATCTACATTAGTGTTCTTTGTCTTATTACTTTGCTTTTACTCTCTTAGACAAACCTAGCTAAGGTATACACAAGTTAAACAACTTAATTCCAAAATAATATAATACTAAGCTAACGTACCACTGCTATGAATTCACTAAGTCTTGTGTTGTGATCACAATCTATTGGATTGCAGGTTCAGTTCCTGGTCAGATCATTATGCTGTGTCTTTTTGCAAGGCTCTTTATCACCACTGCTCTTTACCCAGGTAAATCAATTGAGACCTGAGAGGTATCTTGTACATATAGTTGCATGCCCTGGTTTGTAGAGCTGCACCCTATGGGAAGTCCCCCGGGGGAACACATAAATATGGCACACTGTAGAGTGACTGTTTGAATTGTGCAAATTTGGATGTGTGGATGTGACAAATTACCACTGACCAGCGGCTAACTGTTATAAAGTCATGTCAGACGGTCTCGCCAAGACTGGTCATGATGTTGTTTCCTTTAAATCCATTGATTGAGACTTTTTACCTTTAGGTTTTGATTTATATTGGTTATTTAAATTTGATGGAGTTTCACCAGTGATGTTGGCATTGGCATTAGCAAGTTACTCACAGAAATGGATAATTGGAAGTGTTCCTGTACCTTACCTGTGGTTCTGTGTTATTTACAAAGTGTATCACTCAGTACAGGCAACATTGCTGTAATATGAGTACATGTTCAGACATCTCACTACTGTACATGTCTACAGTACAGTAATAACAAGTTACACACAGAATTGGAAAATTGGAAGTGTTCCTGTACCTTTCCTGTGGTTCTGTGTTATTTACAATGTGTGTAACTCAGTACAGGCAACATTGCTGTAATATGAGTCCATGGACAGACATTTCACTACATGTCTACAGTACAGTAATAACAAGTATACACAGAAATGGATAATTGGAAAGTGTTCCTGTACCTTTCCTGTGGTTCTGTGTTATTTACAAAGTGTATCACTCAGTACAGGCAACATTGTTGTAATATGGGTACATACATGTACAGACATCTCACTACATGTCTACAGTACGGTAATAACAAGTTATACACAGAATTGGAAAATTGGAAGTGTTCCTGTACCTTTCCTGTGGTTCTGTGTTATTTACAATGTGTGTAACTCAGTACAGGCAACATTGTTGTAATATGAGTCCATGGATAGACATCTCACTACATGTCTACAGTACAGTAATAACAAGTTACACACAGAAATGGTAAAATTGGAAGTGTTCCTGTACCTTTCCTGTGGTTCTGTGTTATTTACAATGTGTGTAACTCAGTACACTGTACAGGCAACATTACTGTAATATGAGTACATGTACAGATATCTCACTACATGTCTACAGTACAGTACAGTAATAAAAAGTTATACAAAGAAATGGATAATTGGAAAGTGTTCCTGTACCTTTCCTGTGGTTCTGTGTTATTTACAAAGTGTATCACTCAGTACAGGCAACATTGTTGTAATATGGGTACAAACATGTACAGACATCTCACTACATGTCTACAGTACAGTAATAACAAGTTATACACAGAATTGGAAAATTGGAAGTGTTCCTGTACCTTTCCTGTGGTTCTGTGTTATTTACAATGTGTGTAAATCAGTACAGGCAACATTGCTGTAATATGAGTACATGTACAGACATCTCACTACATGTCTACAGTACAGTAATAACAAGTATACACATAATTGGAAACTTGGAAGTTTTCCTGTACCTTTCCTGTGGTTCTGTGTTATTAACAATGTGTGTAACTCAGTACAGGCAAAATTACTGTAATATGAGTCCATGGACAGACATCTCACTACATGTCTACAGTACAGTAATAACAAGTATACACAGAAATGGATAATTGGAAGTGTTCCTGTACCTTTCCTGTGGTTCTGTGTTATTAACAATGTGTGTAACTCAGTACAGGCAAAATTACTGTAATATGAGTCCATGGACAGACATCTCACTACATGTCTACAGTACAGTAATAACAAGTATACACAGAAATGGATAATTGGAAGTGTTCCTGTACCTTTCCTGTGGTTCTGTGTTATTAACAATGTGTGTAACTCAGTACAGGCAAAATTACTGTAATATGAGTCCATGGACAGACATCTCACTACATGTCTACAGTACATTAATAACAAGTATACACAGAAATGGAAAATTGGAAGTTTTCCTGTACCTTTCCTGTGGTTCTGTGTTATTAACAATGTGTGTAACTCAGTACAGGCAAAATTACTGTAATATGAGTCCATGTACAGACATCTCACTACATGTCTTCAGTACAGTAAGAGTGTTACACACAGAAATGGTAAAATTGGAAGTGTTCCTGTACCTTTCCTGTGGTTCTGTGGAAAAGTATGGTATGAAATATGCTGTTGACAACCTCCTCTAGCTGCTTGCTCTCAACAGTCTGAAAAAAAAAGAGAAGAAATGAATGAGAACAAGATCCACAATAAAATGAAAATCAATGCAAAACAATAAATTGTTGGACTCGTAACATATTATCAGCTTGATTAAGGTGAGAAGGATGGGCTAACAAATTACCAACAATGTGTCTTTTGGACCAGTGCAGTGTCTCACACTGACAGAAAGGAACATACAGTATAACCATTGGTTCAATGTGATGATACAGAACTCCCACTGTTCCCTCCTTAACATTATTACATAACAGTATAGTATGACTGCATCCTCAAAAACATAATTTCATGGTCTATCGACATTTGCTGAAAATTACAGAACTATCAAGCAACATTCAAGGTGCTTTTTGTACATCACGTTCACATACATGTTAATTGAGGACAGTGTAACTTATGGCAGGGAGGTATTAAAAATGAAAAGTCAGTTCCAGGGAGGGAGGGCCTGAACAATCGCAGATGATGTACAGTACAGTACATCCAGAAAGGAATCATTTTTTTTTACTTTAAGCAATTAAAAAACTCTGCGCACATTCAAACTTACTAATGTCAATGTGTTAACTCTCATACCTGCAATGCTTTGAAATGACTTACAGTCAACAGTATCATGGTACTGTTTATTGTGTTATTTATATCACTAAGTAGTACTGTAACTCCTAAGTAGGTTTAATAACAACCAATTAAATCAATATATTGTTCTCTTACTAGTTCAAAGACTTGAGATCTGGCATTCATCCTTCTATTAAGTTTTCTTCTCCACTGCTCGCCCTGTATGTCTGAGTTAACTGTGCTGCAATAAAAAAATTGGAAGTAATAAATTATACTTGCAGATATAAACATGGTCAAAAATATATAGGGATGACATAAAAGTAAGTACTGTAATTAACACGGCTCTCAAATAAGAAGAGAATACATTAATGAGATTTACTGTAAACTTCATTTGAAAGGATCAATTTTAACCAACATTATTGACAGCAACCATGATTGTAGTACATTCCAAATGTACTTATCAGTGGCCTACAACAAACCTTATGAGTTGCTATGATCCCATACCCTACACATCTATCCTGAAAACACTCTTCTACTTCTCATAAAGATACAGGTACATATCAAGAGTCATCCCACCAGTAGCCTACAGCATACTTTGTGAGTCATTATGATCCCATACCCTACACATCTATACTAAAAACACTCTTCTACTTCTCATGAAGACACAGGTACATAGCTATAGTCATCCCACCAGTGGCCTACAGCATACTTTGTGAGTCATTATGATCCCATACCCTACACATCTATACTAAAAACACTCTTCTACTTCTCATGAAGACACAGGTACATAGCTATAGTCATCCCACCAGTGGCCTACAGCATACTTTGTGAGTCATTATGATCCCATACCCTACACATCTATACTAAAAACACTCTTCTACTTCTCATGAAGACACAGGTACATAGCTATAGTCATCCCACCAGTGGCCTACAGCATACTTTGTGAGTCATTATGATCCTATACCTTACACATCTATACTAAAAACACTCTTCTACTTCTCATAAAGACACAGGTACATAGCTATAGTCATCCCACCAGTGGCCTACAGCATACTTTGTGAGTCATTATGATCCCATACCCTACACATCTATACTAAAAACACTCTTCTACTTCTCATGAAGACACAGGTACATAGCTATAGTCATCCCACCAGTGGCCTACAGCATACTTTGTGAGTCATTATGATCCTATACCCTACACATCTATACTAAAAACACTTTTCTACTTCTCATAAAGATACAGGTACATATAAGAGTCATCCCATCAGTAAGCTGATGGTAAGTAACATTATCAATATTTTGCCAACCATGTTGCTGTGCAGACAGTGCAGTATACAGTTATTTATTTTGAAGCCATTCTCCCAACCCCTTCCCCCATTCTAAGAGCTGGGACACATCTTAAAGTACAATATTAATCTTTCAGTCAATGTGCAATTAAGACAAACTGGCTTAAAGCAAGGAGATTGTTGAGTAAAGTCTGCGAACTGATAGTATCAGCAATGTTTGGTTTCCAGGTTTACGAAAGTATTGAACCAGTCTCGCTAAATTACAGTAGATGTGTTACCCTCTGACTAGTGAACAAAATTGGCCAGTATAAGTAATGCAATGAGCATAGATAGCCTACTGTAGCAGTTTAGCAAAGCTGGATTGACAGGTATAACTGCACTGTTATACGTGGTCAACCAATTATTGATTACTGATGAAGTAGTCTAGAATTAAAATCCTCCGACGAAATTTAAGTTTCAAGAGTTCCTTATAAAAACATAAGAAAATCACTTTCTTACATCCATAAACACCAAAACAGATGCTTTAGACTGCAGTGTTAATAACATGGCATTTCTGAAGTTAGGGCGCTAGGTAGAGTAAGTTGAGGCTGAAATTCCAGCATTTCCACTTTGGATTAGTCCAACACTGAACCTTGTCTTTTCTCTAACATGTAAATTACTGTGGGTCATACATTAGGAGAGCATGTGCTCCAACCAGCTGAACCATCACTGTGAACATAAATCCAAGCAAAGGTTAAATAAAATACTCTAGTTCCAGCACAGGATAGGCATACACTGCTACTGCGAGGCCTAACTTAGTTAGGACCACCAATTTTGTTTACATTTGATTTTGAATGTTTCTACTTGAACTAGGAACTGTAATAGTAGACTTCCTTATTATAAACACTAGCCAAATGTTCAACTTGAAGTAACGCTACAAAGGCTATGCTAATTCAGCCTATTCTTTAGTACTGTAAATGCACTATCAGTTTAAGTTACTCCTGTGCATATCCTAGCTACTCGCCAGACTAGTTACTGTAGCCTACACATGCTACTATCACTGTATCGGCCTAGGCTAGGCTGGATCAAGGCAAGGCCAGGCATAGTCAGTAGGCGAATGGAAGGGTTAACATTTACTTTTACTAAAAGTTAGGCCAGGAAATCCTCTGCAAAGGCGAAGATGTGTTGAACATTAAAGATGAAGCTTAAACATTACGAATGTATATTTACAAGCTTCACAAACCACTACTCAAGCTTATCGTGGGGTCTCTTCCATTGTATCGTGATAACGTACAATTGCACCAGACCAAGAAAAACGTAAACATCGGTCTATGACGTAATAAAACAATGTTTTTGATCATCGAAGTAGTTCTATGTAGGACGCCGAAAGGGTAAATAATTATGGGAACGTGAACTTGCAGTAAGTGGTTCTTGCTGCATGCTGTAGTTTAGTTACATGAATATACACAGTGGCGGAGCTAGGGGTATTGGTCAAGGGGGGCGAGAATGGTCTGTAGGGGCGCTTCCGACACTATCTAAGCGGAGCGCCACCACGAGTTGGCGCGAAGCGTAAAGAAATTTTTGAGTAAAGATACTCTCTAGATCGCCGGAAATGACCCTCTCCGGGCCTTGCTAATTTGCAGATAAACGAAGAATAAATAGGTGTCATCGCCAAAAAAATGTGACAAATGTCAATAGGTAGATGAGAGCGCAATAAAAAGGCAATAATCGCGAATAAGTTAAAAGTGGTAAAAAGCTGAAAAGGGCGCCAGCAGTCCATTTGAGTCCGTCCTCCCCCCCCCCCCGACTGTATGGACGCTCCGCCACTGGATATATACATAATGATCCTAATGTGATACAAGTTACATCTTGAAATAACGACCAAGAGCATGTTTTCTAAAACGTGCAGTCGTAACACAAGAATGATGCATTTTCATATAAATGTTAGGGCCGGTAAATGGATTGGCTAGAAAGAGGTAATGACATGGAAAATTTCACAAGAAAACTATCGACTAAATGATAACTTTCTAGACTCTGAGATCTGATAATAGCATGTCAGTATCGTGTCAATTACTGTGCGAATTGTGCAACTTTCTAACATTGCGAAATTGTATAGTGATAGGAAAGTCCACATCATCACACCAAACTTCGTCAAAATAAATACTGTCGAAAGGCATGTAGAAGGGCCGTAGGGCGGGGAGGGGGTGGAGCTATCCACTTCATAAACTATAATTCTACGATAATATGAACGCCTGGACAGTATGCGCTATTTCAGTGGTTTTAGAAATGTTCATAACATTTCTTCTGATTTCGTTATAGTCATTAGAGTGCAAAATCAAGATTCTAGTCTCGTATTTCAGGAATGGCGTTCGAAAAGAACACAAGGTTTAATATAACCGCTTCATCACGCATTTGGTTTTCACGATCTTTGTAAGAATAACAATAAACGCAGAGAATTCCTAAGATTCAAATTACGTGAACAGTGTGGCAGTCTAATGTGAAACTACGGTTCATAACTATGTTTATTACATTTATGCATGTGTTTTATCTAGGCCTACCAGCTTCATTATTAACCCCTATTAATCAGTGTTCCAATGATGTAACTGAGAACGTTGAATCACTGCGAATATAAGTATGTACCAGGGCCTTTTCAACAAACTAATTTACTAAATTACACTCAGCTCATTGACCGTTCAACAGTATCCCCCTTTTGGCATGTAAAACAAGTAACGAATGTTAAGATGCAATTTACAAGGCCTGTGAAGTGCCTTTTCCGGCAATCTGGGAAGTTTTTTTCGGAGAAAAAATTCCTTGCTTAAGCTAAGCGCAAACCGATAGTAGAAGACGGCTGAGATATGGTCATGATGGTCCTTTCTAACCCCCCCCCCCCCACCTCCCTTGTCTCTATGGCTACGATGAACAGTTTAATAACTTCCCAGCTTCCTCTGTATATAGTCTATGTATATTTACGTGTTAGTCACGTATGTATATATTATGTATGTAGCCTGTGTATTTATATGCATAAGATGTACGTATGTGTAAGAAATATAGGAAAAATCAATGACCAAAAAGTTGGTCTACAAGACATCCGGGGTCGTAGTATTTACTGCGGGCGTTTCTTTGCCTTGTTACGACTACGTGTCCGTGTGTTCCCACAATCAAGATTGTCGTGGTTAGGTAGAGGATGGGGAGGTGAAACGGCGAAGGATATGAGTTAGAAAATGATATTACACCGTCTTCACCCCTCCCCCCTTCCCTGAATGCTACATCAGTAAAACTATACATTTTTTTTTCATTTCTTGACCTTAGGGTCGAGTTATCAGTGCTTTGTCACAGTAATACATCTAATATTAATAACACCATCTTTGGTAATAGTGTGTTTGTTCGAACGACGCGACATTTACAACCAGTTGTACGTAGCGCACAGGATTAGATGGAAGGTTAACAGATGGTGGGGGTGGGGTGGGATCCTCTCCTCTCCCGAAAGGTTATCTTATGGGTCTGAAACTTTACGCAAGTTGGAGTACGACTAGTGGCGAATCAATGATTTTATAAAGGAAGGGTTCAACCTTGAGATCTGTAAATCCTACTCCAATGTTAGGGGTATGGGTGCGCCCTCCACCCCCCATCTAGCAAAAATCTTAAGTATAACTAGTAACTTAGGTCTATATTGATCATTGGCAGGTGGAAGGGTCGGGGGTATGCACCCATGGGCGGCTATCATGGGGGGGGGGCGGGGGGACATGTTCCCCAATATGTTAGGTGGGGAGGATATAGTATCTAATATCCCCCCAATATTTTGTGGCATAGTTTTTTTTTTTGTGTGTGGCTATAAATTGAAAATGATGCGTGAGATTATTTATCCAAATCATATTTGGCGGTGGCTAAAACTTCATCCAACACATGCGCTGCATGAGGTAAATGACTCTTCGTGGTCGTTTCTGTGACCTGTGACCGTATAGCAAGTTGTCACTCATGATTATTATCATAATGTCTGTACATCTCTTGTGTATTAGTGTAAGAACGTACAATCATATATATGATCCACATCGATATGGATTCACTGGGTTTCCATTTGGCATGTTTCCTATAAGATTTCTAATCGCAGGCGTGTAGCCAAGAGGGGAGGGGCGAAAGGGGAGACCGCCCCCACTCGAGCATATTGTTTGTTTATTTTTATGATATCGAAGTTTTATAGTAGCCGTTAGGTTTTAATATTTGTACACCAATAAATTAACTTTCTATATTGGTTGTCCATAGATGGATTTTGTGTTTAGAAGTGAATTTATTATTCAAATTCTGAACAAATAATGGGCTTAAAACCCTGAAAATTCGGGCTGACGGGTAGTGTGGGCCGTTACGTAGTATTAGCTACAAAAGCAATGATCCACAGGCGATGCAATGAGGTCGAACATGATGTTTGACTGGTGACAATCTTGAAAAAGGTTATGGATGAAAAAAACTATTGGGAAAAACTTGGTTCTCAGGCAAAAGTGTACATCTGGTTGGTCATTTTCAAGCCCGAGAATTGCCATTTCCGGTGATCTGGGGGCTATCAAAACCAAAAATTTTCTTGTACGCTTTGCGACAACTAATAGTGGCGCTCCGCTTTGATAGTAATTCGCGCCCCCCCCCCCCAGGTTTGAAAATCCTGGATAAACGGCTGTATCTATATATATAAATATATATATATATATGTATATATATATATATATATGTATATATATATATATATATACATATATATATACACATATATATATATACACATATATATATATATATATATATATATATATACACATATATATATGCAAAATATCACGAAGCGCGCGAAAAATTTGCCGGGGATGAAAGTTGCTACGCGCCTGCTTCCGAGCAAATGCCCCCCCCCCCCCCCCCAATATTTGAAACAAATCGCCGCACCCGTAGTTGTGAACTAATTTTCCCGGCTGAATGTTAAAATCCCCCGACTGCACAACATTTTCCCGAATGATGATAGGAAGTTTGTATGTGGGAAGGGGTTGGGTATTTTCCCGGTGTTCCTTTGCCCACGTCACTGAAATAGTGTAAATGTCTTGCTTTGTAATAAATGAGGAAGCAGCAGCACATGATTTAATTTCATTTATTCGTTACAGAATTAATATAAAATTTATAAAAAGGAGTTATCAAATACGTTAACAGGAAGTATAACTAATATAAAAAGTGAAATCAAATACATCGTGCATTTCAAATATAAAGAGGGGAAAACAATATAACCATCCAGTTTAGTAAATCAATTCTTCGTGTTTCTGCAGCGTTAGGCCGTACAGTGAATACATTGTTTGATAAACAGTTGAATAAGCCATTGCTCTGATATTAACTAGGTTTTATCACTGGGCTGACGAACTTCCGATAGATTATTTACCCACAGGTTGGAACGTTGTCCGTGCATCTGTCCGCTACAACTATACGGTGCCCGTCAATCTACGCATTTTCTTATGCACAGAGTTATTGGCTATTGACGCTGCGCATCAAATTCCCTGACACCCTACCTCGTCAGGACACATGTGAGTCCCCACCATGCCTTGTAACATGAATCGTCCATTAACCTAATCACCTGTTTCGAAGTTATATATGCCCGCTCATGTATGCACTTCCGTACACCCGTAGACCATATTTCTGAACGGGTCTATCAATTAATTGACCTTTTGACCTTTAACTCCTGGTCAAGTAAGGCCCTATTTTAAAGTTAGGTAATATCACGCGGGACGACGAGTTTAAGTTGAAAACACAAAGTTTAGTAAGATGTTACTTTACCTTTACTAAAACTTTGGAATATAGTACAATGTACAAGCAATCACATATTAATATTGTCCTAATATTGTGTATATGCAATGGATATTATACAGAAAGCGTTAAGATGCCGAACACTCTCACAATATTGTCATTCCTTAATATTGTGTATGACATAAACAAAATACATCAAAGAGTATTCTCTTAAACCAACAACGTTAATTAATTCGTAAAAAAAATATACGTTTAAAATGAATTACAATGTTAAGGATGGATAATTCATGCTCTTAATATTTGAATTCATGATTCGTTAAGAAACTTACTTCTACACTTAATTGTATATTAAAATAAAAGTAGCTACATAATTTAATAGTGGTAACATTCATTTTAAATTTGTATTCCACCAATTCTTATTTTCGTCATTGTTTACACATTTTTTGTGAGGTTTTCGATTTTCTTGCTGTCTAAATCGTATGATACTTGTAATTTTCCAAGAGATGAGAAGACGTACTGATTCAGTTTGGACATGTCGATGACGTAATTAAATCGTCATATACTCTATACTCCAACACTGATTCCTTGACTGACACCATCCATATCCACTCACGTACCGATTATCGTTCTCCAAGTACTATATTTATATCACAACCGAAATCGCTAAAGTAAATGCCACAGAGGTAAACTCCATTAAGACTGTAAATGAGAGAGTTCATCCTTCAATTTTCCTGGGGTCATGTTGGTGGTGTTTGTACTTATGTGACACCTACACCACTGCTGAAACGAGTTCAATTACACATTGAAAACCAGAAAGTACCGTCTCTCTACCACTGCCACGAACTTAAACTTTATCTACAGTGTTACGTAACCACCTCAAAAAAAAAAACCAGTCTCAAAACCGAGGCAGCCAAACTCATCTATACTCCATTTTCTTTGTAATTACTCCATCAAGTACAATTTAATAAAAATGTTGATTTTTTTGTCACACATGTGTTTTCTCTTTTCGAGTGTAACTTATTGCTAAGTACGTCATTCTGACATTAATGTTTCATTCTCTATAATCGGTAGAGGAAGAAATACCGATGAAGTAATATCAGACAATAATTTTTTAACAGAATGATAAAATTTGAAATATCAGCATCGAACCTAGTCAGTTAAAAACGATTATTGTGATTTTAATGAGAAAAAAAAAAAACATGTATATAAAGCAGTTCCCTAACAAGAAATATCAACACAATACATTAAAACAGCGATGGTGATGAAAATGCAAAAAAAAACTAACCTAGACGATGGCCACAATTATATATACATATATCGATCCAAATTCCCTCACCCTCCCAGTTCGTCCTATGCAAAATTCAGAAAGGCGGTTTTCGATGAATCAAGCGGTGGATAATAACTCTTACACCACTGAAGGTAAATGAAAAAAGAAGGCAGCAAGAATAGTTCGAGATCAGACTAGAGGCACTATGTTAGAGAGAAGAGGTAGCGAGGGGGTAAGGTAGGGATGCATGCCAAAGAGAATATAGATACCGAGGGCCTAGGTTTTATCAATTACTGGTGACATCATGATGGATGTGTTTATGCTTCACTTCCTGTATTGTATCGCCACTGTTAACAGTTCTGTGATTTAGTCATCTTCCTTGGTGTATAGTACTGAACATATTATTTTTATTGTTATTATTATTATGATTACTATGTATTTGATAGAGTGCTCTACAATAGATCACAGCGCTTTACAGAAACAAAAATAACTTACACAATACACAATAAAAACGAACACCAATCTTAAACACAAGCAAAATCTACAAACATTACTGCGCTGTAAATAAATATGTTTTCCATGAGACCTTTGAAGACCGAGACGGAAACCGCCACTCGTATACCCACAGGCAGTTGGTTCCAGAGACGGGGACCGATAACTTGAAAAATTATCACCAGTTTTACGCTTTGAGCGTGGAATCATGAGTCTGGTGGTATCAGATGAGGAGCGGAGTCTACGTCTCAAACCATCAACATTACTTAGAGGAGCATTATACAAAGAAAGAAAATTAATGAGATAGCTGGGAGCCTCGAGGCTCCAATGGGGATCACCATGCAGAGATTTAAAAACATATAAAAGGATGTTGTATACTAATCCTGTCCTTAACCGGTAGCCAATGTAGAGTACACATAAGCTGACAAGAGCGCTGATCACGTCCGCAAAGAAAACACCAAACGTGCAGCTTTATTTTGAAGGCGCTGAAATTGCTGAGATTGCGAGGAGGATCACATCAGGTTGTCTTCGGAAACAAGTGCTTGTTGAATTCATCTACCAGGTTCCTTCCTTCTACAGGAAAAAGAAGAAGAAGAAGAAGAAAACTCATTCAAATAGAATGCGTTGGTGATAGGCCTAGTCAGTTACATTGTTTTAGGTTTTTTTATGAGGAGGAGGGTCGGGGGGGGGGGAATCATAACTTAAGATATGTGGATTTATAAGAGTGGAAACTATAATACAAAGGACTAATGTCTACTAATAAGTTACTGTTGCTTCTTCTTTAAACATTTAATCCTTACCATCAATGATAAATATTATGTTAAGAAGGGAATACATTAATATGACATTTCTGCTTGATGATTCATTATACTGATTTGCTAAATTACTTTCAGTCGCTAATATAGATAAGTACCGATATATGTGTTTTGTTTTAATGTACCTTTAATTACCGAGTGCGTGATTGGATTGTTGGAGATATATAATTGATTACTATCACTTTACCCTACTCATTGGATGATGAGAAGTTTGTGTTCACTTCGCCATTTAAACCAATATCTATATGATTGTTTAGTTATATTTGTTCTTTACATGACTTTAAACCTCTCACTGTTAGGTATGTAATATTAGTATAATAATACTTTATCACTTTACCTCGGTGACTGTTACAACACTTTATACTATTCCCATTAAACGGTTTGTAACCTGCGTTTACAACATTGGAACTTCATCCAGACTTATGGAATGCTTAGTTAAAGCCATATGCAACATTCAATTGCCATGACCTAACTGGACCAAACTCGTGCACTAATTCCCTCTGTTCCACACACTGAATCATTACTATTACAATATCTCAAGTCAGTTTTCGTTCCTTGCCTTCGTGTTTGCACTGTCCATATACCATATTGCCCCTTGCCAACTCCAAATTTTCCCGAGCATTTCCCAAAATAACCCAGTGCTGGGACTATAGACTCCACGAACCCCAGTCCCCCTTGGAACCTGACCTCTCTTATTTACTCGTTGCTGTATGTATTTGTAACATTGTGTCGATAATTAGACTTCACGTAAAACAACTTACACTATGTACGGCATATGTTCTGTAATATATATTGTTTATTTGTTAGAAATTCACTGATCCTGAACTAGAGCAAGGAGAAAAGTAACAGACCAAGCATCCACCACATTGTTCTGTTGACAACACAGTGAATAATCATGTAAAATAGTTATATCGATCCAATCTACTCATCCAATCTTTAGCAATGATTGCTCACCACATAACGTTAATGTACCTCATTCAGTGTTGATAAAGTCAATTTAAGTCCATTGATTGCATGATTTTTTTTTTTTAAGTTTTTGATAAACCAATTGTATGTATCATTTCAGTCCAAATTTTGAAATATGTGTTGACTACATCAAGTTAATCCACTCATTGTATGTTTAGTAATATTTGTTGACTATATTCCTTTAATCCACCTATTGCTTGTTTAGTAAAATTTGTTGACTACATCACTATATTCCACTCAATGTATGTTAAGTAATATTTGTTGACTATATCCCTTGAATCCACTGAGTGTTTATTTAGTAATATTTGTTGACAACATCCCTTTAATACATCCAGTGTTTATTTAGTTATATATGTTGACTACATCCCTTTATTCCACTCAGTGTTTATTAGTAATATATGTTGACTATATCCCTTACATCCACGGTGCATATTTAGCAATATTTGTTGACTACATCCCTTTAATCCACCCAGTGTATATTTAGTAATATTTGTTGAAACTATTTCTTTAATTAATCCACTCCGCGTCTGTTAGTGATATTTGTTGACTACATCCCTTTAATCCACTGTGTATATAGTTAGTGATATTTGTTGACTACATCCCTTTAATCCACTGTGTATATTTAGTAATATCTGTTGACTACATCCCTTAAATCCACAGTGTCTATTAAGCAATATTTGTTGACAACATCCCTTTAATCCATCCAGTGTATATTTAGTAATATTTGTTGACTACATCACACTAATCCACTGTATATATTTAGTAATAGTTGTTGACTACATCCCTTTAATCCACTCAGTGTATATTCAGTAATATTTATTAACTACATCCCACTAATTCACTGTATATATTTAGTAATATTTGTTGAACCTGATCTCTTTAATCCAATCTGTGTATGTTAGTGATATTTGTTGACTACATCTCTTTAATCCACTGTGTATATAGTTAGTAATATTTGTTGACAACATCCCTTAAATCCGCAGTGTCTATTAAGCAATATTCGTTGACAACATCCCTTTTATCCATCCAGTGTATCTTTAGTAACATTTGTTAATTACATCCCTTTAATCCACTCCGTGTTTGTTAAGTAATAATTGTAATCTACATAATTTTAATCCACCCATTGCCTATATATAAATATTTGTTACTATTAATTTTATCCAATCATTCAACGTGTTTTGCTCACTTGTCTCTACTCACCCGATATGTCAGTACTTTCTTTATACTACTTCTCATTCAGAAACCATCAACTGATAATCGATACACGAGTCAATGAAACAGTTATTGATATATCACAGTTATAGTTATTTCATTAAATGACATCACCTTCTTTTATTTACTTTAACTAAGCCATGCTGTGTTCATTACAACGACTTGCGCCGAGTTACAAACGTCTGGGGGTACTCAAGTACCACGTCAGTGGTAATTTCATGATCTTGCTAGTAATTACAATATCGATATGTTATTAAAACAACTTTGATGAAATAATTATTATACAGGAGATGTAATAATTACTTACTTCCCAACGACCAGAGTCTAGATCAAGCCAATAATCTTCATCATTCTTATCTGAATCAGGAGTCCAGACAACTGTAAGAAACAAAGAAGATTCATAAACAAAATATAGGCTATAACGAATAAAATAATATCAATGATGTATTTAATGAATGAAACATTCTGAAGAATACACAACAGAAACAACCATAGCACGTGCTACTAAGATCTTTATTCTCTCAAGGGATGCGTATGCTTTCTTTTCGCTGAAGATAGTTTTGGGTTGTCACATGTCCTTTAGAAAAGTGATTTTGGGAGGATGGTGAAGTCAGATATATTGTAGGTGAGCTATGTTATACAACAAATTGTAGATGTTCCCAATAACCCCCCCCCATACATTCCCTTCCCTGGTTAGCATACATCTACAATGAAATATTAAACGAGAATTTTGTTTTTTGGTGACAATGCAATAATGTAGACAACACAAGTTTAGTCCATATTTCAAAACTATAAATCGTTTCCATGTTACACGATAAGATCATCACACAGTTCTTCAATTACATTTGCTTTTTTGCAATACTTATGAAATAGTTGTTAAGAATTGCCATTAATTACCATTCCGTCAAATCTCAAACCTTTTAACGTCATGTTGCATAATGCATACATACCTTTGACATCTGCCGTAATGAACATGGAGCATATATCTCTCTCACACTGTGATCAGGGGCGTAGCGAAGTTTTGTTGTTGTTGGGGGGTGTGGAGAATTTGATTTGCCGACGGATGTGGAAGTGGTGACTGAAATGGGGAAGGGGTCTAAGGGAAGGGGTTGTCCCTCTCCCCTTTGGAAAATTTTTAGTTTTGAAACGTCCTTAGATGCAATCTGGTGCATATTTTAAGTCAAATTTGGCACCGTAGAATTTCCATTTCGATATTATTTTTATGGCAGTCGGCAGAAGAAGAACGAATGACATCTACGATGACGTCATTTTGAACAGTGGATAATAACAACACATTGTCACACGATAGCACGACTCGTGGGCTGCGGCCTATATGGAAGCCTTTAATTCCATTTCTTCCACTGAGTTGCCGGCGATTCTGGCACTCGTCTAGCTGGGCCTGGCTACAGTAGCTATACTGACGGCCGTGACATTATCAGTTATTTGCCAATAGAGTTTTTAACTTGCAGGCGTCGGGTGATTGGATTGGTGAATGAGTTTATCAGATGGAGAACTGGAAAATCGAAATAACCGATAAAGAAGCTCCCGTTCTCCTTTTCTCTATTCAGCTTTCCTTCTTCCTCCCCCTTCCCCTCTCTTCACCTTTTCTCCTTTTGCCGACAGACCCAAAATTTTAACTTGCAGTCCCCCCCCCCACCCCCCCCCGCTCGCTACGCCCCTGACTGTGATACAGCAGGTATATAAAGATAACGTACCTTTTAATTCGCCTTTTATCAGGAAAGATATTAATCGTTAGGAAAAGAATAGACATTTACTTATTTCACAAACACGCGACCATGTAATTAGTCTGCGAGTGTTAAAGTTTTAACGATGTTACAATACATGTGTAATTTTGTTTAATTTGGAAACCATCTAACAGTGTTTGTAAGTATTTTCAGCGTTTTCATAGCCTTTTATTCATAGCACAATACCAGGCCAAAGGGCGGTTACCAACACGTTTTAAAATATGTTTTTCGCGATAGAGGTACAGAATAAATAGTCTGCCCTCCATTGTATGTTTAACTAAAATATGCATTACAAGGCAGTGCTAGATCATACAGTTGGATCATTAGTCGCAACTCTGTAATGGTGAGAGTTGATTTTAATACGTTTTTTCATCCGTCGTGTTTTGATATTTTTCAAAATTTTGACAGAATGTAGCAGTCTGACATAGAAGCCAAATTTGAATAGATGGGTCTATTTTACAATTCCAATAATAAACATCAATTAAAAACGTATTAAACGACATGATAAACAAAGTAGACTTTCCGATAAACATCGCCAAATTTCGATGAGTTAGTCGACTTGTTGTGAAAGAAGTCGGCATTTCATCGGTGCTACTTTTTTTCATAAATATTTGGCAATTAGAGCAAATTACCCGAAATTTGAAATGAAATTCTGAATTTTCTGTATAAAAAAGCAACATTTCCAGTGTCCCACTTGAGCCACCGTAGTACCGAAGAATAACCTCAAACCTGCCAACCAAATCCCTTTCTGTTTCCTTATGTTTAAATCGCTTCCTACGATGCTGTATTTATTGTTATTTATTAAAGACGTACGCAATGATCAGAAAGCCTGTCTTTATTTTATTCTAGTATTGGTTTCTGTAAGATGAGCTCAGTACACAGTTATATGTATTTTTCAAAGCAGCAGATTGACTTTATCCAAAAAACGAATTTACTCAACTTGTTGCAAAGTATACAACATACCCTGTATTAAACAACATCAACAAATAAACGATATCTCACAAATTTTCTGGCTCATGACTATCTGTCCATGTTTACTGCAACAGGCAATGACGCCCGGTGATATTTAGCCCCCTCAGTTTGACTGAAACTAAAACCCAATCAATGTCGGCTACTGGAATGGTTTGAACTGTAAACAACATGACACATGACAGAGTCATCAATCGAACAATAAATATGAACTCTACCTTTCACTCCCCGAGATTTCAGTGTGGATAGAGATGGTCCGACGGGTATCGATGAGGGCAGCAGACAGTCATCTAGGCTATAATCAGAGAAAGAAATAGAATCAGTCATTTGTCATTACATCCTTCTTTAATTGTTACTATTTCGAATACAGTATCAAGATTTACTCATCATATGTAATACATCAATAGTTGTTCCTTCCTCTGTTACAACCTCACACACCAGTAACGTTTTTTTTTTAGGAACGATCAGGAATACACCGGCTATGGAAAAGTTTGAAAACAACTGAACGGTATTTTCAAAATGATGGAAGTTTTTTTTTTTCAAAGGATAAAGGTTTAAATCCAAATCCAAAAGTATCAAAAATGGTTCCACTATGACGTCGAGCCCTCAATCAACCGATTCACAAAGAGATGACAGTTAATACCGTAAATCTTAAAAGTTTTGTACCACAGTAAAATACTGGATTGTGCTGACAAATATGATAACTCAGTAGAATGCGCTATTAAGGTTTACAGGAATAACTGAGGATATCTGTAATTTCAACGAATAAATCCAAACTGGATTTGTTGGGATTACACAGTCACATAGTCTCAGTTCTTACACTCTAATCCTAATCCCACATTCCACTGGTTTATAGCGAGATCCAGTTTTTACTGATTTACAGTAGATAATTCTATGTGTGTATCGGGTGCCTCAATCCGAAACTGATGATAACTTATATGACAGTGGGGCAACAGTGAATAATTGAAGTACAGCTCTGTTCATGCTTTTCACCAACAACAAACATTAAATAGAAGGTACTGTATATCCAACTTATCAAGGACCCTTGAAGGGTTTCGGGGGGGGGGGGTCGGGTGGGTCGTAGAAAAGAAGGATCTGATCAGTGTTCTATCTCTCAATTCGTTTGAATATAATTGTAAGTTGCCGACTTAATTTTCTGCATGTTAAGTTAATCTCACTATGCACAAACGGACCCATGAATAAGCTAACCAACAAATACAACTAGACATGAACCTTCGTTATGTCATCAATATATTGTTAAGGCATTAACATAAAAATGATCGACTACATTTTGCCACAAATGTATAGCTGACATCGCAAATTTACATTATTTTCCTCCATATATTGACAGCTTTTATAAAATGTATCATTAAAGGGTGTGAAGACTCGCGCAAAAAGAAACGTCCAATGCCGGTAATTTGACCAAGTTTCGAATGAGGTGTAACAGAAGTGCTGCACACCACCATCGATCCCGGAAAATACACACACAGCTTGCTACCGTCGGTAATGAGACACTAGTGTACAGTCAAATGTCAGTCAGTACATACAGCTACAGTCAATACCCACAGCACAGTGTACAAACGATAAAAACGATGGACATCTCATGTCCAGCTAAAGATAACAAGGTATCACGTTTCATTACTGTCTGCATTTTGTAGCGACAAGCAGAAAACGTCACTTGCAAGCAACGGACAGTTAACTTTTTCAGAGCGCGGCACGCGGTTTGGGGCGAGTCTTCAATGCCTTTAAAGTTACATTTTGTTGTTATTGTTATTCGGACCGACCTAAATAACATTTATGCATAAATTAAAGACGTGGTGGTATATCTCCTGATAATAGTTTGATAAACACGGTATGTTTTATGTCGCAAGTTAAATGTGCAAATGTAATGTACTCTAATGAGCATATGAAACATTAAAGCTGTGCTTAATTTCTTAGCCTGACTGACACCCCCCCCCCTCCCCACCTCTGAGATTTCCACTTCCTTCATGAAATTAGGCCTACAATGATGTGAACGTATGGACAGTAAGTGCTATTTCGGTTAGTTTTATCGAAACGTTCATATCATTTCTTGTGATTTCATTAGTATAGAGTACAACCCCGAGATTCTTGGCACGTATAGGAATGGTGTAAAGAAAGAAAATCAAGGTTTACTGTAACCTTTCATCACGGACATGCACGAACGCGATGCGATATCGCGCTTGATACGATTACGTAATGATACAAGGTTCTATTTTTCTTTCTTTTGTAAACATTTGATGAAGTAATTACAACATGCCATCATTTAATCACGAAACCCAGTGTCGTGCGGATGAATTTATAAAATGGGGGACGGGGTACAGTGTAACATTTGAATTTTATTCCGACTGATTCAGGTAGTGACTTTAATGTTTATAGCAGGGCCAGCTGTGAATGAAATATTTGTATAACTGAGTGGGCGCTGCCGAAGGATCACTGAAGCTACAGTAACTCCTATGTTTGGTGGTTTAGGGGTGCCCCACCTCACCCCCAGAATAAAAACAAAATAAAATATAAGCCAAATGATGCATTCTGAGGTATGTTTAGACTATAATTTATGTTTTTATAAATTAGCTCTAAAAAAAGGTTGTGCTAGTAAATAATATTTGATAAGTTCAAAATGAAAGTAGGTGCATGGACCTTGATAGGAGGGCAAGAGTCGAATTTTATAATGGAGGGTATGTTGCCCTGGGGTCATTTAAGCCAACGTAGGGCATTGGGGTTCCTACCCGGAAATAAGAATGTTAGACGATATATAGAATGTGGTCCCTAAACGCAATGATTTGCTATAAGAAATACGCTGTGTGACCTTTAAGAAAAAAAAAAGAAGGGGGGATGTGAGAGGGGGGCACCAGTAGTAGTGATCCTATTCTTCCCTAGCAGAATCCAAAAATTCGCCGACTGAAACGTTTTCTTCCAAACATCGTGTGGCTAACATTATAAAAAAAATACGTAGAGACAGATTTAGTACTTGTCAAAATGACCTTCAGAACAACAGATCATTGACGTATCCAGATACCGGAGCTGCAGTCGTTTAGTCACGTGACGTATTACCGCGCGATTGACAGGTCATGTATAAAGAATACAATGGGCTTGAATATACAGTGTACATCATCATATAGATTACAATGAAAGGAAAGTTAACCATCACTAGTAGGTCTGTACAAAGATGGCATATGTCAGATATATACAGTGTGTAAAGAAACAGCGTGATCACTGTACGATAATATAATAGTAGCATATTAACTCTTAACTACAGTATGGATAAAACTTTCTTCAGAGTATGGTGAGGCAGTCTTATCTGGATGAAATTAATGTGTGTGATTGTGCGTGTATTAGAGAGAGAAAGGCCTAGAATACTGTAGGTCCCAGCTACTAGTATTTGCTCTTTAAACTTTGTTTTTCTTTTCTCACTAGAGATGCATGACGAGGTGTGGGGGGGGGGGGGGTACTGTAGGTGGTACTGTAAAAGATGGATACAAATAAAGGTATGAACTATAATGGACTATTGCAAACATATTATAGTTGCAAAGGAAAGAAAGGGGGCAAAGGAAGTAATACTTTACAGGGTCTAGTGAAGGAGTAGTTACGGGGTGAAGGGACAATGGTTAGGTGCGGTAGATGTGTTCATGTTATAATAACGGGGCTTGGGTCCGTTGTTATAACTTGTGTTGGAGAGAATATGCTACTTTCTATGAACAGATTTATTTCCGTCTTAAATAAATCAATTATTGTCCAATCTAAAGCCAATAAGGAACTGTCAATAGCGCCTGAGATTAGTTTGTTCAGTTTCTTAGGGGAATTTCCCTACTTCTTAACTAGTAGGCCTAGAATACTGTAGGTCCCAGCTACTAGTATTTGCTCTTTAAACTTTGTTTTTCTTTTTTCACTAGAGATGCACGACGAGGTGTGGGGGGGGGGGGGGGTACTGTAGGTGGTACTGTAAAAGATGGATACAAATAAAGGTATGAACTATAATGGACTATTGCAATAATGAAATATACTTCCTTTTGGTAACCGGAAGATCCAATAGATAAATAACTAAATTAGACGATATAAATCAATGACGTTGAAGAAATGTTAACATATCAGCAGGAAAGGTGGGGGGGGGGGGTCAACCACAAGTGTAACGTGGTAGGGTGAGAGTATAAGGTAGGGAAGGGGCTGTGGAAACATATTATAGTTGCAAAGGAAAGAAAGGGGGCAAAGGAAGTAATACTTTACAGGGTCTAGTGAAGGAGTAGTTACGGGGTGAAGGGACAATGGTTAGGTGCGGTAGATGTGTTCATGTTATAATAACGGGGCTTGGGTCCGTTGTTATAACTTGTGTTGGAGGGAATATGCTACTTTCTATGAACAGATTTATTTCCGTCTTAAATAAATCAATTATTGTCCAATCTAAAGCCAATAAGGAACTGTCAATAGCGCCTGAGATTAGTTTGTTCAGTTTCTTAGGGGAATTTCCTTACTTCTTAACTAGTATATTAATTCAATTTTAACTAAGATTTAGTGCATAGCAAAATTATAATAAATAAATAAATATATATATATATATATATATATATATATATATATATATATATATATATATATATATATATATATATATATATATATATATATATATATTCCATCATTGCAACTTACACTTATCTAGCGTCATACTTTCATTGTGTCACATTTTGTACTTCTCATTCGACTGCCAAGTATTGCTGACGAAGGTCCCAGGGGGACCGAAAATTCCAATATATTTTCTAAAACTCACTCCTTATTTGTCAATTATGAGTCATATCTTATTTCTCTGGTTTTCTCTAATAATATATATATATATATATATTAGTGTTTACACGGGTCCAAAAATCGGGAACCGGGTACCCGAGGGCCGTTACCCGTCGGGTATCCGGGTACCCGGAAAAAAAATTGTTTACACTCGTGTATCACGATTTTCAAGAAATTACATATTGGATGCTGTAATAAATGCATTATATTGTCTACTGACAATGTTTTCATGTTCAAATACGTAGGTGAAAGATATGGTATAAAACCTCCCTCAATAATTTTTATTTTCTTCTGTTTCTTTCATTAACTTGTTAATAAATAAATTATTAAATTATAATTAGCATTACTACTAACATCGCACTGCCGCCGCTGCTTATGCTAGCTCGTGCACGTCTATTGGATCAAACCATATAAATATCCAAGTTAGCTCTTAAACAGTTTTTAATACTACTACTATCTATTATGCAGGCCCAGGGTTCGCATTAGCCGCGAGATTGCGCGATTCGCGCAATTTGATCGCATTTGGGATTACTATTTTTTAGTTATGCCGTCTATAATCCATAAACATCGCGTAAAATTCCTTGTCAGCCTTTCCTTCTTTGAAATAAACGAATGAATAAATAATAATTTCTTCCACATGGTAGCCTAACACCACACTAAGTCAATGAGAAATCTAGCTAAGCCTAACCATCTGTTTATTTGCTGGAGTTGTTACGCAGTTATAAGACATCCATGGAATACTTTCGTTATTGCTGTTACGTTCGACCACATGGTTGCCTAACACCACACTAAGTCAATGGGGGTAGTCTAGCCTAGATATCTGTTTATTAGCTGAAATTGTGACGCAGTTATAAGATATCTATGGAAAGCTTTCGTTATTGCTGTTATCTTCGACCACATTGTAGCCTATCACCACACTAAGTCAATGGGAAATCTGCCTAACCGTCGGTTTGCCAATTTTTTTTTTTTTTTTTTTTTTAAATCACACTTTGCTTAGGATTCGGGTAATAAATTAGGAACCGGGTAGTATCACGTCGGGCGGGTACCCGGGTACCCGGATAACCCGTGCAAACACTAATATATATATATATATATATATATATATATATATATATACAGTATATAGGCCTACACATATAATAATTACTGTCAAATATTTAACATATTGATCACAATTTGCTCTGTATTGATTATTTTATTTTCCCTATACACTTGTTTCCCTTTGTTTTTTTTTATGAATTTCATACATACCATTTTATTTTATTTTTATCCTTTCTTCTACAATTATTATTTTCAAAAAGGAAGAAAACAAATAAACAAATTCTACTTTAGAAAAAAAAGGAGTTCTTAAAAGACTATACTCAACATCAGGAAGGCCTACGGACGATTTAAAACCAGACACATTTTGCTTAAAATCACACTTGAATGGGATTTAAAAAAGTGGTGTAGAAAGCCAAATTGTTTCAGGTTCAAGTAGGGTGACTAAAAGCCACATTGATACCAATAATCACCTGTACCATACCATACCATGTAAAATATTATGGTGCATTTTCTTGCTTATAGAATGAAGACCCCCAAGCCTCTACATCAGGGGAAATGGTGCCACTTATGGAGAATCAACCTGCTTTACAATATTTGTTGATGGGGAAGAAGTTGGATCTTGCAGTCTGTTGATTTTGGATTTGTCTTCATACATTGCATCGTTTTACGTTTTCGACTTAGCTTACCCCACTGTTTGAAAGAAGACCATGGTATTCATTCAGAAAATCATCTTAATCATTAATGACCATTTTAAGTTAGACCTTTCCATTTTAAGTGTGTTGGAGAGGGTTAATCAAAACCTCTAGGTGTAAAAACAAGAATAGACCTCTGACCGTTGTCGTTTGTCTGTTGTTAAAACGAAATTATCATACTTTTAAACTAGTTGATACTTAAAATGTAATTCATAATAAGATTTAAATATTTAGCCCTCTACATCAAGGGAAATGGTCCCACTTATGCAGAATAAACCCACTTTACAATATTTGATGGGGAAGAAGTTGGCTCTAGCAGTTGGTTCATTTCAGCTCTGTCAGCATACATAGCATCATACTATGTTTTCAATTTGGCTTATCCCACTGTTTGTAAGAAGATCATGGTCTTCATCCAGAAAATCATCCAGTATTTTCTGGTCAACTTCACACTTGTTGTGTAGCAGCACATTTTAAAGCAAGGATTTGGGTCATGACAAATACATTTTAATAGAACTTTGACTTTTCAGTTCTTATTAAAATGTATTTGTCCATTATATATGAGTCGACATACTGCTGTATAATTTTTATATCAATATATTGTATTTTCAATCCTCTGACACAATTTGGTGATTGGGACAGCCATTTGGGACCAACTTGTTTATAATATTTGCATCCCTTGAAACAGTTATCTGAAAATATTGGCTTAATCTGACAAAGTTTTTTTTAATGATTGAACCACGGGAGAAATATCACCCAATTCTAGTTTGTAACACTCCTATTGAGGCTTTTCATGTATGCTTTTCAAGATATGTTATAGCAATAAATGAGTCTGGTAAAATAAATTCATGATTTCTGTATTTTTTATTCAAACATACCTTTTCAACCTTGCAATAGGATTTTGTTCATTTACCCCACAAGATTGCCCAATTTGTTTTGTTTTTCTGGGAGGGGGGGAGGGGGTCGGATTGTATTAGCAACAGCCAGCAGGAACCCTGAGTGAAACTTACAGATTTTATGCACACGAAGATCTCCACACAAACTAGAGGCCCAAAACATCCGCTAGTTTGTGACCCTTAATTGAACTTTGTTAACCTTGGATAATATAACCATTATGTTTGGAAACGATCCCTTACCCCATTCACAATTACTCCCAAAATTCAAACTTGACCCTGTCAATGGGATTTATTGCTTTTTTTTTAATATTTGATTTTTGGCCTCTAACTGACCTTTGGTGACCTTCACAGGCACCAAAAACAATACGGCACACCTTCTCACTATGGCGGATCTATATATCTAGTCTGAGTTTAGTCCAACTTTTCCTTGTTGAGTTACAGTGTCCCCAAGCAAGTGTCACAGATGCACACACAGAGACTCACACACATACACACACAAACCCGATTTCCTTTTGCTAAGGCAAGGAACCAAAAAGGTGCTTTTACTTCACCTGATCTAATGGAACTTCAAAAAGATGATCACCTATGACATTGAAGTAATCCTTTGCTGTTGATGGTCTCTCCCCATGTTGGCGGTATGGTTACACATTTTACTTCAGATTGTACAGTGATCTCAGAGGACATCGACCTCTCTCTTCCAATGGAACCCTCATTTCCTCTTTGGTAGTGATACAGTATTGGCAACCGTGAAGGCCTACAGTAATATATATATATATATATATATGTTAAAAGATAAGGATAATTGCCCAGTTATTTAAATGCCTTGAGCAACAGAGAGCAAACTGCCATTATTTTGATGGTGAAGCATTCAATCCAGTATATTTGGGTTTCTGTAGAAGGGGGGTGGGGGGAGGGGGGGTCAATGGGAACCCAGATAAAATTCTGGCCCATTCAAAAATAAAAGGAAAGCCAATTGGAAAACTGTTGAACAAAGACCCTTCATAAATTTTACTCGCCACTAAGAGAAATAAAAAAACAATTGCCGTCCCAGACCTTGACACATTTGGTCTGAAAACAAATAACCTACATAACTAATAATGAATTTACCACTGGCTCCTGTAATTCCATAAACAAGACGAAGATATCCGTAGACCCCAAACATGAAGATTTGTAGTATCTCCTCTCCGTAAATGTAAACATAGATAATGAAGCTATTAGTTCCTTGCCGATAGAGGCTTGTAAGATTGCCACTTTTTAGTCAAAGTTTAGTACCTTTTCTTAATGACGAAATGTAAACTTACATTTGGTTAACTACTTACTTCCACTCTACTTTGAGTAACTCCATGAGTTGCTCACAGTGTTGTTGTATCCCTTGAGGTTAGCTCTGAAGTCATCAGCTGGAAATATGGTGACCACAACAGCGTTGTGGTGAAATCAGCTATTTTGGAAAATCTGCCTAAAGTTTCCTCCATCCTTGCTTGTCACCTCCAACTTTAAACCAGATCTCATAGGCGGGAATTAAATATGTCCACTTGAAAAGCTTTTAGTCTATGCCAAAAGAAACATAAAAAGTACTTGTTATTGGTCAATTTCAATGAGCAGACATTTAATCACCAGCTGAATTCATAGCGCATGATATTTTTCAAAGTGTCATAACTTATTGCTTTTAATTGTATGTATAGTGAGTGGTATTCCAACAGTCAACAATTTAGTATGATTTTAGGATATGTTTTTTTTTTTTATTGTTTATACTATTATATATAGTGGTATTTCTACACACTAAAATTTTGTAAGAGTCTGTTAGGTTTCTTTTAAGTTTTGTTGTTTTAATGTTATGTATAGTAGTACTCCTTTCCTACAGCAGATAATGGTAAGAATACCAACACTTAATGTCAATGCAAAACACTGTTAAAAATAATGTACTAAGAGAAGTCAGTGCCGAGTATAAACATTTTATCTTCTCTCTTTGCAACAACAACACAATTATTATGGAAAACCTCATTGACTCCCTCATTTAGTATCTAATTAATAAATCATATGCTCAGAATGATTTAACATTCTCCTTAGATAAGCTCAATTTTGTTTAAACTGGCAGGAGGTTTTGCCTCTGGTAGAGGGGGGCGGGGGGGGGGGGGTAGTTTAGGAACTTGGTGGCTAGAGGTCTTGTGAGTAAAACTCCAGAAGTTTACTTCTGTGAAACAGTCCAGCTACCGGGAAGGGAATTTTTTTTTCTTGGCTAAGTTCTCCTCCCGGGAGAGTGGTATTGCCTGGCCTGCCTTGTTATCAAGATATTCTCACAGTAACTTTCTAGTCCATAAAGCTGTTGAACGATCTTTTCTTTCAAGAAATCTACACTAACCCATTGTTTCTCTTGATGATTGTACCATCTTCCTCATCTTGGTGCAAACGAGGTACCCACTCTGCTGTGGCAATGTTACTGACAATGTCCTGCATTGACCCGATCGCATACATACTGTTTCAGCCACCTGTAACAAAAACACAAGATCCAATAGTGTTTATATTTAAAGGTAATTTAACGAGTTTTGCAATTGCTGTTGCAGTTATATATCCACTAGTGGGTATGAAGGCAGAAGGCATATTAATTGTTATTGTATGCTCAAGTAGATTTGCCGGTTAATAGGCTTTAAGTTTTTGATGATCTTGTTTAGTGCCTTAAACATATGATTGAGGGTGTTTTGCAAGTATTTTCACTTATTTTTAAGGATGTCTAGTGGACACACATGCAAATACAGTCACTACAGGCGCACCTCTAGGCATTACTCATACCTGTCAGTTCTAATGAACACACATGCAAATTGATGCACTCCATGGGCACCTCTTGGCACTACTCATACCTGTCAGTTCTAATGAACACACATGCAAATAGATGCACTCCATGGGCACCTCTAGGCATTACTCATACCTGTCAGCTCTAGTGAACACACGTGCAAATATAGGCACTACAGGGGCACCTCTAGGCATTACTCATACAGGTCAGCTCTAATGAACACACGTGCAAATATAGGCACTACAGGCGCACCTCTAGGCATTACTCATACCTGTCAGCTCTAATGAACACACGTGCAAATATAGGCACTACAGACGCACCTCTAGGCATTACTCATACCTGTCAGCTCTAATGAACACACGTGCAAATATAGGCACTACAGGTGCACCTCTAGGCATTACTCATACCTGTCAGCTCTAATGAACACACGTGCAAATATAGGCACTACAGGCGCACCTCTAGGCATTACTCATACCTACCAGCTCTAATGAACACACGTGCAAATATAGGCACTACAGGGGCACCTCTAGGCATTACTCATACCTGTCAGCTCTAATGAACACACGTGCAAATATAGGCACTACAGGCGCACCTCTAGGCATTACTCATACCTGTCAGCTCTAATGAACACACGTGCAAATATAGGCACTACAGGCGCACCTCTAGGCATTACTCATACCTACCAGCTCTAATGAACACACGTGCAAATATAGGCACTACAGGGGCACCTCTAGGCATTACTCATACCTGTCAGCTCTAATAGACACACATGCAAATATAGGCACTACAGGGGCACCTCTAGGCATTACTCATACCTGTCAGCTCTAATGAACACACGTGCAAATATAGGCACTACAGGGGCACCTCTAGGCATTACTCATACCTGTCAGCTCTAATAGACACACATGCAAATATAGGCACTACAGGGGCACCTCTAGGCATTACTCATACCTGTCAGCTCTAATGGACACACCACCAAAAGCAATAATAGGCTCCTTAAATTTGATATGGTACATCAACAAACCAAATATGAGGTCTGCCCAAGCTTTCATTCTTGAAATATCATGTTTACAAGGTTTTCAAAATTTGACCCCCTGTGACCCCAAATGAACTTTGACCTCAACCAGAAACAAAAGTTTCCTGGTAGTCAAGGTGGTACTTCTACAGACTAAATATGAGGTTTGTCCATGATCCCCCTCTTGAGATGCCATATTTACAAGGTTTTCACAACTTGACCTCTGGTGACCCCAATTAAACTTTGACCTCCATTAAAACAATAGGCTTCTTGTACTTAATGTGGTACATCTACAAACTAAATACCAGGTCTGCTCAAGCTTTTCTTCTTGAAATATTGTGTTTACAAAGTTTTCACAATTTGACCCCTGGTAACCCCAATTGACCCATGTGACATCAAGCGCACTCCTCTATACCATTAGTTCTGCACAGTGAGTTCATAACAAACATCTACACTAGTGTTCTTTGTCTAATTACTTTGCTTTTACTCACTTAGACAAACATAGCTTACATATACACAAGTAACAAATGAATTCCAAAATAATATAATTATAAGCTAAGGTACCACTGCTATGAATTCACTAGGTACTGTGTTGTGATCACATGGATTTCCAGTCTATTGGATTGCAGGTTCAGCTCCTGGTCAGATCATTATACTGTGTCTTTTTGCAAGGCTCTTTATCACCACTGCTCTTTACCCAGGTGAACCAATTGGGACCTGAGAGGTATCTTGTACATATAGTTGCATGACCTGGTTTGTAGCTGCACCCTATGGGAAGTCCCCCAGGGGAACACATAAATATGGCACACTGTAGAGCGACTGTTTGAATTGTGCAAACTTGGATGTGTGGATGTGACAACTTACCAATGACCTGAGGTTAACTGTTACAAAGTCATGTCAGAAGGTCTTGCCAAGACTGGGTCATTATGTTGTGTTCTTGGGCAAGGCACTTTATCTCCATTGATTGAGACTTTTACCTTTAACTTTTAATTCATATTGATTTTTAAATTTGATGGAGTTTCACCACCAATGCCAACATCACCGAGTGGAATCCTATAACTGGAAAACTTTAATACAGTTGTCATAGCAACAGAGAAACCCACCTGTCCACTTTGGAGACCTGCGTTGACATCTGTAGATCGTAAGACATCTTTAAATGCTGAGACTTCTCGTCTGAGGTTTTTGTCTAAAGTTGGAGAGTTGCATCTGACCTGTGAGGGGAAAATTTAACGGATTTGTGAAGTTTATGTCATAAAAATACATTTTATTTTGGTGGTTTTCAATCAGACTTGGGGTATGAGTAGTAACAGAATCAATATGACTATGAGTACATATTTGACACTAGAGTTCCTAGATGTGACAAGTTAAAAAAGAAGGATCTTGTAAAAATTCATGTTGACAAGTATGTGTAAGGTAAATTTGCTAACATAACAATACCAGAATAGATCAGACAAATCTGGTTTTAATTCTGCCGTCTAAGTTCTTGGATAACAGTTTACATTAATGCACTGATTGCATGTTTGGTTCATAATGTACTACTCTATAAGTCGTAACACTACTGCATGCTGTTAAACTGTAGCCTGACTGTGGATCCAAGATTTAATTAAACAGGAGAATGTGCCTGTGGGGTTGTTGAAGTGGACTATTGATATATATCTATATGTAGGGGGATCTGGAAATCATCCGTCAAACAGAATTAAGTTTTTAGTTGTGCAATTGTGCATTATGAGGGATATTTAGGCTGTAAATTAGTTCTTAAGATTAGATATACAAGGGTTGTGCCAATATCAGCTTTTAATTTGTCTATGGTGTTGACAAGTGAAGATGGAGTACACCCCCACCACCCTACCACCACCCCCTGCCTCTGGATATATGGTGTACCCAATTATGTGGAGGTTGCAACGGACATATGAAGGATCAATTTGTGTTTAACTACATAGCTCTTATACACACATGTATACCAAAGATAATGAAACATGTATGAATGCTTTACTTACATATGTCAAATCAACAAAGTCACAATCAGTCTCGACCACACCGACAGTACCGATGAGGAAAGCACCTTCCTGTTTGTAGTGAAACTGAAAGAACAATTAAAAGGTAATGTATGGATGTATTATTGACAATGTGAATCACTCAGTACAGGCAACATTGCTGTAATAAAAGTACATGTACAGACATCTCACTACATGACTACAGTAAAGTAATAACAAGTTACACACAGAAATGGAAAATTAGAAGTGTTCATGTACCTTTCCTGTGCTTCTGTGTTATTTACAAAGTGTGTAACTCAGGACAGGAAACATTGCTGTACTATGAGTACATGTACAGACATCTCACTACATGCCTACAGTACAGTAATAACAAGTTACACACAGAAATGGAAAATTAGAAGTGTTCCTGTACCTTTCCTGTGCTTCTGTGTTATTTACAAAGTGTGTAACTCAGGACAGGAAACATTGCTGTAATATGAGTACATGTACAGACATCTCACTACATGCCTACAGTACAGTAATAACAAGTTACACACATAAATGGAAAATTAGAAGTGTTCCTGTACCTTTCCTGTGCTTCTGTGTTATTTACAAAGTGTGTAACTCAGGACAGGAAACATTGCTGTAATATGAGTACATGTACAGACATTTCACTACATGTCTACAGTACAGTAACAACAAGTTACACACAGAAATGGATAATTGGAGGTGTTCCTGTATCTTTCCTGTGGTTCTGTGTTATTTACAAAGTGTGTAACTCAGTACAGGAAACATTGCCGCTATATGAGTACATGTACAAGACATCTCACTACATGTCTACAGTACAGTAATTACAGTTACACACAGAAACAGATAATTGGAAGTGTTCCTGTACCCTCCCTGTGGTTCTGTGTTATATACAAAGTGTGTTATTCAGTACAGGAAACATTGCTGTTATATGAGTACATGAACAAGACATCTCACTACATGTCTACAGTAAAGTAATAACAAGTTACACACAGAAATGGAAAATTAGAAGTGTTCATGTACCTTTCCTGTGCTTCTGTGTTATTTACAAAGTGTGTAACTCAGGACAGGAAACATTGCTGTACTATGAGTACATGTACAGACATCTCACTACATGCCTACAGTACAGTAGTAACAAGTTACACACAGAAATGGAAAATTAGAAGTGTTCCTGTACCTTTCCTGTGCTTCTGTGTTATTTACAAAGTGTGTAACTCAGGACAGGAAACATTGCTGTTATATGAGTACATGTACAGACATCTCACTACATGCCTACAGTACAGTAATAACAAGTTACACACATAAATGGAAAATTAGAAGTGTTCCTGTACCTTTCCTGTGCTTCTGTGTTATTTACAAAGTGTGTAACTCAGGACAGGAAACATTGCTGTAATATGAGTACATGTACAGACATTTCACTACATGTCTACAGTACAGTAACAACAAGTTATACACAGAAATGGATAATTGGAGGTGTTCCTGTATCTTTCCTGTGGTTCTGTGTTATTTACAAAGTGTGTAACTCAGTACATGAAACATTGCCGCTATATGAGTACATGTACAAGACATCTCACTACATGTCTACAGTAAAGTAATAACAAGTTTCACACAGAAATGGAAAATTAGAAGTGTTCATGTACCTTTCCTGTGCTTCTGTGTTATTTACAAAGTGTGTAACTCAGGACAGGAAACATTGCTGTACTATGAGTACATGTACAGACATCTCACTACATGCCTACAGTACAGTAATAACAAGTTACACACATAAATGGAAAATTAGAAGTGTTCCTGTACCTTTCCTGTGCTTCTGTGTTATTTACAAAGTGTGTAACTTAGGACAGGAAACATTGCTGTAATATGAGTACATGTACAGACATTTCACTACATGTCTACAGCACAGTAACAAGTTACACACAGAAATGGATAATTGGAGGTGTTCCTGTATCTTTCCTGTGGTTCTGTGTTATTTACAAAGTGTGTAACTCAGTACAGGAAACATTGCCGCTATATGAGTACATGTACAAGACATCTCACTACATGTCTACATTACAGTAATTACAGTTACACACAGAAATAGATAATTGGAAGTGTTCCTGTACCCTCCCTGTGGTTCTGTGTTATATACAAAGTGTGTTACTCAGTACAGGAAACATTGCTGTTATATGAGTACTTGAACAAGACATCTCACTACATGTCTACAGTACAGTAAATATGGTTACACACAGAAATGGATGATTGGAAGTGTCCCTGTACCTTTCCTGTGGTTCTGTGTTATTTACAAAGTGTGTAACTCAGTACAGGAAACATTGCTGTAATATGAGTTCATGTACAGACATCTCACTACATGCCTACAGTACAATAATAACAAGTTATACACAGAATTGGAAAATTGGGAGTGTTCCTGTACCTTTCCTGTGGTTCTGTGTTATATACAAAGTGTGTGACTCAGTACAGGCAACATTGTTGTAATATGGGTACAAACATGTACAGACATCTCACTACATGTCTACAGTACAGTAATAACAAGTATACACAGAAATGGAAAATTGGAAGTTTTCCTGTACCTTTCCTGTGGTTCTGTGTTATTAACAATGTGTGTAACTCAGTACAGGCAAAATTACTGTAATATGAGTCCATGTACAGACATCTCACTACATGTCTTCATTACAGTAAGAGTGTTACACACAGAAATGGTAAAATTGGAAGTGTTCCTGTACCTTTCCTGTGGTTCTGTGGAAAAGTATGGTATGAAATATGCTGTTGACAACCTCCTCTAGCTGCTTGCTCTCAACAGTCTGAAAAAAAGAGAAGAAATGAATGAGAACAAGATCCACAATAAAATGGAAATCAATGCAAAACAATAAATTGTTGTACTTGTAACACATCATTTATAAGCTTGGTTAAGGTGAGAAGGATGGGCTAACAAATTACCAACAATGTGTGTTTAGGACCAGTGCGGTGTCTCACACTGACATAAAGGGACATACAATAGAACCATTAGTTCAATGTGATGATACAGAACTCCCACTGTTTACTCCTTGAAGGGTGTGAAGAATCGCGCACATTGAAACGTCTCATGCCGATAATCTGACCTAGTTTCGAATGAGGTGTAACAGAAGTGTTAGACACCACCATCGATCCCAGAAAATACACACACAGCTCGCTACCGTCGGTAATTTGACAATATAGCACAGTCAGTACATGCAGCTACGGTCAATACCCACAACACAGTGTACATATAATAGCAGCGATGGACATCTCAGGTCTATTTAAATATAAACTAAAGAATAACATGTGATGACCCTCCAGTCCCGATGCGCCCTCCAAAGCTAAGAACTACAGTACCCAATCGCAGTGAACCCTTTTATTGCACAAATAAGCACCAGCCCAGGAAGTTCAATAAATAAGCACAAGCTAACCTAACATAGCATTATTCATATAGGCCCTCCTGTTACGTGTATGGCAATACTTCAAATTAGCACAAGCTAACCTACAGTAACATAGCCTAGACCAAAGGTTATTCAAATAGGCCCACAGGTCTGTTATAAAAGAAAGCAAAACTGTACACGATACGACATTAGTCAAATTAAATATGGTTGCAAATAAAGGTGGCCGAAAACATAATTTCATGGTCTATCGACATTTGCTGAAACCTACAGAACTATCAAGCAACATTCGAGGTGCTTTTTGTACATCCCGTTCACATACATGTTAATTGAGGACAGTGTAACTTATGGCAGGGAGGTATTTACTAGAGCACCAATAGTGCAGAAGCTCATACCTTTTCGAGCTTAAAAATGTAGGGCCCACAAAACCAATTTTGGGCCCATGAGGGATACCCCCCCCCCTCCGTTAGCAGAATCCTGGCCACACCACTGGCTATAATTCCTATTTTCCCCTTTAAATCCTATTTTACCCACTCTCTTAAACAATACCACTGACCTACTGTACCCTATTAAACCTTCTCCCCTCCACCTTAGGAGACATAACTTCACAAGCACTCCCTACTGTATATAACTTCACAAGCTGCCTACATACCTCAGGCTCAAAGACTTCTAAGAATCGGCAAGTGCTGATTGGCTATAGGGCTCTCATGCTTACAGTTCAACAGTTAATAACAACTCCCAGTCCTGCTTTAATTCCACTAACACCTCTGCAGAGCTTTACCACAAATGTAAACAAACACTGCAGAGACTGGGAGACAAATTAAAGGAGCTTTGGCAAAAAGTGAAGGCTCAGATTTTTTTTAAACAATGGGGATTAATTGTAATTAATTAACTTTTGACCAAAAATTATTAGGCATCACCTTATTCATACACAATCCAACAATCATCATTTCAACTTTGAATATGATCCATCAAAATCTTGAGGAGATTGAGATATTTGAAAATATTACAAAGAATGACCCCCTAAATGACATTTGACCTCAATTTTCCGAACACCCCTCGTAACTCTCATCCCGAGGAACATTGTGACCAAGTTTCATTATAATTGGCCATACACTGTACGAACAGGAGCAATTTGAAAATATAGGGCCGCGGCCCGGGCCACAAAAGACCCCTAGTTGATCTTTGATCTCAAATTCATGAACACCCTACCATAGTACTATCGTGACAAACCCTCAACATTGTACCATGGAATCTGTAGGAGAAGAAGCATTTTGCGTATTTCCACAAAATGGCCCATTACGGCCCACAGGTGACCTTTGACCCCAAATTTTGGACCATCTCTGATGGCCCTATGCCCAATGGTCCTTGTGTCCAAATTTCATGAAATTCCATCAAACACTATGCGAGTGGGAGCGGTTTTACCAATTGTTGACGGATAGAGTGATAGACGCCGCACTGTAACAATAGCTCACACCAGCATGCTGGTATGAGCTAAAAATGAAAAGTCAGTTCCAGGGAGGGAGGGCCTGAACAATCGCAGATGATGTACAGTACAGTACATCCAGAAAGGAATCATTTTTTTTTACTTTAAGCAATTAAAAAACTGCGCACATTCAAACTTACCAATGTCAATGTGTTAACTCTCATACCTGTAATGCTTTGAAATGACTTACAGTCAACAGTATCATGGTACTGTATATTGTGTTATTTACATCACCTAGTAGTAACTCCTAAGCAGGTTTAATAACAACCAATTAAATCAATTTATTGTTATCTTACTAGTTCAAAGACTTGAGATCTGGCATTCATCCTTCTATTAAGTGTTCTTCTCCACTGCTAGCCCTGTAAGTCTGAGTAAACTGTGCTGCAATAAAAGAGTGGAAAAAAATAATAAATACTTGCAGACATAAACATGGTAGAAAACATCTAGGAATTACATAACAGTAAGTAATAAACAGGGCTATCAAATAAGAAGAGATTCCATTAATGAGATTTACTGTAAACTTCATTTGTAAGGATAAATTTTAACCAAAATTATTGACAGCAACCATGATTGTAGTACATTCCAAATGTACTTATCAGTGGCCTACAACAAACCTTATGAGTTGTTATGATCCTATACCCTACACATCTATACTAAAAACACTCTTCTACTTCTCTATAAAGATACAGGTACATATCAAGAGTCATCCCACCAGTGGCCTACAACATACCTTGTGAGTCATTTTGATCCAATACCCTACACATCTATACTAAAAACACTCTTCTACTTCTCATAAAGATACAGTCCTACATATCTATATTCATCCCACCAGTGGCCTACAGCATACCTTGTGGGCCATTATGATACTATACCCTACACATCTATACTAAAACACTCTTCTACTTCTCATAAAAATACACACGCTGATGAGAAGAAATATCAGAAAAGCCAGCCATATTACAGAGCAGTATATACATGAACATTTATTTCTTTTGAAGCCTTTCTCCCTACCACTTTCTCCCATTATGAGAGCTGAACACATCTTAAACTGCAGTATACACATTATTCAATAGCAAAGGTTAAAATACTCTAGTTCTAGCAGGGCTAGGCCTATCCTGTAACTGCTAGACCTAACTTAGGCCAACCAATATTTTACATTTGATTTTGAATGTTTCTACTAGGACTATGATCAGAAACGGTAGACTTCCTTACTACAAACACTAGCAAAGTGTCAACGTAACTTAACGCTACAGATGCTATGCTAATTCAGCCTGTTCTTTAGTACTGTGAATGCACTATCCGTTACCGTTATTCTTGTGCGTAGCGTAGCTGCTCGCTGAACTAGTATCTGTACAGCCTACTCACCGTATCGGCCTAGTCTAGATGTAGGCTAGGCCAGGCATAGTCAGTAGGCGAGTGAAAGAGTTAACGTTATTTTTATTAGTAACTGTTAGCCCAACATATCCTCAGCAAAGGCGAATATGTTTTAAGTGAAAGTGAAGGTTACTTATATATTACAAGCTTCACAAATCACTAATCAAGCGCTATCGTAGTATCGTGGGGTATCTTCCATAGTAGTACCGGGATAAAGTACAGTCGTAACCACTGATCTACAGTACACTACAGTGGTCGTAACTGCCTGATTGCACCATACAGACAAACATAAACATTGGCCTATGACGTAATAAAACAATATTTTTTGTTCGATCGAAGTTGTTCGTTATAGAACGCCCAAAGGGTAACAAATTATGGGAAAACAAACTTGCTGTAATTATACAACTGGTTGTAGCTGCATGCTTCAGTTTAGCTATATGGATATAAACATAATGATCCTCACGTGATAAAAGTTACGTCTTCAAATAATGACCAAGAGAATGTTTGCTAAAGCGTGCAGTCTTTAAACACGAATTATGCATTTGCATTCATGTTAAAGCCGGGGAAATGGATTGTCCTTTTACATGCAAAATTTCACGTCCCACGTACAGAAGCTCATACAACCATCCCATCACAAAAAACAAAAAAAAACATACATTTCTAGACTCTGAGAAGAACATTTCGATTTCTACGAAATATAAAATTATAACGTTTGCAAAACGATTTGTTGCCACCTTGTATCCGGCGCATCAATTACTCTGCGAAATGTTCAACGTTATAACATTGCATTTCCTTAAGCAACCTTCAACTAATGAAACCTCGCGAATTGGTAAATAGAGGTGATCAGACGGTCCACATCATTACACCATACTTCATCAAAATAAATACTGTCGAAATAATTTAGGGATTTAGCAAGGCCGTAGCGTGCGGATTGGGGGGGGGGGGGGGTCAACAGCCCCTTAGATTTTCACTTCCACAAAGAAAGGAGGCATATGATTATGTGAACGCTTGGAGATAGTATGCGCTATTTCAGTTAGTTATAGCGAAATGTTCATATCATTTATTCCGATTTCATTAGTAAGTAGAGTGCAATTACAAGAATCTAGGCACGTATTTTCAGGAATGTCGTTCGAAAAGAACACAGGATTAATTTTAACCGCTCATCACATATATGCAAGATCGTGCTTGTTTTGTAAATTTCTAAAGGTGAGATCTCAAAATTAAGAATGTTAAGATGCAACTTACAGGTCCTGGGAAGTGCGGCATTTCTTTTAATCTGGGAGGCATTTTTTTGGCAAAATAAATGTCCTTGCTAAGCTACACGCCAGCTAACGCAATGAAATATTCTTTAAAACGGCTCTGGTATATGCGCATAGCAAAAAGCATCACTATGAAACATTGTATGTTTCTTGATGTTCCTCAACTGCTTCCCCCCCCCCCCCCCAACCCTCCGAAATGTTCTCCCTACGCCTTGGCCTTGAAAAAAACTTGTATTGAGCAGTTCGACCAATGAGATCACGTCTTTAAAACTGTGTACCGCTGTTTTTTTTTTATATAAGTGACGTCAAATATAAAACACTTTCTAGCATTATGTTTAAGTTATCTTTTGTGTTGGATGTAATACAATCAGATTGGATTTACTTCATTTTCATTTTCCATTTGTTTCATTTTGTCTATGGCTACGATGAACAGTTATTACATAACTTCCAAGTGTCTTCTGTACATAGCCTATGTATATATAAATGTACGTCACGTATGTTTATATTATGTATGTAGCCTGTGTATTTATGTACATCATTAGATGTACATTTATGTATTAGAAATATAGGAGTCATCAATGACAAAAAGTGGGTATACAAGACATCCGGGGATGTAGTATTTTCTCAGGGCGTTTCTTGGCTTTGTAACCAATCCATGTCCGTTGTATAAGAACAATCAGTATTGACGAATGGGGCAGAGGGGGGGGGGGGGGACGGGGAGGGGGATGAGGGAATGGCGAAGGAATGGACTGGAAGGATATACTTTGGAAAACGGTAGGACCCCGCCCTCACTCCCTGAATGCTATACCTGTGAAACTATGCAAAATGCTTTCATTGCATGACGTAAGAGTCAAGTTATTTGTGTTTTGACAGGTGGTTTAGGTAGTTAAATGAATTTACTCTCTCTCAAACAGTCACACATCTATGTAACACCACTTTAACAATGTATTGTTCGTCTGAACGACACGACACTTACAACCAGTTAGGAAGCACACAGGGGGTTTTAGCAGGGGGTGGGGGAAATTCAAAATCTCTTCTCAATCGCATGTTTAAAGCCTACTCACATGTAAGGGTTATACTGGCCCTTTCACACCTCCCCCCCCCCCCCCCCCATCTCCGATCCAGCAGAAATTCAAAGTTTAGACGTGCAATGGTGCATTTATTCAAATTATAAGTTAGTTCTATATTAATATCTTTATAAATCCAATGTTATGGTAACTAATATTTTGTGTGAGGTTGAAAAGGGGTGGGTAGGTGGAAGGGGTGCACCCGGAGTTGTGAACTAATTTTCCCTGGCTGAATGTTTAAATACCGGACTGCAACATTATTCCCCGACATACGATATGAGGAGATGGAATTTCCCAGGTGCTCCTTTGCGCACGGCACTGAAAGAGTGCACAGGTGTCACGTGGTAACACAATGAGGAAGCTACACAGCACATCATTAACGGTGACCGACACACCACGCATTCACCTAATTTGCATAGACTGTTTGTTCTGTCCAATGTGGCTATTGACGCTGCGGGTCAAGTTCCCTGACACCAATACCTCGTCAGGACATATGTGAGTCCCCACCATGCCGTGTGACATGAATCGTCCATTGCCCTCATCGACCAGTTCCGTATAGTTAGGCATCCCTGCTCAATTATACACTTACACACATCCATAGAGAACAATTCTAAACGGGTCTATTAGCTTCAACTCCGGTCCAGTAGGGCCTTGGTTTAAAGTTTGGTGATATCGTGTCAATAATGTGTTAATAACAACTGTACAGATGATTTAGTTTACTTTTATTAAAAGTTATGGTTTGGCATACAATGAAAAACCGTCGGTGGTGAAATAAAGTTTGCATATATAACCATCACATGTTCACTTTCCACCAATCAGAGAAGCATAAATATCTCTAAATATGACAACCGATCATATGCAATCCTAACAAGTGGTTCTGGGAAACCAGTCAAAGTCAAAGGTAAGTAAAATTTACAGGTAAGGCTATAGTACAAATCAAATGCAATCACATATTAATATTTGTATTCATTGTTGTAAAAATTTTCTACGCAACGAAGAATGGATATGTTACAGAAGCGTTGATGTTCCGATAAACCCTCACAATATTTGCACTTCTTAATTTAAAGTATGAAATATGCACAACACATAAAAACAAAAACAAAAAAAAATTATGTTTAAGTCACAATACCTGACTTGATGATGAATTTAGGAAAACAAACTTCCGAAGTAGATTCAATGTTGTTATTCTACGTGCACTCTGACCAGATGGGTTAATAGAGAAAAGCTGTCGCAATCGAAATAAATAAATTTATTTTCTGTTACCCTTATGACGCGAACGATATACCTTAAAATCACTGCAACCGCCCATGTCAGCATGTTCATTACACTACTGCCGAACGGTCGTAAACAAAACAGAGAGGTTTGATTGGCGCATCATCATTTAGGCGGGGCTTGCAAATTTTGATTGAAGTTCCCTACAAACTTTTTATGCAACGGTTTTGTGAAAGTTACATATACATTTTATGTAACGTTACATTACATAAATCGGAAACAGACATGCAACTTTGTGGACGCACATGCTTGTAACAGTTTCGTAATATGTTACGTCACCTTATAAAGTAACCGTTAACATAATTGTTTCACAAAATGTTTGCATAATAGTAATGATCCAGTTACCTAACATGTTATGTAACATGTTTTGTAACATTAGGTTATATAATTTAGTAACATACATGTAACCTCGTGCACGTACCAGCTTGTAACCGTATTGTAATATTTTACGTCACTTAATAATGTAACCATAACAGAATTGTTAAACAAAATGTTTGGCATCTCGATAATCAAACTGTAATGATATTGTTCCACAAAATATTATGTAACGTAGTGAGGTAACTGTAATAGTATTGTTACACAACAGAGTTGGTAAATTGATAACCAAATTGTAATTTTGTTGTTACAAAATATTATATGTAACTTATAATGTAACTGTAAGAGAATCGTTACACAGATAGTTTTCTATCTTAATAACCAAACTGTAATGTTTTTGTTAAATAACATTTTACATAACCAGTTAACATAACTTTGACAATATTTTTTACACAAAAAATGGTTTGTATTTTGATAACCAGAACAGAGCTATTGGTCTACCTGCAGATTTTACTGAATCACACATGCGGTTACATATGAAGAAATAATGACGAACACAGTGAAATAAGTTGCTCTCATTTCATTACGCCTATAAATTACAAAGCGAGAAAATGAGTCCCAGCGTTAAATATTGCAACAGCACGCTAGATTACGTATAAGTTTATTTAAAAAATAGTCACTTCAAATACTTGCTAAATCAATTATGTACAACTGTCAACCCTTAGTAAGAAAAAACAGGTACATACCCCTTAAGCAAATTTGTATCTGCAGACTGCAAGTACTTTCAAAAGAATAGATCAGGATATCCAACATCAAAAGAGTTGTAAAGAATTACGAAAGCGACCGCTTTTCAAACTAGCTGCTATATCTGAGGCAGCGTTACCAGCGACAGCTGACGAGAAAACGCTAGATTTGCGAAAATAAAACCCTAGAAAACGCTAAATGGTAGTTTCCCTAACATTCGTGTTGTTTGGAGTCAATTTAGCACAGATTCGTAGGATGAATGGTCACCGATCACAAAATAGATTTTGAATAGTTGATTTGAGTGATAGTCTGACCCAGAAAATTTGAAAAAAATATGGAAATTTTCGGTAGGAAATTCCGAAGATTGGGCAAAAATACTCAAAATAAATTTGGATGGGTCGCCAAGTAAGAATTTTGTCTAAAAAATCTGAAAAGTGGTCAATTTTGGTAAATTTAACTAGTTTTAGGCAAAAAACGATAGAATTAACCAACATTAGAAAAAAAAAACGTGCGCTAGAACCCCACAAATGACTAAAAACGCTAGATCTAGTGTAAAAACGCTAACTCTGGTAACACTGATCTGAGGACACTGAGCATTGCGGTTTAGCGATTGGATGCCGGTTATACTAGGCTCGTTCGATCAGTGAAAAATGTTTTCTGAACTGTTTTCTCTCAACTACGCTAAATTGTTGATTAATAAATACTTCTTGGGATAGTTGAAATTTATTCAAGTATTTAGATATCGCTTATAACGTTATTGCTCAATATTTATTTCAGAATTCGAATTTGGGAAAATATTATTCTGTAAGTGTTCCTGTGGTTAAGGGTATTACCCGCCCATTTTGCCCGAACGCTTGCCAACATTTCTTAATGTGGTATCCGTCAGACTCGCTCGATCAGTATTTTTTTTTCCCCTTCAAATATTATGTAGTGTATGATAATATATATTACATTGGATGGTAAGCAAAATTTAACTACTTTGAGTTAGCTCAATCTTTAATTACCTTATAGTTATTGGCGAATATAGGTTTTAGGAAAATATTATTCTGTTAATTGTGCCAGTGTGGTAAGGTAACTTCCCGCCAACTTTGCACAAAAGCTATCCAATATTTCCTCCGGCGGTACTGCTGTCGGCATTCCGCTGGACTTACAAGCCAGCTGTAATATCTGTCGGTCCATTAGCGGACCACCAGCCGTTGCCTAATAACGTATTAGCCCATGCAGCCGCACCTAAACCTGGCCTATACTAATGTACACAAAATCCAAGTATTCTTAATTTTTCTCTCCACAGGAACAAATATATACAAAAAGCACAGGTAAAATAGTTTAGTAGAAATTCATCTTTAACTAAACATTCACATAGAGACCTAAGATTTTGGACAGACCCGCTGGTCAATGTGTATGTGAGCTTGTGTAAATTGCTGAGTGACTTTCATAACATAATATTTGTGGGAAATTTTCTACGGCGTTACGCTGTCGGTCTCCTGTCGGAATTCTGCTAGGTTTTTCCAAGCAACAATGTCTATCGGTCCGTTGGCGGACCTCCAGCGTGTAACCCCGGCTTTTTTACGACGTCGATTCGCTGTTGGTCCGCTGTCGGCAATACGCTGGGTTTTTCCAAGCAGCAATGTCTATCGGTCCGTTGGCGGACCTCCAGTGTGTAACCGCCGGCTTTTTTACGACGTCGATACGCTGTTGGTCCGCTGTCGGCAATACGCTGGGTTTTTCCAAGCAGCAATGTCTATCGGTCCGTTGGCGGACCTCCAGCGTTTTACCGCCAGCGTTTTTACGCCAGCGGACCGCCAGTGTGATGCGTACTGGGTCCGACGTCAAAATGTTTACTGGGTATATGCATGCACAATGGCGTAGCTAGGGGATTCCTGAATTTACGTTTTTTAATTTAGACGGATACAACATTATACATAAAATGAAAATTAACCATTTCGCCTCGAGACATGTTTTATAAATTAAGGATCCTTAGATGCAATCTGGTGCTATATTTTGCAACTTGAAGTAATTTTTTTGCTTTGAGAATTTAAGAATTAGAGTACTTTATAATTTTTTGTTTGAGTATTTTTTGACACTCCAAATCTCATCTGGGGGCACCTGGTGGCGGGAGGGCAAGTGCCTCCGCCCCCACCCCCCCCCCAGGCCACCCTGACAACGCCACTGCACGTTCGCAATAGTGTTGATAGACTGGTGCTGTAGCTTATCTCTTCCACGTCGCGTGCTCTTCGGATAAAGGGGTTTACACAAGAAAGACAATGTTACAGCCCGTTCATGTTACATGAAATTGTTTTACCATCTTACCAAAATGGGAGAATTATTACGGGCATCTCAATAGCCAATCGACAGCTGTAACTGTTGTAAGTGAAGCCTTAACCACGCCTACATCTTCCTTATACACCGCTTGATTCGATAGAAAATGTCCAATGTAGGCAGATCAATTCTGTGTCACGTAAGTTTCAGTAGCCAATAACATAGGCCAACACTGACTATATGACGTATGTCTGGTACGTAAGGCAATCACGTGAGACTCGATGGCCAATCACATCATGTAGCGATCATTTGCGGCAAGGCTAGGTATACCCAGGAAAACTGGATGTCAAGGTCATGACATGACCACCCGCTCTGCGCACCGGTCTATTGTAATTTCTGTTTGTTGACGTTCATCGGTACAGTATACAGCGACCTCAACTTTAACCACCGTATACTACCACCTCGTGGCCTGGCTGAAGGTAGCAGCGATTAAAAGAAGACAATGATGTTATAAGGACAGTATGTCAAAACTGTGGGTGGACGGAATGACACTTCGAGCGGCTGTTTTTTGTCACCATTAATTATATGCTAAGTATATATGCCGTCTCTATATGTATCATGTGGCCCAAACGTGCAATGTAACGGATACAGTCATGCTGTCATAATGTTTTAGTTACGAATAAAAATTACGAAACGAAGTAATGTATCTGTTATGTGTGTGTTGTGTAGTCTATATATGTGAGATATGACCCAAAATACACTGTAACAGATACAATAATATTGTGTGTATTAGTTACGAATAACAGTTACTAAAGCAAAGAACGTATATGTTCAGTAACTGTTTCGCTGTCTTTATGTGTAACAAATGTACTGAACTGCAACGTAACTGATAGACTTATTTTATGTATTAGTTGCGCTTTGAAGTTACAAAACAAAATAAATTATATGGTAAGTATCTGTTATGCTGTCTCTATATGTAACATATGGCCCCAAAGTGCAATGTAACGGATACAGTCATGTCGTATGTTTTAGTTATGCATAAAAATTAGGAAACAAAGTAATGTATCTGTTATGTGTCTGTTGTGTTGTCTATATATGTGAGATATGACCCAAAATACACTGTAACAGATACAATAATATTGTGTGTATTAGTTACGAATAACAGTTACTAAAGCAAAGAACGTATATGTTCAGTAACTGTTTCGCTGTCTTTATGTGTAACAAATGTACTGAACTGCAACGTAACTGATAAACTTATTTTATGTATTAGTTGCGCTTTGAAGTTACAAAACAAAATAAAATATATGTTAAGTATCTGTTATGCTGTCTCTATATGTAACATATGGCCCCAAAGTGCAATGTAACGGATACATTCAAGTTATGTATCGTGTTTGTAGGGTTTGTTTAATCTACGGACTCGTTAACAAAGCTGGCGATTTTTATTCTGCTTAAGCTTGTAAACGACAGATAACTCAATGAAACTAATATCTTTTGATATGAAAAATTCATGTAACCATGTCATTTCTCTAACTTTTAGTGCAGTAAGCTGGAAAGGTCGAAGTTTAAATTTGGCTAACAAGTACTAAAACTTTAAGAACGCTCATTAATTCGTCCCCCTTAGAAATTATATCACGAGTAGCAAAATAAAGAAATGGATACTCCAAATTATTTAATATTAAATTCATTATTGTACAGAAACTGACTTAATTGTTTACTATAATACAAAAAATACATATCTCACCATTCACATACTCTGATATCCATATGTCACTATTCATCTTTTGTACAATTTTGTTCCAAATTTCGCGTCAAGTTTAGTTATTCTATTTGCTTTAAATTATAACATACTTATAGATTTCCAAGAGTTGAAAAGACATGCCTCAGTCTGGACATTTCCATGACGTAATTAAGTCTCCATAACCTCTCCACCATATGCAGTTTCTTTATTTACTTACTGACACTATCCATAACCACTCACGCATCGATTCTCGTTATAGAATCACTATAATTATCATGACACAATATGTACCTCTAAATTAATCAACACGGAGATAAACTACATAAATACTGTTGGATCAGTGTTCTTTCTTTCAAGATTCCTGGTTTCATGATATGTGGTGTTTGTACTGTACTTATGTGACAACCACGGTTACACTTGGAAAACGTTAAATTACCGTCTTTCTAATACTACCACGAACTTTAACTGTATCTACAGTGTTACGCAACCTTCTTTCAAACTTTACCTAAGTCACAATGTGAAATCCGAAAAATCGAGGCAGCCAAAATCATCAAAATTCCATTTTCTTTGTAATTACTCCATCAAGTACAATTCGATGAACAAGTTTTTTTTTTTCCCAAATATTGTGTGTATTCTTTTCTGGTATAACTTATTGATAAACACGTCATTCTGACATAAATGGTTCATTCTATATAATTGACAGAAGAAATATCCATGCAGTGATACAAGAAACAATTGCTTAACAGAATAAACAAATTTGATAATCTCAGCATAAAATCGAGAGAGTTAAAAACAAGTATGATGATGTAAACTTAACTACATAACTAACAGTCCCCTAAGCAAGAAATGTAAACAAATATCGACACATGGTATATGAAAACAGCGATGGTGATTAAAGCACAGAGAAAGATTTAAAGAGGACGATGGCCAATGTTGTAACAACGTCACAATTATATATAGAGACCAGAATTCCCTTTGAAGTTTCTCAGTACCTTCCCAACTTGTTTTGTGTAAACCTCGGAAAAGCTATTGTCGATGAACTGAGTGGTGTATATTAACTCCAGCAGGATCAGAACAGGTTGTCTTCAGGAACATCTACTTGCGTAATTCATCTACCAGGATCCAACCTTCTACAAGACAAAGAAGAATAAAAATCATGCAAACAGATTGCTTTAGTATTAGGCCTAGTCATTTACATTATTATTGTTTATTTTCTTGTTGAGGGCAGGGTTAATGATCATTTTCAGAATTTTGTTTAATACTATGATCATTTTTAAAAACGTGGATGTATAAGAGTGGAATTATAATATACAGAAAATGTTTACTAATAAGTCACTGCTTTTCTCATCTAAACATTACAGCTTATGCAATCAGAATGTGTGGACATAAGGCCTAATAATTGTAAATGTGTATTTTTTTTTGTGGGGGGGGGGGGGGCGGTGTGGATAATCATAAACTTGAGATATTTGGATGTATAAGAGTGGAAATCATAATTAAAAATGTTTATCCTTACCATCAATTATATGTAGTGTGTTTAATAGGGAATTCATTAATATGACATTTCTGCATTACTATGACATTTCAGTTGGTCATAAGGCAAATATATATGTGTGTATGTTTTGTTTTTTTTAATTGTACCTTTAGTTACCGAGTGCTTGATTGGATTGTTATGGATATATGATTGATTACTATCACTTTACCCTACTCATTGGATGATGAGAAGTTTGTGTTCACTTCGTCATTTAAACCAATATGTTAATGATTGATTAGTTATATTTGTTCTCTACATGACTTTAAACCTCTCACTGTTAGGTATGTAATATAGTATACTAATACTTCGTCACTTTACCATGGTGACTGTTACTACACTTAATGCTATACCCATTTAATGGCTTGTAACATACGTCACTACATTACTACTTGAATCGGGCTCGTGGAATAAGTTACATTATGCTGTTCAATATGTTTATCAATCTTATATCAATCCAATCCATTTATTGCATATTTAGCAATGATTGCCTAGTACATCACTTTAAACCAACCATTTAATTGTTAAGTAATATTTGTTAAAGTTCATTTTAATCAACCCACTGCCCTATTTGTTCTTTCGTTATTGATTGCAAATCAGTTTCATCAATTCAGTGCAAATTTTGAAATATTTGTTGACTACATAATTCTCAACTACTCAGTGTGTGTTCAGTAATATTTGTTGACTACATCTTAATCCACTCAGTGTATATTAAGTCATATTTGTTGAATACATGCCTTTAATCCTCCAGTGTATATTATGCAATATTTGTTGACAACATCCCTTTAATCCATCCAGTGTATATTTAGTAAGATTTGTTGACTACATTACTTTACTCCACTCAGTGTATGTTTAGTAATATTTGTTAACTACATAAGTTAAACCACACATAGCCTATTTATAAATATAGGATTACTATTAACTTCCATCAAATCACTCAACGTGTTTTGCTTCCTTGTCTCTACTCACCCGATATGTCAGTACTATCTTTATATATACTACTTCTCATTCATTAACCATCAACTGATAACCGACATATGACTCAATTAAACAGTTATTACTTCCTGTATGTTACTTTGACTAAGCCATGCTGTGTCCATTGGCTTGCACTGAATTACAAACGTCTGGGGATACTCAAGTACCACACCAGTTGTATGTTCATGCTCATTCTAGTAATTACATCTCGAAATGTTATTAAAACAAATATAATAACATCATCATCATACAAGAGATGATATGAGTACTTACTTGCCAAATACCAGAGTCGAGATTAAGCTTATATTGTTCATCAAGCTTATGAGCATCAGGAATCCAGAAAACTGTAAGAAACAAACACGATTAAAAAAACAATATTATATATAGGCTATAACGCATAAAAGAATATCAATGATGTATTAGTGAATGTAACAATTTCAACAAACACAATATAATCAACCATAGTACGTTTAACTAAGATCTTTATTGTCTCTAGGGATGCATATTCTTTCTTTTCGCTAAAATATTTTAGGTTGTCATGGTGTCACGTGTTCTTGTGAATATTGAGAAGATGGCTAAGTCAGACATACTGTAGGTGAGATATACCTGAGAATGCATATTAAACACACACAAAAAAAGCAGTAAATATTCTCAATGAATCCCTCTATCCGTTCCAGTCCCTGGTAGCACCCAAATACCATGAAATATTAAATAAACTATCAATCTGTTCAATGTTACACGATAAGATCATCAGACACATTTAAAACTGTAATTGTTTGTTTTAATCTGCAATATTTGACATTTATTAAATAGTTGTTTAGAATTGCGAGTGATTACCATTCCGCCAAATCTCAAACCGTTAACAGGCGCGTATCCAGGATTTTCTTACCCGGGGGGCGCGAATTACTATCTAAGCGGAGCGCCACCTTCGGTTGGCGCGCAGCGTACAAGAAAATTTCTGGTTTTGATACCCCCCCCCCCCCCAGATCACCGGAAACGGCACTTCTCGGGCTTGAAATGACCAACCAGATGTACACTTTTGGCCTGAGAACCAAGTATTTCCTAATAGTTTTTTTTTCCCTCATCCATAACCTTTTTGAAGATTGTCAACCCGGCACACGTCATGTTCGACCTGATCGCATGTCCTGTGGGTCTTTGCTTTTCTCGTGAATAAACTCACTTCAAAACATACCCATAATGTTGTACAAAATTTCATCTATGGACAACCAATATAGAAAAACTACCTTCAATCCCTAACAGACCGGTCAAAATTGCACGAGTAGAGGGAAGTGTGATGCAGAATGTTGGTCAGAAATTTTCGAAAATTCAGACACAGTTAATTTATTGGTGTACAATATTAAACCTCTTATAACGGCTATTATAAAACTTGGTTGAAGGAAATGAAAAAATAGCAGATATTTCCGAAACCGAAAACTATACACACATAGGCGTAGGAGGCGCGGCGGCAGTGGCGGAGCTAGGGGTATTGGTCAGGAGGGGCGAGAATGGTCTGTAGGGGCGCTTTCGACACTATCTAAGCGGAGCGCCACCACTGGTTGGCGCGTAGCGCACAGACAAATTTTGAGTAAAGATACTCCCTAGATCGCCGGTAATGACCCTTTCAGGGCCTGGCTAATTTGCAGATAAACGAAGAATAGAGTGTCATCGCCAAAGTACACCAACAAAATGTGACAAATGTCAATAAGTAGATGAGAGCGCAATAAAAAAAGTCAATAATCTAGAATAAGTAAAAAGTGGTAAAGAGCTGAAAAAGGCGCCAGCAGTCCATTTGAGTCCTTCAGGGGGCGCATGCGCCCCCTGACCATATGGACGCTCCGCCACTGCGCGGCGGGGGTGCAGCCCCTAATTCGCCATTACTAATGTAAAAGAAACTTTTGACATAATTGGACCTCCATGCTTTTTATATATCTATATGAGACATGTCGTTGTTTACATTAGCATCCCGCGATATACTGCGCAATTTGAACGGACCGTACGGTAAATGATGGCATGCGATGTAATAACCGATGCTTGCTTATATGATATTGGAATTGACACGTTGAACGCGCGCTTCGCGCGCGAAAATTTTTGGTTATTTTTTTCAGGCAAGTCGGACAGTTTTGAGGATTTTCATCCTGGAACGCCATTTTCATGGTCACTGATATGATGTGATATCTGCTGTTTGCGTTACAAATTCGAACAGGCGCGTAGCGAGGAATTTGCCAAGGGAGGGGCGAAGCCTGTAGGCAAATTATCTAAGCGTAGCGCCACCATAGGTTGGCGCGAAGAGTACAAGAAAATTTTGGCCGAAAATGCCTCCCAGATAGCTGGAAATGGCACTACCCAGGACCATTTGTTAGCGCGAAGCGTACAAGCAAATTTTGGCCGAAAATGTCTCCCAGATCGCTGGAAATGACACTTCCCAGGCCTTGTAAGTTGCATCTAAGCACTTTCTATTTTGAAATTACTTAGCGATATCATTTAAAAAAATGCTGAATGGGGGAGGGGCGGTCGCCCCCATTCCAAAATGCGTCATGTTCCCGGACGACACGGTCGAGTTCGAGACCAGCCACAGTTGGTTTCATAGCACAATTCTACACACGCGTTATAATAGACCATATATAGTATATATATATATAGATCATTAGTGAGAGAGGAAAATGGAAACGTCCAAAAAATGGAGTTGTCAGTGTATGGGGTAGGGTGAGGCACACTTTTACGAAATCATTGATCCGTCACTGGCTACCCTTCAGGGCTGCAATGATGTCACTGTTCCTCTTTCTCTTCCCGGTGTCTTCGCGTTTTTCTTTTACTCCCTCCTTTTCTCCTTCTTCTCTCTCTTCTTTTTCTTTTCCCTTCCTTCCTCTCCTCCTCCTCTTTTTCCCCTCGTTTTTCCTTTTTTCTTCTCTTTTTCTCTCTCCTCTTTTTCTTACCCGGGGGGCGCGCGCCCCAAACGCCCCCCTGGATACGCACCTGGTTAATGTGATTGTACATATAACTTGAACATCGGCCTTAATGAACACGAAGCATATCTATCTCACACTGCAATTCGCAGGTATATAAAGATAAAGTACCTTTATTTCGCCATTTAGGAAAGATCTTAATCCTTGGGAAAAACATATATTTCAGACATTACTAAAATTTCACAAATACCCGACAGTGTAATTAGCCTGCGAGTGTTAACATTTTAACGATGTTACAATACATGTGTAATTTTGTTAACTTTGGAAATCATCTACTAGTGTTTGTCAGTATTTGCAGCATTTTCGTAGCCGTGAATCCATAGCACAATACCAGGTCAAAGGGCGGGTACCGACACTTTTCAAAATATGTTCTTCGCGATGGGGTACAGAATAAATATTCTGCCCTCCATTGTATGTTTAACTAAAGGATGCATTACAAGGCAGTGCTAGATCATACAGTTGGATCATTAGTCGTAACTCTGTAATGCTGCGAAATTTGAGATTGAAATTCTGAATTTTTGGTATAAAAAAGCAACATTTCCAGTATCCCCCTTTAACCACCGTAGTACCGAAAAAAAACTAAGACCTAACAAAATCCCTTTCTGTCTCCGTATGTTAAATCGATTCCTACGATACTGTTTATATAGCTATTTCTAATGACGTACGCAATCAAACAGCCTGTCTTTATTTTATTGTAGTATTGGTTTCTGTAAGATGGGCTCAGTACACAGTTATATGTATTTTCTTCTAAATAATGTAGGATCGTGATGGCTTATGACAGTCGTTAATGCAGCAGATTGACTTCATCAAGAACACCAATTTACTTAACTTGTTGCAAAGTACACTATACTGTGTATTATACAACATCAACAATTAACGATATCTCCCAAAGTTTCCGACTCATGAATATCTGTACATGTTTACTGCAACAGGCAATGACGCCCTGTGATATTTAGCCCCCTCAGTTTGACTGAAACTAAAACCCAATCAATGTCGGCTACTGGAATGGTGTGAACTGTAAACAACATGACACATGACAGAGTCATCAATCGAATAATAAATATGAACTTTACCTTTCACTCCCCGAGATTTCAGTGTGGATAGAGATGGTCCGACGGATATCGATGAGGGCAGCAGACAGTCCATTAGGCTATAATCAGAGAAAGAAATAGAATCAGTCATTTGTCATTACATCCTTCTTTAAATGTTACTACTTTTGATACTGCAGTATAAAGATTAATCAATAGAATGCAATACATCAATAATTGTTCCTTCCTCTGTTATACAATCTCACACATCTGTAAAGTATTTTGGAAGGAAAATTGACATGTTAACAAATAATAACAACACTGCCTAACAATTCATTTATATCTTAACTCCCCATATGGATTCCCATCAGAATATATAGGCTACGGCTACCATCAGAATACTCTAGCGTGCTTTTATATCTTCAATTACATGTGTAAAACAATGCATAAAGCAGAACACAAAATCTAATGTTCCCCTAAAGCCATTTGACAGAATTGGTGGGGGGGGGGGGGAGGGGGCACCAGTAGTAGTGATCCTATTCTTCCCTGGCAGAATACAAAAATCCGCCAACTGAAACATATTACCCCAATTTATTAAGATCGCTTTCGATATAATAGTATGCCTAATGAAATCGTATAAGATGTTTAGTTAGTATCGTTTTCTTCCAAACATCTTATGGCTAACATAATAATAAAATAGAGACAGACTTAGTACTTGTCAAAATGACCTTCAGAATAACAGATCATTGACGTATCCAGATACCGTAGCTGCAGTCGTTTAGTCACGTGACGTATTACAGCGCGATTGACAGGTCAAGTATAAAGAATACAATGAGCTTGCTATGCATTGTACACATCATCATATAGATTACAATGAAAGGAAAGTTAACCATCACTGGTATGACTGTACACAGATGTCATATGTCAGATATACACAGTGTGTGTAGAAACAGCATGATCACTGTACGGTAATAGTATAGTAGAATATTGACTGAAAGGGGATAAAACTTTTGTATGGTGAAGCAGTCTTATCTGGATGAAATTCATTTTTGTGATTGTGCGTGTATTAGTATTAGAGAGAGAAAGGCCATTAATACTGTAGGTCACAGCTACTACAGACGTTGCTCTCCAACATTGTTTGTTTCTTGTTTTTTTCTTCCCACCAGAGGCGCACGGGGGGGGGGGGAGGTGGTACTGTAAAAGATGAATAAAAAGTACGAACTATAATGGAAAATCGCACTGATGAAATATACTTCCTTTCGGTAACGAAAATCCAATACATAAATAATGAAATGGTACATCAATGACCTTGAAGAAATATTACTATATCAGCAGGAAGGGTGTGGCGGGGGGGGGGGGGTCAACTACAAGTGTAACATGGGAGGGTTAGAGTAAGGTAAGAAGGGGCTGAGGAAACAACTTATAGTGGAAAGGGAAAGAAGAGGGTAAAGGAAGTAATATATTACAGGGTCTAGTTGTTTTTTTTAAGGGGAGATGGAAGGAACAAGGTTAGGTGCGGTAGATGTGTACATGTTATATTAACGGATTGAGATTAATAAGTAATGTTTTCTTCTTTTGCTATGTTGATCTTGGTTACAAGGACTTTGGTCCGTTGTTATAACTTGTGTTGGAGTGAATAAGCTAGTTACTATGTAAATATGTATTTCCGTCTTAAATAAATAATTTATTGTCCAATCTAAAACCATGATGGGACATCAATTTTTTTAAGACTTTATCGGCCCAATTATTGACAAATAGCTAGTATGCCTGTTATGAACAATTCCCCGAATTCCATAATGTTCCAGTTTGTTAAGTTTAAACAGTGGTCAATGAACCATCAATAACTGATGTTTTGGTGATCTAGTGTTTTTGTCCAGTAATTCTAATAATGCCATAGATGTAGACCGTCCAGGCCTGAAATCTTAGGTACTCTCAGAAAAGAAATGGTGCTTGGCAAGGAAGTTATCCACAAAGTTATCTTTTCAAACAAGTATTTTAGTAAAAACGGTAGTGAAGTTGTAATAATTTCTATTCCAAATACTGATACCGCCCCATCAACCCCCCCCCCCCCCCACCATTCATGATATCCACGAAAGCCCACAACCGCATTCACCATGTGATGTTTGTTGTTGAAAATTCCAGTAACAGTACTTAAAGTGAACAGCTTTATCACACTGTCAATAACGCCTGAGATTAGTTTCTTAGGGGACTTTCCCTAGTTCTTTACTAGTATATTAATTCAACATTTACAAAGATCTAGTTCATAGCGAAATTATGCTTAATATTTTGAGAAATAAATATGTATATTAATAACTGTCAAATACTTTATATATTGATAGGCCGTGGCTATTCTTACGACTAGTCGTAACAAATATTTATAAACTATTCTTACTACATCGGCGAATTCATGCGAATTAAAAGTAAATAAAGCAACTGCACATGTAGTAGGGGTAACCCTAACCCTAACTCTAACCCTCAATCCAACCCTAACCCTAAACCTAACCCTAACCGGAAATTATTGTTACTCCTCGTCGTAAAAATAGTACGCCTAGTTGTAAAAATAGCAACTGTGCATGCGCAAAAGGGAATTATTGTTATGACTAGTTGTAAGAATAGCCACTTTGATATTGATAACCATTTGCTCTGTATTAATATATTTTTTCCCTATACACTTGTTTCCCTTTGGTTTCTTTTCTTATTAATTTCATACATACCCGTATCTTTTCTCTCTTTCCTTTCTTCAAGTTTCTTCAACAGTTATTATTTTCAAATAGACGGAAACAAGTTATACTTAAAAAAATATATTCTTTACAGAATCAAATCAACATCAGGAAGGCCTACGGATGATTTAAAACCAGACAGTGTCTAGAAGTGACTTGTCTATTGCAATCCCCAGGTGTTTGGATCTCGGTTTCACAAAACTGTTCTTCACTAAGACGCGTCTTAGTGTAAGTCGAGTCCGCGGAGCACTAAGTCCTGTGTGCGTAAGTCGAGTTTAGTGAAACAGGCCCCAGGAATTTACTGACAAACAAGTACCTGGGGATTGCAATAGACAAGTCACTTCTAGACACTGTCTGGTTTTAAATCATCCGTAGGCCTTCCTGATGTTGATTTGATTCTGTAAAGAATATATTTTTTTAAGTATAACTTGTTTCCGTCTATTTGAAAATAATAACTGTTGAAGAAACTTGAAGAAAGGAAAGAGAGAAAAGATACGGGTATGTATGAAATTAATAAGAAAAGAAACCAAAGGGAAACAAGTGTATAGGGAAAAAATATATTAATACAGAGCAAATGGTTATCAATATCAAAGTGGCTATTCTTACGACTAGTCATAACAATAATTCCCTTTTGCGCATGCACAGTTGCTATTTTTACAACTAGGCGTACTATTTTTACGACGAGGAGTAACAATAATTTCCGGTTAGGGTTAGGTTTAGGGTTAGGGTTGGATTGAGGGTTAGAGTTAGGGTTACCCCTACTACATGTGCAGTTGCTTTATTTACTTTTAATTCGCATGAATTCGCCGATGTAGTAAGAATAGTTTATAAATATTTGTTACGACTAGTTGTAAGAATAGCCACGGCCTATCAATATATAAAGTATTTGACAGTTATTAATATACATATTTATTTCTCAAAATATTAAGCATAATTTCGCTATGAACTAGATCTTTGTAAATGTTGAATTAATATACTAGTTAAGAACTAGGGAAAGTCCCCTAAGAAACTAACTAATCTCAGGCGTTATTGACAGTGTGATAAAGCTGTTCACTTTAAGTCGCGTCTTAAGATGCGTACATTTTATTTTTGTTGACATGAACGAGGCTGTGACCTTTGACCGCGAAAAGTTTTAACAGTTCATCGCACGAACGAACTTTACAATTGCAAGAATGGGAAAGGTAAATACCAAGTAAAATGCCTTTTATAATCACAATATTTGGCCAAAACTTATGTAATATTTATATGTTGACGTCAAATAGACGGAGAGTTTTCTCATGAAGTTATCGAGACATAAAGTTGTCTCCTTCGTTGTTATTAATAAGCTACAGTGCAGACGTAATGGAGCCAAATAGCCTAGTAACAATATTTAGCACTTGTTTAACCGTAATTCAAGCATAGGCCAAGTGTTAGCAATTATCAGTATAACTAGTATAAGGCCTAGACTAGTCCAACGAAGTACTATGCATATGTTTTCCAAATCCGAGTCAGGAAGCCGCCAACGCTGATCGCGAGGAACCCATAGTACAGTCCTCTTGAAGGGCTAAGGTAGTATGTGCTAGCATTACAGTCGTAAGGTAGATCCTGACATGTTTCAAGTTACTACTGATACTATACTAGCCTACGTAGGCTTAGTTATACTGCTAGTGCTATATAGCCTACATGCTACAACTTTACAAAGCCAAAAGCTAGTCTATGGACCTAGGCTTGTTAAGGCTATCGCATCAGTGCTCAAGTGGCTACTGTGACTGCGATGTGGGCCTAGTAGTAGCCTAGACCTACTAACCTTTTGTAACTTCATGTATGCCAAGCCTATATAGGCTACATGAATGCAGTATTAGTATTAGGCTTGTACAGAGTGGGCTGTTGAACGTGTATGTCAGTCCCATAAGAAATAAGGTCTAACCTAGTTGGATAGACCTAACCTGACATTAACAATTATACTAACATTACACCGCTACTCACTGTGCTAGTACTAGGACTAAGATGTCGTATGTCACTATTACAGTGAGTGTTCAAGTCAGAAGAGCACTCATTGTATCTTATTGCCCTAATTTTCACAAACAAATATTCCTCTTCAGGAAAAGCGAAAACGGTGCCCAGATTTCTCGGAGGTAGAAACACTCACTTTAGTGGAGTTTGTCGCCACTCACAAGGCACTGCTCTTTGGCACAGGAGGGAAGGGGTCCAGTAAAGAAGAGAAGATGAAGGAAAGGTTTGTGGATTCCACAGCACTCATCGTGTGTTCAAATTGTCTGTATGTTTGTTTGTTTTGTTTTTGCAGCTACAGCTAAGAGATTCCACTACACAAGACTTGCTTTTACAATATACTGAGTAAATCCTAATTTTGGTTATTAAAATATCATTTGAAATGTCAGAAACCATAAATTATCACTTGATTGATTGAATTCAAAAGTTGTCATATGACTATTCTTGAGTTATATCTAGAGCATATCCTGTTTTCCTTGGCTTTTTAATGGATGCCCAGGTTTGAAATTTATATTTTATTATGGAGCGGCCTTCTGTTATCATGTTGTTTATATCAGTGTTGGGTTCCTTTTTTTTTTGGTGCTGGTGCTATTGGATGAAATATGAACATGTATTTAATTTGTTTAACCTTGATCATACTCAACAGAAACTGGAAGAAGGCAGCAGCGGTCCTTCAAACTGTTGGAGGACCAGTACGGGAGTGGACTATGGTCCGAAAGAAATGGAGAGACTTGGCTTCCAAGGCCAAAGCCTACAAAGCCCCCAAGACAGGTCAGATTATATAACATGTTAAAGTACACAGGACAAACCTCACTCCCAATATCAATGTTGCAGTTTCTGAATGCAGTATGCTGCAACATTTAAAGGGGAGGCTGGGGGGGGGGGGGCAAGGGTTGTCGATAGCTAGCTAATTCCTATATGTCCAATCACTTCTGTTGAGGAATGTAGATTCCAATTTTAGGGGTTTGCAAGAGGGAGCCTCTAAATTAAAGGACGGCGAGATGACGCCATAAGCACTGTATGATACAACTATTGATGTTTTCTCCTCAACAAACTGGGTGATTCTTCCATGACAGGGGCCAGCGTTTTCTGACAGAGGGCCATAGCAATAATAATAACTTCCTAAAATCAACGTACTTTGAGAAGTTAAACTGATATATTATTATATTGTTATTGCAGGTGGTGGTCCCCCAGTGATGGAAGATCCTCTCTATGAGAAAGTTCTGGGGGTGCTAGCCAAAGAGGTGGTTTGCGGCATATTGTCTGAGGATGATATGGCAAGCTCACAGGTATTGAATATTAGCCTACATTACATTAACCTTATATGTATCGACCTGCAAACAATTCCGGTGGGTATCGCCACATCTTCACTAGTTATGTAGAGCTCGTTACTGGCCTGGGCCATTTACTACCTGGGCCCATGTACTAAATAAAGTGGTAATATGTGGTGTTTTCGTTAGTCCCAGTGTATAGCAGACCCATCACAGGAGATTTTCTCTCCCCCCCCCCGAGTCCATGTGTTTTTGTCTGGGCTCTTGTACGTGGAAGGGCTGCTACCATTGTTGGTTTTGTGCACCCAGCAAGGTAATCCTTCATTTATTTATTACTTTGTAATCATTCTTTTCAGGAGACCATCTATTCTGATGAATCAGAATATGCCTCGAAGCCAACTCCGTCTGTGCCATCTCCAGTAGAGCCACTACAACCACAGATGAGTTTCCAAACTCGACCTGCAGCAGTGAGGCAATGCCAAATTCAGGAGGAGCTCTTGGCTATACAGAGAGCTAAGTTGGCAGCAAAAAAGGAGCAAACAATTGTTCTCCGCTCCATTTTAGATGTCCTGCATGAAATCTGCAAAGACAAATCTGCCTGTCTAGTAGACATGCTGAATAACATGCAAGACACCGAAAATGTATTTCCACACATCTGCAGGTCTAAATATCAAATTCCAAAATAATTAAAGTCTTAATACTTGTTTGCTGTTGAATTTCGGAAAACAATTGGCACATAATCTGTTGGGGGAGGGGGGGGGGCTTGCAAATTTTGAAAGAAGTTTGTAGAATCTATGGACTCGTTAAAAGATCTGGCTAATTTTATTCAGCTCAAAATTTTTATACAGATTACTCAATAAAAATAATGACTGTTGATATGAAATTGCATAGAACGGTGTTATTTACATTGAGCTTTGAGTACATTGTACTTTGAGATACAAGGTTCACATCACTTGCACAGTCTCTAATATCATCTATCTGATCTCTTGTAGAGTTTGCAGCATCCAGTATGTTGGTGAACCAAAACCACCCTCAAGAAGTGGTTCTATTGTTACAGTCAACACCATGCAGATTGAGACCCAGGTTGCAGAGCACTTTAACAGTCCCAACCATACAATTAATGACATGTCGCTACAGGGTATTTAATCTTTAGGTAGCCGTCCTGACCTAGTACGAATCACCAGAGAGAGACGGTGGATGAAATGCCTTCGAACCATTCCAAGTCATGGGCTCAACATTCAGGAAAGACATTACTAACCTTTCTTATGCTTCCCTACTTCTCTTCCCCCCTCCTGTCACCCATCTTCTCATAGCTCTCTTCTCCTTTTTTCCCTTCACACCTTTCTGTCTTTGTCCTTCTCTAGTTTACTCCTAGCCTCTACCCATAATCCTTTTTTCCCTCCACAGTTTATCTCCTCCTACCTCTCCTCTTCACCTTGTTTTTTTCTTTCTTCTCTCCATCCCTTGTCTACTAATACTCTTACATCTGTCTCTTTTGTGTTTACCCTGCTCATTAACCTGTCTGTATTCTGTTTGTGTATTTGTCCCTTCTGTTATTGTTTCTTGTCATTCAGCCTCTGAAGAAGATCTTGCTAGGATCGAAGCAGCAGGCCAACTTACTTTTACACATTCTCTTACACAGGCTCTTTAGTGGATAAGCAGTTTGGTAACAGTTTTGTTTCATTTTAACTTTAGCATTTAAAAAAAATCCAACAAATTGTTTGAGGATACACATAATAATACCAATTTTTCAACATCTGTTGGGTGAGGGTAAGGATGGGAGGTTTTGAGTGGAGGGTGGGCTATAGGCAGGAGTTATGGGTGGGGAAAGGTGGGAAAGTTTTAGCAAGGGTCAGGTGGTTTTGAATGTTGAGATATATTTATGTATATTTTCAAAGTTAAGCAGGGAGTGCTTTACTCGTTAAGCCATAAAGGTTTTTTAGAACACTTCCTTGCACAACTAGTTTTTAAATTATTATTATCACCTGAATGCTGTGATTAAACAAATAAATACATAAAATGTAATCTCTCATAATACTGTTATGTAATATATATACTGTATATAAGGCTGCAGATTTAGTGGACTGTTACTGATTAATTAATTTGTGCATATTCGTACTTTTGATCCATGTTTTACTTTATGGTAAATACATATTATTTACCCTGAGGGTCACCAGGAATCTATTGTGTTTGTATTAATTTTGGTATACTTGTACTTATATCCTCGCAAAGGTTGTCGACTCATCGCAGAAGTTGAAACCCTCTTCCCTTGATCAACTGTATATTGTGGTTACATTACAAGCACATGCCGTTTCTTAAAGTATGTGTTACATTAGTTTCTCTAAATTTCCTAACATTTATCAGGTGATTTTGAATAAAAGCAAATAAACACAGCTTTTTGTGAAAAGAAATTCGGTTAAATTTTATTGTAATCATGTTTTTGGAATTCAAAATTGCCAGTACTATACCAGAGAAAATGTAAAAGGTAGCTTACAGCCTGTTGTAAATATCCTGAGCAATCTGTGCCATTATTGCTAATCCAGCGGCTCGAGCTGCCCCTTGGTAGATCTCTGCATGTGGATCATCTGGAAGGTGCTGGTTCAGCTCGTGTTCTGGTTCCTGCATATCTTTAGCCAAATTGAAGAGGACAGCACATGCAACAATCGTTCTGCATGCTTGCTTGGGCCCAACATGCAATCCAACCATGAGACACGGGAACTTCATTTTGAGCTGTCCATTGACCTGTTCTATGAATACTCTAGTTCTTGGGTGAGCTCTGTGATTTGAGACGAATTGAGAACTCCTATTGGTAGAAAATTCTAAACTGGATTCAGACGACCTCAAACTGTTATATATTTGGTCACTAAATCTTTTAACGGTAAATGATATTCAGGCTTGTTGGAACTGGAGGGGCAAGGGGGGGGGGACGGGGCTTCTGCCCCCACTTTTTCGAAAAATTTAAAAAGGACCTCTTTCGCGAATGAAAAGTGCCCCAGCTGCTCTCTTTAAAATATAAATTAAATATTAATATGGTAACAACTTCGTCACCTCCCCCACTCCCCGGCCATAAATGATGACCCACCCTTTTATCAGGAAGAAATTACTGGTCCCCAAATTAACCTCCTTCGTGACATAGCCTACATACCTGTTATATGAAATTTCGGCTGGTGATTGCGGTTCTGCGATGGGGGTCATCAGCCAAGGTTTTAGTGTGTATCCACTGTCTCCAATCAGGATACCTTGTTTGTTGCCGGCCTCAAACTCCTGCCCAATGCTGCTATGTTGCAAGATTCTGCTGTCATGCGCAGAGCCCGGCCATCGGGCAACAACATTAGTGATAATGTAACGACTGTTACACATGAGCTGCACGTTGATGGACTTGACGCGCTTTCGGTTAATATAAACGTAGGCATCCTCCCCAAGCCGCGAACCCTTGAGGAGAACGTGAGTACAGTCCACTGCACTCACAATGCGAGGGAATCCCGCAACATCGCTGAACCCTCGTTGTGTTGCCATGACTTCTTGTGGTGTGGTGGGGAACCTAATGACGTCGCCCTTCATCCTGATCAGATGAGAGCTGACTCTCCGAACTATCCGACACGCACTCGCCTTACTCACTCCGTGATGATCCCCGTGACCAGTGTGTACAGTTCCGGTCGCATAGAAGCGTAAAGCGATGCAGATCTGCAAGCGTCCGTCAATTGCATGGCTTCTCTTGGTTGGATGATTCAACCCCGCAGCGAGCAAGTCCATCAACCTCATCAACCCCCTTCTCGTGAAACGATATCGCTCGTACATGTCTTCATCATTGAAGTTGTCGAGAGGATAATTTCGGTCCCGGAAAATTCGTTCTCTGCGTAGTCCAGCAGCAACTCTTTCGCCTAAGATCATTTGAAGTGCGGCCATTGTTGTAGTGGATGTCGTTCGTGTATAGTGTAATTTGTGCAGACTTAGCAGCTTAAAATTGGCGCCAATTCGATCACATGACTAGAAATACACTAAGATCAGTCCCTAAGTCTCGTCAAGACGAGACTTAGACTAAGTCCCGTTATGCTACTTAGTGAAGAGTGGACTAAGTCTTGTACGCGACTTAGTGATCTTTGTGAAACCGGCACTAAGTCCTATTCACTAAGATGCGTCTTAAGACCACTAAGACGCGACTTAGTGCTTTGTGAAACAGGCCCCAGGTGTTTTTATAAAGGACGCGCGGGCTGTTACATTGAATACAACTTCTATTCATTGGAAGGCGCGCGCGTCTACTTCATTGAATACAACTTCTTTTCATTGTATTGTTCAAGTATTTGATTGACAGGTGTCGAATAAAGAACATGTTAAGCTATTGAAAGTGTCAGAGCGGTCAGTGTACATCTTTAGCAAGAAAAAAAAATGAAATAAGTTCAATAGACTTTTGCGATAAAACAAAATGTTTACTGAGCCCAAAAGAGTGGAAATTGTTAACGTACAGATGTATGATATAAATGTGTACAGTATTGGGTATATATGACAGGTTAGATTATTTGGACACAACGTAGCTTTTTGGTTCCCGCGGGGCGGGTCAGGTAAACAGCACACACAATGTAGAGTATATGGAGATAAGATAAGGGATATTGGCCTTGTAGGTTTGGGAGGGAGGGTGGTGGATTGGGGGGGGGGGGTGGTAGGGGACAGGAAAATACTGCGATGTTAGTAAGGATCTACATTAAAATCTTAGAGATTATTCTTTACACAGATGTACTGTGTTTGTTTATAAAATATATACGTGATTTTGAGTGTTATTTACATATAGACTGTTTGATTGGTCTCTACTGTGTGGGGATTGACTGTAATGTTATGTGGGTTAATAATATGCCTAAATCAAGAGCTGTTTGTCGCATGGCAGCAGGGGAAGGGGTGCGGCGGCGCGGGGGAGGGGAAGCAAGGGTTGGAGTGAAAGAGGTGACGACAGGTTGATCAGAAGAGACGGACAATAATAGTATTACAGGAGACCTTGCTAAGTGTGTGTGCTTGGGGGTTGGTGTGTGTTGGGGGAGGGGGGTTGGTGCGTGTGTGGGAGGGGGAAAGGGGTGTGGTTTGTTAACAAAATAAGTTTCCAAGTGTTTTAAACAGATTAACGAAATGGGTAAGGGGTCTAGCATAGTTTGGTTTACAGGGAGGGGGTTGATTAGGGAAAGCTCAGGGTAGAATAGTTAATATATGTGGCCAGTTACGATATGTTTTAATTTATCTCATGGTTTTTGTTTTTACTTTAAAATAAATGTGAATTAATTATCAGTTAATTTATCAACTAATTAAAGAAAATTTATACCTGATAAAAATGAAAATAATGAGCTTTAGTATAACAAACTTGATATGTTTTCTTCCAAGTTTATCTCCTTTAAAATGTTTCTGTTAATCTTACTCATCAAAGTTTGTGTTTATTTAATTTGGGTAAATTTTAGCCAATCGTCTAATTTTCATACTCTAAGATGATGATAACTTGAATTTTTTATTCCTCATATCTTGGCCAAATTACATCTTACTTTTGTGTTATTGCTTCAATGAGATATATTAATTTTAAAGCAAGGGACTCCTTTTTCCTTAATTCAATCAATTTCATTTTTCTTAAGAATTTATAGTTAAAATATTGTATTTTTCTGTTTCATTTTGTCTCTATTTTACTCTCCCATTAATTATATTCCTTACCTGATGACTGTTCTTTCATTGTTAGTTTATTTCTTTATTCAATTTCTTCTTCATTGGTTTTGTTCTACTTCTACAATTATCTAAACCCATCAATTAACCCTTCAGTAATTATTAAATATGACCATATTAATGATTCCTATCTTGTTAATATTATTTAATTACTTTATTTATTACTTATATTATATACACAATTATTATGTATACTTACTCCAGTTCCTTGAATCTTTGAGAGTGTTGTAGATAGTTTAATATTCCATTAACTTCATGTTTATTCATTTCTCTCCCTTTCTCTGTCTGTATGTTCATATTCTCTATTGATGTTATGATTGGTAGAGAGAGACCAGAGGAGAGGATAATGTTCCCATCTTTATTAATCTTACTAAAGGACCAGTTTAGATTCACCCTGCCTATGGGAATCTGAAGAAAGGAAAATAATAAATAGAAGTAATATCATCATGTTTGTTTACAGGATAAATACTTTAAAATAATTACGTTATATTTGTAAAGTTTGTTTTAGCTTTGTTTTCATTTCAAGATGTTAAAGGGTAAACAAGAGGGTTAGGTTTATTACAGAGAGCAGTCATTGTTATTTCTGTAGAATGAATTAAAGGTGTGTAAGAGGGGTGAGGGATGGACGGTACAAGGAATGTCAGGGGTGTAGGGAGGGGGTGTGTTATGGTAAGGAAGGGTGTGTTAAGGTTAAGTGATATTTGGTCGGGGTTATTAGGAGGGTGTCTTAGTGCGGGAGAGGGCGTGGATATGGTTTACCCTCGTGAATGTTGTGTTGTTACTGTCATGGCGTGTGCGAGGGGTGAGTGATAAATGGACCGATGGGTGTCACACTGGGTAGGGATGGGTGTGATAGGGGTAAGGAGGGGTGCTTTAGAGTGTGGGAGCATGCATACGGCTTATAAATATGTAATTTTATTTTTGTTTGATAGGCTGATGAGGTTTGTTGGGAGATGAGGGTTGTATGAGCCGGAACTGATATGTTCAAAACAAGTTAAATTTAATTTGATGTATATGTAATTTGTGATGGGAAGATCTGGTTGAGGTGGGGTTGGTTTTTCAGTGAATATATATCAATTTTGAACCTGTATTTCCTTGTTCTAATTTAACAGTTTAATATTTAATAACTAAAGCGATGTAATCTCTTATTAAGACATTCAACGATTTTATCTAATTTTAACTTGTATTGATTGATGTATTTATTCAATATATCCCTTCATGTTTTACTTACGTCATGATTGGATGCTTCCACCAGGAGTTCTATGACTGACCTCTGTACAGACTCACTGGTGTCTCTTTGGATGGACAAATCACCTGAACACATCTCTGTAATAGTCTGGATGTCATCAGGCTATTGAAAGAAAGAAATAATAATTATTAAATAGAATAATATTAATGTCAAATTGAGGCGTTAAGGATACGATGAAGTTTGGTTTTAATAGCGGAGATTAATAAATTGATTAAATCAACAGATATTTGAAACAAAGTTTTAAATTACAAAAAAGCTTACTGTTCAAATGTGTATGTTTTATTTTCCTGCTCAGTGAAGATCTCACACTAGGTTTAATTGGTTTAAAGAATATTAGTTTAAATATGTGTTAAAATTAATGAATGCATCTAGAAAGGTAAGATTATGTGAAATCATTATCTTAATTATGTTGAAAAAAAAATAATGAACAACATTTTAATCTATTTAATTCAAAGTACAATAAAATTCGAGTGATTATTCTAATTTAATCAGATTAAAAGAAAAAGAACAGCAAAACAAAGGAGTATTTTAAAGAACACGCGGCATGATGACTTTACATGACTTCGACCGAGATACATTTCCTGGAATAATAAAATTAATCAGATCCAAATAATGTATCTAGAATTAAGAGCAAGATATTGAGAACTAGGAATGTGGAATATTGTTTTCTTTCCTGTAAGAATCATATCGTCTGTCACCGGAATATTCCATACCGGGAGACAATATATGTTAATAACTCTCAGCATAGGCGTAGGAGCCTCATTCGATTTGGGGGGCTGTAACGACTTGCCCGAAAAATATAACCAAGTTTTTTTCGCGCGCTCCGCGCGCGTTCCACATGTTAATGTGCATATCATATAGGCATCCATCAGTTATTACATCACCTGCCAGTAACATGAAATCATTTTCCGTGTTATTACCCTTCCATATTGGTTAGAATTATTGGGGAAGTCGTTACAACAATAATGATAATAACAATAATAATATAAGTTTAACCATTAAAAAACACATTGCAAATTCTTCATCTTTCACTAGGTGCCAGTGGCGGAGCTAGGGGGTATTGTTAAGGGGGGGGGGGAGAGAATGGTCTGTAGGGGCGCTTTTGACACTATCTAAGCGGAGCGCCACACAGGTTGGCGCGGAGCGTACAGAAATTTTTTGAGTAAAGTTACTCTCTAGATCGCCGGAAATGACCCTTTCCGGGCCTTGCTAATTTGCAGATAAACGAAGAACAAATAGGTGTCATCGCCATTTGTCAGAAAATTGCACCAACAAAATGTGACAAATGTCAATAGGTATTTGAGAGCGCAATAAAAAAGTCAATAATCGCGAATAAGTAAAAAGTGGTAAAAAGCTGAAAGGGCGCCAGCAGTCCATTTGAGTCCGTCAGAGGAGGATCCGCCCATTTGACTGTATGGACGCTCCGCCACTGGTAGGTGCACGCAAAATTCTCAGCATATTGCCCAAATTTTCACCCAAAAAAATTGGGGAAAAAATGCAATTATTATTCTTTCAGTAGGTGCCCGAAAAAATTCTCAGCATATTGCCCAAATTTTCACCAAAATATTGAAAAACACATTGCAAATTATTATTCTTTCAGTAGATGCCCGAATAATTCTCAGCATATTGCCGAATTTTCACCCCAAAAATTGAAAAACACATTGCAAATTATTATTCTTCCAGTACGTGCCCGAAAAATTCTAAGCATATTGCCCGAATTTTCACCCAAAAAGTTGGTTGGGGGCTGCAGCCCCCCCAGCCCCCCCCCGCCTCCTACGCCTATGACTCTCAGGGATGCTGGCTTTTTATGATTATATTTGAAAATTGATCAACTCTTCTACCCTTTTAATATCCCATACCGGGAAACAATATATGTTTATAACTCTCAAGGATACTGGCTTTTTATGATTATGTTTTGAAAATTGATCGACCCCTCTACCCCTTGACTGTTATGCATGTTACTAATAATAACAGTATCACAGGGAAATGTGAAAGAAAATAACATTATGCATGATTATAATTTACTTAAAGATACAAAATATTACAAACCTTCCTCCATTGACCAGATATCAGATCAAGGTAACGAGCGTCCTTCGATGATATGACTGTAAAAATAGATGAAATAATAAAATCAATAAATTATCATAGATATAAATGACATATTTTAAACAATACCTAAGATTAAATATTAATTTGTTTCACATACTTATAATGTTAACAGTCAGATGTAATGTACATGTACTAAAGGGGTCGAATGTCTGTAAACTAAACCACTGAAATGTTCTCTCTACTAATTAATTAGTAATAAAGTACTGTAAATTAACAGTCACTAGTAATCCAACCAATAATTTTATTCTCTTTGTTACCTAATACTTCCAGCTTACTTTACAGTCATTATTTTATAGGGTAACAATAATTTATTAAGTAACTCAAAACATTTAATCTCTTAGATATTATTTTAATATATATAGGGACTTGATAAAATAAAGCTCAAGGAACACCACATAAGGAGGAACTTTTAGGAAGTCCAACTCCTACACCCCCCCATTCCACCCTACCCCCACACAGAAGTAGTCTGTTTGTTGTATGCAAGATCTACCACTGGATCCCCATTCTAGATTCATTCTTACCAACAAATATCTCATTATACTAGCCCCCCCCACACCCCCAATCCTCCTCTACCACACTTCCCTCTCTTGTCACAAATCTCTGAAACATTGCAATAAAAGCAATCTACTTGGTCAATAAATCTTTTAATTCTTATGTAAACATCGTACCTTTAATATTCCTTGATCTTGATTCTTCTGGTATGAGGTCTGGATTGATCGATGACGGCAGTTTACAGTTATCAAGCCTGCAAAGATAAAGAAAGCAGGGCAAGTAAATATTTAAATATTGAATGCATATCTGATGCCATTACATTAATAAATAACATGGAGGTCAATGAATTTGCCTGTTGACAAGGTACAGGTATTTGCTACTAGTTACGATGGCCAAACAACCCTTCCACCACCCATCATTTGGCCCTCCCATTAACATTTGCTGATTTGCTATTTTGAACTATTTATATGTATTAATTAAAGTTGCGTAACTCTTGCAAATATTCTTAAGCTTATTACAATCAATAGTGTTTGTAAATAAACAATACTTTTTTTCGTTTGCAATAAACTTGATAATCTTCCCATGTTTCGTTTTAGATTTTTAAGTAATAATTGATGTTTTTTCTTGTAGTTTTAGTTTGTTTATAAGTTCTAAAGTTATTTGTTGTTCCTATTATACTAAAAATCACCCCCCCCCCCTTCTCCCCACCAAACTCACCATGTTTCATCCTAACGTGTGGAAAAGCCTAACGATGTGATGTACATTACACAAATAGTAGTGAAATAAAATGTTAACATATTTCTCAGCTTAAAAATAATTCTAAATATTGCAACATTTCAAACTACACGTCTCAAACACAAGCTTGCAAATGAAGAAAGAAAAAATGCCACTGCTCAATACCATTACCTTATTCCCTCCTATATACCCCATACGTTTACCCTCTGACTACCCCTCCTTCCCTCTTACCCACATATTATCAGCCAAGGCCTGTCACGATATTTTCCCCTTACCATAGTTCCTTGAATATTGGTGACTTTATTCCATAGTTTATTAATCCGATCACTTCTTCCTCTGTAAATTCTTGTTTGTCTCCTGCATTGATGGATATCTTCTCTACTGATGATAGGCTCGATAAACTAAGACCGGACTCAAGTCTGATATCTTTACCGTCAAATCCACTGAAGGACCATTCTAGTTCTAGATGAGATATTGGAATCTGAAGAATAGGAAAGAAAGATCACAGTTAACTTATCTTACAGTTCATCCAAGATGGATAAATACACATGATGAATATCCAACGTATATGTAACAGAACACAACAATGAATAAAAAAAAGCTATAAAAATAATCATTAAATTTAACGGAATTGTCTGTGATTTCTTGTTTTTTTTTTCAATTTTCATAATATTACGAACTAAATTAGTAATAAAAAAAAGAAAGAAAGAAAAGTGGTGATTTATTCAAACGTACCAATACAAAAAGCATGCTAATTCGTAAGACGAAATTCAGATGAAAAGCAATATCAAAAAATATTTATTTTTGGTCTGTAATATTATATTTAGCACATACATTACTATTTATGTAGTTTTCATAATCTATGTTATTGCTTTATTCCTGTAAGTCAGTGCATTAAAACATTCCTACAGCAACACTAGCGGAGACTCGATAACGTTCCTGCCGTGAGTGACCCATTACAAATGAGTTTTCTTCCCGGGAGATACAGCGCATCTCGATACTTGTGTTTATCGTATAGGCCTAGGCCTATATCCTACTTGCAATCAATTCGTAATAATAAAATAAAATCATTTCAATCATTAGAATTACACAAAGATTATATAGGGCTATATACATTTCGTGTTGTGCATATGTTAGACTTTCCATTCGCCAGCCAACCGACAAACCAGTATCGTAGGCAGATAGCCGGCCCGGTTTAAAACATAATAGCTTAGCCTAGGCCTAATCCTACACAGTATGAACGAAGCCACCGTCATATTTAACTACAATGTACTTTTATAGACTAGTTTGAGTTTAACTTTCTCATTCAATTTCCCCCAATTATGATACAGTTTACCTATAATCTTTTGATCTCTCACTTTTGACCTACTGTATGCCTAGGCCTAGGTCTAGACTAGTTCCTCCGGTTAGAAACATCCATCAGTTACTGCTACCAACTTTACCTCTTTTGTCTATTTAGGCCCACACTCCACAGTATATAATTTATTTAGGATAAAAGTTGGAACCTACTCTTATGACTGAGACAATAATTAAATCCAAATTTAAAAAGGATGGCAGAGGATATACATATATATTGCTATATTCTAAGCTCTTAATTTTCCCGGTAAGAGAATCTTACACTAGCCGTAGCTAACGGTTAAAGTCTAACGTTACATTACGAAGGCTAACAAGTTGATAATGAAACACTTGATATCGCGAATGTAACGCGGACACTGTCCGGTATCATGTGACGTGTTTAAGACGTAGCCTAGGCCTACGCGTGTGAAATGTATTCGATCGCAAACCTGTTGCTTCTTTTTATTTTCTTTAAAAAGCTAACGTTATTTGTTATACCTACAGTTTGTTTTACAACTAACGTTGGGCTACCACGTCAACCAATAGGCCTAAGTATAACGCCAATAATGATTAACGCTGTCGGTACAAACGAGTAGAAATTTATATTGGCCAATATTGGCCCACATATGTAAAGCCTTAAAGGTCTCAAATACAAATAAATAAAAAATAAAAAAAAATTATTTGATGAGCTTAAATAGCATTAGGCCTAATACATGCTATTATTTTGTTCGGCTAGACGTTGTCCAAGTAAAACACAATAAAAGGAAGTTTACCGGCAACATATATCACCGGATGTCTATATATTTGAATATAGGCCCTAGGCTACTCATTCTTTTGTGCGTTCAACAAGCTCATTTTTTTGGATCTAATTTCTGGTTTATCATCTAAACGTTTCATGTAATTTCTACTCTGCTGACGTTTCTATATTGTTTTTACTTCTTAAGGCTCCAATTTCAAGAAGAACAAACGTAACCTAAGTAATATTATAGTGGGCTAAGATAGTCATTTCAGACAGATAAGGTGGAAGCAGGACACTTCGCCCAACAACCATTTCGCCCAACCTTACCATTTCGCCCAACCAGCCTGGTCATTTCGCCTAACCAGCCTGGTCATTTCGCCCAACCAGCGAAGTGACTAGTAAGGTTACAAAAGAAGTAATACCTTTGAAATTCACGCAACGACAAATGTTACAGAAAAGACAAAATCTCTCAAGCATGCCTAGGCCTATAATCGTTATATAGGCCTATAATTACCGTAAGTCGATATAATAACAGCAGCAAAACCATATGCGGTGTAAGTCCATTGGCAGCCATACAGTATAATGATGAACACGTATGTATGTACGTGTAACTAGTAACGAACTGAATCTCCACACAGAGTGTACGTACTTTCTACTTGACCCGCCCTGCGGGAATCGATTCGTACGTCTACGTGCGCAGATGATCAACGTTCACTGTGCGGCTTTGTTTACATCTGAGAACAGGTGTTTTGTTGTTTGAGTGTACTCGTGAAAGGAAGCTTCCAAATATGTTAAATTGTTTAGGCTTTTGCTATTCTTCTTCAAACGTTCCTTCTACTGTACCAAGTTACATGAAACTTGTGTACATTATTTAATAAGCCAATATTAGTTGGACAAACCAAATAAATGTCCTTTTTCATCCATAAATAAAGAAGGTAAATGGTACTTTCGTAAGTATGCATATTTAAATTGGATTATAGCGATGGGTTGTGAAGAATGGGGGGCGCACTTCCTAAACAAATGTTACAGGGATCGAGGGTGTTTGGTCAAGACTAAGGATATAGGAACCTTGATGATAGATTTATATTTTCCTCTCGGTCTGCAGGGTTTCAACTCTTTTTTTCTAATTATAGCTATTTTTAAAACGTTTGGAGATAAATGATCGGTCCCCTATCGTGTTTGTTTCATAGTCTACCACGCATTATTGACAGTGTTATCACTTAGGTTAATGCCAATATTTCTTAGGCAAATGATGACGTCACTTTGTCATATCAAGGTGTATATTCTTTGTGTGTCGTGAGGAGTTAACTAGTAAAAACAGTTATACTCTGGGCTGAGTATAACGGGACATCTGATTGCAATTTTTTTAATCAATACTTACTCAGACACTGACACTTGGTGAATAAATAACATTTCATCATCTCGGTCAGATTAGTTGCCTTCGATTAAGTATAATATCCGTTGCTTGTAATGGACACGTGATAATGCAATGTACCGTTATAAGAATGGTAACTTGAAGTAGCAATATTTCTATAGCTGTGTTAAAATATAAGTGACTTACGTTGTGACTTGATGCAATTTCAAGAAGCAATATCGTAGACATCTGGAGTTCTTTAGAATCAGTTTCCCTTAGATACACAATACTCGAACACAGAACTCGTAAACTGTTTTGACCCTTGGTCTGGAAATAAAAATAGAAGCGTCTTCAAATGAACATAGAAAGAACTTCAAGTTATAATATTTTAAAATTGCTCCCCTTGAGTATCACAATTTTACATAGTATAAACGTTAGATGAAATATGTGAGGGAAACTTATAATCCCATTCCGACAATATTGTATGATTCAGGGATATTAACTTAAATGAACGCTTTCCCTTTTGACTCTTCATAACACCATGTAGACTCTGCTCTATGGTACGGATTTGATGTTAGGATAAAGGGGGGGGGGGGAGGGTGAGGGGGTAGTAATGTCCTTTCTGGTTAGGAGGCTAAGGGGAGGGAGATACCCTTCTCTTGAGAAAATATTCGTCTAGGGGGGTAATATTCAAACTGGTGATACCACCGGTCACGGAACTTAATTTAAGTTAACGATTGTATTTATATGAGTCTTATTTACATCATACAGGCTATACCCTCTGTTACGTATTAAAGTTTTAGGGCTGTATGGGGAGACGTGGACAGAGAAATGGAAAATGAATATGTTACTCATCGTTTTGTGGGAAGTCTGAATGAAGAGGTGTCCCCTCTTCCTGTCAGAAAATGATTTTAAGGGTAGATGGATTAGATGCACACATTTGCTGTCATTTTTATCATTGTAACTACATCTTTGAATACGACTTTGAAACCATATCACCAAAAAATAGGAATCCAAATTTTAGTACATGTTGGTAGATATACACAGGAGCAACTTATGTCTATTATTGTGCAGGTGGAGATGTTCTGCTTTTATTAAAGTTAACTTTTCTGCGAAAAATTCGTTAGATATTTGAAACAGTTATAAAAAGCAGGTCACACAGTGCTAATTTGGTGGATGAGGAGGAATGATATAGTGGTCTAACAAACATTTTCGGTTCAAATACTTTGAAATGCAAGAATGCCACATGAACCAAGTCTTAATTTATGACTATTTTCAAAATTGTGACTAAACTTAAATGTCACATAACCTTGGTCGTGCTTCCATCATGTTTCAATGGATGTTGATCGAAATTGACTTAAAGTGACTATCTGAGCAACAAACTTAGAAAAGGAGCAACTTGGTTGATAATTAGTACTGTACATTGTTCTTGGCTAAGAGTACAGGACAACCAAAATTTGAAACACTGCAAGATAGTTCTTGTTCGCCTTAGTTACAAGTTTGGATAAAATATAAATGACAGGAAGCAAAATTACAATTATAATTTTTGCTGCAGTGTATCTCATCTCAAGTAATTCCAGATAGTCATTGTATGAGTAGCTATTGTAGCAAAAATCAAGGGTAGAGAGTAGTCTCTGATTGGTCAAGGCATCAACACAGTGTATGTACGGACGTGAGCGTCTATAGGAGGGTTAATTCCGGGGTAAAAGGTTCCGTGCATTTTGGGTCGATTAGATGCGTAACGAGAAACTGTATGATAGCTCGCATTGCGTATGACAGAAGTACCATCAGCATTTTTAATTAAGTCAAAATAGATGTCTTTATCTTAATAGCCTGTGCTGCCCGACACCCGTGCAGCGCCCAAGACCTGTACAGTGCCCGAGACCTGCGCTGCCCGATACTTGTGTAGTGGCCGAGACCTGCGCTGCGCGATTGTTGGACAGCTACGGTCGTGGATGGTGCCCGTCCCTATCGCGGCAGTGTATTATACAGTGTAAAGAACCAGTTGAGAACTACATGTATATTAAACCTTACTCTTTCGATATCTGCTGTCCAGTTCAAAGTCTTTGTGTTGTACCATCCCCCCCCCCCCCCCCCCTCCTCCTGATTTCACCGCTCCTTTGGTTGGTTCCGAGACAGGGAGTTCTTCACACCAGGATGTTAACAGCGTTACACTATTTAAACTTAAAACAGACATACATTCGTTAGATCGCAATTTCTAGTGATTCCAATTTTACCCCGGTTCAGAAATGTGTTAGCCTAATGTTACCAACAGAAGGAGAAACATGGACGTAACGGAGAATGCCTCAGTCTTGCTTTACCGCAGCCGACTCGGGAAGTGGAAGACATGGTTTGAGAAAACGACCAATGCCCCTCCCTCCATGCACTCTGGCGCCGGGACTGGTATCCAACATCATATTGTTGAGCTAACATCTAGATTATATGACGTATGAGCTGATATGTCATATAATTTAGTAATGTACAAAAGTCGTACCTATCGACAAACACTTTTCGCGTTCCATACACATATGTTGCAATAGTAGTACCGTACCATGCATGTGGTACTTGATCTTTTATGAAGCACTGTTATGCGTATTATAGTGTAATAATGACTCAGATCGTGTCTCGAAAAGTTGGTGGTTCGTGGAAAACTCTGACGTCCACGGGGGTTCGTGGGGGGAATGAGTAAGGGAAACCATGTCTTAGGGATTACATCTGTTGAGAGTTGTTTATCCGGAACGGGAACTGATTACCAAATTCAGTCATTTAGCTGCATTCCCGTGCTTGGCATAAGCAGGCACGACGGTGGGTGTGTTAGTCGACCCCATCGGTCGCAGCTCACTATATAGCTCTTTACAGGTAGCCTTTAGTTGGTCGAAGCCTTTTTACAGTTTATTTGCGGACGTGTGTTTACGGAGGGGGGTATTCCCGGGGTCCCGTATTTAAGTAATGTTTTCCTCCGTTTTGGCGTCGATTGGGTGCGTTATGACAGACTATACGATAGCGAGAGCGGAGCATAATAGAAGCACCATCAGCATTTTTAATTAATTTTTAATGATTAAATCCAAAGATATATCTATGTTTTCATAGCGTTGCACAGGCGCCTAATGATTTCCCGACACCTGCGGATTGTCCGACACCTGCGCGTTGCGCGTTGCCCGACGCCTGCGTATTGCTGAAGACCTGTGCATTGCCCGAGACCTGTGCAGTGCCCGAGACCTGTGCAGTGCCCTACCCCTGTGTTCAATATGTACAGTGTAGTTTATATTTACACGTTTATTGAACCTTACACTTTTGATGTCTGCTCTCCGGTTCTTGTTTTTTACCATCCCTGCCCCTTCCTTCCTGTTGGTTTCGAGACAGGTGTCCACCGCTAGAATGTGGTAGCTTTACAATATGTATCAAAGCTGTGATTTGTAAACTTGACAATAATTTTGCCGTCATCGTTTTGTGTACAAAAATATCTATAGGGGGGGGGGCTCATCCATATGGTTATCATCCATAAACACGCCGTTTAAATTAACATTGTTTAAATGTTCTAGAGGTGTGAAAGGTTCCGATTTTGACGAGAGTGCGATTGGTGAGACCGCATGCATGTGAACACGCATGCAATGTGGTTACTGGTCAGTTACTGCATGTCATGTTTCTGTGTATTTAAACAAAAACAAAATTTTAATTTGTATACGTGTAATTCGAAGACGATTTCAAATCTGACAATTATTCGTAACGATTTAAAACAACACGAGTAACTAAACAATAGTAGAAATGTATGTAAATTACACACAAAAACAGTTACATCTAACTGTTTGCATGTAACGCATTTCTAAGGTAAAATGAATTCCTGTAAAGTGTATTTTAGTTTGCATTTTCGCAAATTGATCAAATTAATTGGAAATAATAACACCTCAACACAAGTTTACTTTTGATTCATTGAATTTACATTTCCAACAAACTTAGGTTGATCACTGTTTACTACTCAGTTATTGTTATTAGTCATTTCATTTCTTTCATATTTTCGGGCCTAAACACTAACCTCGTTAAACCCTACAACATGTCTAAAAGTACCTTCTTGCAAAGTTTGAACAATCTGTAAGAAATTTAAACAAACCGTAGCAAAATAGGCTGTTTGAAGTTTTGGAAAAGGGAAAATTCCGTATTGACGATTAACTACGAAGGTTCAGGATAGTAATAATTAATATAAGGTAATTTTTAAGCGTTTGAAATAATTCTAGCATACAAATGCATAAATCATCTATGTGTACTTCCAGTAATGTATTATTTTGAAGGATAAATTGCGCAACATGCAAATGTACTGTATAAAATAATTGCAAAATTTACAGATTTCAGAAAGTTACACTCTTAAAATTGTTGGGCAAATTATTGTCCAACACGGGCAATTATTTACACAACCGTTGGGTCCGTATGCCTCCCGGTTGATATTGGGCAAAAAAGTGCCCAACTAAGTTGGTTAATGATTTTGCCCAGCAAACGGTTAAATAAATACCCAACACCTTTGCCCAACACCTTTACCCAACGCCTTTACCCAACAATTTTGGTCAGCGATTTGCCCAATGGTTGTGTAAAACCTTTTACCAATGGATTTTTCTTTACCCAATGATTCTTGCCCAACAGCTAGTTAAAAATAATAGTGGTTGGTTAACTAATACAATACCAACATTGGATTGTAACATTTTCCATACAACTGGGTTTATTTAATAGGTTATAAAGCTTACACAGAGAATGATAAAGAACAAACAAGTAATACATGTTTTTCATACTTTTATTTTTTCTGGTCTTAGCCGACTTCAGATTATTCCTCCAGTATGAATTCTCACAGCATTCAGTGCTTGACTTCTATTTACCTAGTTAAATGATCTGTGACTTCCATCCAAAGCAATAATTTCATAAACTCACAATGGGGATAAACACTTATCAACAATATTAACGCTGAAAATATTAGCTATCCATATTTTGCCATTGTTTACTATATTCAGTTCTTGAAATGTGTTGACCGCAGAAGACCTCCTGTATGTTGACATCAACTACACAAGGTACAGGTGCAACGCACAATCATGTACAGCTTAATGTTGGTCTCTTTCAAGCAACTCTGGTCTTAATAAGTGAATATAATATCACTGATAATTTCCAACATATAGTCAATTGAAGCTAACCATTTTATGTTTTAAACAAGGACACACAAACCGAAAAATATTGATACACCATTGTATCTGTAATTGCTTTAACAAGGAGCCAAGGCATATTTTGCTAACATTTTAATTGTGCTTAGATGATTGATGAACTGTAAAATGTAAACATCTTTTCAAACAAAAGCCAAATGGTTACACATCCCACATTGATTCTACATACTAGAAATATAAGCAGCTTCAAGATCACAATTATAAGTGATCATAGGGACACTGCTGGCACCTGATCTGTTAAACACACAAAATTAAATGTTTGTTTGATATACCAACCCTGCCTCAACCTTCACAACTGTATACAATAACAAATCTACCCCCACCCTCCACAAAAAAAAAAAAAAATACAGATTTTTTGTAGGTACAGTTTGCCAAGGCAAACAGTTACTATTTCCCTTTTGATATGTAAATATATATGAAGCTAAAGCAACCTTAAAATGTAAACATGTCAGGTTAATACCGAGAAACCATTTGAAAAGTTTGTTGCAAGACACTTTGACCCTTAAACACTTCTGTTTGCTACGAAAGCTCCAAAGGCACTCAGTGAACGACTTTTGATAAAACCAAGTTCATATACCTCAGCATGGAAAAACTCCCAAACCCCCTTACATTGAGTTTGGAAGTTAATGTCCAACACATAATGACTTTAAAACAAATAGTCTACTGCCGTTAGGAGTGAGGACTGCATTATTGGATGTCTCTCAATTATCACAAAAAAAAAATGCTGAGGGGAACCTTTGCTCTCTCCTAAGCACAGAATGAATGGCTGTGGTCGCTCATCCTTCGATATTGTCTTGCAGTAGTCCTCTAACACTTGTCACCGACTGCAAATTAAAGAAAATAAACTCCTCGAGTTGCAAATAAAATGTACAGTAACAAAAACAGGTGGATAGACAGAGTTTTAAGACTTCTGCATAATGCTATGATACTGTGGACCAGTATAATTAAAGAAAACACAGGTCAGGAAAGTAAACATAGTTATCTTGACAAGGTTTTCAAAGTGTAACGCCCACCCCATTGATGTCAAATGACCTTTCCCTTGCACTATCAAGTACCGGATCACTTCATTATTATGACCAGGGTTTACATACCGACGATGAAATTTTTTGAACCTTCCCCCATTTCATCACTAGTGTAATTAAAAACAATTGCCCTGGTGGCTTCTAATGACCTCTGACCTCTGCTATAATCAATGGGATTCATGTACTCATGTTGGCAAACCTATATGCATCACATATGAGATTCATCTAACTTTCACTCTTTAAGTTAGCATATTTACAAGGTTTTAAGTGTTCGGCCCTTGTTGGCCTCAAATGACCTTTGACCACTAGCACAATAAGTAGCATTCTTCTGCTCACTATAAACAACAACACACCAAGTTTATGAGGTTAAACAAACTTTCAGCTGAGCTGGTATGAACTAAAAGGTGTACCACCAAAAGAATACCAAAAAAAAAGATATATAATTAATGATTTTGCTTACTGGCTGATCGTCTATGAATGCTTGAAGGCAACTAGTCACCGTAGTAGATCCGCTTTTCTTTGCCCGTCCTCGAAAAAGCAATGGCAACAGAAAGAAAGCTAAGTTCTTCTTTTCATCTGTTAAAGAGATTAAGGCAAGAAATGAGAATGCTTGCAGGTATAAACGACAAAAACATTAATAAGGCACACTATAGTCTGACCATATAAAACTTCAAGGACTGAGGATAAAATTCAAGGGATCTACACCGCCCTAAATGTGCTCCACAACTTTATGCTCATACACATTAATAACAGCAACATGAAAGTTAATGTGGCATGTGTACTCATAGGGGACCTACACATTTATATTGGAAGACTTAATTACCTACCCTACACACTAATTTCAAGCCAAATTTTATAAGATTTTGAAGGAAAAAAAATGAAAAAGCCCATAGTGATAACCTTTCATTGACACAGTCGTTCTAAAATCTGAATACAATTGTCCAAAGATTTTTGGAAAAATCAACTTCTAGACGTTTTAACATGTTTAATCTTCCTGCTCATAAAACATCTTGAGAAGAGTACACAACACAACAAGCTAATTTCTTTTCCTCAGCATTGGAAAAGTATACACATAAGGAATCCATCTCATTGGCCATTTTCAAGTTTGTGCTTATCGACAGTAGAATTAATCCAAATATTATATTCAATTGAGCATTAATGAGTAAACAAGGCTAATAATGAGGTTTCCAGTCATTACTCCTGCTGACAAAAAAAAACATTTCACTTGTTGAGAAATCAACAGGAATTATTCAAACCCTATGTGGAACCTACAAACAACACTGATGCATGTCCAAGTGACTGTCATTGAGTTAATATTAAAACAGGGCCGGGTCTTACTTCAACCACACACAAACCCGAACGCGACTACAAATAAAATAGTAGCCAATTAATCATATTGAGTGCAATGTTTGGAGAAAGTTTGCAGAAAGGTTCAGAAGCCACCATTTGACATTAACCAGCTGATTTGGTCCTTTCAGATCAGTTGATTTGATAGATTTTTAAAAAGTAACAAACCACCAAAAACATATTTTGAAGGTTAATCCAAATATTGACCCATCTTTACAGACATACTGGAAAGAGAAACTATATTGTCATGGCATAAGCTCTGAATGAAGCTAGCTATGAATTCACAGGCCATGACCATACAATAAATTTGGCTTACCATCAGTCAGTGCATCCAACGTCTTCTCTAAATGCAAAAAGTTCGGCAAGTTTGGGATGATTGCCTGTATAGCACAAAATGTCCATTGTTGAATATCCCACTCTGTTGTATAACTTATTGGCAGTTGGTTTTTGTAATAATTCGAAGTCCTGTTCTTCCTGTAGGAAAGAGAAAAATATGCAAACAGCATTATAGGCCTATAACATTACTAGCGCTGATGTTCTATGCTATATTAATATTATTATAGCCTAGAACTCATTAAATGCCAGGCCTAACTTAGGCTACTTTGAAGTTTGAAAAACCCTCGAAGTTCGGACACCCCTAACGAATGCATAATTTCACCATGGCACAAATACAATAGGATCAATTTGACGAAACCTATGAAGCGACTTTTTTTCTAACGAGAATGTTTCTTCTGCCATCGATAGTATCATTTTAAAAGAAGTGTGAACAGATACAATTCTGGAGCATTTTAGTGCTAAAGTGTTCGAACTTCGAAGGGTCCATTATTATACTACTGTATGTACGTACTACTACTAGCATTAACAACGTACGTGTAAGTCTAACATTAATCCTAAGTTATGACAGGCTAGGTCTAACGTTAAGCAAATAAGGGTTCATGTGGTCATTTGCCGTATAAAACTTAAAAGAAAAAAAGGGAGTACAATTTATGATTTACAACGAAAATGTGCTACAATGAAACCTTGTCTAGCCAAGATATAGGCTAGAGAGACCTGGTGCATACGCATAGCTTACCGTAAGTTGACACGGATCTGCATTACACAGGCGTTCGCGACGTTAATACAATGTGAGTAACTTAGGCCTAGTTACACACTTGCGGGCGGCGTATTTTTTTCCCCAGGACGAACGTGGGCATCGGCCAATCAAATCCCTGGATTCCAAACATGTGACGCTTTTTCAAAAAACATGTTCTGAATCTTTTTTCCTAGTTTTGACCCCAGATTATGAACGACAATCCTGCAATTTCTTAGAAACTGTGTCCTTGACCCACTTTCTTAACCCTAACTCTGATTTCAAACGAATTTGTAAACTCCTGAAAAACCTGAAACCCACGTTCGTCCTGGGAAAAAAAACGCTTGCGGGCGCGCCTGTGGCCCCTGTCAATCGCTTCACTACAAGCTAGCCTAACGTAATACAACTATGCTGGAAATACAATTAGTATTAGTAGCCTTTACGTATGCCTGGTATAGCCTACATGTAGCACCGAGAGAACGAACGATCATTCGATACCACTGATATGTAGTGCTCGATGCACACACCAAGCAGAGGATTGTTTTTCTTTACGCTCACCTTCAAATGTAGCACATAACTCTGGCAGTTCCCACCTCTTGAGTACTGCGCTAACAAATTCGTCAGCCATTGTGTAAGTTATAACACGTTCACTATATACGATCTACTCATGATACATGCACATCGCGCAGAGTACCAGTATAGTAATGGCGCAAAAATGCTGGTTTTTGCACAACATTGGGCAAATCAAGCTTGTTTGCCCAACAGAAAGTAACAATAAACTACATCTTAGTTTTTGCACAACAAAGTTTACCCATATCTGTTTTGTAATTTCTTTTACTCAGTTGTTGGTTAATATTTACTCATATTGGGCAATGCTTTGTTTGCCCAACCAGTTTTGCCCAACAGTTTTTAGAGTGTAGTTTTACAACCCATATAAATAGATCAAATCAATTTATTGCAATATATGGAGAAACTTTCAGATTTGTAGTTTCGGTTTATTTATTTTGCTCGTTAACATGCACTGTTACTTTCATGATGATGTTATAATCCGACAACATTGGGCTTGTCAACCTGTTTTCCGTTATTACAATATAGTACTTCACTATAATGCCAAACATACACAACCAATTTTCCATAACAATTTGAAAATATTTCTGTCGAATAAAAATATTATCAAAAATGTTTTGTAATAAATAAGAAAGTTTATTTGAACAGCTAAACTGTATTTGAAATGAGTTTTTACAATAACACAAGTGTATTAACCATTAAATTAAATAATTACATATTTTACTATTTCTTGAATTTAAATGCTATGTACGTTACTTGAAGTTGAATACTGCGTTGAAATAATATTGTCGTGTTTCTCATTGTGATTTTATGTGCATGAAATAAAGGCTTACTAGAAAACCATTTCATTCACAGTAAATAACATTACATTTAAGTCCAATTAAAATGTTTGCTACTCGTTTTAATATGACATTAAATTGTATCAGCACCGCATGTTTGATTGTATGTTTATTCGGATTAGATCAAATGACAAAAAGGGAAATTTTTAATCGAAGTAAAATTTAATTAGTATGTTATGTTGTATGTTTTTATTTTGGCTGTACGACTTACAGTAGGACAATTACAATGTGCTATTGTACCGTCTGACAAGGTGGGTGTTACTTGGATTATTTATCATGGATTTATCAGGTTTAAAGATTTGTCACTAAACTAATGAAAAACGTACTCTACGGACATGATTGTACTCAAGAGAGTGGTGAACGACTTACTTCAAGTGCTGTGGCTTCCTTGGAGTTCGACACCCATTTACCTCTGGAAGAATCTAAATGGAAACCATGTTCAGTCGGTGTCCATGAAACTGGAAAGAAACATTACATAACGATTTGTTTTTTATATATATATATATATATATATATATATATATATATATATATATATATATATATATATATATAATTATATATATATATATATGTGTATATATATATATGTATATATATATATATATATATATATATATATATATATATATATATATATAAAGCACGTTAACAAACAAAAATGGTATATATAAGGTTAATGTATAATCATATTGATAATCTTCGTTGACTTTTACAATATAATGATATCACCCGTTTTAGTATCCCACAAAGAATCAAAAATTGCTTGTGATGAGTAACACATTTAGTTGTTTCTATATTCTCACCTTGAATGTTACGTAACTTCGTAAGAGGAGAAAGAGAACCGACGAGAAGGGACAGAGGTAACAAACAATCAATGAATCTGTAAAATAAAACGCGATTTGTGAGTGGTGAATGTGTTAAATGACTAACTCATTCCAATGTTATCCACCGTTTATGAAGTAACTAGAGTATAAAGTTAGTGATGCATGCGTCATTAAGTATTGTTGCATTCCGAGCTTATCTGAATAACCTATTTATTGAGTGTACTCGCCTGTTCTCAGAGAAAAAGAATCAGGTTTTGCTTTAATGTTTCACATAATAGTAAAATGCAACATTTGAAGTACAACCCCTTTAAATTTTTACTAAACAACAACGACAGTATCATCCAGCTAAAAGTTATATTCAACAAAACATTTCCATAGTTTTGCTTATTGGTATGTTATCATTCAGTAAGAGCAAGTGAAAGTGAATACAAGTGGTAAGTGGTATGTGATTACTTACAACAATTTACGCAGCCGTTGGCATTTTTGTGTATAAGAAAATAATCCTATGACTTGGTCTTGGTTAAATTCTTTTCCTTTTTTCGTTTTTATTTGTAGTTCCTGTAAGGTGGGCAATACAGGCACAGGATTTCCATTTTCCACAATTATGTAATGTTGGTCCGCCGAGCTAAATGATTCTAGTCCAAGAATGGTAATCTTGATTTAAGGAAAACACATTTTTGAAATGATTAGACATCTCATGGACAGACAGGATGGTTTATGCAACACTAATTGGTTTTATACAAATTACACAACTTTTTACCCGCGGAAAATATGGAAATTTAATGTGTGAGATGTTTTTCTCTTATCTAATATATGAAACGTTCTGACATCAAGCCTGTTAGTTCCCTTCTTCGGAGTTTCATAATCACTACCATTTATTATCATTAATATAATATATTCCAATTAAAGTACTTCCCATTGCATTAAAAACAGTAGAAATAGTCGGATACGTTGTCAAAGTGTGTTCTATCACATGCAGCCTAATTTGTTTCAAATAATGTTATTTTACGAGCAGTATTTGTATTTAGCTATTTCTAGCTCTATATTTCAATTTACTCACGTTAGAAGCCAACGATCCCTTTGGACCGAGATCCAGTTTGCCAAAGTTAAGATCTATTGGAAATGAGTAATCCAAAATTTGACAGAACATCGAAATAAAAAAGAAGAAGAAAGTGTTAACGTTTTTGTTAGAAAAAAGTAAATGCAAATTGTGTTACACTCTGCATAGTTTGTAGATTATCTTTTTAACGCTGTCATAATAGTTAATTGTTATGGATATTTCAATTGTATCGTTAGTTTACTGGTCGGCAATTGTACTTTCTATCCATGTTCAAACCTAAAAGGTGATGTTTAATAAACATATGGCTATATTGTACCTGACGTGTTCTTCAGAATCATACTTACCTTCTGGCTGCTGCATAGACTGATCATCACCTGTACACCGTTTGCATGTATGAAGCTCGAACAATGCTTGCACCCTCTTCTGTATCCCATGGAGTTTACGCGCTTCCAAAGCACGCAGAAGAGACGTGATATCTGTTTCTGTGATTTGCCCTCTCTCCTCCATATAGTGAACCATAAGGTAATTACGACCAACATCTTTTTTCAGCAAATCGTATTTTACGGGCGGATAATTGAAGTAGATTGCAAGTTGCGAAATAATGTCTTCAGTGAGGATATCAGCTAATTCAGCTTTGAAACTACCAAAACCTGGTAAATAATAAACAAGAACACTAATAATTTAGTAGCCATATATTCCCGATCAAGTGGAAGGGGCCTTATAACTAATTCATGAACAATATAATTCAATCTTGGTAAATTTAAGTAAAGTATATATTAATTCAGGAAGCGTGGGGTCCGGAACCGATCTTAGAGAATGGTATAACTAACCCATGAACCATTCTATGCAGGCCAAAAGTGAAGAAACCGACAGATTAAACAGTTCGGATCTGGATAGATTGTATAACTGTCTCAGAGACTGTGTATAGTCCGGACCTTAGTGAATGTTAGAAAAATCTATGGAACATACAGTCCAGATTTTAGTGAGTATCTTATACAAAGAGAACGCCTATCAGTAATGCCGAAAAACAAATCGTCCGCGCTCATCCCCGCCCCCACCCTAAAAAAAAAGAGTGCTGAGAAATCCATGCACAGAGCCAAGCAACTCAAATATGAAAGAGAATCGTTGTTTATATTGGAAACTGAGTTGATGCTATTTTGCAGACTCTCCCAACGTCTATTCATTATAATTGAATTCAAAACAGACAACTGTACCTGTAGTAGTTTTCTCCTTGGCCGTTTTTACAACGTGTTGTTCAATATTAAACGCCATCGTGTCTCTGAAAATGTTAATAACATAGCATGTATATTGTCTCTAATTGGATAAATAACAGTCAAATTAGAAATATTGCTTTCATAGTTGTTTATCACTTTTGAATATGTATAATCAGAACGAAATAATTTAATATCAACGTATTATCAACAGCGGATTAAAGTTTTAAGACATACATTTCAGTACATTATGTTGCTTTTGTATTGAGCGTGCACGAGCAAGCGTTATTGCATTTTGGGTATTCCAACACACTTCACTAGCTCACTCTACTCGGCTGAAGTCCACCCGACCGCCGAGACCTATTTTTATATAGTTGATCAACATTTACATTATTGACTCTGACAACATCACACTGAACAACATATGATCCCGCATGAACAGCTGATTTCTGTTAACATTTAGTGTTCGTTTAGACCTGATGAAAATTATACCACCTGGATGAATTGTTCACTGGGAACAGCTTTTCATCGGTAGCCTCCGTACGTACACTGTCAAATACCAGTTGGAAAAACGCCCTATATTGGCATTGGTGTTTACAGAAACCTTTGCCAAATTACAACTGTCAGTTTCAAATGAGTTGTCGCGTATTCTTCGGCTTTGTCGGCCAACTACATGTAGCTAGACATTCCAACGTTATACTATAATGTACAGTGACTAAGCACATTGGTGTATTGGTAGTATGTACAATCAGAAACCTACCTTTAATGGTGTAAGTAACTCCAAGTGGTCCTACGTTTCTAGACACGACTACAATCATTCCAGTACTTGCCATGTAAGAATGGTGTTTAGTTCTTTCGTTCGTCGCTATATATGCACTGATCCTGTATCAGTCTCAAAGTTCATACTGACATTAACCAATATTACTTATCAGTTGGATATATATTTGTTTATGATAAACAAAGCCATATTTTGAGTGGATCTTGACTTTTTATAACTATTGCGAACTATGTAGAATCAAGAGACAGTGTATCTGCTTCGTGAATTCTATCTATTACTAGAATATCGTATTTTATTACCGATCTGTCTTTAACATTAATGATTTCGTTAGTTATAAGGTTTGATATCAAGTAACAGTAGTCTATGATATAATCTGTTAACATGTATCAATTGAGCTGAAAATAAACAAAAACAGGCTCGTAAAATACGTCCGACTTTATTTAGAACTGTCAAGGCAGTTACACATATACCCTTTTGCGCTTCGGTCGGTACACGTAAATCTTAGACCCTGTAGGCCTAGCTTGCCTTCGCATTTAAAAGACTCGGCCTAAGCCATACTAGTGGTCTACATGCTCGGGAAATGGCAAGCAGTGATTGTCCGCAGTGATTGTCCACAGTGTCTAAAATTGCATGTGATGCAATTATTGTAATGACCTAGACTAACGTCTGGGTGTAAAACTTACCCAGGCTAGGCTATAACCAGTTAAGCTATATTAGTAGATGTAGGTAATATGTATTGCCAATGTGAAATTTAATTAGAAAAGTGATAAGTTTGTACTAAGCATATTCATTTATATCAACCAAGAAAACTCGTGTATGGTTAATCTCAATTAAGACTATTCTTTTATGTAAACTAGTCAGAAATCAGTGCTTGGGAGGGGGGGGGGGTACTTGTGTGTCAAACTTTAACGAGCTTTGGCAGTTAATTAGGCTATATTATTAATTAGGATATATGTATAGCCTAGGCCTAGTCACATAAAAGTTTTATCGGCTTGAGAAATTAATGAAACACCACATAACTAGGGCACAGCTTTGCATAGCTAGTGGAATAAGCCACACACTATAAACCAGACATGAGTTTGAATTATTGGATTTTTACATCTCATTTTGCTCTTATCCTAAAATTATACTCCCCAGAGGTAGGTTTTGAAGCACTGTCAGTGAGGCAGATTATTCTCCCATATTAGGCACATCAGATCATGAAATTGGTGTAAATCTCAATAAACTGAAATGCACATAGCAGGACTCCTTATGGCATTGATTTTCTGAACGTTATAAAAAAGGACACATTTACAGTAAGGTATGTTATGTTTCTATGAAAAGCACAGCAGATCATGAAATTGGTTTTAATCTCAATAAACTGAACTGCCCATAACAGGACTCCTTATGGTATTGATTATCTGAACATTCAAAGAGGGACACATATACAGTTTTCATGGAGGAGAATGTTTATATAGATACAAACTGATAAGTATTTAGACATGATACAAAACTCAAATAAAGAACATTAATGGAATTGATTTTGTTTTACTTTGAAACTATTTTCTAACAAAGGGGACCGGCTTCTCTTCGGTGCAGAAATAAATAACCCTTTCTGCAGGTTCTGTGCATATTTCACAGAATGAGTATAGGTTTTCCCCCAGTTTATTAGGTCGTTAAGAGTGTAAGAGCCATTTACTGTATATTGTCATGTGTCATGACTTATTCTTCATTTGTATATTTTCACTTTCATATTATTGTAGAGTTTTGCAATAAAAGAGTCAGCCGTTGTTTCAACGCAAGAACACTCTTGCCTCCTCATTTATAACTTATGAGTTCAAAGCGTAGGACCCTAAATCCGGTAATTTCCCCCGCCATCCGCGGTTCGCTTCATTATGTGTTATTTTGTTTGGCAGAAATGGAAGTTTTTCCCAAGAGGAGCTAACAGCCATGACAGAGTACAAGAAACACACAACCTTGAGCCTTCCAATACCGTACTTGCAAACTACCTATGTTGACTGCAGTTTACTTAGCCCTATGGTAGTAAGTGTTGTTCAACGTAAAATATCTCTATGCACACGTTAAGCCACTAAAACAGTTTGTAGTACAACAAAGACATGCTTCATATTGCCTTATATTAAACTACAACTCAAACCAAAAATGAGTTGCATGGTGATTGATACTATGTAAAAGTTATTCATGTAGAGGTCAATTGAGGTCACTGCGGTCATTGCAATAACCCATATCTCATACGTCCATATAATTCCTCCTATTAAAGTGTTAAAAGATATCGATTTTTCTTTGCAAAAGATTGGTCACTTACTCTCTGCCAATTGTGGAAGCATTACTTGAAGTCACTGCAAAGTCATCAATTTTATATTAGATGAATGTTCTTGTGATAGTTAAATTCAGTTAAATTAAAGTGCATGTATCTTAGAAAATTCAAAACAGAAAGGCCAAATCATAATTGTACACTATTCTAAGCATATCCTACATAATGTATTGTAGATGGCAAGTCTCTGACTTTTAGTTTTATTTCTCTATGGTATAAAAAAAGAGTGTGACCATGGCTTTCAGTAAGTGTCAGTCCTTTTTAAAATTAATGTAATTGAGCAGTGAGATACCTTGGCTATCTCAGAAAGGGGGAGGGGGTGGGCTTGGGAGAAGATGTAAACTTTCAGTGTATGTTATTTTACTGTATCAAATTTAGGCAATTTCATAAATCTTTTGTTGCAGATGAACTTGGCATTTTCTCTTGTAACTCTGTTGTTTTGGGGAATTTCAACATCAAAGGGTGCAAGGGTGCAACAAGTAAGTTTCATTTTATTACATTTATGTTAAATCTACCCATGATAGATACCAATGATAGCCCCATTGATTAATGGTAAAGTGGAACCAGTTTAGATCTGTAAGGAAATTAAGGAAATTGAACAATTTATTTACTGAGATGTCAGCCAGAACAACAGGACTTTGCAAAGCATGGAAACAAATTGTCTAAAACGAAGAGAAAATTGCTTCGACAGAGACTTTCAGTTCTCCTACCTTTATCTACCGTAAAATGAAAACAACGTTGAACCAATACCACACCCTTTAGTTGGACTGTAGGCTAAGTGCTTCAAATAACACTATTGACTCATTTTGCTCCAGGCGACTATCGTGTAATGCACATTTACAAATTTGACCTTCGCCTATCATGCAATTGCTATGTCAAGTTCACGAACACAGGCTGTGTGTACTAACATCTCCATTTTATTGCTTGTCGAAAAGATCAGAGGAATCGAACGTAAAGAGTCGTGATCTTTGATTAAACTTCTTTTCATTTTAGTTCGTAAACACACCAATTAATGCTTTAATTGTTTCATTCCTTTCCTAGATTTGTACAAACTGGATGAGGTGAAAAATGAGAAATTGAGAGACGCTACCAAGTAACACAGCTCTGCAGTAGTAGAAAGATGTCTTTGGCTTGGATGATGCACATTAAGAATGTGATTGTATCTGTTTATGAGAAACAATTTGATTTTTTGCATTTCAATTCATCTCTCTGTCCACAATTGATAAGACCTGCATGTACAACTTCAATGAAACTTGCATAGAGATGGTCTGTGATGAAGAGACATGTGGAAGTGCTCAGGAATTTTATGCCAAAGGTCATTTAGTGGTCGGTTTTGTTAATTGTTTGGAAACGCTTCTTCCTGAGTATACGGACGGACATGTGGATGTATGCAACACGTGATCATAATTTTGGTCATTCGGGGTCGCAGTTTCAGAAATTTCATGTTCAAGGACTGACACTTCGGTCTATTCTTTAACTATTTAACTGTTAGTTAAAAAAAAAATTCAAATCAATCTTTCTTGTGATGATAATAAGCTAAACTTACCACTTTCTATCGGAGTTTAAATAATTCGCACAAGTATGTGAGGTCCACGGAGGAGCTTGTGACTAAAATATTAATGGTATCGTTGGAAGCTTAACTATTTTCTTGCAGAGCCTTGCTTGATGTTCGGTTTGCCAGTGCAAAGTGGTAAACTATAATGGTAATAAAATTTCAAAAGAAAAAGGTAATATGTCATCCTTATCAACAACAATGTGAACATAGATCTTCTAAGACCTTCCTATCTCGTTTAATGGTAGTCAGTGTAGGCCCCAAACTATAGCACGTTATAATCGCAAGAAGTTTTCAAAAAGTACTTTCCTGGAGGTCTTTACTCTCCAATTATTCTCAGACATTTTTAAGGAACACACAAGATAACTGAATGTCCCAGTGAGGAAAATTTCCTCAAAGGTTGTAAGAAAAACAGTTTAAGAATTGTGACCAGAGGTGACCATATTTGAATATTTAGCATATTTGGGGCTAATACAGCATACCTTCCTCATACATGTACCAGTAACATTGAGGATGTTGTTTTATAATTTATGTTTTGCTTTTTTTTTTAATTTGAATTCTTTGCAGCTAAAATGGGGGAAAGGGGGCATACCCAATAGTATTATGGTGGTAAATTAACAAGGAATGAGATGGAAAATTCTTTAATATTAACCAGGATAATAGTGACATGAACCAGGAAATGTTGTTTAATTTAATCAGAAAGAGGTGGAACATTGTGTGATATTAACCAGGATAGTGTTAGCATCAACCAGGAAAAGTGTGGTAAATTTGACCAGGAAAGAGGTGGAACTTTTATGATATAAACCAGGATAGTATTAGCACCAACCAGGAAATATTTGCTGATTTAACCAGGAAAGAGGTGGAATATGTTTGACATTTACCAGGATAGTAGTCACATCAACCAGGAAATGTTGGTTATTTAACCAGGAATGAGTTGAATACCCATTGATATTAACCAGGATAGTGTAAAAATTTCACCAGGAAATTTAACCAGGATTTCCTGGTTATTTCTACCAGGATTTTCCACAAGGAGGAAACCTGGTGAAAACAACTTGGATATGGAGGGTGGCATATAAACGCATTTAAAATTTCACCAGTTCCTGGTGAAATTTCACCAGGTTTTTTTAGAGTGTATACTTAATTGAGAATGATGAAATTAGTACTGGTCCGATGTCGGTGTTAAGATTTTTAAGAGGAAGGCAAATAAAGGGACATTTTACATGACGTTCTTATATTTTGACTAAATTCTTATTGTTCTTAACGTCTTAAATGATTACGCAATTAAGGGTAAAAAAAATCTTAAATTTGGTCGAAGTAATCGAGAATACTGAGCTGCCCTGAGGTGGAGCTGGGTTTTAACCCCGAAAAACACCCTAAATGTTCATCAATGCAGCTGAAATAAATACATGGTGTATTTAATAGACTTGACAATAAATATGTAGTCCATTTAGGGTCATACATTATCTCAATAATTGTTAAAACAAGCTTAAAGTTTCTCAAATGTCGCATTTTTTTTTATTATTCCACACTGAAATGCCATATTGAGATGCCCTGAGGTGGAGCTGGGTTTAACGCCCCCCCCCAAAAAAAAAAAAAAACACCCTAAATGTGCATCAATGCAGCTGAAATAAATACATGATGTATTTAATAGACTTGACACTAAATATGTAGTTCATTTAGGGTCATACATTATCTCAATAATTGTTAAAAAAATGTTCATCAATGTATTTTACAAAACTCAGGTCACAGTGAGACACCGTAGCACAGTTTCAAAACGGGGCGCGGCTTAACACAATGGTTTCACATAATTTAATATCATTAAATGCACTGGAGCTGTGCAAAGCTGTAACCCCTGATGATATTTCTACAAGTACAGCTCGGTTAGTTGCAGCATGGAGCTTGCAGCTACCCGTACAACGTATGGCATCATTTGGCCACTGGAATGGTTTAGTAGACCATGGTGCACAGAGGCAATGTTGTGACGCCATGCATTATTCGCCGAGCGACATGCGCTCGACGTATTAGTGCAGTTTGTGAAGGAAACAATACAATACTTAACTTGATGTACTGTGGTTCTGCGTTATATACGTTACGCATATTGCCATGTATCGCACAGATTGTATAGTATTTATGCAGACGCAATGTTATCAATATTGCCCCCTCCCCACTATGATGATGTGAAACGGTAAAATAGGAGAGCGAGAGAGGGGGGGGGGGGGGGACACAAATCTAGCAAACACTATTTTTACTTTTGCTCTGTATTGTATTCTTGTTTTGCAGCTTGGACTTGTTCAAGACTGTAAAAAGTCCCCGTGACCTCATCCCGTTACTGAATATTGGTAGATCCAATTATATACATGAGCCGTGTATTTAGAGAGTTTGGCCAACTGTTTTCTTGTGACGCCACATGTTTACAATGCAGACCATGATAGTTCCATAAAAGTTACGCGAACTCGTGCAGAAACAGTGCTTGCATATAACTGTAGTGACAGTTATTATACTGCACGGCAAGCGAGCCTATAGAGCGAGCCTCTCGCAAAGTGGAACAGTCTACGTATTTTGTTGACAAACATTATGTTGCCCAACTTGTTAATCTTCGCTCTCAGAACAAAAGGACAGGTGTTCAACGAGAGACAGGTGTGTATTTTACGTTCACGTGTACAGCGACAGCGTTTTCAGTTACTTCGTTCAGAGAATTGGCCAATGAAGGTTGTTTCTTAGTCGAAGTATTACTTTAGTAGAAAGCACTACCATATATACCATCGTCAACACCACAGTGGTAGCTGGCTATTAAAAGCCAGGTCGTATAGACTCCGTGATACTTCGGATATTTTTCGGGAATCCACCGGACATTTTGTGTGTGGGATGTAGCAATACAACCCACCAATTACTACTACTAGCGTTTCGGATTCAATTATATGGATGATTATTAGATATCCCGGATATATCTTGGAACTGGCAGTTTGAGTACCTGAATTGACGTACAAGGAGGATTTAACAACAGCACTATTTTTAGAGGTTAGTAATATTGATTATTATTATCAAGACCTCTAGATATATAACCTCTGTACAATAAATATACTGCTAGCCTATTATTGGTCGGTTAGTAGCGTTTATTCGAAAGAAAATGTCAACGCAATTCAAATCTTAAATAATTCAGTTTCTTTGAAACCGTTCGTCACAAAATGAGAAAAAAATCGTTATGATGAAGGTATGCGACCAGGTAAAAGCACAGTAAAGTGAGCCTTAGATTCAGCCGCGCATCATCTGTATACGTAATCCGCGTTGAAGTGATCGTACTGTTCAAACACAGTCTGTCCAGACTGTTGTGAATTCATAGCCTGAATGTCACTATATGATAATTCAGCCTGTTTTTTAGTACTTTAAATTCACTATCCGTGACAGGTACTATTGTGCGTAGCGTAGCTGCTCGCCGAACTAGTATCTGCACACAGCCTACTATCACCGTATAGGCCTTGTCTAGATGTAGGCTAGGCCAGGCATAGTCAGTATGCGTGTTACAGAGGTAACATTATTTGTTAGTAACTGTGAGGCCAACATATCCTCAGCAAAGGCGAAGATATATATTAAGTGAAGCTTAAGGGGTACTAATATATAGTACGTCCAAGCTTCACAAATTACTAATCAAGCGCTATCGTTGGGTATCTTCCATAGTACCGAGATACAGTAAAATTGCACCATACAGACAAACATTTACATTGGCATATAGATGACTGAGGTGGCATACTATTATAGTCTATATCTATCCGCTCGTTTGTTCTCCTCGGGAAAAGTGCCAAAAAGCAGCAGGAAAACAACTTTCTTGACCTGTTATCAATCATGATCTAGTTTCGTTTGACTTACATGTTGAAGAGCATGAATGGAAGTATATGTGGTGAGAAAATTTGGTAAATTGAGGCAATGTTAGACCCCTGTATGCCTCCCAGGATCAGCGTGCGAATATTGTTTACTACTGATGGAAGTCTAGATGGAAGTTTTCTCTTGCTAAACGCTACCCATCACTGGATAGCTGACAAGTTGGCCTTTCATGGCACCATCAATATTTTATACCATGATCGTATTTTTTTTTGCTACGAGAGCCGGAACTTTTCGTCACTTGTAAACAAACCTCTTTACTCGGTCGTAAACAATCTTCGTCCACTTCTGCTGGGAAGGCTAAACTGTTCTAAAATTGCCTCAATTTTACCCAATTTTTTTTTAACTACGTGGGCTTCCATTCATGTTCTTTAACATCCAAGCCACAAAAAGGCTCATCGTAATTGATAACATAGCAACAAAGTTGTTCTCTTGCTCCTAGTTGGCACTTTTCCTGAAAGAGAACAATCGAGCGGATTGATATAGACGCTAATAGGAGTATGCCACCTAAAACAGTAATTTGTGTTCGATCGAAGTTGTTCGTTATAGAACGCCGGAAGGGTAACAAATTATGGGAACACAAACTTACTGTAATGATATCAGTGGTGTTAGGTGCATGCTGTAGCTTAGTTGCATGGATATATACATAATGTTCCTCATGTGCTATATATTAAATCTTCAAATAACGACCAAGATGCTTCCATTCATGTTCTTTAACATCCAAGCCACAAAAAGGCTCATCGTAATTGATAACATAGCAACAAAGTTGTTCTCTTGCTCCTAAGTGGCACTTTTCCTGAAGGAGAACAATCGAGCGGATTGATATAGACGCTAATAGGAGTATGCCACCTAAAACAGTAATTTGTGTTCGATCGAAGTTGTTCGTTATAGAACGCCGGAAGGGTAACAAATTATGGGAACACAAACTTACTGTAATAATATCAGTGGTGTTAGGTGCATGCTGTAGCTTAGTTGCATGGATATATACATAATGTTCCTCATGTGCTATATATTAAATCTTCAAATAACGACCAAGATGCTTCCATTCATGTTCTTTAACATCCAAGCCACAAAAAGGCTCATCGTAATTGATAACATAGCAACAAAGTTGTTCTCTTGCTCGTAAGTGGCACTTTTCCTGAAGGAGAACAATCGAGCGGATTGATATAGACGCTAATAGGAGTATGCCACCTAAAACAGTAATTTGTGTTCGATCGAAGTTGTTCGTTATAGAACGCCGGAAGGGTAACAAATTATGGGAACACAAACTTACTGTAATAATATCAGTGGTGTTAGGTGCATGCTGTAGCTTAGTTGCATGGATATATACATAATGTTCCTCATGTGCTATATATTAAATCTTCAAATAACGACCAAGATGCTTCCATTCATGTTCTTTAACATCCAAGCCACAAAAAGGCTCATCGTAATTGATAACATAGCAACAAAGTTGTTCTCTTGCTCCTAAGTGGCACTTTTCCTGAAGGAGAACAATCGAGCGGATTGATATAGACGCTAATAGGAGTATGCCACCTAAAACAGTAATTTGTGTTCGATCGAAGTTGTTCGTTATAGAACGCCGGAAGGGTAACACATTATGGGAACACAAACTTACTGTAATGATATCAGTGGTGTTAGGTGCATGCTGTAGTTTGGTTACACGGATATACACATAATGTTCCTCATGTGCTACATATTAAATCTTCAAATAACGACCAAGATAATGTTTTCTAAAACGTGCAGTCTTTAAACACAAATTATGCATTTGCATTTATGTTAAAGCCAAGGAAATGGATTATCGTAAGAGCCTCATGAAACAAGGCGTATGAGAAAGAGGTAATTTACATGGAAAAGTTCACGTCCACGTACAAAAGCTGATGCAACCATCGCATCACAAAGAAAAACTTCACTAAACAATAACTTTCTAGACTCTGAGAATAACATTTCAATTTCTACGCAATATAAAACTATAACGTTTGCAAAACGATATGTTGCCACTTTGTAACGCATCAATTACTCTCCGAAGTGTTTAACGTTATAACATTGCATTTCTTTAGGCAAACTTCAACTAATGAAACTTCGCGAATTGGTAAATAGAAGTGATCAGAAATAATTAAGAGATTTAGCAAGGCCATGATGTGCGAATTGGTGGGGGGGGGGAGGGGGGCAGCACCTTAGATGTTCACTCCCACAAAGAAAGTAGGCATATGATTATGTGAACGCCTGGACAGTATGCGCTATTTCAGTTAGTTATAGCGAAATGTTCAAATCATTTATTCCGATTTCATTATTAAGTAGAGTGTACAATTTAAGTGTAATTTAAGTGTAATTTAGTGTAATTTCAAGAATCTAGGCACGTATTTTCAGAAATGTCGTTCGAAAAAAACACAAGATTAATTTTAACCGCTCATCACATATATGCAAGATCGTGCTTGTTTTGTAAATTTCTAAAGGTGAGATCTCAAAATAACGAATGTAAAGATGCAACTTGCAGGGCCTGGGAAGTGCGGCATTTCTTTTAATCTGGAAGGCATTTTTTTTTTGGCAAAATAAATGTCCTTGCTGAGCTACACGCCAGCTAACGCGATGTTGGCGCTCCGGTTAGATACCATAGTGTCATTGTCCCTTGTTGGAAATGATCCTCCCCCCTCCCACTTAAATATTCTTAAAAAAGGCTCTGGTATATGCGCACATCAAAAACATCACTATGACACATTTTATGTTTCTCGATGTTTCTCGATGTTTCTCAACTGCTCCCCCCCCCCCACCCTGGGGTGTTCTCCCTACGCTATGGCCCTGAAACAACACTTATTAAGCAGTTCGACCAATGAGATCACGTCTTTAAAACTGTGTACCGCTGTTTTTTTATATAAGTGACGTCAAATATAAAAAAAAACGTTCTAGCATTATAGTTAAGTTATCTTTTGTTTAGTAATCCCTAATTGGATGTAATACAATCAGATTGCATTTACTTCATTTTCATTTTCCATTTGTTTTATTTTGTCTCTGGCTACGATGAACAGTTATTAAATAACTTCCCAGTGTCCTCTGTATATAGCCTATGTATATATAAATGTACGTCACGTATGTTTATATTATGTATGTAGCATGTGTATTTATGTTCATCATGAGATGTACTGTATATGTATTAGAACAGGGTTGTCCAACCTACGGCCCGCGGGCCACAGTCCGGCCCGCCGCAGGGTTGCGTCCGGCCCGTCAGAGATGTTCTACGGTGCGAAATTTTGATAACAATTTGAAACTATATAATCAATCATTGGAACCTTCTGGGTAAAAAAAAACTGCATACAGGTCAGTTTGTGTGACACTCTCAGCGGAGGAAGAGGGGGCGGCTGGACTTTATTCATCTGTTTAATCAGGAAGGAACATATTTCAGTGCGCACCGTGCGTAGTGCTCACATTTTGTTGCCTTGGGCTTCGGGCAAAATATCGAGCGTAGGGTTCATGCGGCCCCCTCCTTCATCATAATCATTCCATGTGGCCCTCCTCTGCAAAGGTTGGACAACCCTGTATTAGAAATATAGGAGTCATGAATGACAAAAAAGTGGGTCTACAAGACATCCGGGGTTGTAGAATTTTCTGAGGGCGTTTCTTGGCTTTGTTACCAATCCATGTCCGTTGTATAAGAACAATCAATATTGACGAATGGGGCGGAGGAGGGGGACGGGGAGGGGGAGGAGGGAATGACGAAGGAATGGACTGGAAGGATATACGTTGGAAAACGGTAGGACCCAGCCTTCACTCCCTGAATGCTATACCAGTAAAACTATACAAAATGCTTTCATTGCATGACGTAAGAGTCAAGTTATTTGTGTTTTAACACGTGGTTTAGGTAGTTAAATGAATTTTACTGTCTCTCAAACAGTCACACATCTTAGTAACACAACTTTAACAATGTACTGTTTGTCTGAACGACACGACACTTACAACCAGTTAGGAAGCACACATGGGGGATAAGCAGGGGGTAGGGGAAATTCAAAATCTCTTCTCATTCGCATGTTTAAAGCCTACTCACATGTAAAGGTTATACTGGCCCTTTCCCACCTCCCCCACCCCCCCATCTCCGATCCAGCAGAAATTCAAAGTTTAGACGTGCAATGGTGCATTTATTCAAATTATAAGTAAGTTCTATTAATATCTTTATGAAACCAATGTTATGATAATTACTATTTTATGTGAGGTTGAAAAGGGGTGGGTAAGTGGAAGGGGTGCACCCGGAATTGTGAACTAATTCTCCCTGGCCTAATGTTTAAATACCCGACTCCAAAAAATAAAGTCAAAGTGATTTTAACGGCCGTTAGTATTTACTTCTTGTATTCAGTCGGAAGAATCTGCTTACAGGTAATACTTTTTATCTCTTTGAACTTCAGCACCATTTACTTTGTATTTTATCCCTGGGCCCTTCCAAAAGAAGTCATCAGCTGTAAATATGTTGACCACAACAGTGTTCTGGAAGAATTAGCTTTTTTTTGGAAAATCTGCTTAAAATTCCTCCATCCTTGCTTGTCACCTTCAACTTTAATCCAGATCTCATTAGTGTGAATAAAAATTTTCCATTGGAGAAGGTTTTAGTCTATGCCAAATGAAACATACACAGTACTTGTTATGTGTCAATATCAATGAACAGACATTTAATCACCAGCTGAATTCGTAGCGCATAATATTTCCCAAAGTGTCATAACTTTTTGCTTTTAATTGTATGTATAGTGGTATTCCAACAGTACAAAATTGAGTACGATTCTAGGATTCATTTTTTGTTTAATTGTTTGCACTATTATATATAGTGAAATTCCCACAGACTAACATGTTGTAGGAATCTGTGAGTTTTTTTGTGTGTTTTAATGTTATGTATAGTGGTATTCCTACAGCAGAAAATGGTAAGAATACCAACACTTAATGTCAATGCAAAACACTGTTAAAAATAATATACTAAGGGAAGTCAGTGCCGAGTTTAAACATTTTATCTTCTCTCATTGCAACAACAACAAAATTATTATGGAAAACCTCCTTGACTCCCTGATTAAGAATCTCCTCCCTAAGTATCTAATTAATAAATCATATGCTCAGAATGATTTTACATTCTCCTTAAATAAGCTCAATTGTTTTTAAACTGGCAGGAGGTTTTGGCTCTGGTAGAGGGGGGGGGGGGGGGGAGGTTAGTTTAGGAACTTGGTGGCTAGAGGTCTTGTGAGTAAAACTCCAGAAGTTTACTTATGTGAAACAGTCCAGCTACTGGGAAGGGATTTTTTTCCTTGCCTAAGTTCTCCACCCGGAGAGTGGTATTGCCTGGCCTGCCTTGTTATCAAGATATTCTCACAGTAACTGTCTAGTCCATAAAGCTGTTGAACGATCTTTTCTTGCAAGAAATCTACACTAACCCATGGTTTCTCTTGATGATTGTACCATCTTCCTCATCTTGGTGCAGAAGAGGTACCCACTCTGCTGTGACAATGTTACTGACAATGTCCTGCATTGACCCGATCACATACATACTGTTTCAGCCACCTGTAACAGAAACACAAGATCCATTAGTGTTTATTTTTAAAGGTAATTTACCGAGTTTTGCAATTGCTGTTGCAGTTATATATCCACTAGTGGGTATGAAGGCATAAGGCATATTAATTGTTATTATATGCTCAAGTAGATTTGCCAGTTTATTGCCTTTAAGTTTTTGATGATCTTGTTTAGTGCCTTAAACATATGATTGAGGGTGTTTTGCAAGTATTTTCACTTATTTTTAAGGATGTCCAATGGACACACATGCAAATAGAGTCACTACAGGGGCACCTCTAGGCATTACTCATACCTGTCAGCTCTAATGGACGTACATGCACATATAGGGACATACATGCACATATAGGCACTACAGGGGCACCTCTAGGCACTACTAATACCTGTCAGCTCTGATGAAAACACATGCAAATAGAGTCACTACAGGGGCACCTCTAGGCATTTCTCATACCTGTCAGCTCTAATGGACGTACATGCACATATAGGCACTACAGGGGCACCTCTAGGCATTACTCATGCCTGTCAGCTCTAATGGACATACATGCACATATAGGCACTACAGGGGCACCTCTAGGCACTACTAATACCTGTCAGCTCTGATGAAAACACATGCAAATAGAGTCACTACAGGGGCACCTCTAGGCATTACTAATACCTGCCAGCTCTGATGAAAACACATGCACATATAGGCACTACAGGGGCACCTCTAGGCATTACTCATACCTGTCAGCTCTAATGGACATACATGCACATATAGGCACTACAGGGGCACCTCTAGGCACTACTAATACCTGCCAGCTCTGATGAAAACACATGGTTGCAAATAAAGGTGGCCGAAAACAAAATTTCATGGTCTATCGACATTTGCTGAAACTTACAGAACTATCAAGCAACATTCAAGGTGCTTTTTGTACATCACGTTCACATACATGTTAATTGAGGACAGTGTAACTTATGGCAGGGAGGTATTAAAAATGAAAAGTCGGTTCCAGGGAGGGAGGGCCTGAACAATCACAGATGATGTACAGTACAGTACATCCAGAAAGGAATCATTTTTTTACTTTAAGCAATTAAAAAACTCTGCGCACATTCAAACTTACCAATGCCAATGTGTTAACTCTCATACCTGCAATGCTTTAAAATAACTTACAGTCAACAGTATCATGGTACTGTTTATTGTGTTATTTATATCACTTAGTAGTACTGTAACTCCTAAGTAGATTTAATAACAACCAATTAAATTAATACATTGTTCTCTTACTAGTTCAAAGACTTGAGATCTGGCATTCATCTTTCTATTAAGTTTTCTTCTCCACTGCTCGCCCTGTACGTCTGAGTTAACTGTGCTGCAATAAAAAAATTGGAAGTAATAAATTATACTTGCAGATATAGACATGATCAAAAATATATAGGGATGACATAAAAGTAATTACTGTAATTAACACGGCTCTCAAATAAGAAGAGAATCCATTAATGAGATTTACTGTAAACTTCATTTGAAAGGATCAATTTTAACCAACATTATTGACAGCAACCATGATTGTAGTACATTCCAAATGTACTTATCAGTGGCCTACAACAAACCTTATGAGTTGCTATGATCCCATACCCTACACATCTATACTAAAAACACTCTTCTACTTCTCATCAAGATACAGGTACACATAAGAGTCATCCCATCAGTAAGCTGATGGTAAGTAATATTATCAATAGTTTGCCAACGATATTACTGTGCAGACAGTGCAGTATACACAGTTATTTATTTTGAAGCCATTCCCCCCATTCTAAGAGCTGGGACACATCTTAAAGTGCAATATTAATCTTTCAGTCAATGTGCAATTAAGACAAACTGGCTTAAAGCAAGGAGATTGTTGAATAAAGTCTGCAAACTGATAGTATCAGCAATGTTTGGTTTCCAGGTTTACCAAAGTATTGAACCAGTCTCGCTAAATTAGATGTGTTACCCTCTGACTAGTGAACAAAATTGGCCAGTATAAGTAATGTAATGAGCATAGATAGCCTACTGTAGCAGTTTAGCAAAGCTGGATTGACAGGTATAACTGCACTGTTATATGTGGTCAACCAATAATTGATTACTGATGAAGTAGTCTATAATTAAAATCCTCCGGCGAAAGTTTCGAAGCGTTCCTTATAAAAACATAAGAAAATCACTTTCTTACATCCCTAATCACTAAAACAGATGCTTTACACTGCAGTGTTAATAACATAAAATAACATAAAATAACATAAAATAAGCATTTCTGAAGTTAGGGCACTAGGTAAATTGAGGCTGAAATTCCAGTATTTCCACTTCGGATTAATCCAACACTGAACCTTGTCTTTTCTCTAACATGTAAATACTGTGTGTCATACATTAGGAAGGCATGTGCTCCAACCAGCTGAACCATCATGGTGAACATAAATCCAAGCAAAGGTTAAAATACTCTAGTTCTAGCACAGGCTAGGCATATACTGCTACTGCAAGGCCTAACTTAGTAACTTAGTTAGGACCACCAATGTTTTACATTTGATTTGGAATGTTTCTGCTAGAACTAGGAACTGTAATAGTAGACGTCTTTATTATAAACACTAACTAAATGTTCAACTTTACGTAACGCTACGAAGGCTATGCTAATTCAGCCTGTTCTTTAGAACTGTAAATGCACTATCCGTTAAAGTTACTCCTGTGCGTATCATAGCTCTACTCGCTGAACCAGTTACTTAGTATGTACACATGCTACTATCACTGTATCGGCTTAGGCTAGATAAAGGCTGGGCCTTGGCCTAGTCAGAAGGCGAGTGGAAGGGTTAACATTAACTTTTACTAACTGTTAGGCCAGGAAATCCTCTGCAATGGCGAAGATATGTTGAACAATAATGATGAAGCTTAAACATTACGAATGTATATTAACAAGCTTAACAAATCACTGCCCAAGCTTATCGTTGGGTATCTTCCATTGTATCGAGTTAACGTACAATTGCGCACAAGACCAAGAAAAACGTAAACATCGGCCTATGACGTAATAAAGCAATATTTTTGTGTTATCGTAGTAGTTCATTATAGAACGCCGAAAGGGTAAATAATTATGGGAACATGAACTTGCTGTAATTACAAGTGGTTGCAGCTTCATGCAGAGACGTCGCTAGAGGGGGGGGGGGGTCTCATCCCCCAAAACTAGGTTAAACTGACGATAGTTGGAAAATTGGAGTGCGACGGTCGGAATTTCCGACTGCCGCAGTTTAGTTTATCTAGGCCTATTCATATATTCCAGTGATTGTGAATGACCCAAAATTGAAAAAAAAAAAATAGGTCAAAATTGACCTTTAATCAGTCATATTTACCACGTTTTCCTTGCCATAAATTTTATCTCGCGATCCTTATACTCCACCATACAAAACTTCGTATGATTTTTAATACTATAAAATATGCCTAATCGAACTACCGTCATAGGCGTAGGAGCCCAATTTGATTGAGAGGGGGGGGGGGGGGGCTGTAACGACTTGCCCGAAAAATATAACCAAAAGTTTTTAATAAGTTTAACCATTGAAAAATACAGTACAAATTATTTTTCTTTCAGTAGGTGCCCGAAAAATTATCAGCATATTGCTCGAAGTTTTGGTTGGGGGGGGGGGGATTACAAGTTTGTAAAGTGAGTGCCAGTGGGTATAAATGTATCGAGAAAAGTTCGGAACAAAAGTGCAGTCGCGAAAGATGGGTGTCTGACTAACACTGACCGTATCGTTGAGTAACGCGGGGGGGGGGGGGAGGGGGCTACAAGGCAGCAGTCGGAATTTTCTGGCTTCAAATCCCATCCAGTTGGATTTTCAGCCACTACCCCCCCCCCCCCCCCCCCAATCATCATGCCTTAGCTACGTCCCTGGCTGCATGCTGCAGTTTAGTTTTATGGATATATACATAAAGATCCTCATGTGATACAAGTTACATCTTCAAATAACAACAAAGAGCATGTTTTCTAAAACGTGCAGTCGTTACACAAAGAATGATGCATTTGCATTTATGTTAAAGCCGCGTAATTGGTTGACTAGAAAGGGGTAATAACATGGAAAATTTCACAAGAAAACTATCGACTAAACGATAACTTTCTAGATTCTGAGATCTGATAATAGCATGTCAGTTACTGGTTTATTTCTTCAAACGTAATATAAAATTATAACATTTGCAAAACGTTACATTGCCATGTTGTATCGTATCAATTACTTGCGAATTGTGCAACTCTCTAACATTGCGAAACTCGTAAAGTGATAAGAAGGTCCACATTATCACACCAAACTTCGTCAACATAAATACTGTCGAAAGTACTACAGCAGGTCCGTAGCCGTAGCCTGTGGGATGGAAGGGGGGGGGGGTGAGCTGCTCCCTCCTCCTGAGATTTCCACTTCCTAAATTAAAGTAGGCCTACAATAATATAAACGCCTGGACAGTATGCGATATTTAAGCCAGTTTAGCGAAATGTTCATAACATTTCGTTTGATTTCGTTATTGTCATTAGAGTGCAAAATCAAGATTCTAGGCTCGTCTTTCACGAATGGAGTTCGTAAAGAACACAAGGTTTAATATAACCGCTCATCACGCATTTGGTTTTCACGATGAGCTTTGTAAGAATAACAATAAACGCAGAGAATTCCTAAGATTCAAATTACGTGAACAGTGTGGCAGTCTAATGTGATTCGACGGTTCATAACTATATTTATTACATTTATGGATGTGTTTTATGTGGGCCTATCAGCTTCATTGTTAGCCCCTATATAAGTGCTCCGATTTTTAAACTGAGAATATTGAATTACTACCAATATAAGTAGGCCTACATATCAGGGCTTTTTTTTTCACATACTAATTATAGGGGTGTGGCCCCCAGTCCCCTACACGGCACACCCATTCAGCTCGTTGACAGCTCCCCCTATTATGCCCCTTTCGGCATGTCAAACAAATAATGATAAAGCAAACATAAAAATTAGTTGACACCTAACTCCCCCTCAGCATATGTAGGCTACGGCTACCATCATAATTCCCTGTGGCGTAAATTTGAACATCTTCAATTCCCATTGTATAAACCAATAAAGCAGAGCTTTGAATGTAATGTAAAGTTCTACTTTTCCTCTACAAAGTGATTTAACCGATTTTTTTTTCTAATTATACCTTTTAAGTTTGGAAGTGTAAATTTCTAAATCATGAGATTTCAAATTATGAAAGTGAAGATGCAATTTACAAGTGCCTGGGAAGTGCCAATTCCGGCAATCTAGGAGGCTTTTTTTTGCAAAACTTTCCTAGCTAAGCTACGCGCAAACCTTTGGTAGCGGTCCGCTTAGATAGTGTCATGATGGTCCCTTTTTGATACCCCCCTCCCTTGTCTCTATGGCTACGATGAACAGTTTCATAACTCCCCAATGTCCTCTCTATATAGCATATGTATATAAAATGTACGTCACGTTAGTATATATTATGTATGTATGTATAGCCTATGTTTATGCATCAGATGTACGTATATATGTGTAAGACACAGGAATGATCAATGACCAAAAAGTTGGTCTACAAGACATCCGGGGTTGTAGTATTTACTGCGGGCGTTTCATAGCTTTGTTACGACTATGTGTCCGCTGTGTTCATACCGTCAATATTGTCTTGTGGGGTGGAGGAGGGGAGGGGAGGGGCAACGGAAATGGGTATGCGTTACAAAATGACAGTACACCGCCTGCACCCACCACCCCCCCCCCCCCCCCCCCCCCGAATGCTACTTCTGTAAACTATACATTTTTTTATTTATTTCCTGACCTAAAGGTTGAGTTATTAGTGCTTTGTCACAGTAATACGTCCAATAACACCATTTTTGGTAAGGGTATGTTTGTTCGAACGACGTGACATTTACAACCACTTGTAGGGAGCGCACTGGATTAAGATGGAAGGTTAACATATGATGGGGGTAGGGGGATGCTCTCCTCTCCCGACTGGTTATCTTATGTGTCTGAAAGTACGTGTCTGAAAGTACGTGTCTGAAAGTATGTGTCTGAAAGTACGTCTAGAGGCGAATCAATGATTTTATAAAGGAAGGGTGCAACCTTGAGATCTGTAAATCCTACTCCAATGTTAGGGGTATGGGTGCACCCTCCACCCCCCCCCCTCCTTCCTCCCCTTATCCAGCAAAAAAAAAATCAAATTGCAGACGTCAAATGGTGCATTGAATAACTTAACTTAGGTCTATATTACTATCTCTTTAAAACCAAGGTTACACTAATAAATATTTTGTGTGAGGCTGAAAAGGGACAGGCAGGTGGAAGGGGTGGGGCATGTACCCGTAGTTGTGAACTAATTATCCCGGTTGAATGTTTAAATGACCCGACTGCACATTTTACCCGAATGATGATAGGAAGTTTGTTTGTGGGAAGGGGTTTGGGGGGGGGTATTTTCCCGGTGATCCTTTGCCCACGACACTGAAATAGTGTAAATGTCTTGCTTTGTAATAAATGAGGAAGCAGCAGCACATGATTTGATTTCATATATTCATTACAGAATTAATATAAAATTTATAAAAAGGAGTTAAAAAATACGTTAACAGGAAGTATAACTAATATAAAAAGGTGAAATCATATATATCGTGCATTTTAAAAATAAAGAGGGGAAAACTATAACCATCCAGTGTAGTTTATCAATTCTTCGTGTTTCTGCAGCGTTGCGTCGTACAGTGAATGCATTGTTTGATAAACAGTTGAATAAGCCACTGCTCGAAAATTAATTAAGTTGTATCACTGGGCTGACGAACTTCCGATAGATGATTTACCCACAGGTTGGAACGTTGTCCGTGCATCTGTCCGCTACAACTACGGTGCCCTTCAAAATACGAGTTTTCTCATGCACAGAGTCATTGGCTATTGACGCTGCGCATCAAGTTCCCTGACACTCATACCTCGTCAGGACATACGTGAATCCCCACCATGCCGTGTAACATGAATCGTCCATTAACCTAATCACCTGTTTTGAAGTTTTACATCCCCGCTCATTTGTGCACTTCCGTACATCCGTAGAGAATATTTCTGAACGGGTCAATCAATTAATTGACCTTTTGACCTTTAACTCCTGGTCAAGTAAGGCCCTATTTTAAAGTTGGTGATATCACGCGGGACGACGAATTAGAAATGAAAACACAAAAACAATTAAAGTGTTGATGAAGTAAATAGCAATTTCACAGATCATTTACTTTAACCTTTACTTATGATTTTTACGTGAAACATCGTCGTTTGAGCAAATAAGGTTGCAGTATAACCATCACATGTTCACTTTCCACTAATCAGAGTATTGTATATGACAACCGATCATATAAGATTCTTACATGAGGTTCTGGGAAATCAGTCAAAGATAAATAAAATTTACATTAGGACTATATTACAATTTACAAGCAATCACATATTAATATTGTCCTAATATTGTGTGTTTGCAATGGATATTTTACAGAAAGCGTTAAGAAGCCGAATACTCTCACAATATTATCATTCCTTAATATTTTGTATGACATATACAAAATACATCAAAGAGTTTACACTTATATCAACAAAGTTTATTAATTCGTAAAAATAAATATATACATTTAAAATGTATTACAATGTAAAGAATGGATAATTCATGTTCTTTATATTTAAATTCATGATTTGTAAATGAACTTACTTTTACATTGTAATTAAAATAAAAGTATCTACATAGTTTAAAAGTGTTATCACTCCTATAGCTGTATATTACACCAATTATTATATTCGTCATGTTTACACATTTTATGTCAAGTTCTCGATTTTCTTGTTGTTTCAAATCGTAAGATACTTGTAATTTGCCAAGAGATGAGAAGATGTACTGATTGAGTGGACATGACGATGACGTAATTAAATCGTCATATACTCTCTAATCCAACACTGATTCCTTGACTGACACCATCCATAACCACTCACGTACCGATTATCGTTCTCCAAGTACTATATTTATATCACAACCGAAATCGCTAAATTAATTGCCACAAAGGTAAAATCCATAAAGACTGTTAATGAGAGAGTTCATCCTTCAATATTCCTGGTGTCATGTTGGTGGTGTTTGTACTTATGTGACACCCACACCACTGCTAAAACAAGTTCAATTACACATTGAAAACCTAAAAGTACCGTCTCTCTACCACTACCACGAACTTTAACTGTATCTACAGTGTTACGTAACCTTCTATTAAGCTATACCTGTGTCACAATGTGAAATCTCAAAACCGAGGCAGCCAAACTCATCTATACTGCATTTTCTTTGTAATTACTCCATCAAGTACAATTTAATAAAAATGTTGATTTTTTTGTCACACATGTGTCTTCTCTTTTCGAGTGTAACTTATTGCTTAGTACGTCATTCTGACATGAATGTTTCATTCTCTATAATCGGAAGAGGAAGAAATACCGATGAAGTAATATCAGACAATAATTTTTAACTGCATGAAGAAATTAGAAATATCAGCATAAAACCTAGTTAGTTAAAACGATTACGGTGATTTTAATGAGAAAAAAAACATGTTTATAAAGTAGTCCCCTAAACAAGAAATATAAAGAAATATCTACACAATATATAAAAACAGCGATGGTGATAAAAGTGAGAAAAAAAAATAAAGAGGAGGATGGCCACTGTTTTGTCACACCTCACAATTATATATATATATATATATATATATATATATATATATATATATATATATATATATATATATATATATATATATATATATATATCGATCCAAATTCCCTCACCCACCAAGTTCGTTCTTTTGCAGTTCGCAGTTTTCGGTGAATTGAGGGTGGATTATAACTCTTACACCACTAAAGGTAAATGAAAAGAGGGCAGCGAGGCTAGTTCGAGATCAGACTATAGGGGCACTATGTTAGAGAGAAGAGGTAGCGAGGGGGTAGGGTAAGGATGCATGCCAAAAATAATAAAGATACCGAGGGCCTAGGTTTTATCAATTACTGGTGACATCATGATGGAATGTGTTTATGATTCACTTCCTGTATTTTATCGCCACTGTTAACAGTTCTGTGATTTAGTCATCTTCCTTGGTGTATAGTAATGAACATATTATTTTTATTTTTATTATTATTATGATTACTATGTATTTGATAGAGCGCTCTACAATAGATCACAGCGCTTTACAGAAACAAAAATAACTTACACAATAAAAACAAACACCAATCTTAAACCAAGCAAATATACAAACATTACTGCGCTGTAAATAAAAATGTTTTCATGAGATCTTTGAAGATCGAGACGGAAACCGCCACTCGTATAGCCACAGGCAGTTGGTTCCAGAGACGGGGACCGATAACTTGAAAAATTATCACCAGTGTTATGCTTTGAGCGTGGAATCATGAGTCTGGTGGTATCAGATGAGGAGCGGAGTCTACGTCTCAAACCATCAACATTACTTAGAGGAGCATTATACAAAGAAACAAAATTAATCAAATAGCTGGGAGCCTCACCATGCAGAGATTTATAAACATACAAACAGATTTTGTACCTAATCCTGTCCTTAACCGGCAGCCAGTGTAGATCGAGTACACATAAGCTGAGAAGAGCGCCGATCACGTCCGCAAGAAAACACCAAACGTGCAGCTTTATTTTGAAGGCGCTGACATTGCTGAGATTGCGAGGAGGATCATATCAGGTTTTCTTCAGAAACAAGTGCTTGTTGAATTCATCTACCAGGTTCCTCTCTTCTACAGGACAAAGAAGAAGAAAAATAATGCACATGGAATGCGTGGGTAAAAGGCCTAGTCAGTTACATTGTTTTAGTTTTTTTAGGAGGGGGCGCGGGGGGTAATTATAACTTTTAGAAATGTGGATTTATAAGAGTGGAAACTATAATACAAAGGACTAATGTCTACTAATAAGTTACTGTTGCTTTTTCTTTAAACATTTAACTCTTACCATCAATGATAAATGTTATGTTAAGAAGAGAATACATTAATATTACATTTCTGCTTGATGATTCATTATACTGGTTTGCTAAATTACTTTCAGTCGCTAATATAGATAAGTACCGATATATGTGTTTTGTTTAATGTACCTTTAATTACCGAGTGCTTGATTGGATGTCTACAGATATATGATTGATTACTATCACTTTACCCTACTCATTGGATGATGAGAAGTTTGTGTTCACTTCGTCATTTAAACCAATATTTAAATGATTGTTTAGTTATATTTGTTCTCTACATGACTTTAAACCTTTCACTGTTAGGTATGTAATATTAGTATAATAATACTTTATTACTTTACCTCGGTGACTGTTACTACACTTTATACTATTCCCATTAAACGGCTTGTAAACTGCGTTTACTACATTGGAACTTCATCCAGACTTCTGGAATGATTAATAAAAGCCATATGCTACATTCAATTGCCAAATCTTTAGATAACCTAACTAGACCTAACTCGTGCACTAATCCCTCTGTTCCACACACTGAATCCTTACTAGTACAGTATCTCAAGTCAGTTTTCGTTCCTTGCCTTCGTGTTTGCACTGTCCATATACCATATTGCCCCTTGCCATCTCCAAATTTTCCCGAGCATTTCCCAAAATGACCCAGTGCTGGGACTATAGACTCCACGAACCCCAGTCCCCCCTTGGAACCTGACCTTTACTCGTTGCTGCATGTATTTGTAACATTGTGTCGATAATTAGACTTCACGTAAAACAACTTACACTATGTACGGCATATGTTCTGTAATATATTGTTTATTTGTTAGAAATTCACTGATCCTGAACTTGAGCAAAGAGAAAAGTAACAGACCAAGCATCCACCACATTGTTCTGTTGACAACACAGTGAATAATCATGTAAAATAGTTATATCGATCCAATCCACTCATTCAATCTTTAGCAATGATTGCTCACCATATAACGTTAATGTACCTCATTCAGTGTTGATAAAGTCAATTTAAGTCCATTGATTGCATGATTTTTTTTTAAACTTTTGATAAAGCAATTGTATGTATCATTTCAGTCCAAATTTTGAAATATGTGTTGAGTGCATCAATTTAATCTATCCAATGTATATTTAGTAATATTTCTTTACTATATCCCTTTAATCCACCTATTGCTTGTTTAGTAAAATTTGTTGACTACATCACTATATTCCACTCAATGTATGTTAAGTAATATTTATTGACTACATCCCTTGAATCCAATCAGTGTTTATTTGGTAATATTTGTTGACAACATCCCTTTAATACATCCAGTGTTTATTTAGTTATATATTTTGACTACATACCTTTAATCCACTCAGTGTATGTTAGTAATATTTGTTGAATACATCCCTTTAATCCACTCAGTGTATGTTAGTAATATTTGTTGACTACATCCCTTAAATCCACTCAGTGTTTATTTAGTAATGTTTGTTGACTACATCCTTTTAATCCACTCAGTGCATGTTTAGTAATATTTGTTGACAACATCCCTTTAATACATCCAGTGTTTATTTAGTTATATATGTTGACTACATCCCTTTAATCCACTCAGTGTATTTTAGTAATATTTGTTGACTACATCCCTTTAATCCATCCAGTGTATATTTAGTAACATTTGTTGACTACATCCCTTTAATCCACTCAGTGTTTGTTTAGTAATAATTGTAATCTACATAATTTTAATCCACCCATTGCCTATATATAAATATTTGTTACTATTAAATTAATCCAATCATTCAACCTGTTTTGCTCACTTGTCTCTGCTCATCCGATATGTCAGTTCTTTCTCTTAGTACATCTCTTTCAGACACCATCAACTGATAACTGATATATGACTCAACTAAACCATTATTGATATATCACAGTTATAGTTAGTTCATTGGATGACGTCACTTTCTGTGTGTTACTTTGACTAAGCCATGCTGTGTCAATTGTCTCGCACTGAGTTACAAACGTCTGGGGATACACAAGTACCACGCCAGTATCATGCTCATGCTAGTAATTATAATATCGATATGTTATTAAAAAAAATCTGATGAAATAATTATTATACATGAGTGGTAATGGTTACTTACTCTCCAAAGACCAGAGTCGAGATTAAGGGTATACCGTTCACCAGTCTTGTTAGAATCAGGAATCCAGACAACTGTAAGAAACAAACACGATTAATAAACAATATATAGGCTATAACGAATAAAAGAATAGCAATATTGTATTAGTGAATGGAATATTTTGAACAAGCACAATATAATCAACCATAATACGTTTAACTAAGATCTTTATTGTCTCTAGGGATGCATATTCTTTCTTTATGCTGAAATATTTTGGGTTGTCTTGTGTCACATGTTCTTGTGAATTTTGAGAGGATGGTTAAGTCAGACATACTGTAGGTGAGATATACCTGAGAATGCATTTTTTACAGACGTAAAAAAAAAACTTTGGATGTTCCCAATTAATCCCATTTCCGTTAAAGTCCCTGGTTAGCACCCAGCTACAATGAAATATTAAATAAACTATAAATCTGTTCAATGTTACACGATAAGATCATTAGACACTTTTTAAACTGTAATTGTTTGTTTTTTTCTGCAATATTTTACATTTATTAAATAGTTGTTTAGAATTGCGAGTGATTACCATTCCGCCAAATCTCAAACCGTTAATGTGATTGTACATATAACTTGAACATCGGCCTTAATGAACACGAATCATATTTATCTCACACTGCAATTCGCAGGTATATAAAGATAAAGTACCTTTATTTCGCCATTTAGGAAAGATCTTAATCCTTGGGAAAAACATATATTTTAGACATTACTTAAATTTCACAAATACCCGACAATGTAATTAGTCTGCGAGTGTTAAAGTTTTAACGATGTTACAATACATGTGTCATTTTGTTTACTTCGGAAACCATCTAATAGTGTTTGTCATTATTGGCAGCGTTTTCATAGCCATGTATTCATAGCACAATACCAGGCCAATGGGCGGATACCAACACTTTTCAAAATATGTTTTTCACAATGGGGGTACAGAATTAATCTTCTGCCCTTCGTTGTATGTTCAACTAAAGGACGCATTACAAGACAGTGCTAGAACATACAGTTGGATCATTAGTCGCAATTCTGTAATGTGGGAGTTGATATTCATACGTTTCTTCATCAGTGGTATTTCGACATTTCTCAACATTTTGACAGAATGTCGCAGTTTTGACATAGAATTCAATCTTGAATAGATGGGTCTATAAGGTACTTTTTCATCAATTTAACAATTTCAAATAATAAACATCAATTAAAAACGTATGCACGGTCATAATAAACAAAGTAGACTTTCCGACAAACATCGTCAAAATTATTTACTGCAACAGGCAATGACGCCCGGTGATATAGCGCCCTCAGTTTGACTGAAACTTAAACCCAATCTAATGTCGACTACGGGAATGGTTCGAACTGTTAACAACATGACACATGGAAGAGTCATTAATCAATCGATTAATCGATATAAACTTTACCATTCATTCCCCGAGATTTCATTGTGGATAGAGAAGGTCCGACGGGTATCCATGAGGGCAGCAGACAGTCTATGAGGCTATAATCAGAGAAAGAAATATAATCAGTCAGTTTCCTTTACTTGGGGGCTAGTAGCATGGGGTGTATAATATAGAAAGTGTGGGTGATATCCTCTTGGAGTTTCGATAACTATAGTCATTTCTCAATTGTAATCACATAACGCACAAACAGACCCATGAATAGGCAACACACAAATAAATATGTTAATTCACTACTTTGTCAATACTTTGTTAAGACATACTATTTTTTTTTCTATTTTCTTCAGATTTATAGGTAACATCGCATATTAACATTACTTTGCGCACTATGAGTCGGTTTACATAAAATGTGTCATTACAGTTAAATTTTGTTGTTAGTGTTATTCGGACTGACCTAAATAACATTTGTGCATAAATTGAAGACGTGGGGGAATATCTCCTGATATTGGTTTCATAAACACGGTATGTTTTATGTCGGAAGTTAAATATACAAATGTAATGCTCTCTAAATGAGCATATGAAACATTAAACCGTTGCTTAATGTCTTCAATTCCTATCAGTAGGTGGAATGGGAAGAAGTTAGAAAAGGTCAAACGAGAATGAAGACATTTTCTAAATGATGGTAGCTTTAGTAAAATGACAAAGCTGTAAATTCGAATCCCTGAGATTCACAACAGTAATGGTACCATTATGACACAGCGCCCTCAATCGGAAACATATTTCATGTAACTTCATAAAGTGCTCCAGCATCTTATATACTTATTACATGATAGTAGGCCTATAATCTCTTCTCCCTTATTTTCACCTCGTTTCTAACCCCACCCACAACCCACTACCGAGCGGTCCTTTTTCCCGTTGAGTTATCAGATACCGCACCGTGCTAATGCACAAATGAAAGCTATTTTTCATTCTTTCCACCTCGTTTCTACCTCCCCACCCACACCCCAACTACCAATCGTTAGTTTTCTTTGAGTGCTCAGATACCGAACCGTGATTTTGCACTTTAAAAGCTATGTTTCATTCTTCCACCTACAGTAGTTTCTACCTCCCCACCCTCCCCTCCCTCACCCACCACCAAACGTTTTTTTTTTTCGTTGAGTGCTCAGATACCCCAAGGTGCTATTTCACTTTCAAAGCTATGTTACATTTGTTCCACCACGTTTCTACCTCCTCACCTTTCTCATCCCCATGCCACTACCAATCGTTATATTGTTTTCGAGTTCTCAGATACCGCACCGTGCTATTGCACTTTTAAAGGGTGTAAAAACTCTTGCAAAAAGAAACGTCTCATGCCGGTAATCTGACCTAGTTTTGAATGACGTGTAATTAGACACTAGTGTACAGTCAGTACATGCAGCTGCGGTGAATACCCACAGCACAGTGTAGAAACGATACAGCGATGGACATCTCAGGTCCAGCTAAAGATAACAAGGTATCACGTTTCATTACTGTCTGTATTTTGTAGCGACACGAACAAAACGTCACTTGCAGGCAACAGAATGTTAACTATTTCAGATGGCCGCACTCGGTTTGGGGCGAGTCTTCAATGCCTTTAAAAGCTCTCTTTCATTCTTTCCACCTCGTTTTTATCTCCCTCACCCCCATCCTCCCCAACCACACCACGATGAGTGCTAAGATACGGCACCGTGCAATCGCACTTTTACATGCTGTTTCATTCTTTCCACCTTCCCCCACCCCCACGCCCAATCGTTATTTTTTTTTATCATTGAGTTCTCAGATACTGTACCGTGCTATTGCACTTTTTAAAGCTGTTTCATTATTTTCACCCAGTGTCTACCTCCTCCCCGCCCCCCCCCCCCCCCACCACCCAACTACCAATCGTTATTTTTTTCCTTGAGTGCTCAGATACCTCACCGTGCTATTGCAGTTTAAAAGACTAACCCCGTCCGTATACAATCAAACATTTTATTCAACTCTGCCTGGCGGAAGTAAATGTTAAAACAGTACTTGATGCAAAGATTTGCTCTGTCTTGATGTTTGTTTATCAGTAAGTGCAAGTGCCGGCTTTCTTTCAATAACTCCATTAAATAAAAACAGGGCCGCAGCCAGCCCCCCCCCCCCCCCCGCTGAGAGTTTTCGCTTCCTAAAGGAAAGTAGACCTATGATAATGTGGACCTCTGTACATGTGATATGCGCTATTTCAATTACTGTCCCCAGTCCGCTACACGGTCCACCCACTCAGCTCAGTTGCATTCGTTAACATTTGTTAAACTAATTACAACATGCCATCATTTAATCACGAAACCCATTGTCGTGCGGATGATTTTATAAGGAGGGGGACCGGGTACGGTGTAAAATGAGAATATCCAGACTGATTTAGGTAGTGACTTAAATGTTTATGACAGGGCCATGTGTGAATTAAATAGTTTTTTTTTTATAACTGAGTGGGTGCTGCGGTAGCATCACTGAAGCTAACTCTCATATATAGTGGTCTAGGATGCCCCCACCACACCCCCAGAATAAAAACAAAATAAAATAGAAGCCAAATGATGCATTCTGAGGTATGTTTAGACTATAATGTATGTGTATATAAATTAGCTCTAACAGAAGGTTGTGCTAGTAAATTCTATTTGATAAGTTCAAAATGAAAGTAGGTGCATGGACCTTGATATGAGGGCCATAGTGGTATTTTATAATGGAGGGTATGTTGCCCTGGGGTCATTTAAGCCAACGTAGGGCATTGGGGTTCCTACCCGGAAATAAGAATGTTAGACGATAGATAGGGTGTGGTCCCTAGACGCAAAGTCTTGCTACAAGAAATACGCTGTGTGACGTTTAAGAAAAACTGGGGGTGGAAGGGGGGGGGGCACCAGTACTAGAAGTCCTATTCTTTCCTGGCAGCATACAAAAATCCACCGACTGAACCATATTCCACCAATTTATTAAGATCGTTTTCGATATAAAAATAGGCCTAATGAAATCGTTTAAGATGTTGGTAGCTAGTATCGTTTTCTTCCAAACATCGTGTTGCTAACATTATAATAAAATAGAGACAGATTTAGAACTTGTCAAAATGACCTTCAGAACAACAGATCATTGACGTATCCAGATACCGGAGCTGCAGTCGTTTAGTCACGTGACGTATTACCGCGCGATTGACAGGTCATGTATAAAGAATGCAATGAGCTTGATATACAGTGTACATCATTATATTAAGAAAGATTATAATGAAAGGAAAATTAACCATCACTAGTTGGTCTGTACACAGATGTCATTTGTCAGATATACACACTGTGTGTAGAAACAGCGTGATCACTGTACGGTAATATAATAGTAGCATATTGACTCCTAAATATGGATAACACTTTCTTCAGAGTATGGTGAGGCAGTCGTATCTGGATGAAATGAATGTGTGCGTGTATTAGAGGGAGAAAGGCCTAGAATACTTTAGGTCACAGCTAATAGACTTTGCTCTTTAAACGTTGTTTTGCTTTTCTCACTATAGACGCACGACGGGGCAGGGTGTGGGCGGGTGAAGGGGGGGGGTGGTTAGATGGTACTGCAAAAGATGAATACAAATACACAGTACGAACTATAAGGAACAATCGCAATACTGAAATATACTTCCTTAGGGTAACGAAGATCAAATACATAAGTATATAATGAAATGAGATGATATAAAGAAAGGTTAAGATACCAGCGGGAAGGTGGTCAACCACAAGTGGAACATGATAGGGTTAGTGTAAGGTGGGGAGTGGGCTGTGGAAAGTGCTTATATTGCAAAAGGAAAGAAGGGGTAAATGAAGTAATGAATTAGAGAGTCTAGTGAGCGTACTTACGGGGTGGAGGGAACAATGTTAGGTGCGGTAGATGTGTTCGTGTTATATTAACATAATGAGATTAAAACAGGTCTGAAAGATGAAGTAATGTTTTCTTTTTTTGCTATGTTGTACTTGGTTACAAGGGCTTGGGTCCATTGTTATTACTTGTGTTGGAGGAACTAATAGGACTATGCTAGTTAATATGCAAATATTTATTTCCGTCTTTAATAAATAATTTATTGTCAAATCTAAAACTATTATGGAACTTGAATGATTTTTTTAAGACTTTATCGGCCCAATGTTGGACAAATTACTAGTATGCTATTTATGAACAATTCCCCGAATTCCATAATGTCCAAGTTTGTTAAGTATAAACAATGGTCAATGAACCATCAAATAATTGTTTTTTCATGATTTAGTGATGTAGTGATGTTTTATATGTATATTATAATAGATATAGACCGTCCAGGCCTGCAACCTTACAGACTCTCAGAAGGGAGATGGTACTTGCCACTTGGAAAAAAGTTATCCAGCCCATTTTTCAAACCATCCCCATTATTAATATCCATGAAAGCCCATTACACTGTCAAATTACACTGTCAATAACTCCTGAAATTAGTTAGTTTCTTAGGGGACTTTCCCTAGTTCTTAACTAGTATATTAATTTAACATTTACTAAGATTAAGTATATAGTGAAATTATAATAAATATTTTGAGAAATAAATATGTATATTAATTGCTATTTGCTATTTATTATCCCTATACACTTGTTTCCTTTGGTTTCTTTTCTTTTTAATTTCATACATACCCTTATCTTTTCTCTCTTTCCTTTCTTCAACAATTATTAATTTCAACAAAAAAAAAGGACGAAAAAAAAAATAATACTTAAAAAAAAATGTTCTTCACAGAATCAAATCAACATCAGGAAGGCCTACCAACGATTGAAAACCAGACAGTGTCTAGACGTGACGTATCTATTGTAATCTCCAGGTACTTGTTTGTCAGTAAATTCCAGGTGTTTTTATTAAGGACGCGCGGGCTGTTACATTGAATACAACTTCTTTTCATTGGAAGGCGCGCGCGTCTACTCCAATGAATACAACTTCTTTTCATTGTATTGTTCAAGTATTTGATTGACAGGTGTCGAACAAAAGAAAATGTTAAACTATTGAACTTGTCAGTACAGTCAGTGTACATCGTTAGCACGAACAAATAATGATGAAATCAGTTCAATAGACTTTTGCGATAAAACAAAATGTTTACTGAGTAGAAAAGAGTGGAAATTTTTAACGTACAAATGTATGATATAAATGTGTACAGTATTGGGTATATATGATAGATTAGATTATTTGGACACAACGTAGCTTGTTGGTTCCCGCGGGGCGGGTCACGTAAACAGCACACACCATGTAGAGTATATAGAGATAAGATAATGGTTATTGGCCTTGTAGGTTTGGGAGGGAGGGTGGTGGGTTGGGGAGGGAGGGGGGGGTTGTTTGGTAGGGGACAGGAAAATACTGCGATGTTAGTAAGGATCTACATTAAAATCTTAGAGATTATTCTTTACACAGATGTACTGTTTGTTTATAAAATAATATATACCTGATTTTGAGTGTTATTTACATATAGACTGTTTGATTGGTCTCTACTGTGTGGGGATTGACTGTAATGTTAGTTGGGCTAACAACAATATGCATATATCAAGAGTTGTCTGTCATGGCGGAAGGGAGGGAGCAAAGGGTTGGAGTGGAGGAGGTGACGACAGGCTGATCAGAAGAGACGGACAATAGTAGTATGACAGGAGACCTTGCTGAGTATGTGTGTTGGGGGGGGGGGGGGGGGGGGTAGTGTGTGTGTGTGGGGGGGGGGGGTAGTGTGTGGGGGGGGGGTAGTGTGTGCGGGGGTAGTATGTGTGGGGCGTAGTGTGTGTGGGGGAGTGTGTATGGGGGGTAGATAAGTTTCCAAGTGTTTAAACATAGCTTAACGAAATTGGTAAGTGGTATAGCATAGTTTGGTTTAGGGGGAGTGGGGAAAGGGTGGATTTTGGAAATCTTAGGGTAGTTTAGTTGAGAGAGGTGCCGTATTAATAGATGAGGCCAACTACGATATGTTTAATATGTATCACTGTTTTGTTTTAGTTTAACATAAATGTGCGATAATAAACAATTAATTTATAAAATTATTCAAGACAATTTCCTCCTTTTCAAGAGGAACATATTGAGCTTTAGTATAACAAAGTTGACTTTTTTTTCGTTCCAGCCTATTTCCTTTAAAGAAATTATGTTAATTTAATTCATCAAAGTTTGTGTTTATTTATTTTATTTTTAAAAAGTCGTTTTACATACTCTAAGATGATGGTTACTTAAATGATTTATTCCTCATATCTAGGTGTAGTTAAATCCTAATTTGCTGTTATTGTTTCAATGAGATATATTGTTTATTTTTTTACATATAAGCTAGGGACTGCTATCTCTTTATTTCAATGCATTTCATGTTTTTTTTTAATTTTTTATTTATTGTTAAAGTTAAATTGTTTCTGCCTCATGTTCTCTCTATTTTATTCTCCTATTAATCATATTCCTCACCTGATGACTGTTCTTTCATTGTTAGTTTATTTGTTTATTCAATTTATTATTTATTTGCTGTCTTTTACTTCTACATTTACATACACCTATCAATAAACCTTCAATAAATATTAAATATTTACTATATAAATAATTCCTATCTTGTTTACATCATTAATATTTATTAGTGTTTTCATTAATTAATAATATTATTTACATACTTATTAATTATACTTACATCAGTTCCTTGAATCTTTGAGAGTGTTGTAGATAGTTTAATATTCCATTAACTTCATGTTTATTCATTTCTCTCCCTTTCTCTGTCTGTATGTTCATATTCTCTATTGATGTTATGATTGGTAGAGAGAGACCAGAGGAGAGGATAATGTTCCCATCTTTATTAATCTGACTAAAGGACCTGACTAGATTCACCTGGAATATGGGAATCTGAAGAAAGGAAAATAATAAATAGAATTAATATCATCATGTTTGTTTACAGGATAAATACTTGAAAATAATAACATTATTAATATAGGAATATTAACTTTATTGTTGTTTTAATTTAATATTAATAAAAAATATTTTGTTTATTTTAATCATATTTTGTTAAATATTTACTAATTAGTGGTTTGAATTTGTAAAAAAAGTAAATTTTATTCGTAAAAGTGTGTTTTATCTTCGCTTTATCTTTATTTTCATTTCAAGATGTTAAAGGGTAAACAAGAGGGTTAGGTTTATTAAAGAGATCAGTCATTGTTATTTCTGTAGAATGAATTAAAGGTGTGTAAGAGGGGTGATGGATGGACGGTACAAGGGATGTCAGGGGTGTAGGGAGGGGAGTGTTATGGTAAGGAAGGGTGTGTTAAGGTAAAGTGATATTTGGTCGGGGTGTTAGTAGGGGGCCTTGGTGCAAGAGAGGGCGTGGATATGTTTTACCCTTGTGAATGTTATGATGTTATTGTCAAAGCGTGTGCAAGTGGTGAGAGATAAATGGACCAATGAGTGTCATAATGGGTAGGGATGGGTGTGAGTGGTTAAGGAGGGGTGTTTGAGGGTGGGGGAGCATGCAGACTACTAACACATTTTAAATGTAAGATGTGTTTGAGGGGGATGAGGGGGGGGGGAGGTTGTTTGAGACAGAACTAATATGTTCCAAATAAGTTTACTTTTAATATAATTTATTTAATTTGTGAAAGGAAGATCTGATTGAGGTGGGATTGGTTCTTTAGTGAACTGTTAAATTATTTATACATTTTATATTTAATTATCAGTTTGTTATTGAGGCATTCTACTACTTTCCATTTTTGTTTTTATTTAAAGGTACAAAAGCAACATATTCGGCCGAGTCCGTAAAACAGGAAACAATTCATTGACCCTTTCTTTCTTAAATTATTATTTTATATTTCACTCTCTGGGAAGATTTTGTACGAAAAATTAATGAAGGTAAGATAAACAGGAACTATTGCTGAATAAAAAGCTTGAAAAAGAATTTAATAATGATTATTTATTGTTTATTATCCTACACACTCTATCCAGTAGTTTATTATTTTATTTATATTTATTACTTGTATTTACCATTCTGTCTTATCTAGAGCATAAAAATATTTATCAAGTTGAACTTGTATTTCCTTGTTCTAATTCAAACAGTTTAATATTTAATTACTAAAGAGATCTTATCTCTTCTTAAGACATTCAGCGATTTTATAACTTTAACTTGTATTGATTGATGTATTTATTCAATATATCCCTTTATGTTTTACTTACGTCATGATTGGATGCTTTCACCAGGAGCTCTATGACTGACCTCTGTATAGACTCACTGATGTCTCTGTGGATGAGCAAAGGACCTGAACACATCTCTGTTATAGTCTGGATGTCATCGGGCTGTTGAAATAAATAAATAGTAATTATTTAATAGGATACTAATCATGTAAAATTGAGGCGTTTAAGAGACAATGAATTTTGGTGTTAATATCGTAGTTTAATTTATCGGTTAATTCAGCAGATATTTGAAACAAAGTTTTAAATTAGTTAATTTTTGCTTTTTATATGTGTATGTTTTACTTCCTACAAAGTAAAGCTCTCACACTAGGTTTAACGGGTTTAACGATATTTTTTTTTAAATATATGTTAAAATTAATGAATGCATCTAGAAAGGTAATATTATATGAGCTCATCATTTTAATTATGTTGCAAAAAAATAATGCACAGACATTTTCCACGGGGGAAAAAAGAAGAAATTTTTACTAACAAAATGCATTCTGAAGAATCTCTTTAATTCCAAGTACAATAACAGTTGAGTGATTATTCTAATTTAATCATATTAAATGATGGAAAAACAAAACAAAACAAAGAAGGATTTTAAAGAACACGCTCAATATATCAAACTTAAGATTGATCGTAAGCCTTTATGAAACGGGGCCCTGATTAAAGAAAAAAAAAACAGCAAAACAAAGTAAGATTTTAAAGAACATGACTTTGACCGAGATTCATTTCCTGGAATTATGTAATCATTCAGATCCAAATAAATGTATCTAGAATTAAGAGCAAGATATTGAGAACTAGGAATTTGGAATATTGTTTTCTTTCTGTAAGAATCATATCTTCTGACACCGGAATATTCCATACCGGGAGACAATATATGTTTATAACTCTTAAGGATGCTGGCTTTTTATGATTATATTTGTAAATTGATCAACTCTTCTTCCCTTTTAATATTCCATACCGGGAAACAATATATGTTTATAACTCTCAAGGATGCTGGCTTTTAATGATTATGTTTTGAAAATTGATTTACCCCTCTACCCCTTCACTGTTATGCATGTTACTAATAATAACACTTTCACATGGAAATGTGAAAGAAAATAACATTATTAATGATTTTTATTTACTAAAAAATACCAAATATTACAAACCTTCCTCCATGTACCAGATATCAGCTCCAGGTAACGAGCTTCACTCGATGATATGACTGTAAAAATAGATGAAATAATAAAATCAATAAATTATCATAGATATAAATGACTACTTTAAACAATACATAAGATTAAATATTAATTTGTTTCACATACTTATAATGTTAACAGTCAGAAGTAATGTACCTGTACTAGAGGGGTCAAATATCAGTAAAATGAACCTTTGAAATGTTCTCTCTACTAATTAATTAGTAATTAAGTACTAAAATTAACAATCACTAGTAATCCAACTAATAATTGTATTCTCTTTGTTACCTAATACTTCTGGCTTACTTCATAGTCCTTATTTTATAGGCCAAACAATAATATATTAAGTAACTCAAAACACTAAATCTCTTTGATATTATTTTAATAAATATATAGGGACTTAATAGAAAGCTGACTTAAAACAGCTCAAGGAACTCCAAATAAGGAGAAACTTTTAGGAATTCCCCCACCCCCAACATTCCACCCTATCACCACACGTGACTATAGTATGTTTGTTTATGCAAGATCTACCACTGGATCCCCATTCTACATTCATTCTTACCAACATATATCTCATTATACCCCCACCCCCAGATCAAATCTGAAACATTGCAATAAAAGCAATCCACTTGGTCAATAATTCTTTTAATTCTTATGTAAACACAATACCTTTAATACTCCTTGATCTTGATTCTTCTGGTATGATGTCTGGATTGATCGATGACGGCAGTTTACAGTTGTGAAGCCTTCAAAGGTAAAGAAAGCAGGGAAAGTAAATATTTAAATATTGAATGCATATCTGATGCCATTACTGTACATTAATAAATAACATGGAGGTCAATGAATTTGCCTGTTGACAAGGTACAGGTATTTGCCACTAGTTACGATGGCCAAACAACCCTTCCACCACCCCTCATTTGGCCCTCCCATTAACATTTGCTGATTGGCTATTTTTAACTATTTATATGTATTAATTAAAGCTGTTAAAGCTTGTTACAAATAATAGTATTAAGAAATAAACAATACTTTTTTCGTTTGCCATAAACTTGATAATCTTCCCATGTTTCGTTTTAGATTTTAAGTAATAATTGATCTTTTTTTTTCATTGTAGTTTTAGTTTGTTTATAAGTTCTAAAGTTATTTGTTGTTCCTATTATACTAAAAATCACCCCCCCCCCCTTCTAACCACCAAACTCACCATGTTTCATCCTAACGTGTGGAAAAGCCTTACGATGTGATGTACATTACACAAATAGTAGTGAAATAAAATGTTAACATATTTCCCAGCTTAAAAATAATTCCAAATATTGCAACATTTCAAACCGCACGTCTCAACACAAGACTTGTAAATGCCACTGCACAATACCATTACCTTATCCCCTCCTATATACCCCATACGTTTACCCTCTGACTACCCCTCCTTCCCCTCTTAATCTTACCCACACATTATCAACCAAGGCCTGTCACGATGTTTTCCCCTTACCATAGTTCCTTGAATCTTGGTGAATTTATTCCATAGTTTATCAATCCGATCACTTCTTCCTCGCTAAGTGTATTTCCCTTTCCTTTTTCATTGATGGATATCTTCACTACTGATGATAGGCTTGATAAACTAAGACCGGACTCAAGTCTGATATCTTCACCGTCAAATCCACTGAAGGACCATTGTAGGCATAGATCAGATATTGGAATCTGAAGAATAGGAAAAAATATCACAGTTAACTTATCTTATAGTTCATCCATGATGGATAAATACACATGACGAATATCCAACGTATCTGTAATCGAACACGAAAATGAATAAAAAAGAATTGTCTGTAATTTCTAATGATTTCAATATTCATAATATTAGGAACTTTATTGCATTTGCATTATTAATAATAAAAAGAAATTAGAGTGGTGACTTTTTCAAACTTGCTTGCCAAGCATACCAATGGAAAAAAAAACCCATGATATAATGATGCTTTTATTAAAATAAAATTCGTAAGATGATGAAATTTAGAAGAAAATAAAAAGCAATATCATAAATATTTATATTTGGTCTGTAATATTATATTTAGCACATACATTACTATTTCTGTAGTTTTCATAATGTATGCTATTGCTTTATTCCTGTAAGTCAGTGCATTAATTCCTACAGCCTACACTAGCGAGACTCGACAACGTTCCTGCCGTGAGTGACCCGCGACAAATGAGTTTCCTTCCCGGAGATACAGCACATCTCGATACGTGTATTTATCGTATAGGCCTATACCCTACTTGCAATCAATTTCGTAATAATAAAGATAAAATAATTTCCAATCATTGTAAAGACACAAATATTATATAGGGCTATATTAATTTCGTGGCGTTCATATGTTAAACTTTCCACTCTCCAGCCGACCGACAAACCAGTAGCGAAGCCAGATAGCCGGCCCGGTTTAAAATAACATAGCTTAAGCCTACCCAGTATGAACGAAGCCACCGTTATATCGTATTATTATGTAATTGTATAGACTCATTTGAGTTTAACTTCCCTATTCAATTTTGCCCACCCCCAGTTTTGAACCTGTTTAACCTGTAATATTTTGATCTCTCACTTTTGACCTACTGTAAGCCTAGGCCTAGGTCTCGCCTAGATTAGTTATAAACACCCATCCTTACTATACCTCTGCTAACTTTACCTCATTTGTCTAGTTAGGCCCACACTCCACAGTATATAATGTATTAAGTATAACATAATAAGTTGGAAACTAATTTTATGACTGATTCAATAATTAAATTAAATTTAAAAGGCTGGCGGAGGATATACATATTTATACAACACCTAATTGTATTCTGGTCATTTCTTTGGTCAATTGCTCGTTGATTGCATGCAAAATCCGCTCTATTCCACTCTATGAAATAGAACCATGGGTTATACTTTTTTGGTAGCTCTTTTTTCAATGGTAAGAGAGCAGAGAAACCTGTGTGTTCAAAACAATCTGTGGCATGAGTGAATTTTACCCATCTTAATAAAATGTTGTATAAAACAAATAATGAATGGTTTCCATTCGTGCAATATTTCATTCGTTGAAAGATGTAATCTGTTCCATTCAACTCGGCTGAGCCTCGTTGAATGGAACATTCCAACTCACGAAATATTTGCACTATTGCACTCATAACCATTCATTATTTGTATAATATTGCAATAGTCTAAGCTCTTACTTTTCACGGTAAGAGAATCTTAAACCAGCCGTAGCTAACGGTTAAAGTGTAACGTTACATTACGAAGGCTAACACGTTGATAATGAAACGCTTGACACCCTGAATTAAACGCAGCACTGTCCGGTACCATGTGTTTAAGACGTAGCCTACAGTAGGTACATGGGTTCCGCGTAAGCCGCGACAAAAGATCGCCGATCGTACTCAACATAAAACATTGCCGGAACCAGTCGAAGTGGTAAACTTACGAACTAATGTGCTGTTAGATGTGAGGTTTGAATTAATTTTTTATGCTTTGGTAAAAGAGTAAACTTGGACGAACTTTAAATAGTAAGTGCATGAATAGCGCGTAATGACCCGAGTTCCGCGTAAAAAAAATGGCGGTATATTTTTTAAGTTTTGCAATGAGTTATTCACCATTATGGTAAAGTTCATCCTATATTATGATGGCTTACCAAATTTACGGAAATTGGTGGACTTAAAATTAATGTCTAACTTATATAAGTTGCAATTTAGTACTAAAATCGTCAGAGAAGTTTAACAGCGTTTAGTGTGTATAGCTAAGCATACCAGTTTAGCGAAATATTAATGTGGCATATTGAATGCACTTGTCAGTTGTACGACCCACCCCCGGGACCTATACCAACATTGAAAATAGTGTCTCCTACAATTTTACATCAGATAATAATGTATTTCACGTTTGAGCCTAGTTTGCTACGGTTCTGCATGCCTCAAGTGATTTCTTTTAGTTTGAGGGTACCTCGAGACAAATTACCAGGAAAAGGGTGTGTCATTTGTGTGTCAATGTTTTATATTCAAAGTTAGCAAATTGTGTTTCACTTTCCAACAATTGTAAGTCTGTTCATATAACTGACAATGTGCATAAGTTTTGATGATGCCTTTTGACACTGCCTCTAGTGTAACGTTCATAGTAAGCTGTAAGTTTATTTAGATGGTATATAGGCCTAGGCCGGTAGATAGTTGTGTGAGTTTGATGTTTTATATTATATATCATGGTTTTGTGTTTCATTTCATGCAATTTTAAACACTATTTCTTTGTTTCAGATCAATTATTAGGCCAAATTAAAAGAAATCATATTTAGTGTCACCGCCCACTCCTTTTTTAGAGGCTGCCTGCTTTGTTTTTAAATGATAAAATTCTATGTCTTTTAAAAAAAATTGTAGACTCAGCATCACGATGTCTTTGCTGTAGAAATAGTCAATTGCTTTTTGACCAGCAAGCAGCACAAACAGGACAATAATAGTGATGAGTGTCAGTCTAGGCCAAAAAACTGTGCAACAATTTCCTTCTGTGCTTGAACTTTTATTTGCTTTTTTTTTTCAAATATCAGTTTGTTGCAATATCATAACATTTGATTGCAGATAAAATTCCTTAACAAAAATAAATGATACCATTGACAGTGCTCACTGCTAACAAAATGAGGTATAAGCTTGCTGTATAATTAGACTTGACAGGATCAGGAAATTAGGAACCAAACATAATTCAGTGGGCAGGTTATGATTGCTAAACCAATCACAACGCAGGAAACCATTATAAGTATTTATGAATGATGGTTATCTTCCATTCCCCTCTCGCTTGGACTGCTGATATAACCCATTTGACTTTGGCGTCATAACCTGTCCACTGAAACAAATCAAAAAACTAAACAAATATAACCATACATTGTCCTTACTAAATGACAATGACAATGAAACTGTTTATTTCCAACACAAAAGATAAGTTCATTTTAAACAAGAATTCAATACATACATGTTATCAAATAATCATGGTATTATATCTATTTCAATGAAAATTACCAAAGATCTAATTTGTGGAAAAGGAGAAAAACTGAAGTGCAATACTTATAAATCGTTTTCCTCCAAATATATGTTGAAAAATATAGACAAAAGAATTAGTCAAGACAAGTTAACATGTAAAGTTACAAAAAAAAAAAATAAGAAAATTGAGGAAAAAAGAGAAAAGATTGAGGAAAAAAAGAAAATGAAGAAAGAAAAGATTGGTCATTTTTACTTTTTTTTTGATACTATTTTACATTAATGGAGATAATCAATTTGAATACACAGGTATAGAAATCAATTAGTTATTACCAATTATTACCAATAACTAAATAAATTAGTTATTAGAAATCAAACGTAACATGGGCTTTTCTTTTACACATCAATCTATAACAATGGACAAAGCCAGTTTATTATGACACTTATTAAACTAACTACCCTGGCTGATTACAACTTTAGACAATTGATAATTTCATAGCATCACCACCCTTAACTTTTGGGAAAATATTTCTTACCTTGTTAATCACTTCCCCAATTTGAACTGGTTTGCCATATATTTTGTACACACAGGGTATAACCACTCCACCCCCTTTCTCTGATGGGTGAGGCCAAGGTGGAAAGCTAGGAACAGGCTTTCCCGTTGCTACACCTTTTATAGAGTAATTTTCATCAAGTAATTGCCGAAATACTGCAGCTAAGCCTCTTGGGACATGTCCAATGATGAGAGGGATAGGGGTTACTAAATCTTTCACATATAGTCCCTGTGAGGTCTTCTGTTCCAACACATTTCCCTCTGTGATGCTTGGCATCCAAACTAATATGGCATCTTTGTCATGTATATTTGCATATTCTGGTTGGAGAATCATCTCCAGGGCAAAAGGTGGAGCAATTTTATATTCATGGTAACCTTTGATTACACTGTCTTCTATCTGTACAATGATAGTTTTTTGTCCACCTGTAAGAAAATATATGATGGATGATAGTTGGAATGTTGTTGTGCTTCTATCTTCCAAAGTACACAAATTGCCTCACCAGGCTTGCTATAAGCAACAATATATGGGATAGCTAGAATTCTATTGATGAGAATACCAGCTTAAATAATTCAACATTTTGCATATACCCAAGTTACAAACAATGAAACAAGAATTGAATTATCTTCTTTAACAATCTAAGAATCTATTTACAATTTGGACAACACCATTCCTTTTTTCTGAGCATTTTAGCAGTTACAAGTGCTTTTGGCATACATGACATATGATACCATTGGTTGCATGTGTCACATCCAACCCACCCAACCTTCACCTTTTCTTCATATTTTCCTCCACAGATAGGGCATCTAAACTCTTGAGATTTTTTTTTTGAACAAGGTTTTCAATTCCCTTCTTTTCGAAATGCTTTTTCTTAGCCAAGAGTTCCTTTCTTGCTTTTGACCGGCATTTGCTGAGGAGATGTTCCTTCATTGTATCTATTGCTGTTGGACTTGTAACATCATATGGCAGCTCATTACATAGCCTGCGCCTAGCCTTCTTCTGTGGCTTAACCGAAAGAAGTTCTGTTGCCTTTGTTAAGTGTAGTGACACTGCTCTTTGTGCATCTGGGGTTGTTGGCATGTGTACTGTGGTTTCAGGTGATGCTTCGTTGGTTGTCACCTGGTCTGCACATTCTGTGTCAGTGGTTTCTTCTCTAAAAGTCAGGGAGGGCATGGTCATCTCATCAGTGACAGCAGCTCTGTTTACTGGAAAAATACCTCATGATAAGAAGCTCTTCCTGATTAGACCAGGCCTTTCCAAATCTTCCCAGATGTTGCCAATGATTCTACTAACATTTCTCTGTGTAATCGTCTCCCCAGGATTACGGGCCACCCATTTCCTCAGATAATCCCAGTAGGACCTTTTCATGTGTCCAAAGACACCAACATCTAGCGGCTGCAAAAAGTGTGTGGCATTAGGTAGAAACCGGTACAGATGTAAGTTGCTTTCTTCTGCTGTTTGGAAGAGATCATAGGCAATATGCCCTTCATGTGAGTCCAACAGTAACACTAGTGGTCTTTCATTTCCAATGTTTTGGACAAACTGGTTTTGGAACCAGTATTGGAAAGATGTTTGTGTCATCCATCCTGACTCTGTAAAGTGTGCCACACTCTTCGGAGGTGCACCTGCCAGGGGATCCCAAGAATTGGGTCTGGTTCCTTTGAATAGGAAATAGGGAGGGAGAAGCTTGCCATCTGCATTGGCACAAACACCCACTGTTATTTGTTTCTTACCCTCACCAGAAGTCATTTGTGGCAGTGCTCCTTTCATATGTCGAGATCCAAGGGCATACCTAGGTGGTTTGCCACTCAGTCCAAACCCTGTCTCATCAAAGTTGTAGATGAGCCCGGGCTTGTCTAAAAGGTTCAGGTCAGAAATGAAACAGTTGAAGTCTCTAAACCAGTCATCAACTGCCTGTTTGGTCACCTTGGCTCGTGCCTTGTTTAGCGTTTTTGTAGGCTTTAGTTGAATACTAGGATTCCTCTTCAGGAAACCTGTATACCAACCATTAGATGGCCTACCGCTTCGGAAAGGAGTGCTTCTTCCATCTTTTGTGATCAGCTCTTGGACTGTGTCCTTAAGCTGCTTAGGAGAAACAGGAAAACCTCTGTTTCCCATTGTGACAACCCAGGGTGCTAGATGTCGTTCCTCACCAAGAGTGAGATATGGTTTAGGTCCATTTCGTCTGTACCATTTTACATTTCCTATAGCTCTTCTTTGAATCTGATCGTAGTGTACTCCATTGGCACTGGCTGCTTCATGGATTGTAGAGTACTTTCCAGAAGACAGACCTTCCAGTGCGGTTCTGATACGTTCGATTCGAGGTGTAGGAAATTTACTTGGATCTTGGTCAATCATCCCCTCCCTCCGATAATTTCTGGTGAACAAAGCTAATTTCTTCTTTCTGTCAGTAAGCTGGCTTTCCTGGCTTTGAGGTTTGTTACAGACATGCCTTTTGTGATGATACCTCCTTTTATCTCTAGTAGGAATGGACAAATCAATCTCTTTCCACTTACTTTTCTTGTTGGATGGCCCACCAGAGTCTTCATTCAATTTTCTTTTCTGTGGTCTGCAAATATAAATAGGCTATGGTATAAAATAAGAAGAGTGTAAATTTAATAAAAAGGAGTAGCTTAATAGACTGGGATAATGTTTCTAGTAGTGTGCATTTGGCACATGAAGGTGCAGCAAGAAAGGCAAGTACCAACTTCAGTCAAGAGAATATCTCATCATTTTAAACTCCATTCTTGGTGAGGGTATAGGGCCACTGGGCATGGGGAACTGAATCCCTGGAATGATAGCCTCTCGTCTTAGAAGTATGATGTGCTACACCAAAGTGCCTTAAACTGTGATGTAGTCTGCACAGGTAGGTTGGTTGTACATGTGGGGTCAAATAGGTTAGTGATCTGTGTCCTGGGGAGGGTTCTCCTCCTTATTTTATATAATTAAGGGTGCAAATAGTTCCTAAATATTTTGTTAAGGAATTATCTATTTGTTTGAAAAAAAGTTGTAGGTACATACCGATTAACTGCTTTTGTTGCTGCACTTCAATTCTTTGGTAGGGGGGGGGTGCCCTGCATTGACCCTACCTAGATCCGTAGTAGTCAGGGGCTCAGGGCATGCCCCCTTCTCCCAATAATTAAGAAAAATCACCTCTGCCAGTCAGCATATATTTTATTGCTCTACAAAAAAATCATAATGGGGTGAAGCATTCTTTTTATAATAACTTAGTGAAATGAAGTAGTAAATTAAAAATAGGCTGACCTCATTTTTCTTTACGGAGATGTATGCACTTCTTAACCTTCAGGAAATGTTTTGTATGTACACCTGAAAAGTGAAATTAAACACATCGCTATCATTTTTATTCAGATTTTGAGATACAGTATAGGGATTCCATACTTGAACAGAACTTTAAACCTTTAGCCTCTTTTCTAAATGCTGAAAGTGGTGGCGCCAGGATTCTATTGTCGGTGACTTGAGCTCTCTGACGTTGTTTTCCTTAGCTCCTTGACTCGGGACTGATGTTTCTACTGGATACTTGACCAGGAAATCAAGGTCACATTTATCCATATCATAAAATGATCATAAAGATAAATACACGATAATAATTTGTTTGCCTAATTGCTCCCTGACAAAAGTAAAATTGTCCCTGATGGGGGTGGGGGAGGGGGTAGACCTTCCCGACAGGGGGATTAACCCCTCCCCCTTTCTTTCGCCACTCCTGGGTGGTAGCAATCTGTTTGTCACCACTAGTCTGCAGCTATGCCAAAACATTGGCCTATCCATTGAGCCTAGGTTCTGTTTCAATTGAGCATAATTCTCTTCCTAGAATGTGAAACATTATTCTAAAGGGTTAAAAAAGTACAATTCAATTGAAACATCAAATATTTGAAATTTCTGAAGGGACAATACCTGTGTTATTCAGAGCAATACCGCTTTCAAATTCCAGATCGTAGAACAAATTGTTGTTGTTGATAGTGGTTGCCAGGGGAATATGTTGAACAAAACAATTTCGCCGGAATAGACGGCGCCGACGAACAGGTGCAAATGTTGAATTGAGTTTCGTACAGGAAGTGACACAGTGAACAGTACAAGCAAGAATATACAGATAAATAAAAAATTTCTTCGAATATTTTACAAAATTAGGCTAATATATATGCGGTTGACCCTAAATATTTCTATTAGTAGATCTGCGATTCAAGTTATTCAACCCTATAGAAATGGAATCATCCTAATCATTTGCATATGTACATGGCAGACAGTTACAACAAGTGCATGAAGTTTCCTGACCGTCTGTACATACCGCGCGCACACAGTTGCAGTACTCTACACTGCTCAATTGTGTATATGCACATCTTATTCATAGTACGAGGTAGTTTACGCGGAACTCGGGTCGAAGCAACGGGTTTTTTAAACAAAATATTTTTAAGTTAGTGATATCGATGGATTAAACACCCGTTAGAATGGAGGGAAAACACAACGAGCCTTCATATGATCGTATCAAATAGTTGCAACGATGGTGCTGATGAGATGTTTTACTATAGTGTGAAAATATGACATGTTTACAAAGATGCAAGTTACTGTTCAATATCGTTGATCGCACGAAAAAACCGTTTTGGATTTGATATATTTCTCATCACCGGAATTGTGCGTTACCACCAAACTTTTAGAAAAGTAGCATTATTGTTTGTGATTGATTTACCAAAAAAAGGTAAGAGTTTCTGTTTTGTATCTTCGGAGTTACAAGCAAAAGACGGCGATTCTTACGCGGAACTCATGCATACGCGGAACCCATGTACCTACTGTAGGCTTACGCGTGTGAAATGTATCAGATCGCAAACCTGTTGCTTTTTTTTATTTTCCCTAAAAAGTTAACGTCATTTGTTATACCTAGTTTGTTTTACAACTATAACGTTAGGCTACCACGTCAACCAATAGGCCGAAGTATAGTCAGTATTGCGAAGTTCGGCATACTGCGAAGATCGGCCACCCCTAAGTAATACACGATTTCACCATGAAAAACTACAGGAAGAGCCAAATTTCACCAAAAAGTACGAAGCTACAGTTATTTTCTCTCCAAAATGACCCGTGTGCAAGAAATTACTTACAAATTTGTCAACAAAATGACGGAGATCTATGAAGTCTGTTATAATTACTGAAAGAGCAACTGCGCCACCAATTTTATCACCAGCGCCACACTGTGGGTTGCGCGTCCGAACTTCGCAATACTCTAGCAAGAAATACAAGTTCCACAATCACGAAGAATCTTCTTGGAAAACAACGTGAAAACAGTTTGCAGGAAAGAAAGTTTGGCCGTGTATCGTACTATAACAAAATTCTCCCACCATATGAAGTATATTTTCAAATGATTTATACCAGAAGATTTAGTTTTGGGGTATTTTAAGTCTTAAGTGGCCGAACTTCGAAGTCACCATCCTACTATATAACGCCAATAATGGTTAACGATGTCGGTGCAAACGAGTAGAAATTTATACTGGTCACTAATACATATGCAACGGTCTCAAATAACACAGAAATAACAAAAAAAGATAAATTAATTAGATGAGCTTGGTACATACAATTATTTTGTTCGGCTTGACGTTGTCTAACTAGAACACATTAGACCTAGGCCTAGGCCTAAAGGAAGTTTGCCGGCAACATATGGCCGGATGTCTATATGTTTGAGTTTAGGCCTTACTTGTTCTTTAGTGCGTTCAACAAGCTCATTGTTTGGATCTAATTTCTGGTTTGTCATCTAACTGTAATTTCTACTCTGCTGACGTTTCTATTTTGTTTTGCTTCTCTAGGCTTCAATTTCAAGAAGAGCAAACGTAACCAGTATAAGGGCCTAGGCTAGGCTAAAACAGTCATTTCAGACAGGCAAGGTTACATAAATAAGTAATTATTTTGACATTCATGCAACGACAAATGTTACAGAAAAGACAAAATCTCTCAAGCATGCGTAGGCCTATAATTGTTGACTTTAAATAAACCTATAATTACCGTAAGTCGATATAATTACATCAGCAAACCATACGCGGTGTAAGTCCATTGGCAGCCATACAGTATAATGATAAACACGTATGTGTACGTGTTACTAGTAAAAGAACTGAATCTCCACACAGAGTGTACGTAATTTTAATGTCACCCGCCATGCGGGAATCTATACGCACGTCTACGTGCGCAGATGATCAACGTTCACTGTGCGGCTTTGTTTACATTTGAGAACATGTGTTTTGTTGTTTGCGTGTACTCGTGAAAGGAAGCTTCCAAATATTTTTAATTGTTTAGGCTTTTGCTATTCTTTTTCAAACGTTCCTTCTACTGTATCAATTTACATGAAACTTGTATCAATTATTTAATAAGCCAATATTAGTTGGACAAACCAAATAAATGTCCTTTTTCATCCATAAATAAAGAAGGTAAATGGTACTTTCGTAAATATGCATATTTAAATTGGAATATAGCGATGGGTTGTGCAGAATGGAGGGCGCACTTCCTAAACAAATGTTACAGGGATCGAGGGTGTTGGGTCAAGACTTGAGATATAGGAACGATTACCTTGATGATAGATTTATATTTTCCTCTCGGTCTGCAGGGTTCCAATTCTCTTTCTAATTATAGCTATTTTTTAAACGTTTGGAGATAAATGATCGGTCCCCTATAGTGTTTGTTTCATAGTCTACCATACATTATTGACAGTGTTATCACGTTAATGTCAATATTTCTTAGGCAAATGATGACGTTACTTTGTCATATCAAGGTGTTTATTCTTTGTGTGTCGTGAGGAGTTAACTAGTAAAAACAGTTATACTCTGAGCTGATTATAACGGGAACTCTGATTACAATTGTTTTAATCAATACTTACTCAGACACTGACACTTGGTGAATAAATAACATTTTCATCATCTCGGTCAGATTAGTTGCCTTAAATGAAGTATAATATCCGTTGCTTGTAACGGACACGTGATAATGCAATGTACCGTTATAAGAATGGTAACTTAATTGAATTAGCAATATTTCTATGGCTGTGTTAAAATATAAGTGACTCACGTTGTGACTTGATGCAATTTCAAGAAGCAATATCGTAGACATCTGGAGTGGTTTAGAATCAGTTTGCCTTAGATACACAACACTCGAACACAGAACTCGTAAACTGTTTTGACCCTCGATCTGGAAATAGAAATAGAAGCGTCTTCAAATTAACATAGAAAGAACTTCAAGCTATAATATTTCAAAATTGCTCCCTTGAGTATCACAATTTCACATTGTATAAACGGTAGATGAAATCTATGAGGGGAACTGATAATCCCATCCCCACAATATTGTATAATTCAGGGATATTAACTTAAATTAACGCTTTGCCTTTTGACTTTTCATAACACCATGTAGACTCTGCTCTATGGTACGGATTTGATGTTAGGATAAAAGGGGGGTGAGGGGGTAGTAATGTCCTTTCTGGTTAGGAGTCTAAGGGGAGGGAGATACCCTTCTCTTGAGAAAATATTCGTTTAGGGGGGTAATATTCAAACTGGTGCTACCACCGGTCACGGAACTTCATTTAAGTTAACGATTGTATTTATATGAGTCTTATTGACATCATACAGGCTATACCCTCTGTTACTTATTGAAGTTTTAGGGCTGTATGGGGAGACATGGACAGAGAAATGGAAAAGGAAATATGTTACTCATCGTTTTGTGGGAGAGTCTCAATGAAGAGGTGTCCCCTCCTGTCAGAAAATTATTTTAAGGGTAGATGACTTAGAAGCACAATTTTGATGTCATTTTTATAATTTTAACTTCATCTTTGAATACGACTTTGCTGTGCGTGTGTTATGAAAGATACTTTGTTGGAGGAGATATTTGTTCCCATTCTCCTAGTGGCTACAGCCCTATTTATGTATAACAACCATATAAGCAAATAAAAATTCATAATAGTACATGTCAGGAGATGTACACAGGTGGATATTATGTATATATTATGATTTAGGTGGAGATGTTATGTTTTTTATTACAGAAACAATACTATTTGATAATTGAAATTTCATTCATACTAAATCATTGGAACTTGTTCAGCTAAATATCGTTAAATATTTGAAAGATCTAATGAGAAGCAGATCATACAGTGCTAACATAGGGGATTGAAAGGGATTAGTTAGCTACGCAAACATTTCCGTTTCAAATACTTGCAACTACAAGAATGCTGCATGAACCAAATCAATATTTATGAATATTTTCATGAAAGTCAGCATTGTGACTAAAGTCATATAACCATTGTTGTGATCTCATCATTTATCAAATGGATGTTGATCGATTTCAACAGCGACTTAAATTGACTGTTTGAGCAACAAAGTAAGAAAATTTGGTTGATAATTAGTACTGTACATTGTACTTGGCTAGGAGTACAGAACCCTTGGAAGTTGAACACTTTTAGATAGTTCTTGTTAGCATTTTTAGCAAGTTTAGAGCCAAAATACATGTCAAGAAGAAAAATTACACTTATATTTTTTCTGCAACATAACTTACCTCTAGCGATTCCAAATATTTTGTGTTATAGTGTAGCTACTTTAACTTAGCACAGACATGCATTCGTTAGATATCCAATTTCAATTTCAAGTGATTCCAAATTGACCCCGGTTCAGAACTTTGTTAGCCTAATATATTTCCAACAGAAAATGGACGAAACGGAGAATGGTTCAGCCTTGCTTTACCGGAGCCGATTGAGGGGAGGTGAGGACTTGGTTTGAGGAAATGCTCAATTGCCCCCACTCTACTTTGACATCGGGACTGGTATTCAACATCATATGTTTCAAGCTTGTACATTTTGCAATGATTGTACCGTCCCCGTTTCGTTTACAAAAAAACTACTTCATAGAGGAGAGGGGAGCTCTGCGAAAGAACATAATTCCTAGAAAACTTTGTTATCTTCATTATCAAAATAATGCCGTTTAAATTATTAAAATAACATTATCTAAATGTTCTACGTGTAGGGAAGCTGCCGATTTTGACAAGCGTGAGATTGATGAGACCGCGCGCATCGGTGTGGTTATTGGTTATGTCAGTTACGGCATTTCATGTTTCTGTGTACCCCCAATAGACAACCCCCCCCCAAAAAAAAAAATCCAAAGATGTTTTTATCACTTCTGTACAATTTTGAAGTTGTCTTGAAAAATTATCTTAGTATCTTTTCTTTAAATAAATGTTACCAATAACAGGAACTTATTAACCATTTAATTAATTAATTACTAATTTTAGTATTTTATTGGAGAAAAATCCTATGCACATTATTTGAAGTGGAATACATCGTTGTAATAAGCTTGTCGTGGTTCTCAACTGAAAAACAATGTAATTTATATTCGAAAGTTCCATTTGTATTTTATTTTATCTAAGTATTTTTATTACATGCATATAAATGAACTAGTAAAATTCCGTGTCCGTTGCTATGGTGCCGTTTGCCAAAGTGGATGTTAATTGGATAAATGGTCTTGCATTTATACGAACATTTAATAATTTGTTGCCAAACTAATGATACAAACGAACAATAAAGGCATCATTGCACTCAAGAAAGTGGTCAAAGACTTACTTCAAGTGTTATGCCTTCCTTGGAGTTCAACACCCATTTACCTCTGGAAGAATCTAAATGCAAGTCAGGTGTTGACGGTTTCCATGAAACTTGGAAGAAAACAACATTAAACGATTTGTTTATAGATCAAACACGTTAATAAACATAAATCGTGTACATAATTACAAGGTAAATGTAATTACCACACATTGATATTCTTCGTTGACTATTACAGTATAATCATGCCACCCGATTTAGTATCCCGAATAGGATCACAAATCGCTTGTGATGAGTAACATATTTAGTGTTTTCTATATGTTCTCACCTTGAATGTCACGTAGCTTCGTAAGGGAAGAAAGAGAACCGATTGGAATTGACAGAGGTAACAAACAGTCAACGAGTCTGTAAACAAAAAAGGGTTTTGTGGGTAGTGAATGTGTTAAGTGGTTACGCCATTTTATGAAAATATGTTATTTCTTATGTAACTTTAATGTAGTGATATAACCGACATGTAAGTGATATAATCGACATGTAAGTTACTTCAATTGAAACGAATGAAATGAACTAATGCTTTAAGTTCATAATGCCAATAATACATATATCTACAAGCATAAACGTCCAAATCAATACATCATTACTTATACACTGAAACCCCCAAATCACTGCGTTGTTGTACGTACGCGTTAATAATAGGTAGGCCTATGTATATATTGATCATCCATCTTAAAGTTTTGTTCAAGAGCACAGTTCCATATTTTGCAGGTTGGTAATTTATCGTTCATTAAATTACAGTAAATAATATGTGATTACTAACGACAATTTCTTCAACTGCTGGCATTGCTGTACAAAGCAAAATAATCCTATGACTTGGTCCTGGGTAAATTCTTTTCCAAGGTTAGTTTTGATTTGTAGTTCCTTTAAGGTGGGCAATAAAGGCAAACGATTTCTACTTTCCAGGATAAGATGATTTTCATCCGCTGAGCTAAATGACTTCAACAGTAGACTGGTTATCTGGATCTAAAGAAAGACATTTGTGAAATTACCAGTCAACCGTACACAGTCAATGGTTTATTTTGTTCATTGCAATACATGTCAAAATATAATACTGTAATTACTTTACTATAGACTACAACATGACATTTTGCGATATATTTCAAATATTTCTACCAGTTTTAGAACACGAAGTAACGTTATATTAATCAATTTATTATTCCATGTTGTTTATGTTGGCCTTATATTATTTTCTTACAAAATAGAGACACACTTATTACATTAATACACTATAAAAGAGGAGACAAATAATCATAGACATAGAAAGTTGATTCTCACTCTAAGCAGACTAACAATGTGAACTGTACCAGTTCGTGATAGATATCTATGTTTTGTCCAAATGTTACTCATCCAAATTTGCACTCTAAGGAACGATATTTAAACTTTGATCAATTGAGTATCAATTTTGATTCGGACGATTTAGTAACTTGAAAAGATGTCGCCTTGTGCTACTTGGTCAGCCCTGTGTATAATATGCACGCAACCAATTAGCATAACCAGATATTACAGACCTAATTAAGCTCCTTGTATTTCATAATTTGAACGTGTTGTTATACTTTCCTTTTAACTTAGAACATATCATCGTTTACCCACTATATTCACTTCTCAGATCAAATTTCCTCATCTGCTAATCAAACTTTGCGAATAGCAATTTGACTGATTGTATTTTCATGTCACTTAAAAGTTATTGCTCAGCAAATGATCTGTTAACCTAGTAAGGCATTTCTACGATAATTGTAGGCTCCTTGAATACGTTATTTCTGTACCTGTAACAGTATACATAACAGTATGTCCGATTTTCAGATTCATTTCCTACGTGGAGGATGAATAATCATAACAGCTAACACTAAACATAAACAAAATACAAAGTATGATGGATTATAATCATATTAAATCAATATTTCATGACATGACGGTATCTTACATGTTGACTTGCTGCAATTTGTAGTAACAGTATAGCAGACCTATGATATTCTTTGGTATCATTTGTGTTCAGAGTAACTGTCCCGGAACACATTTTGGTGAGACTATGGTGGTCCTTAGTCTGTAAATGCAAATGAATTAAACAAACACTGAATATATAGTTTAGTATATGCTCAGTATCAAATGAATGGTCCAAGAGTAAAGTTGAATTTGACTGGTTGTAGGACACTTCCATATCATTCTAGTAAGTTTAAAATGTAATCTCAACTTGATAAAAATTTCGAGAACAAAAAGCACCCCCCCCCCCACCTCCCGCATTGTCCTCCTAATACACAAATCGGATGCATATATAATGCAAACTCGTTGGAAGCAATTGTATCCGTCTATACTCTAAAGTCACCTGTTGTATAATTGTTCTTACGATAAAATCACTAAATGCTTTTTTTGACAACAAGTATGTTTGTCAGGTATGTCTCTTGTTCCTTAATGTTCACACATAAAAGTGATTTCCTTACATACCTCTATGACTTGGAACCGGTAATGTCACACGTAGTATCTAACGGCTAGACAAATTCAATGTCTTCAAAAAGATGCCATGACATCTTTTTGTACAGACACATGCGTAGAACAGATGGTGGCAGACTATGTATGTAATGTAGAGCCAATACGTTTAATGATTTTATAATAAGACTGCAACAAGACAAATTCCCTGCATGAGTTTTATGAGATGGTTAAGTCAATCCATTTCTAGTATTATACAAAGAGGAATGTAAATGCAACAAAACTCAGATGATCTTATAGAATGTTATTAGTTTTCGCAAGAGCAATCTAGCTACAACTTATTGTGAAGTTTAAAAATACTTACCTCAAGAGTCAGGAACTCCTGGGATTGCACCATCCATCTACCTCTTGTGAAATTTAATTCAAGTTCTTGTTCCCCTGGTTTCCATAAGACTGCCGATAAATGAACATTTATGTACGGTGGCCGTTCTATATCTGTTATTGGTTATGTTTGTATTGTCTGTACCTTTGGTTAATGAATAAGTTCAAACTTAACAAGCTGTTCTTCCAGGTTAGTCAACACATTGGCAAAATAGCTTTTATTTCGTATTTTATTCTTAGTTCAAAAGAATTGCATCATGCTTCGTTGCATTATGTTCAAGGTTATAAATTTTTCTCACCTCTGAGTGTGTCTGATTCACAAGGCCGAAGTGAGTCGTTTGGAAAACACAAAGGTACCAAGCAGTCAATGAATCTGTGTGGAAAGAAACTCCCGTACTTTATCAGTATCACAAAAAAAGAGAATTTTCACCGATAAACTTTGCTGTTTCTGATTAATTACAATTTGCAATTTTATCAGATATTAACTGCATTGCAAATACATGATGCACGTCAAGCTGCTATGAAATATTATCTTTTTCACTATCATTTATTTTCTTGTATTAATGTTGAGTGACATCATATCAACATCCAAAATAACCACAATGTAATACGTACATCAACTAATGATTAATTAACACATCAGCTTAGTAGGTATAAAATAAATCAATAGTTGACACATATTTCGCATAGATTTTAAATCCTCGAATAAAATTATGAAAAACATTTTCTTTCTCTATTGTAAAACTTAATATTTGTTAACTTACGAGATTTTTTTCAATTTTTGACAGTTCTGTGCATAACTAAGTAGCCCGACGACTTGTTCTTGTGTGAATTCGATTCTCTTTTCCGTTCTGATTTGGATTTCCTCTAAGGTAGACAGTGCGGGCACATGGTTTCCATTTTCCAGAGTTATACTGTGCTGCCCCGCTTCACGAAATGTATCGAGTACTAGACAGGATAATGGAATCTTGAAGAAGATAGAAACCACATTTGTAGGAATAACGTTTGTAAGCGAATATGTATTGTTTGATGAAACATACCCATAGACTAAGAAAATTGATTTTAATTTGATGTTTTGTAGTCACGTTTATTTAACGAAAATATGTCATATTTGTTACGTTTCCCGGGCTAAAGTGTAAACATAAGATTTAAATTGATACTATTAGGAAAGACAGACCCACGCTAGAAATCATCAGCTTACCAAAATTGCAGTATGAATTAATTAGACCAATGATCTGTTAATGCATACAATGTAGACATATGTACAATAATTATTGCAACATGAAGTTTTTATTACCATATTTAGTACATCCCGATCGATTATATTGTTTTTCATACTTTTGCATTTGCATGTTACAATATTTTGTAACCAATTCACCTTATTCCTTGATGCAATCTCAAGAAACTGAATGTTAGCTCTTTGTAGGAGTCTGCTATCAGTACATCTAATTGCCATGTCACCGGAGCATACACTTCTCAACATCTCAACATCCTCATCGGGTTCAGCAATCTATTTATAAATTCAAAATAAGACACCTTTGACGCAGAGATTTTAATCCCAGCAGATATAAGAAGAAAAAAAAAACTCTTTTACTATGGTTTTTTATAGCCAAGTTGTTTCATTCCGAGTAGAAGATTTCGATGTCGTGGATAGTTAAGCTCTATTACTATGTTTTTTTTATAGCCAAGTTGTTACATTCCAAGTAGACGATTTCGATGTCGTGGATAGTTAAGCTTGTCGAGTTTTCTTCTTACCTTGAAATACACTAACTACATTGTGAGTAGTAGGAAAGTGGACATTTCAGTACAGAAAAGTCTTAATTGCATCATTAGATACACTAACAGGAAATGAAGTCAATGTTCTCATCTAACATGGCGTTATATCAACATTAATCCAAATGAAAAATTGTGCTGTGCTGGATATTTTGTATTGCAACCTCACTGTTTTCAAGGTTAGCCTTCATCATAACTGAATACTTTTCCATAAAATATGCATTTGTTATGAAATATATATGACGTTCATGTGACAGAACACATGTTTATATATCTACTTACATCGGAAGTCAAAGCTTCCGTTGAGCTCAGTCGCCATTTGCCAGAGGAAACATCTAACTGAAAGACATATTCCAAAAATTGCCAGAATACTGCCAAAAAAAAGAAGTTATGAATCATTTTAGTTTGATCAAGTTTTCAATTTTTTTTGTTGTAATTTTGCAACCGTTGTCATCTATGTATTAATAGCTTACAATTATGTTGTTGATTTGAATAGTAATTGATATGTTTCGTTTAGTAAATATATGAAATGTAGTTAAACAAATGGATACATTTATCCAAAATATTTGTTCTGGTGTTGTGGAATATTCTTACCGGTAATACTTCTTGAATTCATGTTCGATTTCAATGTCTCTACGGTTAAGGACAGAGGTAATACAAATTTACCATGGAATCTGTGATTAAATGAAAGGAAACATCTACATATTTTATGTATAGTAACAACATGAATGCAAATGCTTGAAAATTACATCCGTGACGAGGAAGAATACATTCACAAGTTTGACACATAAAAGTTAAACAAATTTAAAACAACACTCAACTTGAAACAAACTATTAAGGTATTTCAAAGGCGGCAAAGTTTTACTCTGAACTAACAGAAATTGAACTATAACTTGTAAAGTTATTTATATTTAATATTTTGATTAATTTATTTAAATGCATTTATATCGGAACCATTAGTATGCTTATGAACTGTTTACTCACGCTAATGTTTTTAGCTGAAGACACCGTTGCCCATATTGTACCACTCCGAACATGTTTTCCGGGGTAATTTCGTGTTCTGCTTGTGTTGTGAATACCAGTTTCCGTATTGACAAGAGAACGGGAAGACTAAGCCCGGATTCCAGGGTTACCTCGTTCTGGCGTGCTACCTTGAAAAAATGGTCTATCTGGAGGCAGGGTACTTCGATCTAAAAATAATAACGGTGAAATATTACCTTACAAATAATCCCGTTTCCCTATCATATACGTAACTCAAGTTTGCACTTGATGCAACATCTGCATACAGGCACCTTCATTTATTGTGAAATTCATTAGCAACTGAGCATAATTCATTTGTTTTAAAATGTATAGGTCGCTTTTGTTTTTCATTCATTTCAGCTTATCTAGTTTTAAATAAACAGTTGTATGCATTGTACGGGTTTTAAGATGCGTTCTAATAATTTAATGCCGATAAAACTGCATGTAAATATGATGACTTACACTGCTTTCATTTTTTGCCTAAACCTGTCACACCGTATGCCGTACTTGCCAATATTGATATGAAGTGTATTTGACAAAAGAAAACATCTAAGTAACTTAGTGTGCTACCATTGTTTTCCAATACTACTTTGAATTTCAAGACATGAGCATTTCATACACATCCATTGTCGGGAAAGTTTGTAAAACAATGCATTGAGTATAACATACTTCTCCTTCAAGGTCTTACTGTTGATGATAAGCTGTGTTTCTTAATCCTAACAAATCATCATGTTTAACTCCATACACAGACAACAAATTATCTATAGATAACACCGTGCTCAATGTACTCTACCTGATTTTTTGAGACTGTGCTGTCGTAATAGTTAAGACCAATACATTTAGAACTTGTGTGGATTTATTTGTTTTTTCCAAAATCATTTCTACATATCTAAAAAGTCATATTGTTTTTCAGCGTGAACCACGCACTGCAGGCCATTTGGCACACAATCCAATATATTCCACTAAATCATACATTTTTTTGAATAACAAAATGCAGAATGCGTCATGGATTGTATTTCCTCCGGATATGGCTCTAAACTTAAAATATGGTAAACCTTTGCAACTACCTTCTTCCTCGATGCAATATCAAGAAGCTGTATATTTGATCTTTGTAAGAGTCTGCTGTCAGAAGATCGTATTATCATGCCATCAGAACACAATCCCTTCACAGTTTCAACGACCTCCTCTGGATCATCTGGCTGTTCAAAAAGACATAGAGATGCAAAGGACGCCCCTCCTTCCACACTTTTCAAATATTTGATTATTCTGCCCGAGGCTCTCCTGTTCAGTCCACAAGCAAAACGAAACACAAATTGAAGATCGACAGGATTAATTTTGTTTAGTTTATGTTTAAGCCAGAAAGGCCAAAGGCCCCCAACATACGAAGACAAATACCTAGCTGCATACCATTCAGCAAAGAGTTTGTGATAGAAACGGACAAATTCACTTTGTTTAGTGTGATGAATATCATATTTCTCTGGTTCGTCGATTATATCATGAACTTGATCTGCGATAAGAATACCGATGTTTGAAAGTTCTTCATAGCAATCCTTTCCAACTGTGTCGATGAAGGTATGTTTGGGCCAAGCAATCATTTGTATTTTTGCAGTGAGACCTTCAAACGCAAGTCTGTTCAGTTTAGAGTATTTTCGTATTGACTGATGAATCGGTTTCTTAAGATCTTTCTTCCACATGTGATTGTAGAAACAGTCTATCACGTACTTAAAGAAACTCGTCACTGAACTAAACTCAATAACACCTTTCTGATCATTGGCAACATGACTAAATAGGACGCAGAATATCGGCACCTGGCAAATATCATTTAGAATTGGACTACTGTTCAGAGCATTGGTTATACGTTTACTTGCTTCCTGGTCACCACTAGTAACTGTTCGTTGAATATACTCATCCCTCGACTTTTCATCGAATCCAGTCAATCTAATAGTAACAGTTGTTGGATCTATATATGTTGGTAATGAAGATGATCTGGTGGATACCACAACCTTGACATTTGGGAACATCTTTCCAGCAATCATGTCCATAACGTCAGTTTCTTTACTACTATTCCTATCGGGATACTCATCATATCCATCCAACACGATAACCACAGATAAACCGTGTCTTAGTATTTCCAGGATGTCAGCATCCGTCAGAGGTGATTCCTTTGGCATCAAGACAAAACGAATAGCTTGAAATATTGAAGAAATATCTCCCAGAAGCCTAAGTGGCAGCAGAATAAAAACAGCGAAATTTTTGAGCGGTGATGCAACATTTCCCAAACACCAGTCATATGCAGCTTGAAGAGTAAGGGTTGATTTCCCGTAACCAGGGTCTCCTTCTATTAAGATTCGATTAGATGGAAATATATCACTGTCAAATATGTCTCGGAATGATTTCAGACTCACTAAACCTGATTCTTCAGGTGATTGCGAGACATGTTTGAAGGAAGAGGGTTGGTGGATAAGTTCTAAACCAGACTCAACATATATATCATCAACGCAGCATGTCTTCTCTCTTATGTATGGAATTGGCTGAATCCTGTTGTACCACAGGGCGTATGTATGTTTCAAAGAGTTTATGAAGATTTTCATTTTACCTGATGAGAGAAACGAATAGCGAATTAGAAGTGAGCAGCTCTTGAAACGATTTTGGATAACAATTGTATACGATTCATTGTGAAGTGAGGAAGTGCTTTCTACAGCCCCACGCACACTGTACGACTTAACAACTTGACGTAACTGTTATTAGTTTGGAAATCATAGTCGAATATGATATATTTGCTTACGTATCATATCAGAAGAACCCATTGTGTATTTTTTGTAAGAACGAAATTAGGCATTAGAATATTGCTTTTCGGAGATATATAATAAAATATCTCATTCATTTTTCATGTTGTAAACTGGCTTTGACCTTAGCATTGGTAATTTAAATTTAAAGACAACATATACACCCAATCACCTTGTGTAATTATTGCATGTTAACTAATTTACCTCAATTGTTAAACAAACAATATATCGCCAACTATAGTTTATCAATCTTCACTTTCTGATAACCGTTGATATTATTTTTGCAGTTTTGCATGGAATCTTGACTTTACAAATCCTTCGCAATAAATTGTGCCGTGCAGAAGTGTTAACTACAGCCCGCCGCACAATGTACGACAATTACAACTCTATACGCAACTGGCATTACTTAGAAAATAATGGATAGTCGGGCACTGTGTGTGGACTTAAGATTGGTACTGGTCATCAATTTACCGGTTGTAAGTCGGCTCCAGTCAGGATCTTAAACACACTAGTCAGCACCAGTTTTAATATTTGTGGTGTCACCTGTCAAGTATCATTGTCATATCATATATTTTTGTAATGAAATTACAACAGTTATACCCTGAAATAGAAAACTCATTAAGGCGCATCGAACGTACAAAAAAAAAAAACATACCATTATCGGCCTCACTAACTTTACTCCACACCCTCGTTCGAAGTTGACATACAACTATATTCAAATATAAATATTATTGCCATGAAGCCGTTTGTAAAGAGGAATACGTAAGAAGTATAAATTTAACTGTAATAACTGTTGTTAAACCCTCCGCTGTGGTCAGTGATTCAAAAGAAAAACAATTTCAGTTTCGTTTCCATTCATTCATATATTAATAGCCACAAACTTGTTGTTTACATAAACTCACGCAAATGAGATTTGCAATGTTCGTACGAATTAAATGAGGCAATTGAACATTGAAGTTTGTATGTGTAGCATTACCTAAGAATTATAGTAAAATTTTGGCTTTGACCTAATCATCGAGAATATCAAAGTTATATTACTAAGATATTATGCACTCAATCACCTTGATTTATTATTACACGCAAAGTTGTTTATCTTTAATTGTTAAACGAACAATACACCTCTAACTCTATTTTTTTTTTTCAAACTTCACTTTCTGTTGAAAGTTGAGTGTTATACGTTACAGGTTAAACTATCCTCAAAAACTTCTGAATAGCCACCCGTACATGGTGATTTGTAAATGAAATCACAAAATCCTTAGTAAATAACCGATTCACCAATACGATTGTATCAAATCCTTAGTAAATAACAGGAAATCGATGGGAGTAATTCGTATTCTTAACAATTATGCCAGTGCCACATGAGCATGTACATATAATGATATGCTCTAAGTTACAATACCTTCTTCCTGAGCCTTAGACTGACCATCACTGGAACATATTATCCCTGTATGCTCCTCATACAGCTTTTTCACACGTTCCTCAGTCCCAGAAAGACACATTTTCTTCAGCGCAAAGAGAAGTGTCAGGATATTTGTTGGCTTTATTTGTCCTCTCTCTTCCATATAACGAATCATGAGAAGGCCCGCACTGACTGCAGTACCCAGCTCCTCTATGATAACAGGCGGATATTCAAAGAATGTAGCAAGTTGAAGAACAGTTGTAACAGTCAGAACGTCAGCAAGTGCAACTTTAAAACTACCAAAACCTATTTGAAATAAAGAAAGAATATAAAAGACATTTACTTAGCACATGGAGCACTCCTTCACATGTGAAGGAATGATTTAACAGCGGATGCGCTAGTGATATGAACATGAAGACTTCAAACTCATCGATCAAATTGTCATGACCTGGGACTCCTTTCTCTTTCTAAAGTTTGATTTACATATGACATTATGATGTCTTTATTTATTTCATGATATCCGATATCTCCAACTAAACTTGTTTTTATAAAAGAAAAGTAAATATATTAACAAACGCAACATTGTACCGTGGATTGTATATAATACAGCCTAACACAAATAGGACAATATTCACAATTAATGAAAAATGGTCAGCTTTCAGACTTACCGATTACTGTCTTCTTCACAACCGGTTTGATGTCCACGGGATTAACGTTGGCAGCCATCTTAGGTCTGTAGTTTCGCATGCAAAATACAAATGTGGGTAAATTACTTTGACTGCAAATTCTATGTAAATTTCCTGAGTCAAGGCAATAACTGGATTACTCAGGATATAAAATTGTTTTCAGAATATCTAGACATTGAATGGTTAATGTAAAAATAGTAGGCAGTTTGTTGTCTCTTGTGATCGATGGTGCAAAATGTATAGTTGTAATATATGATGTGTATGGAGCTACATTTTATTTCACATAAATGCGAAAGAAATCGAAACAGAATCAGCCCGTTTTTATCATAATGTAAAGGTTGGTGGAACCTAAATGATTTTGCTTTTAAAGGCATATACCGAAAAAACCAAGGATTTCATACTTACCAAGGTTAGCACAGATATTGTATTTTAAGATAACAATGTATATAACTTAACCCCAAATAGTAAATTAGTTTAAATATATACCCAACGTATACAGAAAATTGCTGATAATGGTTTTTGCTTTGTAGTCGTATCGAATGGAATCGATCTGAATAAACCTGTTTTTATGGCTGTAATTATAATCACTTACTAGGTACATCCCAATGATGTAATATGTTAGTCTAGTCACGCTGAATGTTCCATATACTTTGCATGTTTGTTCACTTTATTTCTTATTAAACATGTTAGATAGGGCAAATTGAAGGCTTTATATTTAAAAATATTATCGACATGTCACTGTTATCCACATTTCGTAGATATGAATTGTTTGTAGCTATTAATATTTTTGCCGCGCTCTCGTACGCGCAATAAAGAGGAGATTTTGATATGAACAGTTGTGTTATCAGAGCAAGGTACATTAAATTGTTCTTACATTGTGTTCCTTGCTAGGGTCCTTACACATGTTGCGATCTAAAACGGTACCAAAGATTAGTGATGCGAGCAGATTCATGTCTACTTTAGTTAAAACCAAAGTTGTAACGATGTTCACATGTTACTTTTTTTATATTTACTGCAACAAATGATAACTTATCTACATTAACTTTAAATTAAATGAGTGCAACTTTGCCAAAAAAATCTCAATTTAATTCAATATGATATTTAGAGGTAAAAATAAATTGGTACTAATCTTGGCTTGATTTTATTCTGAGGTGAAGAAAACTATTGCATTTGATTGATCTTGAAACATTATTAAAAATATCGGATGTTGGAAATAACAAGCAAAGGAAAAGATCAGTATAAAAACATAGTTTAACTTCAAAATAAAGTGCCCTTGGTACATAATAGTATGCTTTTGCTCTGAAAAGGGATAAAAGAAAGCATGATTATAAATGACTGGACTTCCCTGTATATATTATGGGGGATTTGTTGTTTCATTATATTCTTTACCTCCCAACATCGATTTCCTTAAAAAGATGAGGTCAAAGTCTGATATTAATTTAGAAATGTTTGTGATTATAAAAGATAATATACTATCAACTTACATTTTGAATGAATCTTATTCAATTTAGATTATATCATGTATTTATATTTATATTGTAATTATGTTATTGATTTATTATTAAGTTTTTTTTTTTGGGGGGGGTGGGGTTGGGGTGGATTAGAACAACATAGGAGATGTCATCAGCATAAACATACAGAAGAAATTCCTAAAGGTGTATTCGTAATGACGCTATTTTCGATAGATAGGCAATATACATTACATTTCCAGTAATTTCATGTTTATTCGAATTCAATTTTTAATATAAATGTCGTTTCGCGGATTAATTCAACGGGTTCAATGCATATGCTATGTTTTTATTATTGTTCAGTGTGTATACATGTGAATTTACGTTCTACATCCGAGGGGAGCATTTTGTGATTGTTGTCTCTCTAAACAACGTTTTCGCCACTGGCCACTTCTGCACCTTCCAAGGTTCTTAGTGTGGAACATTAGCCTGTTTGTTACGTAATCAATTCGCCAAGCCTAGCAAAGGGAACAAGCATGGAATATCCACTTCCTCAGCTCAAATTTCCCCCGATCTAACTGCCCGAGGCAGGTAAATTGTTATGGCAGTAGTATTAAAGGACGTAGTTTCAAATTTTAGCACTGCTCCTCGCTTTCTGGGCACCTCCCACTGACACCTCCTTCCGGTTCTACCCCAAGGTGACACGCGGGCTCATATGTCCCAGAGAGAGGCACTGGATGGAAATGTTAAACAAGTAGATAGGCCCCCGAACTGATTGGTCAAAATCAATCTGTCGAGATTGCGATCAGTCGACCTGCCGTAAGCGTTGCGCAGGGCCGTGTGTCTCGCGAGTAGAGGTGGGAGGCGGTAGAGATAGGTGAGTTTCTTCGTTCGTTTATACCCAAACAAGTAAGTTTTGCAGTATTTACTACACTAACGCACGGAGTGGCACTGCTTCGATGGTGGGAGGCCAAACGGGCGGGACCTACCTGAAGGAACGCTCAACACCGCGCGACCGAAGGCTGTCTCTGAGACGACAGTGCCCGTTAGGTACGACGCCACGAATGTCAAAGGGGAATACCATGCAGAGGACCGGAGGATATATTCCACCGGGATACCAGCAATTAGGGCTGCTGATGTCATCGCCCGGACGGGTCGATTTGTCTTCGCGTGGAGCCGGATCGCCTGAACCAGCCACTTGCTGATAGTGTTTTTGGAGGCAGCTGAGGGAGGACTAGTAGAAAAGACGAAGAGGACCTGTGATGTTATCAGGTCTTTTGACCTGTGCAGGTATTATTTAAGGGCCCTCACTGGGCCCCACAGCTTATCCTCCGCGGTGTCAGAGGGACCAGGATAGTTTAGGGGAGGCATATTTTCTTTGTTATAAAGGAGAGTTTTTGGTTCTTGGCAAGAAACCTGTGGTCTGGAACCAGACGAACGCCTTCGTTGTCGAAGCGGATATGCCCTTCCGCCATAGACAATGCGTGTAGACAACTCTTCCTCACCGAAGCTGCCGCTACCGAGAACAGTTTCTTGATGGTGAGTTTCTTGAGAGGGTTCGTAAACATTGACTCAAATGGTTGGCTAGCCAGGTAGTGGAGCACGCCGTCCATGCTCCAAGCCGATGTAAGCGTGTGTCGTTAAGCCTGTGAATTACCATACCCCCGATTAGGGCCGATAGCTGTAGACAGGTGCCCACCGAGGAGTCGGCTGCGAATCCCGAGTGGATCGCCGCAATTGCCGACCTGTAATTTCGAATTTTACTTGGCTGATTCCCTTAGTTAAAGAGAAACATGACAAAGTCCGATAGCTCTGCCGAAGGGGCAGAATCGTGCCAGTCGGTGGACTGTTGTCTGGCTGATAGTGCTAATGCTGCAGCGGCCTGGGAATGTCGCCCGCTCTGAGTCGAAAGCGGATTACGACCACGCAGTCAGGCCAAGTGATGCACGTGAGGCAGACTTACTAGGACCCGGCCCAGACACGCCAGGTGTAGTAAGTCCCGGAGAATGCGCGGGGTTCATGCGAGGAGACTCAATAGGAGTGGAAAACACGTCCTCCTCGGCCAATATGTCGTGATTAGAAGGAGCTTTGTCCGGGACAGTTTGAGTTAGACTTTGTGTAGCTGGCAGATGGGGGAGGGGGAAGGGATGGTGAAGAGGGACTCAATCCCCTCCCAATATGTCAATAAGGCGTCCGACGCCCCTCTGGAGTGAAAGGTTTGAATGTAGAATACCGGGAGTTTCGCGTTGTCTGTCGACGTGAACAGATCGATATTTGGGGTTCCGAGCAGACGGAACAAGCTGCAACACGTGTCTACCCGTGGGGACTACTCCGTTTGGGTTCTACTCGAAAGGGCATCGGCAGTTAGGTTCTCTCTCCCCGCGATGTGCGAGTCACAAAGGGAGATAATCCTGCCATGACACCAGAGGAGCAGGTTCCATGTTGCCGCGCACTGCAATCGTCTAACATAAGCCACCACCCGTGCTGTCGCATAATATGATCAGGGCGTCGGCCCGGAGATATCGCTCGAAGTGTCGGAGGGCTCGGGCTAGTGCCTCCATCTCGAGCGCATTGATGTTAACGCAACCCCAGGCGGGCTCCCACTCCCCGGCTATTGTGAGAATGTTCAGGTACGCTCCCAAAACCTGCAAGGAAGCGGGCGAGGAGATAAAGACCAGGGGTTTCTGTTCCCGGAATGGGCGTCCGTGTACCTAGTTCTCCTTCTTCAGCCACAACGACAGGTGGACTGGGTCTAGGCCGCTAAGTGGCACATGTGTATCTAGGATACCCTGTTCCGGGTCGCGAATTTTTTTTCCCAAACTGAACTGACACTGAAATTATTTCCTCGATTCTGATTGGCTCTCAGCGTGCAATTGATATACTTGAGTATTCAATATGGATCCTTCCATACTCTGTCGATATCAGAATGATCAACATGAACAAATTCAAGATATTCACATCAGCACTTTTCCAGAACTTTTGGTAGGTATATATGAACGAAGTATATAGCGTTCAAAACACCGCATTATAGGCAGTCCTCGATCGTTTGTTTACTCGCTTAACTCCGCTCTACAGAACACATGTAATGTAGCCTAATATACTGTGTATAGCATACAACACAATAAAACACAGTGCATTTGTAATTGTATACATGTAGCCGCTGATATATACATACGAGGTGTTTGTGTAACATTCGGAGTTGCGATACTTTTAGTTTTATAATCATAAATTCAAAGTTTATTCAGTCAATTAACCATGATAGGCCTAGTCGAATATGCAGTGGCCATGAAGACGGCGAGCAAGTGTGTGCCAGCCAATGAGTGTACACAAAAAGGGCATTTGACGATTTGTCTGTGTCTTCTGACTTGTTCGCTGTTTTGACGTTTGACGTTAGACGTGCTCGCTGAGAGCCAATCAGAATCGAGGAAATAATTTCAGTGTCAGCTCAGTTTGGGAAAAAAATATTCGCTTCCGGGTCGTAGTGACCGAAAAGGTGAAGCTGGAGGGGTCTCATTCTGAGGACGGCGGTAAAAGATAACGTCCACGATATGCGTTGAGACCAAGTGCTCTCAGCTCTTTAAACTGTTTTACCTAACTGTTGCGAAAGTCGAGGATCGCGCCCAGGAACTGAATATCCTGGTCTGCTGTGAGTTGGGTAGGGGAAGGAAGGGACGGCAGCTACCCTGGGAACCGAAGGCGAGAGTCAAGTGAGCTCTGTCGATCAACATATACCCTTGTCAAGTGAAGCTAGGTGGATTGAGTGTGATATTGTGTGCTATAGTGAACCACCTAATTGCTAGGTACGAACTTGAGCACAGATATAAAGTGCCCGTGTAGGGGTTTGGTTTAGATATTTACGCACGTCGATAATTACCTGTCTTCTACTACACTGACGCACTTATTCTTTAAATATATTCTGATATCCCAGCCGAGTCTCTCTAGGAGCTCAGTCTTGCGGGCCATGTTGAATTGAGCCTTTTGACTAGACCTTCCCGTGACGAGCCACTCGTCGAGATAAGCGTAAAGGGATACGTCGCTTCGGTGCAATTCCGCTGCAGGAGAAGACTTGAAATCTCTGTGGGTCGGCCTCGAATGGGACATGGAATTACGCGTCCTTTAGGTCAACGGAAGGAGCCCACATGCCCTGTGTAGGGCTTGGTAGGACTAGAACGAGATCCTCCATGCGGAACCGAGTAGGTCACACGAAATACTTCTTCAGGGGTTTGAGATGAACTATTGTTTTCTGGGACCCTTCTTTTTTTTCGGCGAAGCGAAAGATTGGTCCTTCTTTTCCCATAGTCTCATTTGTCACGCCCTTCCCCAGTAGCGTGTGGAAATCGCTCTCGTGGGCATGTCTTGGGCTCGAGTCCGTGGCTACTGGGATGTCCTTCTGCCTCCACCCCCGGAGGAACCAAGAAGTGTTCAATGGAGTATCCCTTCAAGACGAGGTTAGGTGGAAGGGTAGTACCCCTCATCTCAACCTCCTTCTCCGATTTGGCTTCGGGAGACCTGTCGTCCTTGAAGTCACCGAGTTCCGAGAAGACCTTTCATGCCTTTTTTATCGGGACCCGCGGGGCGGCGCGTCCGATGCTGTACTAGAGACCGTGACTCCGCGGACCTATGTCGTCTATGTCAGGTACGTTCGGGTCGCGAATTCCTCTTAAAAAATATAGCTAAGATAGGAAGAGGAGAACCCGGGAAGAAAAAAAAACAACAATAAAAAGCGTATAGGCCCGCAAGATACAGGAGCCTACCAAGACCGAGAGGCGGGCAAAGTAAACTCTGTAGGTAGAGAATCGTAATGAAGCTTGAAAAACAGGCTGGAAACGCCCCCGGGGAGGGGGCTTTAGCCCCGGAAATCCAGTAGAACCTGACTGAGAATAAGTGGGAACACGGAAAATGCCTTAGCAGCAACAGAAACACAATTAGCACACATAAACAGTAGTGCAGTTACTGTGCTAGTAAATGTGAGAACTATATAGTAACGGTAAAACACGTATGGCCGACTCAGTGTATGTCACAAGTGGTACAAGTATTGAACCGTAATACACGAGATGGGCGAGATCCTAATGTGAAAAGAGGCAGAAAAACTTCCATAAACAAGAGAATACCTAGCAGTGCTCGGAAGAGGGTTGGGCTCGACAAGGTTGCCTATACTCGGGTGGACCACCAGCTAGTTTGTGGTCTTAAGTAACAAAGTCTTCAACGGCTAACGGTCGGGAATGACCACGGCTACTATGCAGGTGTCTCGCAACCGGTAACTGTACAAAAGTACGTGCAACGGATATACGGAGAAAACGGACAAGAAGGAGTGTTTAGCAAGTTACAAACTATGATGACAAAGGATACTTATATAATGCTTTTTCGAAACGGCGGGAAAAGTGTTCGTACGACCGCACGTCCAATATGAAGTTCCCAAAACTCGTAAGAAACGGGTGAAATTCGTAACACAAAAGTCGCTAAAGTCACGTGTAGCTGTCTTCCTAAGTGGTAGATTCGGAAAGAGGTGTAAGTGGGCGGTGCCCAGGGAGCAAAGACGCAGTGCTAGAACGTTTCAATGTGTAGTTAGGTAGATGGGAGAGTATATATGTGGAGCGGGAGACAGGTAAAAGAGGAGCGCAGTACTTTGATATATTTTATTCATATAGATAGACTTGTTGTTTTAACAATATTTTGGGATTGGCTAAGCTTTGCCAAGGCCTCTCAAGCACACCGTTCGAGAAATAATCTAGTACCAGACGATGTTGAGCACTGTTTGCCCTTGTGCCTTAACACATCCGTATACTCAGTATATCTGGGTGGGTAACACACTCTCTGGTAGTGTATGACATACCTAAACAATGCTTTGTGAAGTATTTATACGCATACATGTTTAACTTTTTTATCGTGTTTGTTCCATACATATATTTAAATTAATCGTCAAATATGTGGGACCATTCGACATGCTTTTTGGTAGCAAACAAAAGCGCCTGTTATTTATTTATTTGTGAATATGTGTGTGTGTTATGTGTAGTTGTATGTGTTCAGAGTGTAAGAATACTCAGTTTAACATCCCTGTAATAGTTTTATCGACAAGTATCATGTATTCAATTGCAATCTGAGCAACAAACATATCAGTAACGAGTAATAAAACTATATGCTACTTTACCAAAATAGCTAATGTATATATACATACAGATTAAATTTGATTTTAACGTTCCTTACCACATACATTTCTTAGACTGAAGAGTAAATGTAAATGCAATATATATATATATATATATATATATATATATATATATATATATATATATATATATATATATATATATATATATATATATATATATATATATATATATATATATATATATATATATATATATATATATATATATATATATATTGGCAATTTTAAGATTTTGTAGTTCGCGAGCAGCATAATATAGAAAACAAACTTGGATATTTTATACTTTTTGGTTCCATAACAAACACTTTGCTTTGACCAAGTTGGATAAAGAAAACCGATATAATTTGGTGTTTTGGGGATATTCTCTTTTGATGAAAGGCATTTGCTTTTCTTTATAAGATTTTCTTTATGACATAGATGTTCGTGAAAAGCCAACGTGTTTTGCGTTGCTGGAAAGATATCTTAAATAAATTCATAGAAAAAGTAGGCTGCTAATTTAAAATATTTAATAACACAATCCAGTATATGTGGGCAAGAACCACATCATAAGACACATCATAACAGAACAACATACAGAAAGAATAACGTGTCCTTATTGTGGTTTGTTTACTAAATACATTGTCTATTATATAATTAAATGTTTTACTTACCAGTTAGATATTTCTACCAGATACTTTCAATAAGACCGACTGGGGTAATCAACACTCGCATAACCGATGGAATCTGTAAACCGATAGAAATAACTCTTCAATTGATTTAATACAGAAAATGGCGTCAACCTACGATGGTGTACAACCAAACGTACTTTTTATGGTATTTAACAATATTTAATTTGTAAATAATATAAAGAGTTACTTTTGTTTTGGGATTGTGTTCGTGGTTGTGTTCGTTCAGCCGTTAAAAGTTTGTGACCCTGGCCTTTGTATGTACGCAACCAACATAAAAGGCATTGAACTAGTTTCTAGTAATTTAAACATCCATATCATACCTTGCAGTAGAAAAACTATGACTTGTCAGTAAAACACACCTAAGTACACGTTAAACTATGTTACAACGACTTGTCAACAGGTAAAATCGAGTCGATCTGAGAATATAGTCACAGATATGCTAGGAATGTATAAAGTTTGAATGTGTTGAGAATGTGATGAAAACATTCATGTCTTGCTTCACCATTTATAATAACGATCAAATGATTATGAAGAAATTGTATTTTGTAATAAAATGTATTTCGCAGGGGAGACTCATGGAGTCAAATCTAAAGGAAGAATGTGCGTGGGATTGGGATAGAGGTGGTTGAAGTTAAAATAAATGTTTTTTCCCCTTCTCAATTAGTACGTTACATAAGTATGTAATTTATGACTCTAACATACCGCTGGAACTTCCGTTTATCTAGTATTGCCTCTTGAATACAAGATATTCGTGGCCTGAAACACATTTAGATGTTCCACGCTATATCAATATAGACAACGGGCCTTATAGCTATATGATCAACCAGCATCGATTATGGTCGTATCACCGTATTTACATCTTGTATGCATGGTCACATGTACGTCATGTTTTTGGTACCTACTCAGAAAGGAACACTATATTCTACACACGGATCGTAGCAATGTGCCATTCAACTGTTATTGTTGTCGCAGGTACTTAGGTATAACGTACATAATGAGTAAGGTAATTAATCTCTAATCTTGCGAATCAATCCTCGGCTTTAAACATTAATTTAAAATGCAGTTTTTGAGGGGTCGGATACATCGAAATAGAACTTATAGACATCGTCAAGTCATTTATAATACTTACCTCGATATCAATAAAATATGCATTCGGGAAAACTCTAGCAACTTGTGTAAACCATTTTTCTACAAGAAAATGCTACACGAAGTAAGATTTCGAGAACTAAACATGTGTACTGAACAGTAAGTCGGCCTGACGTAACGATCCTAGAAGGATCTTCTTCAAAGGCTGCATGACAAATAGCAGTAACAGAATGGACAAATACACGCACAGAAAACATACAGGTTAATGAGCAGGGTGAACACAAAAGCGAGACTCCATTACCAAAAGTGTTGTCTGAGGGGATGTTATTCCCCATACTACGTCACTCATAAATATTATTGGCGAAGTGGTGAGGAACTAAGACGATAGCAAACACATGGTAAGTTCAAACTACTCGGCACCTTTCTTAATACCTTCGTTGATTAGAACATGTATTGACGTAATATACTTTAGAGGTACCTGTACAAGTATAGGCTTTCAAGTTGTAGATAGCTTTCTAATCCGACGTGTGGCAGGTTACCCATTTACTGTATGGGTACGTTAACAAACCTTGCTTAATTCCTTCATTGATTAGTAAAATCTATTAACGATGAAACAGAGAACAAAACACACCAAATAGGAGAGTTCAAAATCAACAGTAAAAAGAAGTCACACACACACGTATCCAAAATGGAACAACTTAGATACACATTCGCACTAGATGAAGTATAGCTTATGTGTGTGTTAGCGTGTGTATAGGGGAGTGTTTCCCTCTGTGTCACCCGATCCTGCACTATACCCATCTATCTGAACTTTGTATTTACTAGTACAACCTATTAACCTTTTTACTTACTTAATGCGGGCTTAATTGGATGTCCTTTGTTTTGGTGTAAATTATATTGACTCAATTGCCTTTAGTTCAAATCATATGGAAATCCTTTATAGCTACAGACCTATTCAATCCTTGATTATTGGTTCTGGTATCGAATCGTCCTGGAAGTGAGAGGTGGTGTCCAGCTGTTTAATTGAGGAAGTGGTCATGAACATATTATGTCATAGCGATAAATCAATAATTATTTATCAATTAATCAATTAATATCCCAAGCCTCTCTAAGTTTTAAGTAGCTGTGACAGTATCGAAATTCAATTCGAATTCAGTACATCCGATAAACAAAGATATTTCGAGGAACACATCCACTACTTCATGTTTTACCGTAGAAGCCGTGTTAAAGACCAACTATGGAGACTTTTCGATGAACATAAAATCCCACCATGTTGCATGTATGTAATTCTCAACTGACTTTACCAATTTTGGACGTTAAATAAGTGAAAAAAATGGGAAAAAAGTCAGCTTGTTATGAAACCTATTTCAGACGTTCCTGAAACATTCCGAAGACATCAGGTGACCATGTGACGTCACTGTTTATATACCTCACTCACAACAATACTTTTAGTGTGTAAAGTTGTATACTTGAGCTGCCAAAAACATCAACGATATTCCTCCCTTTCCCCCGAAATGCCACAATTCTGTGTTGTTGGAGGTTGCAGTTATACCTCACACAACAAAAGCATCAGCTTTTTTAGATTTCCGAGTATAAGAAACGACGTAAAACGCCGCAGACTTTGGATCAATTTTGTTGGATCCAAGCGGAAAGATTTTTCAGCACCCGGAGTATCTCATGCCCATGAGTCCACATGCATGACCCTGCCTCTGTGTATGCTGCAAATGTCTCATTCTGCGAAAATAATATACGGTCGAAAGCTTTGTCGGACATAGCTAATTTGAAATTGACCCTTTCAAGTCTCCTCGTAAACAAGCTCTGGACGTCCTTACATGTAACTTTATATCACGCAATTGACAGTTTAATATTTACTGTTAGAGATGACCGTGTATATACCGTGCCTAGGGTAGCATTGTTAGTACATGATGTAGTGAAATACAACTCACAGCATGTGTAAATAGTCATGTTAGGATTTCATCGCATTTATCTATTTCATTTGTTGTATTCCAGTATCGTGAGTTCGTGATACATTGTGTTATATTGTCCGTTATGTTTATTCCGGCATCTGCAAGGAGTTGAATAAAAACGGTTCTATGGAGCGATGGGACGTTTTATTTCGTCAGTGACTGTCTTGTGATTGTGGGATGTTACTGGTCAAGGCCTGTTTAAAATAGACCTAACTCTATTGAATTACACAGAGTCACGGTACTATTTCGCCCATGATTGAACGATAAACGTGGATTTGGATATTCACTGCTAAATTTAGTGTATTGAAAGGATACTTTTTCTGTGTTTGTACTTTTGGATATTAAAACGAGTAAGTACTATGTTCAGCTAAAGCTTAGCCATGTATATGCTACCCTGGTCGATTCGGGTCAGCGTCATCTCGTAGTTGTTTGATTTTGTTTAGTGTCTCTTCGGTAACTCGTTGACAGTAACGTTAGCCATTTTCCCGTCACATATCACACATGAGGCATCTTTTAAATTAGGTCTATTCTTCTGTTCAGCTTACGGTATCCTGCGATCAAATTGTTTTACGGAATCGCCAAGCTGTTCGCATGTTGTACAGTATATTGTACCGTACGGACCTACTGACGCTCCGCTATGTAAAAGATGCTTCCATTTGAGTGGAAATTTAACTAAATGTTCTTCTTAAAATTGTCTTAAAACTATTTGTTTACCTTCATGTGTCCTTGTTTTAAGCTAACAGTTTTTCAAACTCTCGAAAATGGAAGTCAAATACAGAACAATTATTCGCTATCTGTGTATAAACAGTGCCTATATCAGCGTTTGATTTTCGCGGTATACAAATAATGACGTCACCCGGTGACCAGAGGCTCCTTTGGGTCAATCTCTGTTTTCAGACATTCCAGAGGTTGACCCCACGTGACTACCAAAAATGTCCATTTTCGTGGTCTTTTTTGATGGGTTATAGTAGGTTTTCGAAGATTATTTTACACACATGTTGATTATGCCTATGTTAACTCCCAAATTAATGGAAAATACCCCCCCCCCCCCAAAGAAAAAATGTGTCTCCATAGTTGGTCTTTAAAACCTGCCGTACAGCCGATGTGCCATACTTTCTGATTTGAATATTTGGTTCATACGTATATACAGGTAACTATTATTTGTAACTTTGTTTCAATTATGAGTCATATCTTCAGTAATTTAAGAACATAACAAATCTATTCATGATTATCCAACCGAGGCAGCGGTCATACGACATATACAATAGTATGGCAGCGTCAGTTACTAAATATATACGCTTATGACGTACAGCCTTGTAACGCCTATTTGAATTGACTTGTTATAAGTAACGCTTTTTGGTTATGACACGCCCTTTGAATATGGGAACTGTTCAAATGCATTGTTTTGCTTAATTGAACCAACTATAACGGTTCTTTTTAGAAGAAAATCTATTAATATCTTAATTATGATTGCTATAACAAATCTCAGTTTGCTTCACGATCACATTAACAATAACGAATATTACTCTCCATAAAATTAAAGTTTGGCCAAACTTAACACAGTCGTTTAGATTTTTACAAACTAGTGGTTAATATGCTATCAATTGGTAAGATTACATTCAATTTAAAAAAAAAAAATAGTTCTAAACTATATAGACACAGAAGACGCGTGAATAACACACGGTTTTATGAACATAAAAACAGAAATATATCTTCTTAATATATGTTTTTTTTCCTTCCTTTCTTGTTTTGCTATTATTATAAGTTTTATTTTCTTAGCCTATTACCTGTTTTCAATCTTTCCTATGTATGCAACAACGAGGTACAATAAAGTAGAACCGATTCCATTTCGACTCTTAACCGGTTAATTATTGTATTGTAAACCGGTTACTTCTTGCTCATGCTCATATGTCACTAATGTGATCAATAATCGCCTTGAAAACGGTTCCTGTGTTACTTTTGTACATTAAAGGACTGTGTGACATGTTGGAGATCTGTTTGGCGATCTTTGTAATGAACCCAACCTTAACCGCGTTGTATACATTACTTTACTTATTAAACAATCCTTCAACGAACATTGAAAATGTTCGTGTAATTTTCACGTCATGATGTCATCTTCTGATGAAAATGGTTAGTTGATGACGTCATAATAATAACTGACGACGATTGTTATAATTTAATGATTTGTTATTATCTTAACAGATGAAACGTCACGTGACCGACGTACATTTATAACTTCAAACACAGTTTAAATTTGGTATATCAGACGCCTTAGTCTTTACAGATTGACCAATACCTTAGGCAACTTATTTGAGGCAGTACATTAGTATGGAATGTGTGGCAGAAACTTCACAAATAGTAATTGCAGCTTTAACTGATTAATGTTTTCAGCTTTAACTGTGTCATTTTTTGCAGCATTAACTGATAAATGTTTGAACTAATTACTGTATACTGTTACTGATTGGATGGATTATATTAACCTAAAAGGTTTAAAACAGACGTGGTAAAAAAGTTGGTACAATATATAATGGCAATTTGTCAACACTTCTTGCTAATCAGAAATAGCCATGGTACTTAGTACACTAAAATTTGGTTATATTCAGTGAAGAAGGTTTATGATACTAAGTTGAATATCGAACATGAATTTCATGAATTTAATGTTAAGCAATTTAAAGTGTTGTGACAAGATAGGAAATTACACAAGCAGTTTATTTCTTTTAATGATTAAACTTCAATGTTTTATATCTCAGCAACAGAAAATGTGACTCTCGACTCGCCGCCCCTCCTCAACTAGCCCCCCCCCCCCCCCCTCAGCGTGGATGGCTACTATTGTAATTCGTTATTTGCTTACAAGTTGTTCTTACAAGGTTAAATGAGGTTTTTGCCCCTTTCTCGCCGTTTTCCTACCCTATTGACATTTACATCGAGTTATTAACATGTATTCATTACCAGCAAACTAAGATATTACCCAAGTTTTTTTTCCCTGACAAGGGCATTTATCGGTGAGTAATTAAAGACTTATGCAAATAATGTTACGAGTGTAATCCTACAACTTCCTTATATAAAATTAATCGCATACAGTTACCCAAATGCGCTTGTTCGAATTCAACCAATCAGTGATTAGTTAACATTTTTTTATTTATTTTTATGAGCCGTTTCTTAAAATAGCTTCATTCACAGCAATTGGAATATATTGCGTAGTTATCACAGCCATATACAATGTACACAGTTAAAGCATATTGATGTAGTACATATTGGTGTACCGGGTTACTTACGACGCCGGCTAAGTGAAAATGATTTACCTCAATATTCAATGCCGTTCATAGAATTCAAATATTCATGTTATAGGCGGGGTTTATTGTGATCCTAACGGAAAATATCTTCGAGAAAACCAACGTTGAAAGTTTCGAAATATTTGACTTTTATACCGTCATTTGAAGTTACAAATACGCTATTTTTCTATGTCGCTATGGCATCGTAAGGTCAACTAGGTGGAGAAATTCATGGGAAACGGCGTACACAGCTGCTTTAAGATTATATAAGTAGACCTCGATTTCTCTTCCGATACCAAACACAAGATGATCAGATTTTGTAGCATTTGGTTCAACTGTGTAACGAATCTATAAGTGAACATAATTTACGCGATAGTTATTATATTTCGAATTCTAATACAATATGAAAATCATGGCATTTCCGCACAAATACCTTTACTAGACCGTTTACTGGCCATGATGTAAAAATCGAAAGCCTTCATCTGTTCAGCCTATCCTCAACTGATTGCTTGCTTAGTTTTCTAGTTCCATAAATGTACACGTGAGAACGACGAATGCAATGGCTATTTGTGTCCAGAACCGTGGTGGGGATCCATAGGCCATATAGGGTACAAGTATTGTGTCTAGCTATCCCCACCTTCATTAAGTCCTTCATTGATTAGTGCAATATATTAACTATATATCTTTGTACTAAGCGTATGTTCTTAACATTAACAACATTAACAACATTAAAAAAACTGATAAGTTCCAACTTAACTGATAGAGATAATTAGAGAAAAGAGGAAATCATACACAGAAATATTCTCTCAAAATGGAAAAAAAAGGAAGACATATACTTATATTAAGTGGAGTTTAGCGGGGTTGCCTTTTTTTTAGCGAGGGGGATGAGGAGCTTCATTATATTTATGTGATCGGGTCTTGTACTATTTTCACCCTCGTTAATTCCTTCATTGATTAGTACAACCCATTAACTTTATATACTTTGAAGGTACCTGTACCAGTACAGGTGTGTCTAGTTGTTGATAGTTGTCTCACCAAACAAAATGCACGTGACTTACATTCAGTTTGCGGAGAAAGAGAGGTGGTAGGGAGCAGACTTGTGATACATTATGTTCCCTAAGTTCCTAGACACGATCTTTTCCGCAACATGAATGTTAATGGGATATGTGTAGAGCATCAAATGATGTTAATAACTGTATGTAGTTAATATAAACAAATAACAAAGTATACCACCACATAAGTGAGTTCAAAATCATTTAGATAAATCATAGGGAACTCACACACACTAAAACTCAAGCAAAATATAACAACTTGTATACACATTGACACTAAATGAAGTCTACCGTGTGCGTGTATAAGGAGGGGGTAGGGGTGTGATGGATTTCCTCTGTGTTACCAGGCCTGCACTATATCCACCTTCCGTATTGCCTTCATTTATAAATACGATATTTTAACCTTATTAACTTACCTAATGAGGGTGTAACAGGATGTCCTTTGTTCTGGTGTACATAACATTGACTCAATGACCTGTTGTTTCAATAATATGGAAATCCTTTATTGTTATATTCAGTCCTTGATTATTGGTTCCGGTATCGAATGGTCCTGGAATGGGATATGGTGTCCAACTGTTCGATTGAGGTAGTGGTAAAGCACATCAAATGTCATAGCAATATGTCAAGCCTCTCTAAATCTAAGGTATCTGTGAGAGTATCGAAATCCAATTACAAAACCAGTCAGTATATTTAAATTGTGCAGACATCAATCGGGAAACCCATCCATTACTTCACTTATTAGTTGATAGCCGTGTTGAAACCTGTCGTATTCTGATTTGAATATTTGGTTCACACCTTTATACAGTTAACTTTAATTTTTAACTTTTGTTTCCAATCATGAGTCATACCTTCAGTAACCGTAGTAACATAACAAATCTATTCATAATTACCAAACCGTGGCAGAGGTCATACTACTACAATACTATGGATACGTCAGTAACTAAATGTATACACTGATGACGTAAAGCCTTTGAAACGCCTTTTTGAATTGACTTGTTTGTTGGTCATGACACGCACTGTGATATGGGAACTGTTCATATTTTTCCTAAATTGAACCCACAATTAAAAAAAAAACATTCTGTCACCACAGTATGAAGTCATTGCCTAGCTAAGTTTTAACTTGGTTCAAGCACTAGTTTATATATATCCCGTACATAATCGTACTGCTTGTCGACGAGGCTCACGACAATTACTCAACCATCTGCGTGTATATCAAACTTGACCAAATATGTCAATGTGGAAGCGCGTAAAACAACGTACCAACCATACGACCAGCACGACGTTTGACAGAGAACTCTTATAGTACTCCTTTAATGTAGTTTTACTCTGTCCGCTCCGGTAGTATGTTGAATTACCAGGTTTGTAAGAAAGTTTGGGATAGTTATGTAGGTTAGGTAGTTAGGAGGACACCGTTGAATATATTACACTAAAAATGCATTCTTAGTTTTAAAAGATAATTGTCTTAAGAATGTATCCGTGGTATATCTTTCACAGTGTACTAAACAAAACAAATATGTACAAGAAGTAATAACTTATCGACTAAAGCACGACAAACGGGTACTGTACATTGGCTAACAGTATCACGGCACAGCTATTCTTTAATGCGCAAGTTGCCTACCAGCTATACGCATAACTATATCATGTTTATGTCATCAATGATGTTACAGCACGGTCGAGAGAAGTCACCAGTCTCCCATTGCCTTATATGGCGTCATACTACATTATGACATATTGATCACATCATAACATACACATTTTTTTCATAAATGTCATTTCATTCCAACATACAAAAAAGTGGGTAAGGGCGGCCTGAATGCTGAACAAAGCACGTGTCACTGCCTAAACCGTGCCTCCTAACCATGGATATATCAAATTGTATATTTGTAGCGACGTGTTTACGTGTGTTGATGTGCATAGTATCAATCGACAAACCATCAGAAAGGCATGAAGCATGATTTAAACGGAAAAAAGAGGTAGTTTAAGTTCAAAGAGAAATATCAACGTTGAGGAAAACAAAACCTGTTCACAGGAATGGAAATGATGATTTATTTTCTTTATATGTTTTCTAAGTTTTAGCGACATGATGTATTTACTCTGAAACTGTTACCTATAGTTCATTATGATTATGTTACAAAATAAAATACTACAAGACTTTTGTTCAATATTTGAGGTAGGTTAAATATTGAAAATCTAAATAATCAATAACTAATGTTATTTGTATTTAGAATACGGTAAATATATCAGGTTCATTTGTACGTAAAGCTGATAAAAGTACTCTCCAAAACGTTTAATGTACAGTTTAAAGGGGACATTTCTGAAAAGAAATTATGTGAAGTATTTTAAGATTTTGACTTGGTGAACCAAGGAGCTGCCATTTAGCAGTATCAGTATGTGATTGCCAGGCATTTAAAACTGCTACTGACCCTTTTAGTGCATGATGGTGAAACATATACAGTACACAGGAAGCATAGGGGCGCATTCAACCCCAGACCCCGATTTATTTTTCTTAAAATTTATAATACAATACCAGACATACCAGACCAGGCCAGATGTCATGATGCTGTTGGTCTCTAGCAATAACTGCATCAGAGGTCACCAACCAATTGATATGTATGAACGTAAAGTCATACTAATCACTGGCAAATTAAGGCATGGATAGAGGTCCCTTAACAGAAATACACATTTCTAAAAAGGGTTTGGGAAAAACCTCGCCCCTCAAAGAACTCGGGTTACCCTTGGTATCAACATATTTTACCATATAATACTTTAAGTCAACCAGTAAGTAATTACAATGGACGTGATTGTTTCTTACGTTTACTTATATTGCTTGTAAAGAGAATAGTGTTTGTTCATAAAATTGCTGAAAGATGTGTGATTTTACTTTTTGTTTCGTTACGAATTGTAACATTTTAGGAAAATTGATCTCTATGAGTTATGATCAATTAAATGGTGAGTAAAACATTCAATCAAGTTCAACATCATCATTACAAATACAAGTGTAATGCCAATTGGTGTGTACCAGGACGAGTACAAACTAATTGGCAAGAGTGCTTGTACTTCATATTGTATACTGTTGTATATCTTAGAGTTTGAGTGCAAGTATACATTCACGAGGACGAATACGTTTATATGCTAGAATTGGAGTACCATCGTGAACTTACTACACGTTTGGCTTATACGACTGTTTGACAGAGAGATATGTGCATTAAACAGGGGTGTCGTGGTCGAACGCAGGGAGACAATTACTCCCTAGTTAAGTGAAAAGGGTTCTCAATGAAAGATGACAAAATTAGACAGTTGAAGTTTTGATCATCGACACAGTTTGTTAACATACAGTATGTTGTACACAGGGAATAGTAAGTATGCACATGTTGTGGTTTTCAAAATAATGTAATACATTAGCTGTTGTGAAATCACGACAGAAGACCTGTGTATTGATGTGCAGACAGAAAGCAACACATATATTATACATAAAATTACATCGAAATTATACTGTGAAGGTGAACTTTAGCATTACTATAACTCTCTCATTATGTCAAGACACCGTATAATACGTATTCTACGATATTGTTACAAAGACTTTATGGAATGTACGTTCTTTCATTTGTATACTTTCTTCATTTGCTGTATATGAATAAGTCAGTGCTCGTATATATATATATATATATATATATATATATATATATATATATATATATATATATATATATATATATATATATATATATATATATATATATATATATATATACATATATATATATACATATATATATATACATATATATATATATATATATGTATATATATATATATATATATATATATATATATATATATATATATATATATATATATATATATATATATATATATATATATATATATATATATATATATATATATATATATATATATATATATATATATACACTCAAACACATTCAGGCGACGAATATATTGTATTAAAGACTCAAGACTAGTTTAACGGAAGCTTGGCGCTCATTCTGCAATGACACCAATAGTATTACTAATAGTACTGGCCCTAGTTGTCAACACTAGCAGTCGGCGGCGAACAGACTCAAATTTCTAAGTGTCGGTCCTAATTTTAATGTTTATGAGCTGTAGCATAATTTTTAGCGCATTTTCGAATATGAAAGAAAGGTAGATTACAGTACTGATAAACGGACCTTATTCAACAAATTGAACTTGTGTACTTACCTATTGTTGGATTGTGTCATCTCAAACGGGATCCGATCTATTTTGAATGGTACCTCCGCTAATGACGATAATGACGTCACATCATCGTTCGTACCTTAAAAAAACATGTTACTTAAGGGAGTTATTCAATTATAGATTCATCTTGACATGGTATTGCAATTTACCTAAGAGATGGTGCGTTGTGGTATATTAATATTCTCTTCTTTCTAGAATTACATTTAAATGTCATGGGTTATTCTTTTAAGGTTTTAATTGCTCGTATTAGACTAAATAATTGAACAGAATACGGTAGGTATATGGACGATCATAGAATATTTTATAATATTGTTCCGAATATGTTTCCAGAAAGAAAACGTTTTAGAGTAGACTCGATTCTTGTAATCCCATTGTTAAGTATATATGTCATTTATATATTTCAATCTCACTTAAGTGTGCATTATTACTATACATGACCATATGCTTAGTTTTATCATAATTCGTGACAGCTTATTAGCAGCGAACATTATTTCAATGTTGTCAATTCTAAACGATAATAATATTGTAACGAACATTGTAAGTTATGATTAAAACGGGAATCTAGCCATAACTTTCTCTCTGCTTTTCTAGTGTCTAAAATATTCCCGGCCCTTTCCTATAACTAATTTAAAATATATTCTATTTCTACAGAAAACAACAGCTCCTTGTGAATTTGAAGACATAATAAAAAGGTAAATGATAGATATAACAGTGGATCCATTGGTACAACAGTAATGTACAGTCGCTAGAAAAAACAACAAACTGAAATGACCTACTGTAATGCTTGCTTTGGCATATTATCAGTTACCATCATTGTTTTTCATTTCTGCCTCCATGTGAAAGAACTTACATCAAAGTACAGATGGTGTTAAAGTAATGATTGAAGCTGATATAAACCATTTTTACCATTTTTCTTGTTTAATGTGGATATTACTCCGCCTGGGATTCAGTATGCTAAACTGGCTTCTTTTCCAGTTCAAAGTCTAAACAGTCATGATATAGACATTTGCAAGTGCCGTGGCAGGTCAGGACCTCAATATCAAATGGTGAGTAAGATATGTCAATTGAAAACTTCTATGTATCAGAGGGTTTTGAAAGTGACGAATTTAGTGTATAAGTCAGTGTTATGATTAATTGTGGTACGACACCTATAATATAGTTCATGGACTTGGGTATACCACCGAATATTCCAGAGAATTAAAAGTAGATGTTTTCAAGAGATGTGCATTGGTATTTCGTAGAGAGAAATGTCAATTTGCGTAGAATATGATAGACACTCTTGTCGAAAGCCTTGAAGAGGTCAAAGAAAACACCGAGAGTAGTTTCTTGAAACTATATTTAGTAGTGTATATCTTGTTAATTGTGTTAGTCCACTAAATTGACGAGATCCACATTCTTATTGACCTCTTAATGTAATGTAACAAAACTTTTCAATATAATTAATCATCAAGCGTTAAACTGTTTCCTGTAACTCCTGGAACATTTATTGTTTTAGTATTGTAATAGGAATTAGGAGAGCTATTCCATTTGAAAAGCATAAATGTTTTCTCTATGGTTTATATTGTCATCAATTGATATGATACTATCATCACATATATCGTAAGCAACATCGATATTAGCCTCATTGGAAACATTGGCCCCTTATGTGAATGGAGTTTAATCAATATGTTGGCATATTGAAATAGCTTTCCGTAGAAATTTCGTTTGAGAGATTTCCCTTTGCCGTAATTACACATTTTATAATAGCCATTGCTGTTGAGCCATTTTTAAAGTAATATGAGTGTTGCAAAATATATGAACAAGTCGAATGTTACTGCTAACTTCATATTTCTAGTGAACATATTTGCGTTTGAATTCACGCCATTTGTTGCAAAATGTCCAAAGTTATAAGGGCATTTCCAAATAATATAAACATGTCGATACTAGTATAAGTATGGTCATAAATATTGGAACATGTCAAAGTAATATAAGTGTCGAAAATGTATACAGGAATGTCCAAAATAATAAGAGTGTCGATAAAACAAAAGTATCGAGTGTAACTGCTAACTTCAACATTATAATGAACATTTAGGTGTTTGAAGTTACGCAATATGTTCCAAATATAGAAAACGGAAAGTAAGACGATGCACAGTGCAACCACTACCGTTTTAATGTATTTGTTTTTATTTTAATGATATTTCGGTCAAAAAACGATTTATTTTCGAGTTAATATTAGTTAATTTGTTTCGTAGCGCAAGTGTTCGACAGGCCCAAAGGTGCTGTGACTATCAGTGAGTTACGAAGAACCATTGTGTCCAACACGCGGCTGCATCGCTGATCTGTTGGGCGGGTTCTTCCCATGTTTCCATCTTGGAAGGTGAGAGTAGAAATTTGACGTGGGATACCGCTAGCCTAGGCATATAATTACTATAAAAAAAATAATGGGCTAGTGTCATACTTCATTCTTGTTAAGCAGCAAGCCTGGTAACAGTAATTAAGTGTCACAAATCTCTGTTAAAAAAAGTTACATAAGTATGGTAGTTCATTTTCACTGTCAACGTACGCATGTGTACTATATAACTATTTTACTATTGAACCGTATATAATTTTTTTTAAGGAAAAGTCTCCCAGGAAAGAACCTGGGCACGAAAACCAAACTACCAATCGACTGATTCGCTCTCAGCCCCAGTCCCCTTGCATCGGGACTGTGACTGTGTGATCATCGTCGGGATCTATATATATATGATAACTATATACTAGTTAGAAAGTTGTTAGCGCATGTGCATGTTGTACGTACTTTCGTACGTAAACTTCTTTGCCTACGCATCAATATATGAATATTTACAACACGTTTAGGCAGGGCGAAACCACGCACATTACGAAGGGATGTTAAAACGAAAAATATTAGGTGATAGTCTGGTATTTACATATCATGAATTATTTGCTTCACAAAAACAGAAGATTTGTGCTTTAAAATAATGTCACAATGATAACCATGGAGTCAGTTGTTACAGAACTGTAAGGGCATCAATAATATTTACTTTTATTGTTGCTCTCCATAAACTCCCTAAAGTCTAATTTCTCCTGATTTGATGTAACCTCATGCCTATATTATACCAGGATATGTCACTAGCACATGCTCGCCTAGAGTAGAATTTTTTTTTTTTTTAAGAAGTCGGATTTTAAATATGCATATTCTTCGCGAATTATTGAGAAGTTGCGATTGGAGGTTTGCATAACTGAACTACTGTGAAAACCACACGTCTAATGTATCCTAATATATATAGCGCTCGTAACGTTACGCCTATATATTACAACCCGCCCAACACTAACACTACGTTAGTAACAGTAGCAATATTAGTTACTGTCCGTAAACAGTATCAAATATTACTGATTGACCAGAAATGTGGAGCAAGCTAAAACAGTAAACAAATTGAAATTACTAGCTATATTTCTTGGGGGCTTCTTCTTCTTCCTTTCCCTCACCATGGTCGCTACCCTTTGAGAACAAGTGGCCAATTACTGATCTTTCCTTACTGTTTTGCAGTAATAAATAGCCAAAAAAACACAGACCTAACACCAGCATTAGGCGGTATCAAAGCGTCTCTGTGCATCAAGGACTACGGGAATTTGTGGATGACGTAAGCGCTAGGAATTAAATGGGAATTCCCCTGCGCGTAGCACTTTTGACTTTACTGCTATAATTTTGTACCTGCTGTTGCACTTAATATGAGAAAGGCATATTGGAAACAGCTTGAATAACCGCATGTATCTGACCCATAAGTAAGGCAACTCCAGTGATAAAAAGGTGAGGACAGGTGCTTTTTTGTCCAAAACGATTGGAGTACTTCTCTGGGTCTATGTCGATGTTACCATACTTTATATTGTATACAGTAATTAGGGTACTGCCTCGGCGTTGTTCCAGCGTTTTCAAATGTACAAAGACACAGTCTTTCTTAATTCACATTGTAGATGTTTCACCTTCTTCACTGGTTTGTCATACGTCTTTCGACTCCAAGCTTCCACCAGATTAATGTTCCTAAGATATGGTTCCATGTTGGGATACAATAAGCTATGTGAGGTCTTACAAGTTGTATAAGTTTATAACCGGTTTACAAGTTGCTGAACTAAATTTCCTTTTATCAATTGTAAAACTTTATTTGGCCTTCTTAACTGCTTCTTGACAATGTTAAAGGGTGTGAAGACTCGCGCACAAAGAAACGTATCATGCCGGTAATCTAACCTAGTTTCGAATGCGGTGTAACAGAAGTGTTAGACACCACCATCGATCCCAGAAAATACACACACAGCTTGCTACCATCGGTAATTAGACACAAGTGTACAGTCAAATGTCAGTCAGTACATACAGCTGCGGTAAATACCCACAGCATACTGTACAAACGATACAGCGATGGACATCTCAGGTCCAGCTAAAGATAACAAGGTACCATGTTTCATTACTGTCTGCATTTTGGCGCGAGTCTTCAATGCCTTTAACTCTTGAGTGATTTGTGAATCATAACTCCCAGATCGTTGTCTTCTTCCTTATACTTGTTAGTATCTTTTGTAACAGTGTTGATCTATCATCCCCCCCCCCCCCATAAAATTTAACTATCAAGTACGTGTTATAATAGAGGGCGCGCGACAAAAATAAATTTGTTGCTGTACACACAAGAACAAATCTAAACGTTATCGCTCTCTCCTACTTTACAGGTATGTTGCTGTATATTTATGGTCATTTAACAAACAATAAACTAATCATTAAACGTAAAACATGTTGCTATACTAACTAATGGTAAATCAAACCTAGAGTCAATGACACCTCAACTGTAGTTAATATCAGGATATAGAAGTAATTCGTCGCTATTAGCAGACCTAATGTTATAAGTGTGTATGTTAGTATGGTCCAGGAGGCGACGATCGCCTGCACATGTAGCCACTATAACGTTGAATTGTTTGTTATATTTCATTATAAATTCAGCCTTTAATGAGTTATTCTTATGATAATCCAGTGCTAGAGTGCTTCGAGGTTAATTTATGACATGTGTGTTTTACCAGGATGCAAAATTACGAATGATTACAATCACTATAAAAGTCAATACCAAAGGTTGTGGATGAATATGGATGTACGTACGGTAGCTATACATTGTTCTACACTTGCGCAGTCCGTATTAATCAGGAGAGCGCCCTTATTATTGTCTACTGATGAATTCCTCATTCAGGGACTCTCTGAACAGTTGTGTTATTAGTTTGTATTGTTTGGGGTTCAGTTTACTATGAGGGTAAAGTGTACTTTTTGTTTTAATTTTTACCATTGTTTTTCAATTATCCTTTCCACTGTGATTATATGCGAAATGGAGACCGAGAAAAGAATGAGTTAGAATAATAAATTTGTTGCTTTACACCTAAAGGCAAATCTATTTGATCTCACTCTCTCCAACTTTACAGGATCCTGACCACCCTGTTACTCTTTCATTGAGATAATACTCAGATTGTGGGTTATTATATAATCGAAGAAGAGCACATTTGTTAACGTTGAAACCCATCTGCTTTTTCTGACTCCATTCATAGTTTGTACAAATCCTGTTGCAATATCCTGTTTCTAATTATGTGCACCGCTTTAGTGTTGTCTGCATTATCTGCATATACCTGTATAGTGTTAGTCTAACGAACGTACCTTGACTGTCACTGGCATTTGTTAGACCGTGTCTCAACCGTTTGTAATTGATTGACTTCTTTGGTGGGATGATTGATACATGCGAGGTACAGTGATCTAGAAGTAATATTGTAATGATAGATAATTACAGTATAAGGTAAGTGTAGGTACGTATCTTGCATGTAGGTCAATATTTTTTGTTGACTTTCATAACAACCACCATCATGATCATGTTGTTTGTGTGTACATCTATCGTTGACTTTCACAACAACCACCATCATGAACATGTTGTTTTTATGATCGCGGTACTTTCGCTTGCGATCATATGCTGTCAATGTGAATGCTTTTGGTACTTCAGTCGTTTTACATCCAACGGCAAAACGAGTAACATTTATTCATGTACAACACAGATTTACAGAACATTGTTTGATTTACTGATAGGGAGGCTTTTCAGTATTTACATCTATTTTACATTTGTTCTCCAATAACATAATGAGGATTAATTTATACGATGACCCTGTAGGTAGGCTCGCAATACCGATTTACTTCTTCTTGTATAATGGTTATGTCACTGATTTTAAGGACACACATGGTATGACCAGGTCCTTGCTTAAGTTGATAAGTAAAACATAGTCACTATATCATAGTAAAATTCTTATTAATGTTCCCTTTTCCACTTTTCTTAACATAGACTTTCTAAAAACAACATAATGCCATTGACTGTTTGCATTCTTGATTACAATCATCATTACAAGTATGAGACTTCCAAAGAAATTACAACAACAAAAAGGTTGGAAAACTAAATGTTTTCTGGTTCTGATGTTTCAAAAAGAAGACACATCATATCTCATAGACAAAAGCTCTCCTCAACTTGCACCCTATAAAATGGTTTCAAATGCATCTTTTGGACAAATTCCTTTATCATGTGGGCATAAAAGTACATTGGTTATGTTTCAATTTATTCCTGGACAGTAATCGTTTATTTTGTTTTTATGAATGTCTAGTGGGATGTAAACTTCCTTCTTTGGCATAAAACCCCGAAAATGTTACAAATTTAAACAAACAAAAATACATCAATATAGATGGACCAGTTGAACATCTATGTTTATTTTGTAAAGAGCTTATCTTAGACTTGTCTTTCATACCCAGTCACTTCTTGACAAAACAGTCAAACTGAATATGACGTACTTAAACCCCAGAGGTAAGATTCTAGCTAAGAGGGATAAAAAACATTTTCATGTCAATCCCCCATTGATCTTACCAACACAGAACTTAAAGCTGGGACAAGCTTTCATGTCAACAAAAAATACAGCTAGTCTTCCATATTCAGTAATTTCTTGAAAGAACTAAAACATATTCACCTTGCAACTCTTCTCTGATGAGGATGAAACACAAGTCTACACATCTTCGCCCCAACAAAAACTGTCTTCTGTTTTTTTTTTATGATCGAAGAGTTATGAAGAAAATGGAAAAAACCACAGGATGGCAGTTTAGACATCTCTTTGATTACTAGGCTGTTACTGGAAGCATTCAAACAACAGTATCTCTCCAGACACTTCTTGATGGCACCACAAAAATGTTCCTTATCAGCAAGAGTAAGCTGTCTTCAACACCATTAACTTATTTAACTAACATCAATATTGCACTTTCTCTACCTAAGTCAGCTTTGACTAACCTTACACTTGTTTCAACACCAGGACCATAACACTAGCCTTCTTTATCATACCAGTCTCTTGTTAAAACAGAACATTATCATTCCCATGCTTCTTATCACTGGCTATGCCTTGGAAAGCATCATGACATAAATTAAGAATTTAAAACCCAATCACTTGTTTATAACAAAGCATCGTCCCATGCTTTTGATCACTGGCTAGGCCTTGGGAAGCATTATGGCTTTAATTAAGTTTTTAAAACCAATCACTTTTTTATAACAAAGCATCGTCCCATGCTTTTGATCACTGGCTAGGCCTTGGGAAGCATTATGGCATTAAGTTTTTAAAACCAATCACTTTTTTATAACAAAGCATCGTCCTATGCTTTTGATCACTGGCTAGGCCTTGGGAAGCATTTGGTCATGAAATGATCCTTTAAATACCAGTCACTTGCTTCACAGTGCCAGTGTATCTCGTAGTAGCTTCCGAACAGCAGCTCCAACAGATGCATTGGTCGGCCCAGAGTTTTGACAAGAAATCTGGCAGATATTAAATGAAAACTGATTGGGATTGCTGATGCAAGATGAGAATTTCATTGATTGTAGGAAGTAGAAAAGGGTTAGGCTAAGGGTGTATCCAATCCATTTGGTACTTTATTCAAATAGGTAAGAATAGAGATACAGGTAATGCATATAAAATTAAACATTTCAGAGTGACAAATGTTCTCAAAAACTGTGTGCCTCTCTATCTCTTAAACATAAGTCACAAAGAATTCTGCTCTGTTTAAGTTGATGCTTTTTAATTTACAACATCTATGCTTCTTCTGGTTTTAAATAACCACAGCAACAGCGAAGAGAGTTAAACCCAATAAACACACAAAACAGCTTCTTGTTCAGTCAGTTACTTCATGAAGGTATTTCTTACCCCTGAGTCTGTGGGACATGACTCCTTTTAAACAGTCAAGTTGAGGATGGCTTAGGGTTAAAATCACTTTAGTCTATAGCAGTACTTTGACTTTAATGATTTGACTGGCCAAGTAGTCTTGAATAGCAAAAACTTGACTTTGTGTAGCTTGTACTTCAACAGGACTTTCTGAATATCATGGAGAGTACATCAATGAAAGATTAGATTCAAAGAGACACTGACCGTTGTGTGATGTGTCACAGACTGAGTAACCCCTAAAAGAAACATTGTGGTCAGTAGAACATGAGTGTGTTTACCTGATTCAGATTTAAGTCTTTTAATTATGATATATGCTGAGTAGTCAAGAAGGATATAAATAAGCAAATACAAAAAGCATAATGAGAACAAGCAGGATTAACTTACTTGGTTTCTAGTATCATAATGACTCTATCATAAAGAAACCACAAATGATTACCTTGAATAAGAATGGCTGCACATCTGGACAGGTGGTGTCGAAGACTGTATCCAACAGAGCTTGATTAGGAGCCTTTGGAATGTAATCATTTCTGTTCATCGCTTCTACGATGCATATTATCTATCAAAGACATATTATAAAGGAAGATTACGTTCAGGTTATGTGGGAATTATACAGCATATGAGATACAAAATAGATGTGTAGTGAATAATGTTCAAGGGATAATAGCACACACTATATAAAGTAAATAAAAAGTTAATACACAATTATATTTAAAAAAAAAAAAAACATTAAGCAATATTGATTAGCACATGAAGAACAGAATTGAGTAACTGATGAAGTTATTTTATTTAATTTTATGAAAAAATTGTATTGAATAATATACAAGGAATAATTACACACATTAAGTAAATCTAAAGTTAATACACAATTAAAAAAAAAAATATTAAGCAATATTGATTAGCACATGAGGAAGTGCATTGAGTTACTAATTTTATTTAATAAAATGTTAAAAAGGTTCATGACTGCAGTGTTTAAATTCAAATCAGATATAATTCATCAGATACCCTCAACAAGGCACCTTGTCAAAAGTATGACAGGTCTGTATGTTAGAAAGGTGACTGGTGGGAACAGCTGTGTAGGACATTCATGTATTCTGCTATAGTCTCACACAATAGGCACTGCTTACATAACCTCTATTGTTGTAATAAGACTTCAGGCAGTGGAGTTTGAAGCTACAAGAAAGTTTCTTTGTGATTCAGGCGCCTAAAATATGTCAAATGAGGTAAGAAGTATTACTGGGCAGTACCTTAGCATTCAGGATTTCTCCAAGCTTTTCCCTGTATGCCTGCCTCTCTGTATGAATCAAACACAAAAACAAACAGTGAGGTCAAATGTCAATTAAAAAATGCTGTTGTGTGTGGTCAATCATGTTCTCCTCATCAGTAATCGTATATAATTATTCAGAGCTATATTGAAAGGGTGTCCACTTTCCTCTGGTTGTCCCTGGCAATCACACCTAGCATATTAGTTCTACGAACAGCAATTTTTGTTAGCGAGGCCGGGGCACACATCCTACCCCTCCCTCCCAAATGCTGACTACAGTGCCACACCAATTGCAACAATGCCTTGTAAAATGTAAATCATATCTGCACTAGTGACAGAACTTTACAAGTTACCTCTCCTTTAACTGTTTGTGCCGGAACACCCCTCCCTATACCCCCTTCCCCCTGCTCAGAATAACTGGTTACAGGGCTACACGCATGTATGGCTCAACATATATATATCCTTCATGAATATGCAATGATCTTCTGCGGGACACAAGCGAGAGTCTCTTTGCTCCAACCTCTTCTTCACTACAAGAATCTTGTATAGTATGTATTAATTCAGGGCAATATTTAAAAGGTTTCCACTTTCCTTTTCTTGTCCCTGGCAACCACACTCAACATATAGGTTCCACAAACAGCATATTATGTGAGGCCGGGCCACACATCCTACCCCTCCCGACCAATGCTGACTACAGTGCCACACCATTGCAGCAATGCCTTGTAAAATGTAAATATATCTGCACTAGTGACATAACTTTACAAGTTGCCCCTCCTTTAACTGTTTGTGCCCCAACATGGCTCCCTATCTTCCTTGTCCCTGCGCAGAATATCTGTCTACAAGCATGTATGGCTCAATATATGTCTCCTTCATGAATATGCAATGATCTTCTGCAGGACACAAATAAGAGTCTCTTCACTCCATCATCTTCTTCACTACAAGAATCTTGTTTAACTTCACAATGATAAACATATAACAACTACCAGACATTAGAGTATATATAAACCTCTTCTCAGTCAAGGTGTACAGTACTTGTTAGTTTGAGCACGTTGGCAAATCACCACAAAAAGAAATTGACAACACAAAAGTAAGGAAGTTAAAATGAAAATAAGAATAAAATTGGCCAGTGATATCACTTTCGATACTAGAGCTCACGCTTCTCAAGGAATGTTCTCACCTTCACGAAACATTTATACTAGTTGGACAAACAATACTAAAATGTAGAGCATTTGTCTTCACTTACCTTGCTCGTTAGACAGCGATATGACGTTAATCTTCAAAGTCCAAACTTCCCAAGGAATGCTCTCATCAGGAAAAGGCCATCTGTTCTTCTTCTTCTGATAGAGCTCCAAGGAAATCTATCAAATAATGGAAATGAATATTATTATTTCTCAAAGTTTAGGTTCTTTTCTGTTTTCTGCTTTCTGTGAATAGTTTTAAAATTCTTGTGTGTACAGCTTGCTCTTATTCGTCTGAACTGGTCTTTGCAAATTTTCTCAAATACTGTTGTAAGATATTGCATTTTCATCAGTAAAAAACATGGCACTTCACGCTAGTAAGATTTTAGTCACATCATATAAGGCAAAACTTAACTGAACTTTCACTTTTAATTATTTATACAAGGAAAGGAAATGAAACGAGGCCAGTTGCAGAACCCTACTTAACTGAGTTGAACTTAACAGTGCATAGCTATTAAAACCTTTTCTCCACTGCCTGTTTACACAGGTGAATCAATTGGGACCTGAGAGGAATCTTGTACATACAGTTGCATGCCCTGGTTTGTAACTGCACCCTATGGGAAGTCCCCTGGGGAACAAATAATTATAGCACACTGAAGAGTGACTGTTTGAATTGTGCAAACTTGGATTTTAGGTGAGACAAACTACCAATGACCAACGGTTAACTGTTATAAAGTCATGTCAGAAGGTCTTGCCAAGACTGGTCATTATGCTGTGTCCTTGGGCAAGGCACTTAATCTCCACTGATAGAGACTTTTTACCTTACGTTTTATTAATATTGGTTATTTAAATGTGGTGGATTTTCACCACCAATGCCAACATCACTGAGTGGAATCCTATAACTGGAAAACTTTAATACAGTCGTCATGGCAACAGAGAAACCCACCTGTCCACTTTGGAGACCTGCGTTGACATCTGTGGATCGTAAGACATCTTTAAAAGCTGAGACTTCTCGTCGGAGGTTTTTGTCTAAAGTTGGAGAGTTGCATCTGACCTGTGAGGGGGAAATTTGAGGGATTTGTGAATTTTATGTCAAATAAATACATTTTATTTTTGTGGTTTTCAATCAGACTTGGGGTATGAGTACAAACAGAATCAATATGACTATAAGTACATGTTTGACACTAGAGTTTCTTTATGTGACAAGTTATAAAAGAAGGATCTTGTAAAATTCATGTTGACGAGTATGTGTAAGGTAAATTTGCTAACATAACAATACCAGAATAGACCGACCACAAATCTGGTTTTAATTCTGCCATCTTGGATAACAGTTTACATTAATGCACTGATTGCATGTTTGGTTAATAATGTACTACTCTATAAGTCGTAACACTACTGCATGCTGTTAAACTGTAGCCTGACTGTGGATCCAAGATTTAATTAAACAGGAGAATGTGCCTGTGGGAATTAGGGGCAGTATTAGGGGCAGTACTCAATGATATATTGTAGTGTTTACAGTTAAACAGTAAAATAATACCTCTGGGTGTGTAAGGGGCAAGATCCAAGATTTAATTAAACAGGAGAATGTGCCTGTGGGAATTAGGGGCAGAATTAGGGGCAGTACTCAATGATATATTGTAGTGTTTACAGTTAAACAGTAAAATAATACCTCTGGGTGTGTAAGGGGCAGTCCAGTACTCAATGACTACTGCATTGTCTAGGGCATACAGTAAAGTAATACCTCTGGGTGTGTACAGTAAGGAGCAGTGCAGTACTTAATGACTACTGTAGTGTCTACAGTTATACAGTAGAGTAATACCTCTGGGTGTGTAGGGGAGCAGTGCAATACTCAATGACTACTGTATTGTCTACAGTTATACAGTACAGTAACACCTCTGGGTGTGTAAGGGGCAGTGCAGTACTCAGTGACTACTGTATTGTCTAGGGCATACAGTTATACAGTGAAGTAATACATCTGGGTGTGTAAGGCACAGTGCAGTACTCAATGACTAGGCTACTGAAGTAGCTACAGTAATACAGTAAAGCATTACCTCTGAGTGTGTAAGGGGCAGTGCAGTACTCAATGACTACTGAATTGTCTAGGGCATACAGTTATACAGTAAAGTAATACCTCTGGGTGTGTAAGGGGCAGTCCAGTACTCAATGACTACTATATTGTCTAGGGCATACAGTAAAGTAATACTGTACCTCTGGGTGTGTAAGGAGCAGTGCAGTACTCAATGACTACTGTAGTGTCTACAGATATACAGTACAGTAATACTTCTGAGTGTGTAAGGGGCAGTGCAGTACTCAATGACTACTGTATTGTCTACAGTTATACAGTACAGTAATCTTTCTGGGTGTGTTAGGGGCAGTGCAGTACTCAATGACTATTGTAGTGTTTACAGTTAAACAGTAAAGTAATACCTCTGGGTGTGTAAGGGGCAGTCCAGTACTCAATGACTACTGCATTGTCTAGGGCATACAGTAAAGTAATACATCTGGGTGTGTAAGGAGCAGTGCAGTACTTAATGACTACTGTAGTGTCTACAGTTATACAGTACAGTAATATTTCTGAGTGTGTAAGGGGCAGTGCAGTACTCAATGACTATTGTAGTGTTTACAGTTAAACAGTAAAGTAATACCTCTGCGTGTTTAAGGGGCAGTGCAGTACTCAATGACTACTGTAGTGTCTATGTTATACAGTACAGTTTTACCTCTGGGTGTGTAAGGGGCAGTGCAGTACTCAGTGACTACTGTATTGTCTAGGGCATACAGTTATACAGTAAAGTAATACCTCTGGGTGTGTAGGGGAGCAGTGCGGTACTCAATGACTACTGTAGTGTTTAGAGTTATACAGAAAAGTAATACCTATGGGTGTGTAAGGGCAAGGGCGGCGGAAGCACTTTTAATCTGGGGGGGGGGGGGCACCAACATCAAAGGGCACTTTGCAGAAATTCGATTAGATGCAGCCTTATATTACCTTTATAACTCTTATTGTATTATCTTATTTGCGTATACACATCACTCCATCAAGACCCCCCCCCCCCCCTCCTTCAAGGAAAATATGCATACTAGCACTGCAATATCCAATGTGCAAATTGGGAAACAAGGAACAAGTTTTCTTTTGAGACAAAATGAGGGGAAATCATGCTAGTTGCTTATGTAGGAATCTTCGAATTAGAGTTTATTTCTTGTTAATATCTTAACAATTTATTCCATTCGAAATAGCTTTGAGTTTGACCCACAGTAATTCATTAAAAGTCAGGGGCGTAGCCAGGATTTGCAAAGTTGTATGCACGACTATCTGAGCGGAGCGCCACCATCAGTTGGCGTGGAGCGAACAATAAAATTTTTGGTTTTACAAACCCCTCAGATGGCCGGAAACGGCCCTCCCCGAGTGTTCATTCTGGTTCCCTGGCCTCTTGCTAACTTGAGACACCTCAATTTTTATGTAGAAAAAGGGCACATTTTTAACCTGAGGAAAAGTGGGGGGGCACGTGCCCCCTGTGCCCCCTCCGGTTCCGCCGCCCTTGTGTAAGGGGCAGTCCAGTACTCAATGACTACTATATTGTCTAGGGCATACAGTAAAGTAATACTGTACCTCTGGGTGTGTAAGGAGCAGTGCAGTACTCAATGACTACTGTAGTGTCTACAGATATACAGTACAGTAATACTTCTGAGTGTGTAAGGGGCAGTGCAGTACTCAATGACTACTGTATTGTCTACAGTTATACAGTACAGTAATCTTTCTGGGTGTGTTAGGGGCAGTGCAGTACTCAATGACTATTGTAGTGTTTACAGTTAAACAGTAAAGTAATACCTCTGGGTGTGTAAGGGGCAGTCCAGTACTCAATGACTACTGCATTGTCTAGGGCATACAGTAAAGTAATACATCTGGGTGTGTAAGGAGCAGTGCAGTACTTAATGACTACTGTAGTGTCTACAGTTATACAGTACAGTAATATTTCTGAGTGTGTAAGGGGCAGTGCAGTACTCAATGACTATTGTAGTGTTTACAGTTAAACAGTAAAGTAATACCTCTGCGTGTTTAAGGGGCAGTGCAGTACTCAATGACTACTGTAGTGTCTATGTTATACAGTACAGTTTTACCTCTGGGTGTGTAAGGGGCAGTGCAGTACTCAGTGACTACTGTATTGTCTAGGGCATACAGTTATACAGTAAAGTAATACCTCTGGGTGTGTAGGGGAGCAGTGCGGTACTCAATGACTACTGTAGTGTTTAGAGTTATACAGAAAAGTAATACCTATGGGTGTGTAAGGGCAAGGGCGGCGGAAGCACTTTTAATCTGGGGGGGGGGGGCACCAACATCAAAGGGCACTTTGCAGAAATTCGATTAGATGCAGCCTTATATTACCTTTATAACTCTTATTGTATTATCTTATTTGCGTATACACATCACTCCATCAAGACCCCCCCCCCCCCCTCCTTCAAGGAAAATATGCATACTAGCACTGCAATATCCAATGTGCAAATTGGGAAACAAGGAACAAGTTTTCTTTTGAGACAAAATGAGGGGAAATCATGCTAGTTGCTTATGTAGGAATCTTCGAATTAGAGTTTATTTCTTGTTAATATCTTAACAATTTATTCCATTCGAAATAGCTTTGAGTTTGACCCACAGTAATTCATTAAAAGTCAGGGGCGTAGCCAGGATTTGCAAAGTTGTATGCACGACTATCTGAGCGGAGCGCCACCATCAGTTGGCGTGGAGCGAACAATAAAATTTTTGGTTTTACAAACCCCTCAGATGGCCGGAAACGGCCCTCCCCGAGTGTTCATTCTGGTTCCCTGGCCTCTTGCTAACTTGAGACACCTCAATTTTTATGTAGAAAAAGGGCACATTTTTAACCTGAGGAAAAGTGGGGGGGCACGTGCCCCCTGTGCCCCCTCCGGTTCCGCCGCCCTTGTGTAAGGGGCAGTCCAGTAGTCAATGACTCCTGTATTGTCTAGGGCATACAGTAAAGTAATACCTCTGGGTGTGTAAGGAGCAGTGTAGTACTCAATGACTGTATACTGTACATAGTGTCTACATTTATACAGTACAGTAATACCTCTGGTTGTGTAAGGAGCAGCGCAGTAATGACTACTGTATCGTCTACAGTTATACAGTACAGTAATCTTTCTGGGTGCGGGTTGTTGAAGTGGACTATCGATATATATCTATATGTATGGGGATCTGGAGATCATCCGTCAAACAGAATTAAGTTTTTAGTTGTGCAATTGTGAATTATGAGGGATATAAAGGCTGTAAAATTAGGTCTTAAGATCAGATATATACAAGGCTTGTGCCAATATCTACTTTTAATTAGTCTGTGGTGTTGAAAAGTGGAGATGGAATACACCCTACTACCACCCCTGCCTCTGGATATATGGTGTACCCAATTGTATGGAGGTTGCAACATACATCTGAAGGATCAATTTGTGTTCAACTATATAGCTCTTTTACACACATGTATACCAAAGATAATGAAACATGTATGAATGCTTTACTTACATATGTCAAATCAACAAAGTCACAATCAGTCTCGACCACACCGACAGTACCGATGAGGAAAGCACCTTCCTGTTTGTAGTGAAACTGCAAGAACAATTTAAAGGTTATTTACGGATGTATTATTTACAAAGTGTGTAACTCAGGACAGGAAACATTGCTGTAACATGAGTACATGTACAGACATCTCACTACGTACCTACAGTACAGTAAGAACAAGTTACATACAGAAATGGAAAAATTGGCAGTGTTCCTGTACCTTTCCTGTGGTTCGGTGTTATTTACAAAGTGTGTAACTCAGGACAGGAAACATTGCTGTAATATGAGTACATGTACAGACATCTCACAACATGGCCTACAGTACAGTTAGAACAAGTTACACACAGAAATGGTTAAATTGGCAGTGTTCCTGTACCTTTCCTGTGGTTCTGTGTTATTTACAAAGTGTGTAACTCAGGAAAGGAAACATTGCTGTAATATGAGTACATGTACAGACATCTCACAACATGTCTACAGTACAGTAAGAACAAGTTACATACAGAAATGGTAAAATTGGCAGTGTTCCTGTACCTTTCCTGTGGTTCTGTGTTATTTACAAAGTGTGTAACTCAGGACAGGAAACATTGCTGTAATATGAGTACATGTACAGACATCTTACAACATGGCCTACAGTACAGTTAGAACAAGTTACACACAGAAATGGTTAAATTGGCAGTGTTCCTGTACCTTTCCTGTGGTTCTGTGTTATTTACAAAGTGTGTAACTCAGGAAAGGAAACATTGCTGTAATATGAGTACATGTACAGACATCTCACAACATGTCTACAGTACAGTAAGAACAAGTTACATACAGAAATGGTAAAATTGGCAGTGTTCCTGTACCTTTCCTGTGGTTCTGTGTTATCTACAAAGTGTGTAACTCAGTACAGGCACAATTGTTTTAATATGAGTACATGTACAGACATCTTACAACATGGCCTACAGTACAGTTAGAACAAGTTACACACAGAAATGGTTAAATTGGCAGTGTTCCTGTACCTTTCCTGTGGTTCTGTGTTATTTACAAAGTGTGTAACTCAGGATAGGAAACATTGCTGTAATATGAGTACATGTACAGACATCTCACAACATGTCTACAGTACAGTAAGAACAAGTTACATACAGAAATGGTAAAATTTGAAGTGTTCCTGTACCTTTCCTGTGGTTCTGTGTTATCTACAAAGTGTGTAACTCAGTACAGGCACAATTGCTTTAATATGAGTACATGTACAGACATCTCAATACATGTCTACAGTACAGTTAAAACAAGTTACACATAGAAATGGATAATTGGAGGTGTTCCTGTAACTTTCCTGTGGTTCTGTGTTATTCACAAAGTGTGTAACTCAGTACAGGAAACATTGCTGTAATATGAGTACATGTACAGACATCTCACTACATGACTACAGTAAAGTAATAACAAGTTACACACAGAATTGGAAACTTGGAAAGTGTTCCTGTACCTTTCCTGTGGTTCTGTGTTATTTACAAAGTGTGTAACTCAGTATTGGAAACATTGCTGTTATATGATTACATGTACAGACATCTCGCTACATGTCTACAGTACAGTAATAACAAGTTACAGAATTGGAAAGTGTTCCTGTACCTTTCCTGTGGTTCTGTGTTATTTACAAAGTGTGTAACTCAGTATTGGAAACATTGCTGTTATATGATTACATGTACAGACATCTCGCTACATGTCTACAGTACAGTTAGAACAAGTTACACACAGAAATGGTAAAATTGGCAGTGTTCCTGTACCTTTCCTGTGGTTCTGTGTTATTTACAAAGTGTGTAACTCAGGATAGGAAACATTGCTGTAATATGAGTACATGTATAGACATCTCACAACATGTCTACAGTACAGTAAGAACAAGTTACATACAGAAATGGTAAAATTTGAAGTGTTCCTGTACCTTTCCTGTGGTTCTGTGTTATCTACAAAGTGTGTAACTCAGTACAGGCACAATTGCTTTAATATGAGTACATGTACAGACATCTCACTACATGTCTACAGTACAGTAATAACAAGTTACACACAGAAATGGAAATTGGAAGTGTTCCTGTACCTTTCCTGTAGTTCTGTGTTATTTACAAAGTGTGTAACTCAGTACAGGCAACATTGCTGTAATATGAGTACATGTACAGACATCTCACTACATAACTACAGTACATTTATAACAAGTTACACACAGAAATGGATAATTGGAAGTGTTCCTGTACCTTTCCTGTAGTTCTGTGTTATTCACAAAGTGTGTAACTCAGTACAGGAAACATTGCTGTAATATGAGTACATGTACAGACATCTCACTAATGTCTACAGTACAGTAATAACAAGTTACACAGAAAAATGGGAAATTTGAAGTGTTCCTGTACCTTTCCTGTGGTTCTGTGTTATTTACAAAGTGGGTAACTCAGTACAGGAAACATTGCTGTAATATGAGTACATGTGCAGGCATCTCACTGCATGTCTACAGTACAGTAAAAACAGGTTACACACAGAAATGGATAATTGGAAGTGTTCCTGTACCTTTCCTGTGGTTCTGTGGAAAAGTATGGTATGAAATATGCTGTTGACAACCTCCTCTAGCTGCTTGCTCTCAACAGTCTGAAAACAAGAGAAGAAATGAATGAGAACAAGATCCACAATAAAATGGAAATCAATGCAAAACAATAAATTGTTAGACTTGTAACATATTATAAGCTTGGTTAAGGTGAAAAGGATGGGCTAACAAATTACCAATAATGTGTCTTTAGGACCAATGCGGTGTCTCACACTGACAGAAAGGAACATACAATAGAACCATTAGTTCAATGTGATGATACAGAACTCCCACTGTTTACTCCTTGAAGGGTGTGAAGAATCGCGCACAGTGAAACGTCTCATGCCGATAATCTGACCTAGTTTCGAATGAGGTGTAACAGAAGTGTTAGACACCACCATCGATCCAAGAAAATACACACACAGCTCGCTACCGTCGGTAATTTGACAATATAGCACAGTACATGCAGCTACGGTCAATACCCACAACACAGTGTACATATACTAGCAGCGATGGACATCTCAGGTCTATTTAAATATAAACTAAAGAATAACATGTGATGACCCTCCAGTCCCGATGCGCCCTCTAAAGCTAACAACTAGAGCATCCAATCGCAGTAACCCTATTATTGCACAATAAGCACAAGCCCAGGATGTTCAATAAATAAGTACAAGTTAACCTAACATAACATTATTCATATAGGCCCTCCTGTTACGTGTATGGCAATACTTCATTAAATAAGCACAAGCTAACCTAACAAAGCCTAGACCAAATGTCAATCATATAGGCCCCCCTGTTATACAAGAACTGCAATTCTTTGCAGGATACAAGATAAGTCAGATTGAATATGGTTGCAAGTCTCCGTGGCCGAAAACATAATTTAATGGTCTATCGACATTTGCTGAAACTTACAGAACTGTAAAGCAACAGTCAAGACGTTAGTCCATAAACAGTACAACCTGAAATTTACAGAACCAAAGTGTTTGAGATTGTATGTTGTACTGCTGTTTATTTTATATACTTGTTTCTCAATAGGGTCAGCATTGTGCTTTGTGTACATCACATTTACATACATGTTAATTGAGGGCAGTGTAACTTACGGCAGGGAGGTATTAAAAAGGAAAAGTCAGTTCCAGGGAGGGAGGGCCCAGGAACAATCGCAGGTGGTGTACATATCAGTATTTTTCTAAAAGTGTACATCCAGAAGCGATAATTTGTTACCAAAGCAATTAAATACTCTGCACATATTTAAACTTATCAATGTCAATATGTTAACTCTCATATCTGCAATGCTTTGAAATGACTTACAGTTTACAGTGTCATGGTACTGTTTATTGTGTTATTGATATCACTTAGTAGCAACTCGTAATTAGGTTTAATAACAACCATTTAAAGCAATAAATTGTTCTCTTACTAGTTCAAAGACTTGAGATCTGGCATTCATCCTTCTATTGAGTTTTCTTCTCCACTGCTCGCCCTGTAAGTCTGAGTTTAATTGTGCTGCAATAAAAGAGTGGAAAAAAATAAATACTTGCAGACATAAACATGGTAGGAAACATCGAGGTATTACATAACACTTAAGTAATAAACACAGCTTTCAAATAAGAAGAGAATCCATTAATGACATTTACTGTAAACTTCATTTGTAAGGATACATTTTAACCAAAATTATTGACAGCAACCATGATTGTAGTACATTCCAAATGTACTTATCAGTGGCCTACAACAAACCTTATGAGTTGTTATGATCCTATACTCTACACATCTATACTAAAAACACTCTTCTACTTCTCATAAAGATACAGGTACATATCTATATTCATCCCACCAGTGGCCTACAGCATACTTTGTGAGTCATTATGATCCTATACCCTACACATCTATACTAAAAAACACTCTTCTACTTCTCATAAAGATACAGGTACATATCTATAGTCATCCCACCAGTGGCCTACAGCATACTTTGTGAGTCATTATGATCCTATACCCTACACATCTATACTAAAAACACTCTTCTACTTCTCATAAAGATACAGTCCTACATATCTATAGTCATCCCACCAGTGGCCTACAGCATACTTTGTGAGTCATTATGATCCTATACCCTACACATCTATACTAAAAACACTCTTCTACTTCTCATAAAGACACAGGTACATAGCTATAGTCATCCCACCAGTGGCCTACAACATACCTTGTGGGTCATTATGATCCTATACCCTACACATCTATACTTAAAACACTCTTCTACTTCTCATAAAGATACAGGTACATATCTATAGTCATCCCACCAGTGGCCTACAGCATACTTTGTGAGTCATTATGACCCTATACCCTACACATCTATACTAAAAACACTCTTCTACTTCTCATCAAGATACAAGTACATAGCTATAGTCATCCCACCTACAGCCTACAGCATACTTTGTAAGTCATTATGATCCTATACCCTACACATCTATACTAAAAAAACTCTTCTACTTCTCATAAAGATACAGGTACATATAAGAGTCATCCCATCAGTAAGCTGATGGTAAGTAACATTATCAATAAATTGCCAACCATGTTACTGTGCAGACAGTGCAGTATACACAGTTATTTATTTTGAAGCGATTCCCCCAACCCCCTTCCGCCCATTCTAATGGCTGGGACACATCTTAAAGTACAATATTAATCTGTCAGTTAATGTGCAATTAAGACAAACTAGCTTAAAGCAAGGAGATTGTTGAGTACAGTCTGCAAACTGATAGTATCAGCAATGTTTGGTTTCCAGGTTTACCAAAGTATTGAACCAGACTCGCTAAATTTGATGTATTACCCTCTGACTAGTGAACAAAATTGGCCAGTATAAGTAATGTAATGAGCATAGATAGTTTACTGTAGCAGTTTAGCAAAGCTAGATTGACAGGTATAACTGCACTGTTATATGTAGTCAACCAATAATTGATTACTGATGAAGTAGTCTAGAATTAAAATCCTCCAACGAAAGTTTCAAAAAGTTCCTTATAAAAACATAAGAAAATCACTTTCTTACATCTCTAATCACTAAAACAATGCTTTAAACTGCAGTGTTAATAACATGGCATTTCTGAAGTTTGGGCTCTAGGTAAGTTGAGGCTGAAATTCCAGTATTTCCACTTTGGATTAGTCCAACACTGAACCTTGTCTTTTCTCTAACATGTAAATACTGTGTGTCATACATTATGCGAGCATGTGCTCCAACCAGCTGAACCATCACGGTGAACAAAAATCCCAAGCAAAGGTTAAAATACTCTAGTTCTAGCACAGGATAGGACTATCCTGCTACTGCAAGGCCTCAAATACACCCATCATTTTTTTACATTTGATTTTGAATGTTTCTACTAGTAATAGTACTAGAACTAGGAACTGTAACAGTAGATCCTTATTATAAACACTAGCCAAATGTTCAACTTGACGTAACACAACGGGTGCTATGCTAATTCAGCCTGTTCTTTATTACTGTAAAGTGTAAATGCACTATCCATTAAAGTTACTCCCGTGCGTATCATAGCCACTCGCTGAACTAGTTACTGTAGCATACACATGTATCGGCTTAGGCTAGATATAGGCTAGGCCCTGGCCTAGTCAGTGGGAATTAACTTTTACTAACTGTTAGGCCAGGAAATCCTCTGCAATGGCGAAGATATGTTGAACAATACAGATGAAGCTTAAACATTACGAATGTATATTGACAAGCTTTACAAATCACTGCCCAAGCTTATCGTGGGGTATCTTCCATTGCATCGAGATAACGTACAATTGCGCACTAGACCAAGAAAAACGTAAACATTGGCCCATGACGTAATTAAACAATGTTTTTGTATCATCGTAGTAGTTCATTATAGAACGCCGAATGGGTAAATAATTATGGGAACAAGAACTTGCTGTAATTACAAGTGGTTGTTGCTGCATGCTGTAGTTTAGTTACATGGATATAGCCTATACATAATGATCCTCATGTGATACAACTTACATCTTGAAATAACGACCAAGAGAATGTTTTCTATAACTTGCAGTCTTTCCACAAGAAGGATGCACTTGCATTTATGAAAAACTCGGGAAATGGATTAGCCAGAAAGGGGTAATTACTTGGAAAATTTCACACGTCCACTTACGGTAGCTAATACAACCATCACATCACAAGAAAATTATCGACTTATTGATTCTTTCTCGAATCTGAGATCTGAGAATATTATTTCAGTTACTCGTGTATTTATTCCTACGCAATATAAAATTATAACATTCGCAAAACGTTATGTTGCCACGTTGTATCGCATTACTCTGTAAATTGTGCAACGTTCTAACATTGCGAAATCGTAAATAGAGGTGATGAGAAGGTCCGTATTATCACACCACACTTCTTTAAAATAAATACTGTCGAAAGGAATGTAACAGGTTCGTAGCTGTAGCCTGCCCCTGAGATTTCCACTTCCTAAATGAAAGTAGGCCTACGGTAATATGAACGCCTGGTTAGTATGCGCATTTCAGTTAGTTTTAGCGAATTGTTCATAACATGTCTTCAAGTTTCGTTAGTCAGTAGAGTGCATGCACTCAGGTTGCAACCTGAAGATTCTAGGCTCGAATTTAGGAATGGCGCTCAAAAAGGACACAAGGATTATTTTATCCGCTAATCTCGCATTTGGTTTTTACGAGTTTTGTTAGAATAAAAATAAACGTAGACAGTTCCTAAGATTCAAACTACGTGAAAAGTGTAGTGTGAAACTACGGTTCATAAATATATGTGTTACATCTATATATGTGTTTGATATAGACCATCAGCTACAGTGTTAACCCCTATATCAGTGTCTCAATGTTTTAACTTAAAATGTTGAATCACTGCGAATATAAGTATATACCTACAGATTGGGCCTTTTTTTTACATACTAATTATATGGGGTGTGGCCCCCAGTTCCCCTACACGGCACACCCATTCAGCTCGTTGACAGCTCCCCCTAGTATGCCCCTTTTTGGCATGTCAAACAAATAATGATAAAGCAAACGTACAAATTAATTGACACCTAACTTCCCCTCAGCGTATGTAGACTACGGCTACCATCATCATTCCCTGTGGCGTAAATTTGAACATCTTCAATTCACATTGTATAAACAAATTAAGCAGAGCTTTTAAAGTAATGTAAAGTCCTACTTCTCCCCTACAAGGTGACTTTTCTTCTAATTTACCTTTTAAGTTTGGAAGTGTAAATTTCTAAATCATGAGATTTCAAAATAATGAACGTGAAGATGCAATTTACAAGTGCCTGGGAAGTGCCAATTCCGGCAATCTAGGAGGCTTTTTTTGGCATAACTTTCCTAGCTAAGCTACGCGCAAACCTTTGGTAGCGGTCCGTTTAGATAGTGTCATGATGGTCCCTTTTTGATACCACCCCACCCTCCCCCCCCCTTCTTGTCTCTATGGCTACGATGAACAGTTTCATAACTTCCCAATGTCCTCTCTATATAGCATATGTATATAAAATGTACGTCACGTAAGTATATATTATGTATGTAGCCTATGTATGTTAAGCATCAGATGTACGTATATATGTGTAAGACATAAAGGAATGATCAATGACCAAAAAGTTGGTCTACAAGACATCCGGGGTTGTAGTCTTTACTGCGGGCGTTTCTTAGCTTTGTCACGACTACGAGCCCGTTGTGTTCATACAGTCAATATTGTCGTGTGGGGTGGAGGAGGGGGGCAACGGCGATGGGTATGCGTTACAAAATGATAGTACACCGCCTGCACCCCCCCCCCTCCCCCCTGAATGCTACCTCTGTAAAACTATACAATTTTATTTTTATTTCCTGACCTAAAGGTTGAGTTATATTAGTGCTTTGTCACAGTAATACATCCAATAACACCATTTTTGGTAAGGGTATGTTTGTTCGAACGACGCGACATTTACAACCAGTTGTAGGGAGCGCACCGGATTCAGATGGAAGGTTAACATATGATGGGGGTGGGTGTGATGCTCTCATCTCCCGACTGGTTATCTTATGTGTCTGAAACTTGAAGTACGTCTAGAGGCGAATCAATGATTTTATAAAAGAGGGGTGCAACCTTGGGATCTGTAAATTTTACTCAAATGTTAGGGGTATGGGTGCACCCTCCACCACCCCCCCCCTCATCCAGCAAAAAAAAAAAATTGTAGATGTCAATTAGTGCATTTATCCTAAGTATAACTTAACTTAGGTCTATATTATTATCTCTTTAAAACCAAGGTTACACTAATAACTATTTTGTGTGAGGCTGAAAAGGGACAGACAGGTGGAAGGGGTGGGGCATGCGCCCGTAGTTGTGAACTATTTTCCCGGTTGAATGTTTAAATGACCCGATTGCACATTTTACCCGAATGGTGATAGGAAGTTTGTATGTGGGAAAGAGTTTCACAGGTATTTTCCCGCTGATCCTTTGCGCTCGGCACTGAAATAGTGTAAATGTCTTGCTTGGTAATAAATGATGAAGCAGCAGCACATGATTTGATTTAATTTATTCATTACAGAATTAATATACAATTTATAAAATGGAGTTATCAAATACGTTAACAGGAAGCACAAGTAATATTAAAAGGTGAAATCATATACATCGTGTATTTCAAATATAAAGAGGGAAATCAATATAACCCTCCAGTGTAGTATATCCATTCTTCGTGTTTCTGCAGCGTTGGGCTGTACAGTGAATGCATTGCTTGATAAACAGTTGAATAAGCCATTGCTCTAAAATTAATTAAGTTGTATCACTGGGCTGACGAACTTCCGATAGATTATTTACCCACAGCTGGTTGGAACGTTGTCCGTGCATCTGTCCGCTACAACTACGGTGCCCGTCAATCTACGCATTTTCCCATGCACAGAGTTATTGGCTATTGACGCTGCGCATCAAGTTCCCTGACACCCATACCTCGTCAGGACATATGTGAGTCCCCACCATGCCTTGTAACATGAATCGTCCATTAACCTAATCACCTGTTTCGAAGTTTTACATCTCCGCTCATTTGTGCACTTCGGCACACCAGTAGACCATATTTCTGAACGGGTCTATCAATTAATTGACCTATTGACCTTTAACTTCTAGTCAAATAATGTCCTATTTTCAAGTTAGGTAATATCACGCGGGACGACGAATTAGAGTTGAAAACACATAAACAAGTATGGTGTTAATGAAGTAAATAGCAAATTCACAGATGATTTATTTTACTTTCGTTTGAGAAAAAAGTTTGCAGTATAACCTTCACATGTTCACATTCCAATAATCAGAGTAGTGTAAAATGACAACCGATCATATCAGATTCTTACATCAGGTTCTGGGAAATCAGTCAAAGATAAGTATAATTTACATTAGGACTATATTACAATTTACAAGCAATCACATATTAATATTGTCCTAATATTAGTGTCTATGCAATGGATATTTTACAGAAAACGTTAAGAAGCCGAACACTCTCACAATATTGTCATTCCTTAATATTTTGTATGACATATATAAAATACATCAAAGAGTTTACACTTATATCAACAAAGTTCATTAATTCGTTAAAATAAATATATACATTTAAAATGAATTACAATGTTAAGAATGGATAATTCATGTTCTTTACTTTTAAATTCATGATTCGTAAAGAAACTTACTTTTACACTTAATTGTATATTAAAATAAAAGTAGCTACATAATGTAATAGTTATATCATTCCTCTGAAATGTGAAATTCCACTAATTATTGATTTCGTCATTTTTTACACATTTTGCGTCACGTTCTCGATTTTCTTGTTGTTCTAAATCGTAAGATACTTGTAATTTTCCAAGAGATGAGAAGACGTACTGATTCAGTTTAGACATGTCGATGACGTAATTAAATCGTCATATACTCCATACTCCAACACTGATTCCTTGACTGACACCATCCATATCCACTCACGTACCGATTATCGTTCTCCAAGTACTATATTTATAGGACAACCGATATCGCTAAATTAATTGTCACAGAGGTAAAATCCATACAGACTGTTAATGAGAGAGTTCATTCTTCAATATTCCTGGTGTCATGTTGGTGGTGTTTGTACTTATGTGACACCTACACCACTGCTGAAACGAGTTCAATTACACATTGAAAACCTGAAAGTACCGTCTCTCTACCACTACCACGAACTTTAACTTTATCTACAGTGTTACGTAACCTTCTATTAAACTATACCTATGTCACAATGTGAAATCTCAAAACCGAGGCAGCCAAACTCATCTATATTCCATTTTCTCTGTAATTACTCCATCAAGTACAATTTAATAAAAATGTTGATTTTTTTGTCACACATGTGTTTTCTCTTTTCGAGTGTAACTTATTGTTTAGTACGCCATTCTGACATTAATGTCTCATTCTCTATTATCGGTAGAGGAAGAAATACCGATGAAGTAATATCAGACAATAATTTTTTAACAGAATGATAAAATTTGAAATATCAGCATCAAACCTAATTAGTTAAAAACGATTATTGTGATTTTAAATGAGAAAAAAAACATGTATATAAAGCAGTTACCTAAACAAGAAATATTAAGAAATATCTACACAATACATTAAAACAGCGATGGTGATAAAAATGCAAAAAACTAACGAGGACGATGGCCACAAATATATATATATATATATATATATATATATATATATATATATATATATATATATATATATATATATATATATATATATATATATATATATATATATATATATATATATATATATATATATATATATATATATATATATATATATATATATATATATCTCCCACTCTCCCAGTTCGTCCTGTGTAAAATTCAGGAAGGCATTTTTCGATGAATGGAGCGGTGGATAATAACTCTTACACCACTAAAGGTAAATGAAAAAAAGGCAGCGAGGCTAGTTCGAGACTAGACTAGGGGCACTATGTTAGAGAGAAGAGGTAGCGAGGGGGTAAGGTAGGGTTGCATGCTCAAGAGAATATAGATACCAAGGGCCTAGGTTTTATCAATTACTGGTGACATCATGATGGATGTGTTTATGCTTCACTTCCTGTATTTTATCGCCACTGTTAACAGTTCTGTGATTTAGTCATCTTCCTTGGTGTATAGTACTGAACATTTATTATTATTATTATTATTACTATTATTATTATTACTTCGTATTTGATAGAGCAATCTTAAACACAAGCAAAATATACAAACATTACTGCGCTGTAAATAAATATGTTTTCGTGAGACCTTTGAAGACCGAGACGGAAACCGCCACATGAATACCCACAGGCAGCTGGTTCCAGAGACGGGGACCAATAACTTGAAAAGATTTATCACCAGTTTTACGCTTTGAGTATGGAATCATGAGTCTGGTGGTATCAGATGAGGAGCGGAGTCTACCATCAACATTACTTAGAGGAGCATTATACAAAGCAAGAACATTAATCAGATAGCTGGGAGCCTCGAGGCTCCCTTGTGATCACCACGCAGAGATTTAAAAACATATAAAAGGATGTTGTATACTAATCCTGTCCTTAACCGGTAGCCAATGTAGAGTACACATAAGCTGGGAAGAGTGCCAACTGTGTCCACAAGAAAACACCAAACGTGCAGCTTTATTTTGAAGGCGCTGAAATTGCTGAGATTGCGAGGAGGATCATATCAGGTTGTCTTCAGAAACAAGTGCTTGTTGAATTCATCTACCAGGTTCCTCTCTTCTACAGGGCAAAGAAGAAGAAAAATAATGCACATGGAATGCGTGGGTAAAAGGCCTAGTCAGTTACATTGTTTTAGGTTTTTTTTAGGAGGGGGCGCGGGGGGTAATTATAACTTTTAGATATGTGGATTTATAAGAGTGGAAACTATAATACAAAGGACTAATGTTTACTAATAAGTTACTGTTGCTTCTTCTTCTTTAAACATTTAACTCTTACCATCAATGATAAATGTTACGTTAAGAAGGGAATACATTAATATTACATTTCTGCTTGATGATTCATTATACTGGTTTGCTAAATTACTGTCAGTCGCTAATATAGATAAGTACCGATATATGTGTTTTGTTTTAATGTACCTATAATTACCGAGTGCTTGATTGGATTGTTGGAGATATATAATTGATTACTATCACTTTACTCTTCTCACTGGATGATGAGAAGTTTGTGTTCAGTTTGCCATTTAAACCAATATTTAAATGATTGTTTAGTTATATTTGTTCTCTACATGACTTTAAACCTCTCACTGTTAGGTATGTAATATTAGTATAATAATACTTTATCACTTTACCTTGGTGACTGTTACTACACTTTATGCTATTCCCATTAAACGGTTTGTAACCTGTGTTTACTACATTGGAACTTCATCCAGACTTATGGAATGATTAGTTAAAGCCATATGCTACATCCAATTGCCAACTCTTTAGATGACCTAACTGGACCAAACTCGTGCACTAATCCCTCTATTCCACACACTGAATCATTACTAGTACAGTATCTCAAGTCAGTTTTCGTTCCTTGCCTTCGTGTTTGCACTGTCCATATACCATATTGCCCCTTGCCAACTCCAAATTTTCCCGAGCATTTCCCAAAATGACCCAGTGCTGGGACTATAGACTCCACGAACCCCAGTCCCCCTTGGAACCTGACCTTTACTCGTTGCTGTATGTATTTGTAACATTGTGTCGATAATTAGACTTCACGTAAAACAACTTACACTATGTACGGCATATGTTCTGTAATATATTGTTTATTTGTTAGAAATTCACTGATCCTGAACTTGAGCAAGGAGAAAAGTAACAGACCAAGCATCCACCACATTGTTCTGTTGACAACACAGTGAATAATCATGTAAAATAGTTATATCGATCCAATCCACTCATTCAATCTTTAGCAATGATTGCTCACCACATAACGTTAATGTACCTCATTCAGTGTTGATAAAGTCAATTTAAGTCCATTGATTGCATGATTTTTTTTTTTTAAGTTTTTGATAAACCAATTGTATGTATCATTTCAGTCCAAATTTTGAAATATGTGTTGACTACATCAAGTTAATCCACTCATTGTATGTTTAGTAATATTTGTTGACTATATTCCTTTAATCCACCTATTGCTTGTTTAGTAAAATTTGTTGACTACATCACTATATTCCACTCAATGTATGTTAAGTAATATTTGTTGACTACATCCCTTGAATCCACTCAGTGTTTATTTAGTAATATTTGTTGACAACATCCCTTTAATCCACTCAGTGTTAGCTTAGTAATATATGTTGACTACATCCCTTTATTCCACTCAGTGTTTGTTAGTAATATATGTTGACTATATTCCTTAAATCCACGGTGCATATTTAGCAATATTTGTTGACTACATCCCTTTAATCCACCCAGTGTATATTTAGTAATATTTGTTGAAACTATTTCTTTAATTAATCCAATCCGCGTATGTTAGTGATATTTGTTGACTACATCCCTTTAATCCACTGTGTATATAGTTAGTAATATTTGTTGACTACATCCCTTTAATCCACTGTGTATATTTAGTAATATCTGTTGACTACATCCCTTAAATCCACAGTGTCTATTAAGCAATATTTGTTGACAACATCCCTTTAATCCATCCAGTGTATATTTAGTAATATTTGTTGACAACATCCCTTCAATCCACTCAGTGTATATTTAGTAATATTTGTTGACTACATCCCTTTAATCCACTCAGTGCATATTTAGTAATATTTGTTGACTACATCCCTTTAATCCACTCAGTGTATGTTTAGTAATATTTGTTGACTACATCCCTTTAATCCACTCAGTGTATGTTAGTAATATTTGTTGACAACATCCCTTTAATATATCCAGTTTATGTTAGTAATATTTGTTGACTACATCCCTTTAATCCACTCAGTTTATGTTAGTAATATTTGTTGACTACATCCCTTTAATCCACTCAGTTTATGTTAGTAATATTTGTTGACTACATCCCTTTAATCCACTAAGTGTATATTTAGTAATAGTTGTTGACTACATCCCTTTAATCCACTCAGTGCATATTTAGTAATATTTGTTAACTACATCCCACTAATCCACTGTATATATTTAGTAATATTTGTTGACTACATCGCTCTTATTCACTCAGTGTATGTTTAGTAATATTTGTTGACTACATCCCTTTAATCCATCCAGTGTATATTTAGTAATATTTGTTGAACCTATCTCTTTAATCCACACTGTTTATATTAGTGATATTTGTTGACTACATCCCTTTAATCCACTGTGTATATAGTTAGTAATATTTGTTGACTGCATCCCTTAAATCCACAGTGTCTATTAAGCAATATTTGTTGACAACATCCCTTTAATCCATCCAGTGTATATTTAGTAACATTTGTTGATTACATCCCTTTAATCCACTCCGTGTTTGTTTAGTAATAATTGTAATCTACATAATTTTAATCCACCCATTGCCTTTATATACATATTTGTTACTATTAATTTTATCCAATAATTCAACGTGTTTTGCTCACTTGTCTCTACTCACCCGATATGTCAGTACTTTCTTTATACTACTTCTCATTCAGAAACCATCAACTGATAATCGATAAATGACTCAATTAAACAGTTATTAATATATCACAGTTATAGTTATTTCATTAAATGACATCACATTCTTTTACTTAATTTAACTAAGCCATGCTGTGTTCATTACAATGACGTGCGCTGAGTTACAAACGTCTGGGGATACTCAAGTACCACGTTAGTGGTAATTTCATGATCTTGCTAGTAATTACAATATCGATATGTTATTAAAACAACTTTGATGAAATAATTATTATACAGGAGATGTAATAATTACTTACTTCCCAACGACCAGAGTCTAGATCAAGCCAATAATATTCATCATTCTTATCTGAATCAGGAGTCCAGAAAACTGTAAGAAACAAATAAGATTCATAAACAAAATATAGGCTATAACCAATAAAATAATATCAATGATGTATTTAATGAATGAAACATTCTGAAGAATACACAATAGTAACAACCATAGCACGTGCTACTAAGATCTTTATTGTCTCAAGGGATGCATATGCTTTCTTTTTGCTGAAGATAGTTTTGGGTTGTCACATGTCCTTTAGAAAAGTGATTTTGGGAGGATGGTGAAGTCAGATATATTGTAGGTGAGCTATGTTATACAACAAACTGTAGATGTTCCCAATTACCCCCCCCCCCCATACATTCCCTTCCCTGGTTAGCATACAGCTACAATGAAATATTAAACAAGAATTTTGTTTTTTGGTGACAATGCAATAATGTAGACAACACAAGTTTAGTCCATATTTCAAAACTATAAATCGTTTCCATGTAACACGATAAGATCATCACACAGTTCTTCAATTACATTTGCTTTTTTTGCAATACTTATGAAATAGTTGTTAAGAATTGCCATTAATTACCATTCCGTCAAATCTCAAACCTTTAACGTCATGTTGCCTAATGCATACATACCTTTGACATCTGCCGTAATGAATATGGAGCATATCTATCTCACACTGTGATCAGGGGCGTAGTGAAGGTTTTTTTGTTGGGGGGGGGGGGGGTGTGTGTGAAGAATTTGATTTGCCGACGGATGTGGAAGTGATGACTGACCCCCTCCCCTTTGGAAAATTTTAGTTTTGAAACGTCCTTAGATGCAATCTGGTGCATATTTTAACTCAAATTTGGCACCGTGGAATTTCCATTTCGATATTATTTTTATGGCAGTCGGCAGAAGAAGAACGAATGACATCTGCGATGACGTCATTCTGAACAGAGGATAATAACAACACATTGTCACACTATAGCACGACTCGTGGGCCGCGGCCTATATGGAAGCCCTTAATTCCATTTCTTTCACTGAGTTGCCGGCGATTCTGGCACTCGTCTAGCTGAGCCTGGCTACAGTAGCTATACTGACGGCCGTGACATTATCAGTTATTTGCCGAGAGGTTTTTAACTTGCAGGCGTCTGGTGATTGGATTGGTGAATGAGTTAATCAAATGAAGAACTGGAAAATCGAAATAACCGATAGAGAAGCTCCCGTTCTCCTTTTCTCTATTCAGCTTTCCTTTTTTCTTCCCCTTCCGCTCTCTTCACCTTTTTTCTTTTTGCCGACAGACCCAAAATTTTAACTTGCAGGCCCCCCCCCCCCCCGCTCGCTACGCCCCTGACTGTGATACAACAGGTATATAAAGATAACGTACCTTTTAATTCGCCTTTTATCAGGAAAGATATTAGTCGTTAGGAAAAGAATAGACATTTACTTATTTCACAAACACGCGACCATGTAATTAGTTTGCTAGTGTTAAAGTTGAATGATGTTACAATACATGTGTCATTTTGTTTAATTTGGAAACAATCTAATAGTGTTTGTAAGTATTTTCAGCGTTTTCATAGCCGTTTAATCATAGCACAATACCAGGCCAAAGGGCGGTTACCAACACGTTTTAAAATATGTTTTTCGCGATAGAGGTAGAGAATTAATCTTCTGCCCTTCATTGTATGTTTAACTAAAGGATGCATTACAAGGCAGTGCTAGATCATACAGTTGGATCATTAGTCGCAACTCTGTTATGGAGCGAGTTGATATTCATACGTTTCTTCATCCGTCGTGTTTCGACTTTTCTCAACTTTTTGACAGAATGTAGCAGACTGACATAAAAGTCAGATTTGAATAGATGGGTCTAAAAAGAACTTTTGTCATCAATTTAACAATTTCAATTCTAAATATCAATTAAAAACGTATTATCAGTCATAATAAACAAAGTAGACTTTCCGACAAACATCGTCAACATTTCGATGAATTAGTTGACTTGTTGTGAAAGAAGTCGACATTTCATCGATGCTACTTTATGATAAATAGTTGGAAATTAGAGAAAATAACCCGAAATTTGAGATTGAAATTTTGAGTTTTCGGTATAAAAAAGCAACATTTCCAGTATCCCCCTTTAGCCACCGTAGTACCGAAAAAACCCTAAGACCTAACAAAATCCCTTTCTGTCTCCGTATGTTAAATCGCTTCCTACGATACTGTTTATATAGCTATTTCTAATGACGTACGCAATCAAACAGCCTGTCTTTATTTTATTCTAGTATTGGTTTCTGTAAGATGGGCTCAGTACACAGTTATATGTATTTTTAAAATAATGTAGTATCGTAATGGCTTATGACAGTCGTTAATGCAGCAGATTGACTTTATCAAGAACACCAATTTACTCAACTTGTTGCAAAGTACACAATACCGTGTATTATACAACATCAACAATTAACGATATCTCCCAAAGTTTCTGACTCATGAATATCTGTACATGTTTACTGCAACAGGCAATGACGCCCTGTGATATTTAGCGCCCTCAGTTTGACTGAAACTAAAACCCAATCAATGTCGGCTACTGGAATGGTTTGAACTGTAAACAACATGACACATGACAGAGTCATCAATCGAATAATACATATGAACTTTACCATTCACTCCCCGAGATTTCAGTGTGGATAGAGATGGTCCGACGGGTATCGATGAGGGCAGCAGACAGTCAGCTAGTCTATAATCAGAGAAAGAAATAGAAACAGTCATTTGTCATTAAATCCTTCTTTAACTGTTACTATTTCAAATACAGTATCAAGATTTACTCATCATATGCAATACATCAATAGTTGTTCCTTCCTCTGTTACAACCACACACACCAGTAACGTTTTTTTTAGGAACGATCAGGAATACACCGGCTATGGAAAAGTTTGAAAACAACTGAACGGTATTTTCAAAATGATGGAAGTTTTTTTTTTTTCAAAGGATAAAGGTTTAAATCCAAATCCAAAAGTATCAAAAATGGTTCCACTATGACGTCGAGCCCTCAATCAACCGATTCACAAAGAGATGACAGTTAATACCGTAAATCTTAAAAGTTTTGTACCACAGTAAAATACTGGATTGTGCTGACAAATATGATAACTCAGTAGAATGCGCTATTAAGGTTTACAGGAATAACTGAGGATATCTGTAATTTTAACGAATAAATCCAAACTGGATTTGTTGGGATTACACAGTCACATAGTCTCAGTTCTTATACTCTAATCCTAATCCCACATTCCACCGGTTTATAGCGAGATCCAGTTTTTACTGATTTACAGTAGATAATTCTATGTGTGTATCGGGTGCCTCAATCCGAAACTGATGATAACTTATATGACAGTGGGGCAACAGTGAATAATTGAAGTACAGCTCTGTTCATGCTTTTACCAACAACAAACATTAAATAGAAGGTACTGTATATCCAACTTATCAAGGACCCTTGAAGGGTTTCGGGGGGGGGGGGGCGGGTCGGGTGGGTCGTAGAAAAGAAGGATCTGATCAGTGTTCTATCTCTCAATTCATTTGAATATAATTGTAAGTTGCCGACTTAATTTTCTGCATGTTAAGTTAATCTCACTATGCACAAACGGACCCATGAATAAGCTAACCAACAAATACAACTAGACATGAACCTTCGTTACGTCATCAATCTATTGTTAAGGCATTAACATAAAAATGATCGACTATATTTTGCCACAAATGTATAGCTGACATCGCAAATTTACATTATTTTCCTCCATATATTGACAGCTTTTATAAAATGTATCATTAAAGGGTGTGAAGACTAGCGCAAAAAGAAACGTCCAATGCCGGTAATTTGACCTAGTTTCCAATGAAGTGTAACAGAAGTGCTGCACACCACCATCGATCCCGGAAAAATACACACACAACTAGCTACCGTCGGTAATTAGACACTAATGTACAGTCAGTACATACAGCTGCGGTCATTACCCACAGCACAGTGTACAAACGATACAGCGATGGACATCTCATGTCCAGCTAAAGATAACAAGGTATCACGTTTCATTACTGTCTGCATTTTGTAGCGACAAGCAGAAAACGTCACTTGCAAGCAACGGACAGTTAACTTTTTCAGAGCGCGGCACACGGTTTGGGGCGAGTCTTCAATGCCTTTAAAGTTACATTTTGTTGTTATTGTTATTCGGACCGACCTAAATAACATTTATGCATAAATTAAAGACGTGGTGGTATATCTCCTGATAATAGTTTGATAAACACGGTATGTTTTATGTCGCAAGTTAAATGTGCAAATGTAATGTACTCTAATGAGCATATGAAACATTAAAACTGTGCTTAATTTCTTAGCCTGACTGACACCCCCCCCCCCCTCCCCACCTCTGAGATTTCCACTTCCTTCACGAAATTAGGCCTACAATGATGTGAACGTCTGGACAGTAAGTGCTATTTCGGTTAGTTTTATCGAAACGTTCATATCATTTCTTGTGATTTCATTAGTATAGTGTACAACCCCGAGATTCTTGGCACGTACAGGAATGGCGTAAAGAAAGAAAATCAAGGTTTACTGTAACCTTTCATCACGAACATGCACGAACGCGATGCGATATCGCGCTTGATACGATTACGTAATGATACAAGGTTCTATTTTTCTTTCTTTTTGTAAACATTTGATAAACTCATTACAACATGCCATCATTTAATCACGAAACCCAGTGTCGTGCGGATGAATTTATAAGATGGGGGACGGGGTACAGTGTAACATTTGAATTTTATTCCGACTGATTCAGGTAGTGACTTTAATGTTTATAGCAGGGCCAGCTGTGAATGAAATATTTGTATAACTGAGTGGGCGCTGCCGAAGGATCACTGAAGCTACAGTAACTCCTATATGTGGTGGTTTAGGGGTGCCCCACCTCACCCCCAGAATAAAAACAAAATAAAATATAAGCCAAATGATGCATTCTGAGGTATGTTTAGACTATAATTTATGTTTTTATAAATTAGCTCTAAAAAAAGGTTGTGCTAGTAAATAATATTTGATAAGTTCAAAATAAAAGTAGGTGCATGGACCTTGATAGGAGGGCAAGAGTCGTATTTTATAATGGAGGGTATGATGCCCTGGGGTCATTTAAGCCAACGTAGGGCATTGGGGTTCCTACCCGGAAATAAGAATGTTAGACGATATATAGAATGTGGTCCCTAAACGAAATGATTTGCTATAAGAAATACGCTGTGTGACCTTTAAGAAAAAAAAAAGAAGGGGGGATGTGAGAGGGGGGCACCAGTAGTAGTGATCCTATTCTTCCCTAGCAGAATACAAAAATTCGCCGACTGAAACGTTTTCTTCCAAACATCGTGTGGCTAACATTATAAAAAAAATACGTAGAGACAGATTTAGTACTTGTCAAAATGACCTTCAGAACAACAGATCATTGACGTATCCAGATACCGTAGCTGCAGTCGTTTAGTCACGTGACGTATTACCGCGCGATTGACAGGTCATGTATAAAGAATACAATGAGCTTGAATATACAGTGTACATCATCATATAGATTACAATGAAAGGAAAGTTAACCATCACTAGTAGGTCTGTACAAAGATGGCATATGTCAGATATATACAGTGTGTGTAGAAACAGCGTGATCACTGTACGATAATATAATAGTAGCATATTAACTCTTAACTACAGTATGGATAAAACTTTCTTCAGAGTATGGTGAGGCAGTCTTATCTGGATGAAATTTATTTGTGTGATTGTGCGTGTATTAGAGAGAGAAGGCCTAGAATACTGTAGGTCCCAGCTACTAGTATTTGCTCTTTAAACTTTGTTTTTCTTTTCTCACTAGAGATGCACGACGAGGTGTGGGGGGGGGGGGGGGTACTGTAGGTGGTACTGTAAAAGATGGATACAAATAAAGGTATGAACTATAATGGACTATTGCAATAATGAAATATACTTCCTTTTGGTAACCGGAAGATCCAATAGATAAATAACTAAATTAGACGATATAAATCAATGACGTTGAAGAAATGTTAACATATCAGCAGGAAAGGTGGGGGGGGGGGTCAACCACAAGTGTAACATGGTAGGGTTAGAGTATAAGGTAGGGAAGGGGCTGTGGAAACATATTATAGTTGCAAAGGAAAGAAAGGGGGCAAAGGAAGTAATACTTTACAGGGTATAGTGAAGGAGTAGTTACGGGGTGAAGGAAAAATGGTTAGGTGCGGTAGATGTGTTCATGTTATAATAACGGGGCTTGGGTCCGTTGTTATAACTTGTGTTGGAGGGAATATGCTAGTTGCTATGAACAGATTTATTTCCGTCTTAAATAAATCAATTATTGTCCAATCTAAAGCCAATAAGGAACTGAACTTAGGTTAATCACACTGTCAATAGCGCCTGGGATTAGTTTGTTCAGTTTCTTAGGGGAATTTCCCTACTTCTTAACTAGTATATTAATTCAATTTTAACTAAGATTTAGTGCATAGCAAAGTTATCATAAATAAATAAATATATATATATATTTATATATATATGTATATATTTATATATATATATATATATATATATATATATATATATATATATATATATATATATATATATATATATATATACAGTATATAGGCCTACACATATAATAATTACTGTCAAATATTTAACATATTAATCACAATTTGCTCTGTATTGATTATTTTATTTTCCCTATACACTTGTTTCCCTTTGTTTTTTTTTTATGAATTTCATACATACCATTTTATTTTATTTTTATCCTTTCTTCTACAATTATTATTTTCAAAAAGGAAGAAAACAAATAAACAAATTCTACTTTAGAAAAAAAAGGAGTTCTTAAAAGACTATACTCAACATCAGGAAGGCCTACGGACGATTTAAAACCAGACACATTTTGCTTAAAATCACACTTGAATGGGATTTAAAAAAGTGGTGTAGAAAGCCAAATTATTTCAGGTTCAAGTAGGGTGACTAAAAGCCACATTGATACCAATAATCACCTGTACCATACCATACCATGTAAAATATTATGGTGCATTTTCTTGCTTATAGAATGAAGACCCCCAAGCCTCTACATCAGGGGAAATGGTGCCACTTATGGAGAATCAACCGGCTTTACAATATTTGTTGATGGGGAAGAAGTTGGATCTTGCAGTCTGTTGATTTTGGATTTGTCTTCATACATTGCATCGTTTTACGTTTTCGACTTAGCTTACCCCACTGTTTGAAAGAAGACCATGGTATTCATTCAGAAAATCATCTTAATCATTAATGACAATTTTAAGTTAGACCTTTCCATTTTAAGTGTGTTGGAGAGGGTTAATCAAAACCTCTAGGTGTAAAAACAAGAATAGACCTCTGACCGTTGTCGTTTGTCTGTTGTTAAAACGAAATTATCATACTTTTAAACTAGTTGATACTTAAAATGTAATTCATAATAAGATTTAAATATTTAGCCCTCTACATCAAGGGAAATGGTCCCACTTATGCAGAATAAACCCACTTTACAATATTTGATGGGGAAGAAGTTGGCTCTAGCAGTTGGTTCATTTCAGCTCTGTCAGCATACATAGCATCATACTATGTTTTCAACTTGGCTTATCCCACTGTTTGTAAGAAGATCATGGTCTTCATCCAGAAAATCATCCAGTATTTTCTGGTCAACTTCACACTTGTTGTGTAGCAGCACATTTTAAAGCAAGGATTTGAGTCATGACATGACATGTTTTTAATAGAACTTTGACTTTTCAGTTCTTATTAAAATGTATTTGTCCATTATATATGAGTCGACATACTGCTGTATAATTTTTATATCAATATATTGTATTTTCAATCCTCTGACACAATTTGGTGATTGGGACAGCCATTTGGGACCAACTTGTTTATAATATTTGCATCCCTTGAAACAGTTATCTGAAAATATTGGCTTAATCTGACAAAGTTTTTTTTAATGATTGAACCATGGGAGAAATATCACCCCATTCTAGTTTGTAACACTCCTATTGAGGCTTTTCATGTATGCTTTTCAAGATATGTTATAGCAATAAATGAGTCTGGTAAAATAAATTCATGATTTCTGTATTTTTTATTCAAACATACCTTTTCAACCTTGCAATAGGATTTTGTTCATTTACCCCACAAGATTGCCCAATTTGTTTTGTTTTTCTGGGAGGGGGGGAGGGGGTCGGATTGTATTAGCAACAGCCAGCAGGAACCCTGAGTGAAACTTACAGATTTTATGCACACGAAGATCTCCACACAAACTAGAGGCCCAAAACATCCGCTAGTTTGTGACCCTTAATTGAACTTTGTTAACCTTGGATAATATAACCATTATGTTTGGAAACTATTCCCTACCCCATTCACAATAACTCCCAAAATTCAAACTTGACCCTGTCAATGGGATTTATTGCTTTTTTTTTAATATGTGATTTTTGGCCTCTAACTGACCTTTGGTGACCTTCACAGGCACCAAAAACAATACGGTACACATTCTCACTATGGCGGATCTATATATCTAGTCTGAGTTTAGTCCAACTTTTCCTTGTTGAGTTACAGTGTCCCCAAGCAAGTGTCACAGATGCACACACAGAGACACACACATACACACACACAAACGTGACTTCCTTTTGCTAAGGCAAGGAACCAAAAAGGTGCTTTTACTTCACCTGATCTAATGGAACTTCACAAAGATGATCACCTATGACATTGAAGTAATCCTTTGCTGTTGATGGTCTCTCACCATGTTGGCGGTATGGTTACAGATTTTACTTCAGAAGTTCAGATTGTACAGTGATCTCAGAGGACATCGACCTCTCTCTTCCAATGGAACCCTCATTTCCTCTTTGGTAGTGATACAGTATTGGCAACCGTGAAGGCCTACAGTAATATATATATATATATATATATATATATATATATATATATATATATATATATATATATATATATATTACTGTAGGCCTAGGAGGATAATTGCCCAGTTATTTTAATGCCTTGATCAACAAAGAGCACGCTGCCATTATTTTGATGGTGAAGCATTCAATCCAGTATATCTGGGTTTCAGTAGATTAGCCATGAAGGGGGTGGGGGAAATGGGGGTCAATGGGAACCCAGATAAAATTCTGGCCCATTCAAAAATAAAGGAAAGCCAATTGGAAAGCTGTTGAACAAAGACCCTTCATAAATTTTACTCGCCACTAAGAGAAATAAAAAACAATTGCTGTCCCAGACCTTCACACATTTGGTCTGAAAACTAACAACCTACAAAATAAATAATGAAATTACCATTGGCTCCTGTAATTCCATAAACAAGACAAAGATATCCAAAATCACCAAACATGAAGATTGGTAGTTTCTCCTCTCTGTTAATGTTAAGATATATCATGAAGCTTTTAGTTCTTTGCCTATAGAGGCTTGTAAGATTGCCACTTTCAGTCAAAGTTTAGTACCTGTTCTTAATGACTTAAGGTAAACTTACATTTGCTTAACTACCTACTCTACTCAACTTTGGGTAACTCCATGAGTTGCTCACAGTGTTGTTGTATCCCTTGAGGTTAGCTCTGAAGTCATCAGCTGGAAATATGGTGACCACAAAAGCGTTGTGGTGAAATCAGCTATTTGGAAAATCTGCCTAAAGTTTCCTCCATCTTTGCTTGTCACCTCCAACTTTAAACCAGATCTCATTGGCGGGAATTAAATATGTCCACTAGAAAAGCTATTAGTCTATGCCAAAAGAAACATAAAAAGTACTTGTTATTAATCAATTTCAATGAGCAGACATTTAATCACCAGCTGAATTCATAGCGCATGATATTTTTCAAAGTGTCATAACTTATTGCTTTTAATTGTATGTATAGTGAGTGGTATTCCAACAGTCAAAAATTTAGTATGATTCTAGGATATGTTTTTTTTATTTTTTTTTATTGTTTATACTATTATATATAGTGGTATTTCTGCACACTAAAATTTTGTAAGAGTGTGTTAGGTTTCTTTTAAGTTTTGTAGTTTTAATGTTATGTATAGTGGTATTCCTACAGCAGAAAATGGTAAGAATACCAAAACTTAATGTCAATGCAAAACACTGTTAAAAATAATATACTAAGAGAAGTCAGTGCCGAGTATAAACATTTTAACTTCTCTCATTGCAACAACAACAAAATTATTAAAGAAAACCTCATTGACTCCCTTATTAAGAATCTCCTCATTTAGTATCTAATTAATAAATCATATGCTCAGAAGGATTTAACATTCTCCTTAAATAAGCTCATTTTTTTTTAAACTGGCAGGAGGTTTTGGCTCTGGTAGAGGGGGGGGGGGTGTAGTTTAGGAACTTGGTGGCCAGAGGTCTTGTGAGTAAAACTCCAGAAGTTTACTTCTGTGAAACAGGCCAGCTATCGGGAAGGGAATTTCTTTTTCTTGGCTAAGTTCTCCTCCCGGGAGACGGGAGAGTGGTATTGCCTGGCCTGCCTTGTTATCAAGATATTCTCACAGTAACTGTCTAGTCCATAAAGCTGTTGAACGATCTTTTCTTTCAGGAAATCTACACTAACCCATGGTTCTCTTGATGATTGTACCATCTTCCTCATCTTGGTGCAGAAGAGGTACCCACTCTGCTCTAACAATGTTACTGACAATGTCCTGCATTGACCCGATCACATACATACTGTTTCAGCCACCTGTAACAAAAACACAAGATCCAATAGTGTTTATATTTAAAGGTAATTTACCGAGTTTTGCAATTGCTGTTGCAGTTATATATCCACTAGTGGGTATGAAGGTAGAAGGCATATTAATTGTTATTGTATGCTCAAGTAGATTTGCCGGTTTATAGCCTTTAAGTTTTTGATGATCTTGTTTACTGCCTTAAACATATATGATTGAGGGTGTTTTGCAAGTATTTTCATTTATTTTTAAGGATGTCTAATGGACACACATGCAAATACAGTCACTACAGGGGCACCTCTAGGCATTACTAATACCTGCCAGCTCTAATGAAAACACATGCAAATAGAGGCACTCCATGGGCACCTCTAGGCATTATTCATACCTGTCAGCTCTAATGGACATACATGCACATATAGGCACTACAAGGGCACCTCTAGGCATTACTCATAGTACCTGTCAGCTCTAATGGACACACCACCAAAAGCAATAATAGGCTCCTTAAATTTGATATGGTACATCAACAAACCAAATATGAGGTCTGCCCAAGCTTTCATTCTTGAAATATCATGTTTACAAGGTTTCAAAATTTGACCCAGTGACCCCAAACGAACTTTGACCTCAACCAAAAACAAAAGGCTCCTGGTAGTCAAAGTGGTACTTCTACAGACTAAATATGAGGTTCGTCCATGATCCCCCTCTTGAGATACCATATTTACAAGGTTTTCAGAACTTGACCTCTGGTGACCCCAATTAAACTTTGACCTCCATTAAAACCATAGGCTTCTTGTACTTAATGTGGTACATCTAAAAACTAAATACGAGGTCTGCTCAAGCTTTTCTTCTTGAGATATTGTGTTTACAATGTTTTCACAATTTGACCCCTTGTAACCCCAATTGATCCAAGTGACATCAAGTTCACTCCTGTGTATCAATGGTTCTGCACATTGAGTTCATAACAAACATCTACACTAGTCTTCTTTGTCATATTACTTTGCTTTTACTCTCTTAGGCAAACCTAGCTAAGGTATACACAAGTTAAACTACTTAATTCCAAAATAATATAATAATAAGCTAACGTACCACAGCTATGAATTCACTAGGTATTATGTTGTGATCACAATCTATTGGATTGCAGGTTCAGTTCCTGGTCAGATCATTTTGTTGTGTCTTTTGCAAGGCTCTTTATCACCACGGCTCTTTACCCAGGTAAATCAATTGAGACCTGAGAGGTATCTTGTACATATAGTTGCATGCCCTGGTTTGTAGAGCTGCACCCTATGGGAAGTCCCCCAGGGGAACACATGAATGTGACACACTGTAGAGTGACTGATTGAATTGTGCAAATTTGGATGTGTGGATGTGACAAATTACCATTGACCAGCAGCTAACTGTTATAAAGTCATGTCAGACGGTCTCGCCAAGACTGGTCATGATGTTGTTTCCATTAAATCCATTGATTGAGACTTTTTACCTTTAGGTTTTGATTTATATTGGTTATTTAAATTTGATGGAGTTTCACCAGTGATGTTGGCTTTGGCATTAGCAAGTTACTCACAGAAATGGATAATTGGAAGTGTTCCTGTACCTTACCTGTGGTTCTGTGTTATTTACAAAGTGTATCACTCAGTACAGGCAACATTGCTGTAATATGAGTACAAGTTCAGACATGTCACTACTGTACATGTCTACAGTACAGTAATAACAAGTTACACACAGAATTGGATAATTGGAAGTGTTCCTGTACCTTTCCTGTGGTTCTGTGTTATTTACAAAGTGTGTGACTCAGTACAGGAAACATTGCTGTAATATGGGTACATGTACAGACATCTCACTACATGTATACAGTACAGTAATAACAAGTATACACAGAATTGGAAAATTGGAAGTGTTCCTGTACCTTTCCTGTGGTTCTGTGTTATTTACAATGTGTGTAACTCAGTACAGGCAACATCACTGTAATATGAGTACATGTACAGACATCTCACTACATGTCTTCAGTACAGTAAGAGTGTTACACACAGAAATGGATAATTGGAAATTGTTCCTGTACCTTTCCTGTGGTTCTGTGGAAAAGTATGGTATGAAATATGCTGTTGACAACCTCCTCTAGCTGCTTGCTCTCAACAGTCTGAAAAAAGAGAAGAAATGAATGAGAACAAGATCCAAAGTAAAATAGAAATCAATGCAAAACAATAAATTGTTGGAATTGTAACAAATTATAAGAATGATTAAGGTGAGAAGGATGGACTAACAAATTACCAACAATGTGTGTTTTGGACCAGTGCAGTGTCTCACACTGACAGAAAGGAACATACAGTATAACCATTGTTTCAATGTGATGATACATAACTCCCACTGTTTCCTCCTTAACAGTATTACATAACAGTATAGTATGACCGCATTCCCAATGAGGTCATTTCCCCTCCATCTCTCCCCCTATCACCCCCCCCCCCTCACCCGTACGTACTGTATTGTCTTTATTTAAATATAAACTAAAGAATAACATGTGATGAGCCCCCAGTCCCGATGCGCCCTCCAAAGCTAACAACTACAGTACCCAATCGCAGTGAACCTTTTATTGCACAAATAAGCACCAGCCCAGGAAGTTCAATAAATAAGCACAAGCTAACCTAACATAGCATTATTCATATAGGCCCTCCTGTTACGTGTATGGCAATACTTCAAATAAGCACAAGCTAACCTAACATAGCCTAGACCAAAGATTATTCAAATAGGCCCACCTGTTATAAAAGTACAGCAAAACTGTACACGATACAACATTAGTCAGATTAAATATGGTTGCAAATAAAGGTGGCCAAAAACATAATTTCATGGTCTATCGACATTTGCTGAAGCTTACAGAACTGTAAAGCAAGTAAGCAACATTCGAGGTGCTTTTTGTACATCACGTTCACATGTACATGTTAATTGAGGGAAGTGTAACTTACAGCAGGGAGGTATTAAAAAGGAAAAGTCAGTTCTAGGGAGGGAGGGAGGGCCTAAACAATTGCAGGTGGTGTATGTCAGTATTTTTCTAAATGTGTACATTCAAAAGGGAATAATTTGTACTTTAAGCAATTAAATACTCTGCACATATTTAAACTTATTGATGTCAACATGTTAACTCTCATACCTGCAATGCTTTGAAATGACTTACAGTCAACAGTATCATGGTACTGTTTATTGTGTTATTTATATCACTAAGTAGTACTGTAACTCCTAAGTAGGTTTAATAACAACCAATTACATCAATATATTGTTCTCTTACTAGTTCAAAGACTTGAGATCTGGCATTCATCCTTCTATTAAGTTTTCTTCTCCACTGCTCGCCCTGTACGTCTGAGTTAACTGTGCTGCAATAAAAAAATTGGAAGTACTAAATTATACTTGCAGATATAAACATGGTCAAAAATATATAGGGATGACATAAAAGTAAGTACTGTAATTAACACGGCTCTCAAATAAGAAGAGAATCCATTAATGAGATTTACTGTAAACTTCATTTGAAAGGATCAATTTTAACCAACATTATTGACAGCAACCATGATTGTAGTACATTCCAAATGTACTTATCAGTGGCCTACAACAAACCTTATGAGTTGCTATGATCCCATACCCTACACATCTATACTAAAAACACTCTTTTACTTCACATAAAGATACAGGTACATATCTAGAGTCATCCCACCAGTGGCCTACAGCATACTTTGTGAGTCATTATGATCACATACCCTACACATCTATACTAAAAACACTCTTTTACTTCTCATAAAGATACAGGTACATATCTAGAGTCATCCCACCAGTGGCCTACAGCATACTTTGTGAGTCATTATGATCCCATACCCTACACATCTATACTAAAAACACTCTTCTGCTTCTCATAAAGAGACAGGTACATATAAGAGTCATCCCATCAGTAAGCTGATCGTAAGTAATATTATCAATATTTTGCAAATTATTCTTCTTTCAGTAGGTGCCCGAAAAATTATCAGCATATTGCCCGAATTTTTGGTTGGGGGGGGGGGGGGCTTACAAGTTTGTGAAGTGAGTGCCAGTGAGTACAAACGTATCGAGAAAAGTTCGGAACAAAAGTGCAGTCGCGAAAGATGGGTGTCTGACTGACACTGACCATATCGTTGACGAGTAGCGGGGGGGGGGGGGGCTACAAGGCAGCAGTCGGAATTTTCTGGCTTCAGATCCCATTCAATTGGATTTTCAGTCACTACCCCCCTTCCCCCCCCCCATCATCATGCCTTAGCTACGTCCCTGGCTGCATGCTTTAGTTTAGTTACATAGATATATACATAATGATCCTCATGTGGTGGAAGTTACATCTTCAAATAACGACAAAGAGACTGTTTTCTAAAACTTGCAGTCTTTCCACAAGACGGATGCACTTGCATTTATGAAAAACCCGGGAAATGGATTAGCCAGAAAGGGGCAATTACTTGGAATATTTCACACGTCCACTTACGGAAGCTAATACAACCGTCACATCACAAGAAAACTATCGACTTAATGATTCTTTCTCGAATCTGAGATCTGAGAATAGTATTTCAGTTACTCGTTTATTTCTTCCTACGCAATATAAAATTATAACATTCGCAAAACGTTATGTTGCCATGTTGTATCGTATCAATTACTTGCGAATTGTGCAACTTTCTAACATTGCGAAACTCGTAAAGTGATAAGAAAGTCCACATCATTACACCAAACTTCGTCAACATAAATACTGTCGAAAGTACAACAGCAGGTCCGTAGCCGTAGCCTGTGGGATGGAAGGGGGGGGGGAGCTGCTCCCTCCTCCTGAGATTTCCACTTCCTAAATTAAAGTAGGCCTACAATAATATAAACGCTGGACAGTATACGATATTTAAGCAAGTTTAGCGAAATGTTCATAACATTTCTTCTGATTTCGTTATAGTCATTAGAGTGCAAAATCAAGATTCTAGGCTCGTATTTCAGGAATGGCGTTCGAAAAGAACACAATGTTTAATAACATAACCGCTTATCACGCATTTGGTTTTCACGAGTTTTGTAAGAATAACAATAAACGTAGAGAATTACTAAGATTAAAATTACGTGAAAAGTGTAGCTGTCTAATGTGAAACTACGGTTCATAACTATGTTTATTACATCTAAAGATGTGTTTGATATAGGCCTATCAGCTACAGTGTTAACCCCTATATCAGTGTCTCAATGTTTTAACTGAGAATATCGAATCACTGCGAATATAAGTATAAACCTACAGATTGGGCCTTTTTCACATACTAATTAGAGGGGGTGTGGCCTCCAGTCCCCTACACGGCCCACCCATTCAGCTAATTGACCGCTCCCCTAGTATGCCCCTTTTGGAATGTAAAAAAAAATAATGATAAAACAAACGTAACATTTAATTGACACCTAACTTCCCCTCAGCATATGTAGGCTATACGGCTAACATCACAATTCCCTAGCGTAGTTTTGAACATCTTCAATTACCATTTTATAAACAAATTAAGCAGAGCTTTTAAAGTAATGTAAAGTCCTACTTTTCCCCTACAAGTGATTTTAACCGATTTTTTTTTTTGCTAATTCACCTTTTAAGTTTGGAAGTGTAAATTTCTTAATCATGAGATTTCAAAATAATGAATGTGAAGATGCAATTTACAAGTGCCTGGGAAGTGCCAATTCCGGCAATCTGGGAGGCTTTTTTTGGCAAAACTTTCCTAGCTAAGATACCCCCCTCCCTTGTCTCTATGGCTACGATGAACAGTTTCATAACTTCCTAATTTCCTCTCTATATAGCATATGTATATAAAATGTACGTCACGTAAGTATATATTATGTATGTAGCCTATGTATGTTTATGCATCAGATGTACGTATATATGTGTAAGACATACAGGAATGATCAATGACCAAAAGTTGGTCTACAAGACATCCGGGGTCGTAGTATTTACTGCGGGCGTTTCATAGCTTTGTTACGACTATGTGTCCGCTGTGTTCATACAGTCAATATTGTCGTGTGGGGTGGAGGAGGGGAGAGGGAGGGGCAACGGCGATGGGTATGCGTTACAAAATGACAGTACACCGCCTGCACCCCCCCTCCCCCCTGAATGCTACCTCTGTAAAACTATACAATCGTTTTTATATTTCCTGACCTTAAGGTTGAGTTATTAGGGCTTTGTCACAGTAATACATCCAATAACACCATTTTTGGTAAGAGTATGTTTGTTCGAACGAGTCGACATTTACAAACAGTTATAGGGAGCGCACCGGATTCAGATGGAAGGTTAACAGATGGTGGGGTTGGAGGAATTCTTTCATCTCCCGACTGGTTATCTTATGGGTCTGAAACTTTACGGAAGTTGAAGTACGTCTAGAGGCGAATCAATGATTTTATAAAAGAGGGGTGCAACCTTGGGATCTGTAAATCCTACTCCAATTTTAGGGGTATGGGTGCACCCTCCACCCCCCCCCCCCCTCATCCAGCAAAAAAATCAAATTGTAGACATCAAATGGTGCATTTATCCTAAGTATGACTTAACTTAGGTCTATATTACTATCTCTTTAAAACCAAGGTTACACTAATAAATATTTTGTGTGAGGCTGAAAAGGGACGGGCAGGTGGAAGTGGCGGGGTATGCACCCGGAGTTGTGAACTAATTTTCCCGGTTAAATGTTTAAATGACCCGACTGCACATTTTACCCGAATGATGATAGGATGTTTGTTTGTGAGAAGGGGTTGGGGGGTATTTTCCCGGTGATCCTTTGCGCACGGCACTGAAAGAGTGTCAATGTTTTGCTTGGTAATAAATGAGTAAGCAGCAGCACATGATTTGATTTCATTTATTCATTCCAGAATTAATATAAAATTTATAAAAAGGAGTTATAAAATACGTTAACAGGAAGTATAATATATAATATAAAAAGGTGAAATCATATACATCGTGTTTTCCAAATATAAAGAGGGAAATCAATATAACCCTCCAGTGTAGTAAATCAATTCTTCGTGTTTCTGCAGCGTAAGGGCGCACGGTGAATGTATTGGTTGATAAACAGTTGAATAAGCCATTGCTCTAATATTAATGAAGTTGTATCACTGGGCTGACGAACTTCCGACAGATTATTTACCCACAGGTTGGAACGTTGTCCGTGCATCTGTCCGCTACAACTACGGTGCCCGTCAAACTACGCGTTTTCCCATGCACAGAGTTATTGGCTATTGACGCAGCGAATCAAGTTCCCTGACACCCTACCTCGTCAGGACATATGTGAGTCCCCACCATGCCGTGTATCATGAATCGTCCATTAACCTAATCACCTGTTTCGAAGTTTTACATCTCCGCTCATTTGTGCACTTGCGTACATCCGTAGAGAATATTTCTGATAGTCCATCGGGGCAGGCTCGATATCGTTTACTGTCGTTGCACATATTTAGTACCAAGGTTTGATCACATATTATGGTGTGTTTTCATATGCTTATTATAATTCTCGATGTTGGATGGTTCGGGAAGTGTTATCTTAAGAGTAAACAGCAGTTTAAAACGGACTCATTTAGTCCGCTTTGCGTTGTTAGGACTTTTCCGATCGCAGCGATTTTTTCACCCAAAAGCCAATCAAAATCCTTATTGTATGTCATGTGATATGTCAGCTGATACAGAAACTACTCGGCTCGGCGTGATGTATATGCACAGACTCTGTGTATGTAACGTTTGTACGTGTTTACAACTAGTCTGCAAAACGTACTGCATAACAAGAGAACGATGGGCTGAAAGTCTAACGAAATTTGCAGCCAACAGTTGGCAAACCGACGTCAAATGTGCCGAGATATGAAGCAGTATTGAGGGTGGCAAATTTTCATACCTGGAAGGTGCTTCCATGATTCAGTACACAAACGATGAAGGTAATTCAAGGCCTGTTACTAATACTCATGTTAGAGCATTACTGTGACAAGAAAACTTCCTGAAGTGATACGAATGCCAACTATGAAAATTTAGGACAAGGCTGTTCAATACTATACTATTACTAGTTTGCCTTAGACTAGAAGTGATTAACATAGCAACCATGAAGGATAGATCGACGGCTACTATATACTGGTATCTGTTATATTTATTTCATATTTTATTTGTCATGAAACAAAGAAATGAAATCAACACCAGTGTAGGTTCGATAGGCAGACTAACGTTAGGCCTATCAATATTCAATGTCAGCCTGGGCCTATGGTCAAGCCTCTAGTCTTGGATTAATTTGTCAAAACAGGGCCTAACTAAGCCCAGAGCATGTCTCCATGGCTCCTGGTAGTACTGGCACACACACACAAACAAATGTAGCGTGTAATGTAGCTTATATACAGGCCACTAAGTAAATAGGCCTAGGCAATGCTACAGCGAGTTGGCATATGAAAGTTTCCAGCTAATTTAGCATCAGCATGGCACTCGATTTAGTTGCACCTATAGTCTTATTACAGCTCTTTAAAAATTTGGAATTGTTTTTTTTTATATCAAAGCATCTTGCTTGGTTTATTTTACTTTGATGCATGTATGGAGAGGCCTTCTTTTAGTATGGGAAATCCGGTCAAGTAGCGTTGCATGTGTTCTCAAACCTTTCTAGTGTGTGGGTTTGTAACTATACCCTACCATGCTCATGGCTCCAGACTTACACTGAAATAAATGAAGGTTTATTAGTCAGTTGAGTTCCAGTGTAGACAATTAATGTGAACCACAGTGTGATCAACAGGACAATTCAAAATACTGTATCAACCAAACAATTTTTTTTTGATTTGTTGCAGATGAAAGTGCAGGCCCATCCGCGCCAAAGACAAGGATATTTGCGGTGCTCCCTCTACAGAGATTTCTCTGGCACAATCAGGACTCAAGTTTTCAAAAGGAAGAAGATCTGTTAGCGGGCAGAGAGAACAGCTGTCTCAGTGTTTGACACGAGATGCTGAAAAAGCTGCTGTGATGAAAGGATGACAGTTCTATTGCCCAAGACATTCTGTCTTCACATAACAGAAGAAGACTACTTCTTCCTAAGCAAGTGGCTTTGGGTGTTGGCAGTGTTTCCGCTAAGCCGCTATGACGCAATTTTGACGCAATGGCTTGCCGATTTGACGCACTGGCGTTCAGAGAGAGAGGGAAAAAAAGAGGGTTTCATTTTCTCCTGAATTTTATACAGTGTGAATAGAATAAAAAACGTTTCAAAAGGCATGGTGTTCAGAACTTCAACTTGAAGTGAAAAAAAATATTACTGTAAATTGTTTCCAATTTTTCGTTAGAAATGTTAAATTAGCGATCGTTTACTTTACCGTAGCTATGTTTTTCTATACAGTCACGCACATTTACTGTAGCTCGATTGCTGTAAAGCTAAATCATATAACGCACTGATGCATTGCCTACACTACGATGGTTCGCACTACCAGTGTACTAAATATAATATCTGTATAGCCTACCTTACATTACATTGCAAAAGGAACAGAAATAAGCGGAGGCGACGGGCGATTCGCTCTAGCAAGTGCTAAAAAAAAGCCTCCGAAAGCACAATTGCGAGGGCGAAAAAGAAAAGAGAAATATAAGAAAGTCGCCCTCGTAATATCAGGTGTCTGTGTAAATTAGTCACACACTAAGTCAATGGGAAATGTAGCCTAACCATCGGTTTGCAAAAAAAAAAATCGTACCTTTATTTACAACTTCAATTTGCTGGAAATCGGCAGTTGTTTGGAAGGTATGTGGTATCTCTTAAAGAGGGAATGTTGTATTTTACGTACACCGTTGCTGTGGCGATGGATTGAAGGTTTTAACTTCGATTACTTTTCAGCGGTATAATGGTTTCGTATTTGGTGTTTAGTGATTTTATCCACACACGAAAAAATACATGATTAAAAAACATGATGAAAAACACCCATAATTAAAATCCAGCTTGCTGGACGAGTTTTAGAGTCTAGACAGGAAAAAATATTGAAATGAACGTAGCAAGAATATGGCTAAATTAGGTGACCTATTCTTCTGTCATCTACAGTAGGCTGTCATTTCTATCGCGTGCCGTTTCAATCAACACTCTACCCACTGAAAAAGACTAGGATCCGATCTTGTCAGTTTTTTAACATCTAGTTAAGAACCCGTTTATGAAGATGATATTTCAGTTGAGAAACATTCCACAGTCAAATAAGCCTATAGTTGTTGATTAACAGACCTTATAGAGCTGCAGCACTTTGTTGGCTGTTGTTACTGGCTTACTCTGTACATGTACCTTGCATTAATTTTAAATACATTATGTAGTATCGAATTACGTACTATTTTAACTTGTTTGTTTTTTGGGGTTTAAAAGTGATATTAAATGAGGTATCTCAAGTAACCAAGAGGCCAAGGAACCAGAATGAACACTCGGGAAGGGCCGTTTCCGGCCATCTGGGGGGTTTGTAAAACCAAAAATTTTCTTGTACGCTCCGTGCCAACCGATGGTGGCGCTCCGCTCAGATAGTCGTGCCTACAACTTTGAAAATCCTGGCTCACCCCTGGTACTAATACTGTCGGCAAAATGTAACATCGTGAAAAGGCATGGAAGTTTACCCCTCCCCTTAGACCCCTCCCCCAGGACAGTAGTGAGTCAAATATTCAGATATTAGCCATTTTGACTCAATGGGAAATTTCTTAGAGGAAACACTGGGTGTTGGTCATGTTGATAGTGACGAGGAAGTCATATCTCTCAGAAAGGATTGTTTGTGTAACCAAAGCATAACCTGGTCAATGTTTTGTTGGTGTTTATGTTGATCATTTTCCAATTTTGTTTAATTCATTTGATCTTTTCCGTTCTTTTTCTTATTTTGTTTTATTCATTTGACAATGAATAACTTACTTTGGTAGATTGAGGAGTTCCCTAAAGTTTCACTTTTATGCTACTACTACAGGGCAACAGTTTGTGGTCACGTGGCCCTGTGTGACCTTTGTCATTTTTGAACATAGTTATTGTTTTGTGTGGCCCTTGTTTTCTAGGAATACATGTAATGGCTCCAAGCCTCTATCACTTTTGAGAGCTGTAGGAGAAATAGACAGTTTCATAGCTATTTTGTTTTGGTAGGAATATTCTTGGTGATGGATGTGTAACAACAAATTTATGTAAGGACACTGATGAGACCCATTTATAAGGTAAGATTGGGGTTAAGTAATGTGCCTGGTAATTAGTTAGTAACTTAATTGGCAGCTGATAGGTCAATGTGCCCCAGATACCAGGGAGTGAAGAGCAAGCTGGTCAAGAGCCGTTCAGTGAGCAAACCTATCTCAGAGACTTCCCCCAACAGAGTGAACCTGCCTCTGATCGAAGTAACCCAAGGAAGTAATTATATTTCGCGACTTTTTAGTTGGTTGACCCGCGCCGCGATTGTGTTCTAACTTAAAACTTTTAGGCAGTTTATTTTGAAATAAGTTCAGTGGATTTCTTGTTAGACGTAACAGCTCTGATAAGATCTGTTAGTTACCCATTTACTGTATATCATTTAAATTTTTCTTTAAGTTTAAGTGACCCCATTGTTTTTAATACAAGATTCATGTGCATAGTAAACCTACTATTTTTCCTTATGTTTACTTTTGTGTGAGCGTTACGCCTTTTCAAGTTGTCCCCATGATCTCAGAGTCATCCGGTCCTTCTCTCATGGGAAGGTGCTACTTGTAATTTTCCCAAACCTAAAAACATATATTTTTGCCTGGTCACTGCGTTTTTGACCAGCTACATTTGTGTTAAAGGTGAGTCTCGAGGCAGACTTCAGGAGACGAACAGTGTTTAAAAATGCATTTGTTCAAATTATGTTTAACACAACATAAATTTGTTGTTTTCGAAAAATAACACTGCTTTAAGAATCCAACAATTCTTAAAATATTCTTCGGACATTCCTCTTTTACTTCAGCCAACACATCCTGGTTCTTAATACTGTGTTTAATTATTTTATCATCTTGCTGTGACAAGGAACTGCTCTGTTTAATTGTCGTGCAGCAAAACGTATAAGAATGACGTTATTTGTTTATTGTTAACTCTTTACATAACACCTCTCTTAGCACCCAACAACTGTTAAAATGTTCATCAGACGTTCCTATATAGCTTTCAAGCAGCATTTCCTGGTCCTAAGTACTGTTAGTGCAAGAATATTTAAATTATGTTATCATCTTGCTGTGACAAGAAACTGCTCTATTTTCATTATCTTACAACGTATAAGAGTGACGTCATATGTATATTGTTTACTCGTAAAATAACACCTCTCCTTGCACCCACCAACTATTTAAATATCATTATGATATCGCTCCATTTCTTTCAACCAACAAATCCTGTTTCTAAATAAGTCAAGAACAATTTAATTATTTCGTTTCCATGTTGCTGTTACAAGGAACTCCTGAGTTTTGATTGCCGTCCAACCTATAACAGTGACGTCAATTGTTTATTGTTTACTTGTAAAGTATTACCTCTTTTAGCATCCAACAACTCTTCAAGCATTCTAAGGACATTTCTTTACAACATCCAACCAACAAACCTTGGTTCTAAATAGGTTTAGTAACATTTAAAAACTATTATCACGTTGCTGTGAATAGTCGTTGCTGATTTTTAATTTAGCCCACACTTCGTAGTGAGGTCATTTGTTGTTTACACGCAAGGTAACACCTCTCCAAGCATCCAACAACTCCTAAGATAATCTCAGGACATCCCTGTAAAACTATCAACAAAAACATCTAGGTTATAATAAGTGCAAAACTATTAAAGGCCATTTTCATGTTGCTGTGACAAGGGACTGCTTTGTTGTAATTGTCTAACACCCTATAAGAGTGACGTCATTTGTTTGTTGTTTACTCGAAAAATAACACCTCTCCAAACATCAGACATCGCGAAAAATGTTCCCAGGACATCCCTCTACAACTTCCAACCAACAAACCTTGGCACTAAATATGTGCAACGAAACTCGTATTTTAAGCACTTTTTGAAGCCTGCCCTGATGGACTATGACGTCATATGTTTATTGTTTACTCGTAAAGTATTACCTCTTTTAGCATCCAACAACTCTTCAAGTATCCTAAGGACATTTCTTCACATTATCCAACCAACAAACCTTGGTTCTAAATAGGTTTAGTAACATTTAAAAACTATTATCATGTTGCTGTGAATAGTCGTTGCTGATTTTTAATTTAGCCCACACTTCATAGTGAGGTAATTTGTTGTTTACCAACAATATAACATCTCTCCAAGCATTCAACAACTCCTAAGATAATCTCAGGACATCTCTCTATACATGTCAACAAAAACATCTAGGTTCTAATAAGTTCAAATGCATTTAAATGCCGTTTTCGTGTTGCTGTGACAAGGAACTGCTTTGTTGTAATCATCGTACACCGTATAAAAGTGACGTCATTTGTTTGTTGTTTACTCGAAAAATAACACCTCTCCAATCATCCAACATCGTGAAAAATGTTCCCAGGACATCCCTCTACAACTTCCAACCAACAAACCTTGGTACTAAATATGTGCAACGAAACTCGTTTTATAAGCACATTTTGAGGCCTGCCCCGATGGACTATGAATGGGTCTATCAATTAATTGACCTTTTGACCTTTAAGTCCTAGTCAAGTAATGCACTATTTTAAAGTTAGGTAATATCACGCGGGACGACGAGTTTAAGTTGAAAACACAAAGTTTAGTAAGATGTTACTTTACCTTTACTAAAACTTATGATTTTTACGTGAAACATCGTCGTTTGAGAAGAAAGGTTGCAGTATAACCATCACATATTCACTTTCCACCAATCAGAGTAGTGTAATATGACAACCGATCATATAAGATAATTACATAACTTTCTAGGAAATCAGTCAAAGATAAGTATAATTTACATTAGAAATATAGTACAATTTACAAGCAATCACATGTTAATATTGTCCTAATAGTGTGTCTATGCAAGGGATATTTTACAGAAAGCGTTAAGAAGCCGAACACTCTCACAATATTGTCATTCCTTAATATTGTGTATGACATATACAAACTACATCAAAGAGTATTCTCTTAAACCAACAACGTTAATTAATTGTAAAAAAAAATATACATATAAAATGAATTACAATGTTAAGAATGGATAATTTATGCTCTTTATATTTGAATTCATGATTTTTAAAGAAACTTACTTTTACACTTAATTGTATATTAAAATTAAAGTAGCTACATAATTTAATAGTGGTAACATTCCTTTTAAATTTTCCAAGAGATGAGAAGACGTACTGATTCAGTTTGTACATGTCGATGACGTAATTAAATCGTCATATACTCTCTACTCCAACACTGAATCCTTGACTGACACCATCCATATACACTCACGTACCGGTTATCGTTCACCAAGTACTATATTTATATCACAACCGAAATCGCTAAAGTAATTGCCACAGATGTAAACTCCATAAAGACTGTTAATGAGAGAGTTCATTCTTCAATATTCCTGGTGCCATGTTGGTGGTGTTTGTACTTATTTGACACCCACACCACTGCTGAAACAAGTTCAATTACACATTGGAAACCTGAAAGCCTACGTCTCTCTACCACTACCACGAACTTTAACTGTATCTACAGTGTTACGTAACCTTCTTTTAAACTATACCTATGTCACAATGTGAAATCTCAAAACTGAGTGAGCCAAACTCATCTAGATTCCATTTTCTTTGTTATTACATTGATTATCGTTCTCAAATTACTATATTTTATATGAAAACATATATCGCAAAAATAATTGCCACAAAGGTAGAATCCATAAAGACTGTTAAATGAGAGAGTTCTTTCTTTTAAGATTCCCAATTTCGTGATGGTTGGTGTTTGTACTTATGTGACATCAACAGTTACACATTGGAAATAATAATACCACGAACTTTAACTTTATCTACAGTGTTACATAAACCTTCTTTCAAACTATGCCTGTGTCACAATGTGAAATCTCAAAACCAAGGCAGCCAAACTCATCTATATTCCATTTTCTTTGTACTTACTCCATCAAGTACAATTTCATAAAAATGTTGATTTTGTTGTCACACATGTGTTTTCTCTTTTCGAGTGTAACTAATTGCTAAGCACGTCATTCTGACATTAATGTTTCATTCTTTATAATCGGTAGAGGAAGAAATACCGATGAAGTAATATCAGACAATAATTTTTTAACACAATGATAAAATTTGAAATATCAGCATAAAATCTATGTAGTTAGTTAAAAACGATTATGGAGATTTTAATGAAAAATATATATAGATAAAGCACTCCCATAAACAGGAAATTTAAAGAAATATCTACACAATACATGAAAACAGCGATGGTGATAAAAGTGAAAAAAAACTAACGAGGACGATGACCACTGTTGTGACACACGTCACACACACACACACACACACACATATATATATATATATATATATATATATATATATATATATATATATATATATATATATATATATATATATACATACACATATATATATATCGATCCAAATTCCCGCACCCTCCCAGTTTGTTCTATGTAATTTTCGGGCAGGCAGTTTAAGATGAATTGAGAGGTATATAATAACTCTTACACCACTAACACACTAAACAGTTATCTTTCTAAACTTGTTTTTTTTTTTTTTTTATTGGGGGTATTGTTCTACTGTAATTACTTTTCATTTAGACAAAACAGAAAGAAAATCAAATGAAAAATAGTACCCTCTTCCCATACACGTCTAGCAACCATGCAAGCGAGAGTATACCATCAGAGAAAAACTACCCATAGTACGATGACAGTAGCATAAAACTTAAACCAATTTTAATAAGAGGTAAATTGTAAGTAAATCAAAATGGTCAGAAATTCGATCACGGTAGCGAGGGGGTAAGGTAGGGCATGCATGCTCAAGAGAAGATAGGTAGGACGGGTCAGGTATCATCACTTATTGATGACATCATGATTCATGTGTATCTCCTGAGACTGCGAGCATTTTCTGATACAGTAGGATCATAACTGGTTGTCATCAGAAACACGTGCTTGCTAAATTCATCTACCAGGATCCAACCTTCTACAGGACAAAAAAAGAGACAAATTGTGTAAACAAAATGTGTGAGTATGAGGCATAGTCATTTAATCCCCTTTTTTGGGGAGGGGGGGTGGGGGCTGAATATGTTGCTTGAATGCATATGTTATATATAAGAGTGGACCTTTTTACCAAAAAAAAACTAATAAGTTAGTACTGTGTTGTCTCCTCTAATCATTCAAACTTTACCATTAACGATGAGTGTTATGTTAAGTATAGTAATACATTAATATGATGTGTCTGCTGGATGATTAATTATACTTGTTTGCTGACTTGCTTTCAGTCGCTCATTATATAAGTATAGATATATGTGTTTTGTTTTTACTGTACCTTGAGTTACCAAGTGCTTGATTGGATTGTTGGAGATATATGATTGATTACTATCACTTCACCATACTCATTGCATGATGAGAAGTTTGTTTTCACTTTGCCATTTAAACCAATATTTAAATGATTTTTTTAGTTATATGTGTTCTCTACATGACTTTAAACCTCTCACTGTTAGGCATGTAATATAATATATTATACAACACCTAATTATATTCCGGCCATTTCATTGGTAAATTGCTCGTCGATTGCATGCAAAATCCGCTCTATTGCACGCTATGAAATAGAACCATTCGTTATACTTTTTTGATAGCACTTTTCTCAATGGTAAGAGAGCAGAGAAACCTGTCTGTTCAAAACAATCTGTTGCATGAGTGCATTTTACATCCAATTATATCCAAATTTGAAGGTGTTGTATACAACAAATAATGAATGGTTTCCATTCGTGCAATAGTGCAAATATTTCATGAGTTGAAATTTGTTCCATTCAACTCGGCTGCGCCTCGTTGAATGGAACGTTCCATCTTTCAACTCATGAATTATTTGCACTATATTGCACTCATAACCATTCATTATTTGTATACTAATACTTCATCACTTTACCACTGTGACTACACTTTATATTAAGCCCATTTGACAGCCATAACCTGTGTTTCTAACATTGAAACTTAATCCAGTGTACCGTAATGGACCTGGCCATTCTAACTATATATAATATATGATTATATTTGTAAACTACTTCCCTCTATTCCAATCCCTGGACCGTTACTAGTACAGTATATCAAGCATTACATCATTTTTGTTTCTTGGGGGCGTCGAGGACCATGTCGGGCCCGAAAACAACAACAGGGTTGCACCACCGGCCAACTCCACATTTTCCTGGGCGATCCAAAAATGACCCCGGACCCCAAGACTATAGACTCTCCCGAACCCCATTTTCGCTGCGAATCTAACCTCCCCTGTTTACTCGCGACTGTTTCCTATAAGATACATTAACTGCTATGAAATTTAGACCTCTCGTTAAACAACATACACTCTGTACCATAACTTATGTACAATATTGTTAATGTGTTAGAAATTCATTGATCCTGGAACTTGAGCTAACAGAAAAGGGACAGACTAAGCATTGACTGTATATTACTGTAATCAATTCGCTGTGTATTAATGTTTATTTATTACATGAATCTACTCCACACATTGCATCTTTAGCAATGATTGCTTACAACATCCCTTGAAATCACAAATTATATGTTTGTTATGCCAATAATACATTCCTGTCATGGTTAATAAGTTACGTGCTTACTATATCACTTTAACCCAAACATTGTATGCTTTATGATATGTACTAACTACATCTAATTGATCCATAGAATGTTTAATATTATTTGTAAACTACATAATTTCGATCAACCCATTGCCCATTTATTAATATTTGTTACTATATATATATATATAGTAACAAATATATTATACTATATATATATTTGTTTCATCCAATCATTCAACGTGTTTTGCTCACTTGTCTCTGCTCATCCGATATGTCAGTACTTTATTTATACTACTTCTCATTCAGAAACCATCAACTGAAGACCGACGTATGACTCATTAAACAGTTATTGATGTATCACAGTTATAGTTAGATCATCGGATGACGTCACATTTGTATTTTACTTTGACTAAGCCATGCTGTGTTCAATACAGTGACGTGTGCTGAATATATATACTCAAATACCACGTCAGTTTTATTGTCATGCTCTTAGTGATGTGCACTGAATTACAAACGCCGAGGGTCTCAAGTACCACACCAGTGGTATCTCGATGCTCCTGTTAGTAATTACAATTCCGTTATGTTAATATAATGTTAATATAAAAAATAAAATAAAATAAAATAAAATAAAATAATTAATATGATTACTTACTCTCCACCGACCAGAGTCGAGATCAAGCCTATAATATTCATCAGACTTATGAGCATTAGGAGTCCAGAAAACTGTTGAAACAAATAAGATTCATAAACAATATAGAGGCTTTAACGAATAAAAGAATATCAATGATGTATTAGTGAATGAAACATTCTGAAGAATACACAATAGAAACAACCATAGCACGTGTTACTAAGATCTTTATTGTCTCTAGGGAAGCATATGCTTTCTTTTCGCTGAAGATAGTTTGGGTTGTCACATGTCCTTTAGAAAAGTGATTTTGGGAGGATGGTGAAGTCAGATATAGATCATCACACAGTTCTTCAATTACATTTGCTTTTTTGCAATACTTATGAAATAGTTGTTAAGAATTGCTATTAATTACCATTCCGTCAAATCTCAAACCTTTAACGTCATGTTGCATAATGCATACATACCTTTGACATCTGCCGTAATGAACATGGAGCATATCTATCTCACACAGTGATGACTGAAATGGGGGAGGGGTCTAAGGGGAGGGGGTTCCCCCTCCCCCTTTGGAAAATTTTTAGTTTTGAAACGTCCTTAGATGCAATCTGGTGCATATTTTAAGTCAAATTTGGCACCGTGGAATTTCCATTTCGATATTATTTTTATGGCAGTCGGCAGAAGAAGAACGAATGACATCTGCGATGACGTCATTCTGAACAGAGGATAATAACAACACGTTGTCACACGATAGCACGACTCGTGGGCTACGGCCTATATGGAAGCCTTTAATTCCATTTCTTTCACTGAGTTGCCGGCGATTCTGGCACTCGTCTAGCTGAGCCTGGCTACAGTAGCTATACTAACGGCCGTGACATTATCAGTTATTTGCCAATAGAGTTTTTAACTTGCAGACGTCGGGTGATTGGATTGGTGAATGAGTTTATCAGATGAAGAACTGGAAAATCGAAATAACCGATAAAGAAGCTCCCGTTCTCCTTTTCTCTATTCAGCTTTCCTTCTTTCTTCCCCTTCCGCTCTCTTCACCTTTTCTCCTTTTGCCGACAGACCCAAAAGTTTAACTTGCAGCCCCCCCCCCCCCTGCTCGCTACGCCCCGGACTGTGATACAGCAGGTATATAAAGATAACTTACCTTTTAATTCGCCTTTTATCAGGAGAGATATTAATCGTTAGGAAAAGAATAGACATTTACTTATTTCACAAACACGCGACCATGTAATTAGTTTGCTAGTGTTAAAGTTGAATGATGTTACTATACATGTATCATTTTGTTTACTTTGGAAACCATCTAATAGTGTTTGTAAGTATTTTCAGCGTTTTCATAGCCGTTTATTCATAGCACAATACCAGGTCAAAGGGCGGTTACCAACACATTTTAAAATATGTTTTTCGCGATAGAGGTACAGAATTAATATTTTGCCCTTCATTGTATGTTTAACTAAAGGATGCATCCATCACAAGGCAGTGTCTAGATCATACAGTTGGATCATTAGTCGAAACTCTGTAATGGTGCGAGTTGATTTTAATACGTTTCTTCAACAGAATGTAGCAGTCTTACACTGAAGTCAAATTTGAATAGATGGGTCTTTCAGGAATTTTCGTCATCAATTTAACATTTCCAATAATAAACATCAATTACAAACGTTTTTACGGACATAATAAACAAAGTAGACTTTCCGATAAACATCGTCAAATTTCGATGAGTTAGTCGACTTGTTGTGAAAGTAGTCGACATTTCAGGGGTGCTACGTTTTGATTAAACAGTTGAAAATTGAAGAATATTTTAGCCGACATTTTGAGAATGAAAATCTGAATTTTCGTTATAAAATAGCAACATTTCCAGTGTCCCACCTGAGCCACCGTAGTACAAAAAAAAAATAAGACCCGCAAACCAATTCGATTTCTGTCTCCTTATGTTTAAACGGCTTCCAACGATACTGTTTTCATTGCTATTTCTAATTACGTACGCAATCAGAAAATACCCTTCTTTATTACAGCAGATTGACTTTATCAAGGAAACGAATTAACTTTACTTGTTGCAAAGTACACTTTGCTCTGTATTATACAGCATCAACTAATAAATTATATCTCACAAAGTTTCTGACTTATGAATATCTGTCCATGTTTTCTGCAACTGGCAATGACGCCTGGTGATATGGCGCCCTTAGTTTGACTGAGACTAAAACCCAATCAAATGTCGACTTCTGGAATGGTTTGATCTGTTAACAACATGACACATGAAAGAGTCATTAATCGATTAATCAATGAGAACTTTACCATTCACTCCCCGAGATTTCAGTGTGGATAGAGTTGGTCCGACGGGTATCGATGAGGGCAGCAGGCAGCCATCTAGCCTATAATCAGAGAAGTAGAATCAGAGAATTGGAATCAGTCATTTGCCGTTACATCGTTCTTTAATTAATACTGTTTTTGATAATACAGTATAAAGATTTTCATTTACATACAATGTTTATATGTTAACTATCTACAATATACATTACAACACAACATATGAATATGCTCTGACCACAATGATTGACATTTAATGGAAAATAAACATCAACTGACGCAGAATTTAATGTTGATTGCTAAACTTTACGTAATGATACAAGGCTCTATTCGTTGTTAACATTTTATAAACTAATAAGAACATGTAATCATTTAACCACGAAACCCAGTGTAGTGCGGCTGAATTTATAAGGTGGGTCGATATACGGTGTAAAATGAGAATTTTCTTCCGACTGATTTAGTACCTAAATTCTTATGGCAGGGCCAGCTGTGAATAAAATATGTTAATAACGAGTGGGTGCTGCCGAAGGATTACTGGAGCTAACTCTCATATATAGAGGTCTAAGGTGCCCCACCCCAGCCCCATAATAAAAACCAAATAAAATAGAATCCAAACGATGCATTCTGAAGTATGTTTATGATTTTATAATTTATGATTTTATAAAAAAGCTCTAAATGAAGGTTGTGCTAGTAAATAATATTTGATAAGTTCAAAATGTAAGTAGGTGCATGGACCTTGATATGAGGGCCAGAGTAGTATTTTATAATGGAGGGTATGTTGCCCTGGGGTCATTTAAGCCAACGTAGGGCATTGGGGTTCCTACCCGGAAATAAGAATGTTAGACAATATAGAGTGTGGTCCCTAGACGCAAAGTCTTGCTACAAGAAATATGCTGTGTGACGTTTAAGAAAAAAACTGGGGGTGGAAGGGGGAGGGGGGGGGGATCACCAGTACTAGAGGTCCTATTCTTTCCTGGCAGCATACACAAATCCACCGACTGAACCATATTCCACCAATTTATTCAGATCGTTTTCGATATAATAATAGGCCTAATGAAATCGGATAAAATGTTAGTAGTTAGTATCGTTTTCTTCCAAACATCGTGTGGCTAACAATATAATAAAATAGAGACATATTTAGTACTTGTCAAAATGACCTTCAGAACAACAGATCATTGACGTATCCAGATACCGGAGCTGCAGTCGTTTAGTCACGTGACGCATTACCGCGCGATTGACAGGTCATGTATAAAGAATACAATGAGCTTGATATACAGTGTACATCATTATATTAATAGAGATTATAATGAAAGGAAAGTTAACCATCACTAGTTGGTCTGTACACATATATCATATGTCAGATATACACAGTGTGTGTAGAAACAGCGTGATCACTGTACGGTAATATAATAGTAGCATATTGACTCCTAAACATGGATAACACTTTCTTCAGAGTATGGTGAGGCAGCCGTATCTGGATGAAATTAATGTGTGCGTGTATTAGAGAGAGAAAGGCCTAGAATACTGTAGGTCACAGCTAATAGACTTTGCTCTTTAAGCTTTGTTTTGCTTTTCTCACTATAGACGCACGACGGGGCAGGGCGTGGGCGGGTGAGGGGGGGGTGGGGGTAGATGGTACTGAAAAAGATGAATACAAATAAAAGTACGAACTATAAGGGACAATCGCAATACTGAAATATACTTCCTTTTGGTAACGAAGATCCGATACATAAGTAATGAAATTAGACGATATAAATCAATGACGTTGAAGAAATGTTAACATATCAGCAGGAAGGGGGGGGGGGTCAACTACAAGTGTAACATGGTAGGGTTAGAGTAAGGTAAGAAGGGGCTGAGGAAACAACTTATAGTGGAAAGGGAAAGAAGAGGGTAAAGGAAGTAATATATTACAGGGTCTAGTTGGGCTTTTTAAGGGGAGATGGAAGGAACAAGGTTAGGTGCGGTAGATGTGTACATGTAATATTAACGGATTGAGATTAAAACAGGTCTGAAAGATGAAGTAATGTTTACTTTTTTTATTGTGCTATGTTGATCTTGGTTACAAGGACTTGGGTCCGTTGTTATAACTTGTGTTAGAGGACTATGCTATTTACTATGCAAAGAATTATTTCCGTCTTAAATAAATACTTTATTGTCCAATCTAAAGCCATTTTAAAACTTAAACTATTTTTTTAAGACTTTTTGGGTCAAAGGATAGACAAATAACTTGTTAGCCTATTATGAACAATTCCCTAATTCCATAATGTTCAAGTTTGTTACAGTAAGTATAAACAGTGGTCAACCATCGATAATTGATTGTTTGATGATCTAGTGACATAGTGATGTTTTTCAGTAATTCTAATAATGCCATAGATGTAGACCGTCCAGGCCTTAAATCTTAGGGACGCTCAGAAAGGGCATAGTGCGTGGCAAGAAAGCTATCTAGCCTTTTTTCAAACAACCTTTGAAGTATTTTGGGTAACAACGGTAGTGAAGGTGTATTATCAATAATTTATGATCAAAATGATGATACTACCCCATCTCACGCCCCCCCCCCCCCCCGTGATACCCATGACAGCCCACAACTTCATTCACCACGTGATGTTTGTTGGTGATAATTCAGTCACAGTACTTAAAGTGAACAGCTTTATCACACTGTCAATAACTCCTGAGATTAGTTGCTTTCTTAGGGGACTTTCCCTAGTTCTTAACTAGTATATTAATTCAACATTTACTAAGATTTAGTTCATAGCAAAATTATAATAAATATTTTGAGAAATAAATATGTATATTAATAACTGTCAAATACTTTATATATTGATAACCATTTGCTCTGTATTGATATTTGTTTTGCTATTTATTTTCCCTATACACTTGTTTCCCTTTGGTTTCTGTTCTTATTATTTTCATACATACCCTTATCTGTTCTCTCTATCCTTTCTTCAACAATTATTATTTTCAAAAAAGGACGAAGATTAAAAGTTCTACTTAAAAAAATGTTCTTCACAGAATCAAATCAGCACCAGAAAGGCCTACGGACGATTTAAAACCAGACAGTGTCTAGCCGTGACGTATGTATTGCAATCCCCAGGTACTTGTTTGTCAGTAAATTCCAGGTGTTTTTATAAAGGACGCGCACCTGTTACATTGACTACAACTTTTTTTCATTGAAAGGCGCGCGTCTATACCATTGAATTGTTGAAGTATTTGTTTGACAGGTGTTGAACAAAAGAAAATGTTAAACTATTGAAAGTGTCAGTACAGTCAGTGTACATCTTTAGCAAGATAAAAAAAAAAATGATGAAATAAGTTCAATAGACTTTTGCGATAAAATAAAATGTGTAGAAAAGAGAGGAAATTTTTAACGTACAAATGTATGGTGTAAATGTGTACAGTATTGGGCGGGTCACGTAAACATCACACACTGTAGAGTTTATAGAGATAATATAAGGGTTATTGACCTTGTAGGTTTGGGAGGGAGGGTGGTGGGTGGGGGAAGGGGAGGGGTGGGGTTGTTTGGTAAGGGACAAGAGAATACTGCAATGTTAGTAAGGATCTACATTAAAATGTCAGAGACTATTCTTTACACAGATGTACTGTGTTTGTTTATATTAGTATATTCTGCAAACAATGAGAATCGTAGAGAAAATATATACGTGATTTTGAGTGTTATTTATATATAGACTGTTTTAATTGTCTCTACTGTGCGGGGATTGACTGTAATGTTATGTGGGTTAATAATATGCATATATCTAGAGTTGTCAGTCATGGCGGTGGGGATGGGATGGGGTGGGGGTATGGGCAAGGGTTGGAGTGTAGGAGGTGACGACAGGTTGATCAGAAGAGACTGACAATAATAGTATGACAGGAGACCTTGCTGAGTGTGTGTGTGTTTGAGGGCTATTGTGTGTGAAGAGGAATTAGTGTGTGGGGGCGGGGGGGGGGGCAATGGGTGTTGTAAACAAGATAAGTTTTCAAGTGTTATAACATAGATTAACGAAATGGGTTCAGTGGTCTAGCATAGTTTGTTGGGGGGGGGGGCGAGGGGCTGATAAGGGAGAGACTAGGGTAGTATAGTTGAGAGGGGTGTCGTACCAATAAATAAGGCCAATTACGATATGTTTAATTGATCTCACTGTCTTGTTTTTACTTTAAAATAAATGTGCATTAATTAGCAGTTTATTTATAAACTAATTAGAGAAAATTTCCTCCTGATAAAGTTGTTGTTTTTTTTTCTACTGTATCTCCTTTCACTTTTTTTCTGTTAATCTAACTCATCAAAGTTTGTGTTTATTTAGTTTGGGTAGATTTTAGCCAAAGGTCTTTTTTCATACTCGAAGATAATGATAACTTAAATCATGTATTCTTCATATCTTGGCCTAATTACATTTTACTTGTTGTTATTGTTTCAATGATATATATATTAATTTAAAGCAAGGGACTCCTTTGTCCTTAATTCAATCAATTTCACTTTTCTTAAGAATTTATTGTTACAGTTTAAGTGTTTCTGTCTCATTTTGTCTCTATTTTACTCTCCCATTAATCATATTCCTTACCTGATCACTGTTTTTTCATTGTTAGTTTATTTCTTTATTCAAGTTCTTCTTCATTTGTTTTGTTTTACTTCTACAATTATCTAAACCTATCAATATAACCCTTCAGTAATTAATATATATAACTATATTAATGATTCCTTTCTTGTTTACATCATTAATATTAATTAGTTATTTTATTAATTACTAATATTATTTACATATTTATTAATTATACTTACTGCAGTTCCTTGAATCTTTGTGAGTGTTGTAGATAGTTTAATATTCCATTAACTTCATGTTTATTCATTTCTCTCCCTTTCTCTGTCTGTATGGACATCCTCTCCATTGATGTTATGATTGGTAGAGAGAGACCAGAGGAGAGGATAATGTTCCCATCTTCATCAATCTTACTAAAGGACCAGACTAGATGCACACAGTATATGGGAATCTGAAGAAAGGAAAATAATAAATAGAAGTAATATCATCATGTTTGTTTACAGGATAAATACTTGAAAACAATACAATTATAATTAATGTAGAAAGATTAACTTTTGTGTTGTTTTAATTTAATATTAATTAATAACATTTTGTTTATTTTAATCATATTTAGTTAATTATTTAATAATTAGTGGTTTGAATTTGTAAAGAAAGTTAATTATATTTGTAAAGTTTGTTTTATCTTCGTTTTATCTTTGTTTTTATTGAAAGATGTTAAAGGGTAAACAAGATGGTTAGGTTTATTACAGAGATCAGTTATTGTTATTTCTGTAGAATAAATTAAAGGTGTGTTAGAGGGGTGAGGGATGGACGGAACAAGGGATGTCAGGGGTGTAGGGAGGGGTGTGTTATGGTAAGGTAGGGTGTGCTAAGGTCAAGTGATATTTGGTCGGGGTATTAGGAGGGTGTCTTAGTGCGGGGAGGGCGTGGATATGTTTTACCCTCGGGAATGTTATGATGTTATTGTCAAAGCGTGTGCGAGGGGTGAGAGATAAATGGACCAATGAGTGTCATACTGGGTAGGGATGGGTGTGAGTGGTTAAGGAGGGGTGTTTGAGGGTGGGGGAGCATGCAGACTACTTACACATTTTAAATGTAAGATGTGTTTGAGGGGATGAGGGGGGGGGGAGGTTGTTTGAGACAGAACTAATATGTTCCAAATTAGTTTACTTTTAATGTAATTTATTTAATTTGTGAAAGGAAGATCTGATTGAGGTGAGATTGGTTCTTTAGTGAACTGTTAAATTATTTATACATTTTATATTTAATTATCAGTTTGTTATTGAGGCATTCTACTACTTTCCATTTCTGTTTTTATTTAAAGGTACAAAAGCAACATATTCGGCCGAGTCCGTAAAACAGGAAACAATTCATTGACCCTTTCTGTCTTAAATTATTATTTTATACTTCACTTTCTGGGAAGACTTTGAAAGATAAAATTAATTAATAAAAGATGAACAGGAACTTTTTCGGCATAGAAACCTTTACAAAGAATTTAATTATGATTATTAATGTGTTTACTATCCTACAGACTATATCCAGTTGTTTTTTTAATTTATTTATATTTATTGCTTGTATTTATGATTCTGTCTTGCTTTGAGCTTACAAATATATTAATTTGAGCCTGTATTTCCTTGTTCTAATTAAATTAGTTTAGTATTTAACAACTAAAGCAATATAATCTCGTTGTAAGACATTTAACGACTTCAAACAGTTTAACTTGTATTGATTGATGTATTTATTCAATATATCCCTTTATGTTTTACTTACGTCATGATTGGATGCTTCCACCAGGAGCTCTATGACTGACCTCTTTACAGACTCACTGGTGTCTCTGTGGATGGCCAAAGCATCTGAACACATCTCTGTTATAGTCTGGATGTCATCAGGCTATTGAAATAAATAAATAGTAATTATTAAATAGAATAATATTAATGTAAAATTGAGGCGTTAAGGAGACAATGACATTTGGTGTTAATAGCGGAGTTTAATAAATTGGTTAATTCAGCAGATATTTGAAACAAAGTTCAAAATTAGTCAAAGTTTACTGTTTCGATATGTATGTAGTAGTTCCTGCACAGTGAAGCTCTGAAACTAGGTTTAATGGGTTTAAAGAATATTTCTTTAAATGTGTTAAAATTAATTAATGCATCTAGAAAGGTAAGATTATGTGACCTCATAATCTTAATTATGTAGAAAAAAAATAATGTACAAACATTTCCCACGGAGGAAAAAAAAAAATACATTTTGAAGAATCTCTTTAATTCAAAGTACAACAGTTGAGTGATTATTCTAATTTAATCAGATTAAAAGGGAAAAAACAGCAACACAAAGGAGTATTTTAAAGAACACGCGACATGATGTCTTTACAGGACTTTGACCGAGATAAATTTCATGAAATGATGAAATTAATCAGATCCAAATAATGTATCTAGAGTTAAGAGCAAGATATTGAGAACTAGGAATGTGGAATATTGTTTTCTTTCTGTAAGAATCATATCGTCTGTCGCCGGAATATTCCACAACGGGAGACAATATATGTTTATAACTCTCAAGAAGGCTGGCTTTTTATGATTATATTTTGAAAATGTATCGACCCCTCTACCCCTTCACTGTTATGCATGTTACTAATAATAACAGAATCACAGGGAAATGTGAAAGAAAATAACATTATTAATGATTGTTATTTACTAAAAAATACCAAATATTACAAACCTTCCTCCATTGACCAGATATAAGATCCAGGTAACGAGCTTCCTTCGATGATATGACTGTAAAAATAAATGAAATAATAAAATCAATAAATTATCATAAGTGACATATTTTAAACAATAAACAAGATTAAATATTAATTTGTTTCACATACTTATAATGTTAACAGTCAGAGGCAATGTACCTGTACTAGAGGGATCAAATATCATTAAACTGAACCATTGGAATGTTTTCTCTACTAATTAATTAGTAATAAAGTACTAGAAATTAACAGTCACTAATGTTCCAGCCAATAATCGTATTCTCTTTGTTACCTAATACTTCCGGCTTAATTCACAAACATTATTTTATAGGGTAACGATATAAATTTAGTAACTCAAAACACTAAATCTCTTAAGATTTTATTTAATATATTTAGGGACTTGATAGAAAGCTTGCTTTAACCAGCTCAGGGAACACGAAAGAAGGAGGAACTTTACGGATTCCAACTCCTACGCTCCCCCATTCCACCCTACCCCCACACAGAACTAATATGTTTGTTGTATGCAAGATCTACCCCTGGATTATTAATCTAGATTAATTCTTACCAAGAAATATCTCATTAAACTAGTCCCCCCCCCCAGCTCCCACCTACCACCACCATACTTCCCTCTCTTGTCACAAATCTGTGAAACATTGCAATAAAAGCAATCTACTTGATCAATAATTCTTTTAATTCTTATGTAAACATCGTACCTTTAACATTTCTTGATCTTGATTCTTCTGGAATGATGTCTGGCTTGATCGATGACGGCAGTTTACAGTTATTAAGCCTTCAAAGGTAAAGAAAGCAGGGAAAGTAAATATTTAATATTTAAAAATTAAATGAACAGCTGATGTCATCATTGTAATAAATAACACGGAGGTCAATGAATTTGCCTTTTCCTTCGTTTTGGTAAAAAAAAAAAAAAGCTGTTGACAAGTTAAAAGTATCAGATAAATATTTACGATGGCCAAACAACCCTTCCATCACCCCTCATTTGTCCCCCCCCCCATTAACATTTGCTGATTTGCTATTTTTAACTATTTATATTTATTAATAAAAACTTGCGTACAGCGTAAATCTTGCAAATATTCTTACGCTTATTACAAATAATAGTATTTGAAAATAAACAATACTTTTTCCGTTTGCCATAAACTTGATAATCTTCCCATGTTTCGTTTTAGATTTTTAAGTAATAATTGATCTTTATTTTTTTACTTGTAGTTTTAGTTTGTTTATAAGTTCTAAAGTTATTTGTTGTTCCTATTATACTAAAAATCACCGCCCCCCCCCCAACCCCACCATGTTTCATCCTAACGTGTGGAAAAGACTAATGGTGTGCTGTACACTACACAAATAGTAGTATAATAAAATGTTAACATATTTCCCAGCTTAAAAATAATTCCAAATATTGCAACATTTCAAACCGCACGTCTCAACACGAGACTTGTAAATAAAAAAAAATATAAAAAAAATGCCACTGCACAATACCATTACCTTATACCCTCCTATATACCCCATACGCTAACCCTCTGACTACCCCTCCTCCCCCTCTTACCCAAATATTATCAACCATGGCCTGTCACGATGTTTTCCCCTTACCATAGTTCCTTGAAGCTTGATGACTTTATTCCATATTTTATTAGTCCGATCACTTCTTCCTCTGTAAATTCTTGTTCCAGTCCTCCTGCATTGATGGATATCTTCTCTACTGATGAGAGGCTCGATAAACTAAGACCGGACTCAAGTCTGATATCTTTACCGTCAAATCCACTGAAGGACCATTGTAGGTTTAGATCAGATATTGGAATCTGAAGAATAGGAAAGAAAGATCACAGTTTACTTATCTTATAGTTCATCCATGATGGATAAATACGCCCTGACGAATATCCAACGTATATAGAATAGAACGCAAAAATGCATAGAAAAGCTATGAAATTAACCATTTTGTTATTTTCGATTTTCATAATATTAGGAACTTTATTTCATTTAAAAAAAATAGTAACAATTAAAAAAGCATTATATAATGATGATTTTATTAAAATAAAGTGCGCAAGCTGACGAAATTCAGATAAAAGTAAAAAACAATATCATAAACATTTATTATTGGTCTGTATTATTACATTTAGCACATACATTTTTACTATTTCTGTAGTTTTCATAATTTATGTTATTACTTTATTCCTGTCAGTCAGTGCACTAATACATTCCTACAGCCACACTAACGGAGACTCGACAACGTTCCTGCAGTGAGTGGCCCTCTACCAATGAGTTTCCTTCCGGGGAGATACAGCGCATCTCGATACGTGTGTTTATCATATAGGCCTAGGCCTATACCCTACTTGCAATAAATTTGTAATAATAAAGATAAAATCATTTCCAATCATTGTAATGACACAAAGATTATATAGCGCCATATTAATTTCGTGTCGTACTATATTTAACTTTCCACTCTCGAGCTGAGCGACAAACCAGGAGCGTAGACAGATAGCCGGCACGGTTAAAAATAACATAGCCTAAGCCTACACAGTATGAACGAAGCCACCGTAATATCTTATTAAAATGTAATTTATAGACTCATTTGAGTTTAACTTTCCCATTTCAATGTTGATACCGTTTAAATTACCTGTAATCTTTTGATCTCTCACGTTTGACCTACTGTAAGACTAGATCCGTCAGAAACATCCATCCTTACTGCTTTCAACTTTACCTTATTTGTCTAAGGCCCACACTCCACAGTATATAATTTATTTAGGATAAAGTTGGAAGCTAATTTTATGACTCAGTCAAAAAGTAAAAGGCTGACGGAGGATATACATATATATTGCTATATACTAAGCCCTTACTTTCCCCGGTAGAGAATCTTACACTAGCCGTAGCTAACGGTTAAAGTGTAACGTTACATTACGAAGGCTAACAAGTTGATAATGAAACACTTGACACCGTGAATGTAACGCGGACACTGTCCGGTATCATTTGACGTGTTTAAGACGTAGCCTAGGCCTACGCGTCTGCAATGTATTAGATCACAAACTTTTTGCTTTTTTGTATTTTCCTTAAAAAGCTAACGTTATTTGTTATAGCCTACCTGCATTTTTTTCTTACAACTAACGTTAGGCTACCACGTCAAGCTATTGGCTTAAGTATAACGCCAATAATGATTAACGATTCAGACAGGCAAGGTTACATGAAGAAGTAATTCATTTGCAATTCATGCAACGACAAATCTTACAGAAAAAAACAAAAACAAAATCTCTCAAGCATGCCTAGGCCTATAATTGTTGACTTTAAATAGGCCTATAATTACCGCAAGTCAATATAATCACATCAGCAAACCATACGCGGTGTAAGTCCATTGGCAGCCACACAGTATAATGATACACATGTATGTGTACGTAAAGCTAGTAACGAACTGAATCTCCACGCAGAGTGTACTTTTACGTGACCCGTCCTGCGGGAATCTATACGTACGTCTACGTGCGCAGATGATCAACGTTCACTGTGCGGCTTTGTTTACATTTGCGAACAGGTGTATTGTTGTTGGAGTGTACTCGTGAAAGGAAGCTTCCAAATGTGTTAAATTGTTTAGGGTTTTGCTATTCTTCTTCAAACGTTCCTTCTACTGTACCAAATTACATGAAACTTGTGTAAATATTTAATAAGCCAATATTAATTGGACTTTTAATTTCCTTTTCAATAAAAAAATAAAGAAGGAATATGGCACTTTCGTAATTATGCATATTCAAATTGGAATATATCGACTGGTTGTGCAGAATGGAGGGCGCACATCCTAAACAAATGTTACAGGGGACGAGGGTGTTGAGTCAAGACTAGAGATATAGGAACGATTACCTTGATGGTAGATTTATATTTCTTTTCGATCGGCAGGGTTCCAACTCTTTTTCTAATTAATGATACTTTTGAAACGTTTGGAGATAAATGAATGGTCCTATCGTGTTTGTTTCATTGTCTACCATACATTATTCAGGCGCGTATCAAGGATTTTCTAACCCGGGGGCGCGAATTACTATCTAAGCGGAGCGCCATCGGTTGGCGCGCATAGTTCCCCAAAAATTCTGGTTTTGATACCTCCCCAGATCACCGGAAATGACACTTCTCGGGCTTGAAATGACCAACCAGATGTACACTTTTGCCTGAGAACCAAGAATTTCCAAATAGTTTTTTTTTCATCCATTACCTATTTTAAGATTGACACCAGTCACACATCATGTTGGACCTCATCGCATCTCCTGTGGATCATTGCTTTTGTAGGTGATTCTACGCATGGGCGGCGATCATGGGGGGGGGGGGGACGGGGGGACATGTCCCCCCAATATTTTAGGTAGGGGTATATAGTAGTATATAGTATCTAATATCCCCCAAATATTTGGTGGCATAGTTTTTTTTGGTGGGTATAATTGAAAATCATGCGTAAGATTGTTTATCCAAATCTTATTTGGCGGTGGCTAAAACTTCATCCAACACATGCTTCATGAGGTAAATGACACTTCGTGGTCGTTTCTGTGACCTGTGACCGTCTAGCAAGTTGTCACTTATGATTATTATCATAATGTATGTACATGTACATCTCTTGTGTATGAGTGTAAGTACGTACAATCATTATGATCTACATCGATATGGGTTCACTGGGTTTCCATTTGGCCTGTTTTCTAAAAAGATTTCTAACTGCAGGCGCAAAGCCAAGGGGGGGGGGGCGAAGGGGAGACCCCCCGTTGAGCATATATTTGATGATATCACTAGTAATTCCAAAATAGAAAATGCTAAGATGCAACTAACAAGGCCTGGGAACAGGGACGTAGCTAAGGCATGATGATTGGGGCGGGGGGGGGGGGGGGTGTAGTGGCTGAAATTCCAACTGGATGGGTTTTGGAGCCAGAAAATTCCGACTGCTGCCTTGTACCCCCCCCCCCACGCAGTAATCGTCAACGATACGGTCAGTGTTAGTCAGACACCCCATCTTTCGCGACTGCACTTTTGTTCGGAACTTTTTTCGATACATTTGTACCGTATGGGGCAAAGTTTTTGCTTATGTTTATGGCACTTATAAACTTCCGTAGATTAGCATTGAGTGTTTTAATTGTATACCATAGAGACAATGTAAATCCCAACGAAGTAGCCAGGAATTTGAAAGGGGGAGCACTTTTTGTGATTGATATGGGGGAGGGGTCTAAGGGGAGGGGATATTTTTGAACAATTGAAAGTCCTTAGATGCGATCTGGGGCAATTTGTTGCCAGTTTCATCATTATCATATGATCATATTATCAACAGATTTTGTTTCCCGTTTGAATTCTTTTACATGTTCTTTACGTAATATATGAGAAAGACAAACATATAGTGCTGTTTTACAATTTTTCCAGAAGGTTGATTCTTTTTTATAGTCCAATGTCTGGACTTTAATACATTTGACGAACTTAACTGATGGACAATATAAACTTTCATATTTTGTAAGACAGCCAGATTTGCAGTGGCCTAAAAATGTATCGTTATCGCCGTGTATTAGCAGTGTAATAATTATTTATAGGAAGTGCGTATCACGTACGATTGCTATAGCTTAGCTTCATAATATGCTGTACGTGCAACAACTTAGGAAGAATCATAGAAAGGATGAGAACGCACGTTGTCGTCGTCGTTGTGCATACGGTTCGTGACATTCCATCGAGTGAGGTTAGGTAGGCAATATGTATTTTATTACGCAGTGGCCAACTGTATAGGTTTGGAATAGGCTATAGGCTAAATTTAGCTAATTGCATCTGCCAAACTAAGTAAGTAGTTGAATCAGTAGCAATTACGATTATAATCGAGTTAACGGAGCTGACGAGTATTCAAGATCAAAAGAGCACTGACAAAATACCTTGCTAAAAAAAAAAAAACATTTTTTAAACATTTTTTTCGACAATCAAAGGGGGGGTGGCAGTCGCTCCCCTGCTCCCCCTGGCTGCGTCCCTGGTATATCCTGAACTTACTTGAAGCTAGCGAACAGGGTCGACCCACCCAATAGCAAAATTAATACATAAATTATCCGAATTGAAGCTGGCGAGTGTTGTATTCTTTTTAGAGTTTTCAAAATCATACGAGGTTTTGTATGGTGGAATATAAGGATCGCGAGATACAATATCTCAATGTGACAAGGAAAACGTGGTAAATATGACTGTTTAAAGGTCAATTTTGATCGAAAATTGTATGTCACTCACAAATTACAAGAACATATGAAAATAAGAGTGTGACAGTTATAACAATTAGAGTGCGACAGTCGGAAATTCCAACAGTCGAAAAATCCGACTGTCGCACTCAAATTTTCCAACTATCGTCATTTTTACCAAGATTGGGGGGGGGGGTGAGACACCCCCCTTTAGCGACGTCCCTGCCTGGGAAGTGCCATTTCCAGCGATCGGTGGTGAGGACATGATATACCGTGTCCCCACCAATTTGTCTGATCAAACGCCGCATTGCAAATTCCCCTGTATTGAACTTTGGCGCAGTTTGATCCAGCATTGTGCAAACGACATGCAGCAGTTCTCATTTTCTTACATTTATCAACAATTGGAAGGAAATTGCATTTGCGGCAGTCCATAATTGTTTTCTGTGAGAGGACCGCAGACCCATCGTATACCAAAGTCTACTTGGATTATTTGTCCCCTGATTTTGTTTTCTGAAGACGCCCATGTATTTCCCCCAACTTAAATTTCTAAGCCATGAGATCTAAAATTTAAGGAGGTTTAAGAGCATCATTGGGTCTGGGAAGTTTTATTTCCGGCGATCTGGAGGTATATTTGCCAAAACATTTTTTTTACGCTACGCGCGATCCCATGGTCGCGCTTCGCCTAGATAGTATCAGAGAACAGACACGCGTCCCCACCATTGTCCAGGACTGATCTGCGCCCACGAGACGGACCGCATCCGTATTGAAATTTGGTTTGCTGATAAAAAAGTAAAATAGGGCTGTGGCAACCAGAACAATTTTGGGGATGACAGTTGCCACGCGCCTGCACCCATGCAAATGTGAAGGATGTGAAAAAATACCAGATATTTCTGAAACCGAACACTACACACATATACAGTTTGGGGGCTGTTCATCCTGGAACGTCATGTTCATGCTCACTGATGTGATATCTGCTGTTTGCTTAACAAATTCGAATAATTGAAATGAGACTGAAATAAATAACTTTTATCTGTTTATTGTGCAATACCCCACCAGTGGCGTAACGATGAGCCTGGGGGACCAGCTCCCGGCCCAAAGGGGCCCCCTATCAGGAGGTCCAAGCAAGCACGTCCGCAGAAATGTTCACAAGGGGGGGGGGGGGTCAGTAGGTCTTACAGGTGTGACACACTACTTGATATTATCTCAGCGGAGCGTACGCAGATTTGCTTTGGCCCAAAAAAATACTCCTAGATCGTCAGAAAAGACACTTCCTATTCAAGTTGCATTTACACTTCGGTTATTTTGAGATCTCTTAGGATTTTGACTTTCAATAATTTCAGTAATGCATGATGGGTCCGTATGCAATGAACATAACTAGAGAACTGTTGGTTGGGTTAAATCATTGAAATGTCAAATGCTTAACTTATTTTTTTTTTTCAATTTTTTATTTTCCAGGGGGGAGAGTCTCTCCCCCCCCCCATACTACTGTACAAATACAGTAATCACACCTAAGCATAGGCCTAATTTCGGCTGAAACTTTGTCTCCATCTAAGCCTAATTTCCTGTATTTTAAACTTACCATGCGATACACCGAAGGCATCTTTATTCTTACCTGTTATTATTGTATTTATATGAAAGCCATGCCTTTTTTTTTCAAATGCACGCAGTTTCAAGTCTGTGGGGTGTTGGGTTATTGTTTTATAATTTTTTCAAAAGATCATGTCCCGATGTTGTACTCAGTACATTATTGGCTGGATTTTTTTAAATAATATACTTTGTTTTCATTATAATAATAAATAACACAACTAGCTCGATGCATACATTTATAACCAATAAGCCTATGATCATGATGTCCGTATTCCGTATCACGTGAAAATATGTATGTTGTCTTGTTCAGTCTTGCATGAATTTTTCTTTCCTAGTAAAACGGGCCCTCTCTATCCCAAGAGGTACCCTTTTTCTGTGCATCAGTATAGCGGGAACCCTTTTTGGTCGGGGCCCCCGGCTCAGCACGGTTCGATTCCAAGGGAGTTACACTACTGTGCCCCACATTCTTTTCATTTCGAAAGACGCACAGTTTCAAGTTCAATACACACTGATATATATATATATATATATATATATATATATATATATATATATATATATATATATATATATATATATATATATATATATATATATATATATATATATATATATATATATATGGAGTTGTCGGTGTAGGGTGAGGCGCACGCCCCTTTCGAAATCAGCGATCCGTGACTGTCTACTCTGTGTATATAATAGTGATCAGCGCTGTTATTATGACTGTTCCTCTTTCTCTTCCTGGTGTCTTGGCGTTTATCTTCTACTCCCTCATTTTCTCCTGTTTCTCTGTTTCTTTTCCCTTCCTTCCTCTCCTTCCTCTTCTTTTCTCCCCCTTTTTTCCCTGTTTTCTTCTCTCTTTTTTTCTCTCCCCTTTTTCTTACCCGGTGGGCGCGCGCCCCCAACGCCCCCCCCCCCCCCCCGATACGCGCTTGATACGTTAGGCATAGTTCTACATGATTCACATTAATTATACCTTCCTTCAAATATTATTATAACAACAGCAAATCATAAACGAAATTTTGGCATAAAATACGCAAATCCAGTTGTATGTCCCAGAGAACGACTGACACACTGACCGTACACACTGAATGTTACAATGATGGTAACACAATATGTCCGTACGTAGATCATTGTATACGGCAGGATTGCGTGTGCTTTGAAAACAGGTGTTTATGGTTGAAATGTAAAGATGAAAGAAAGCTTCCTTTGAAATTATTTAAGTTTTTTCACTTGTGTAATATTCCAGCTTCGATTTTAGTTCAACAAATTTGACTTGATACGATACCTCTTGAAGATCCCAGGTTTTTCTTTTAGTGGGGGGGGGGGGGGGGGAGAGGGAGGTTGTTAATGTTCATTGTCGGTCCAGTGAGTGTCATTGATTACGTAAAAGGGTGTTTTTGAGCTAATTGTTTTGCAAGTAAATAGTGAGTTTATGACACTTAAGATAAAATGTGGACCCCGTTGCAGTGCATTACATACAATAGTGACATTGTCCTTTATACTAATTCACATTTGACACGTAACGTGGCGTCAACAACAATAGCCAATATAATTGACTGCAATATGAGTTCCACATCGTTATCTTGTGAAGGAAATTCTAATGTATAATATGTCGACATTGAGTTGATTCTATCATTGCTGTCAGTGATTGTCAATTTTAATTTCGTCAAAGTAAGGAATGTGAAAATTGTAAGAGTTATATCTCCAGATGATGAATATATGATCGCACATTGCAAGTTGAGTACAACATTTGCAATACGATGATATTCGGCAAGTGCTGACGGTCTTGGTCTGCATCTGATTTTGTGTGGGTCGCTTCCTGTTATGGTTGAAATCATGGTATGACGTAATGCTTGTTATTTATACCTGTTTATCTAGGTGAGTGATTGTTTTCTATATAGCTATCAAACACGTTATTTCGTAAACCGTTACTTACATGATTTTTCGATGCAACATCTAGTAGTTGTAGCGTAGACCTCTGTAGTAGTTTACTATCTTCCCTCATAATGTATGTTACTTGAGAAGAAACTAAATCAGAAACTGATTTTATAAATCTGTCAGTTTTGTCTTCCTGTTCCAGCATGCACAAAATTGCGAACTTTGTACTTTCTTTTTTCTGCTGCAGGTATCGGATAATTTTCTCCCCGGCAATTTTGTTAATTCCACACGCAAATCTGTACAAATACTGCAGGTCAAAAGGATCTAAATTTTGTAGAAACTCGTCGATACAATCGGTATTCCCACCAGATAATTGTTCTGCAATGTAATGTGCAGCATACCACTCACAAAAGATTTTGTGGTAAAAGTGAACCTCTGTATTGTACTGAATATCATATTGTGCGTTTAGTGTATCCGCGATATTTAACACTTCTTCTTCCACGAATATACCAATACGAAGATACAGGTCATAGAACTCATGTCCTAGCTCATTGCGAAGCTGCTCACGATTCCAAACAAGTTTCTGATTCTTTCCACTCATAGCTTCAAAGGCTATTTTGTCTAGTACTTTGTGTTCTTTTTCTAACAACGCAAAGTTTGTGACATTTCTGTCTCTCATTTTATTCTTCATGTGACTGTGAAAACAAGATATCATATACCGGAAAAAACTAGTTACAGAACTGAATGTTAAAGAATGTTCGCCTTCGTACGTCATGTGCGCAAATGTTACAAAGAATAGAGGAACCTGACAAAGGTCATCAAGAACGGGATTTTCTTCTAATTTCCTCAAGAGCTCGTTCACTGCTTCTCCACATTTTCCAACAACAGCCTTTTCAACATATTTTTTACGCGCCTCTTCACCGAACCCTGTAAGCCGAACACGGTCGGAGTGAGGTGCAAAATCTGTTGGTACACAAGATGGTCTTGTCGTTAGAATGACGTTAAACCCCTGAAACATGTCTTTCTTCATGATGTGATAAATATCTGTTTCAGTACTTTCTTGATCGGGATACTCATCGAAGCCATCGAGTAAAACCAGCACGGAGCTCATGTGATTCAATATTTCTTTTATATCTTCCTCACTTATATCTGAATCCCTAGGTAGAATGAATTGTCTGATCGCACTAAAAATCGATTCGACTCCTCTTAGTTGCCTTAGACGTAAATATGTAATAACGTCTACTCCACGTGATGAGGTCTTAGAGTGAGATTTGCACCAGTCATAAAGTAACTGTAAAGTCAACGTTGACTTGCCGTAGCCAGGTTCACCTTCAAGAATCTGTCGCTTTGTCTTTAAACAGTTTTCTTTGACTAATTCTTGATAGGATGACAATTTATCCCACTGTGCCTGTCCTCCAGATATACCTGTCATGTATTCAATACCGCCCTCGACAAATACCTTGTCCACGCAATACATCCTATCTTTAATGTAGGGGATTGGTTGCACAGAATCGTAAAATATTTCATATTTTGCTTTTAAATGTTCGATGAAACGCTCAGCTTTTCCTATGAAAAGAAGAATCATGGTTAGCAATATATATGATGAGTTTCAAATATATAACTCGTTATTAATTTTAAATAAAATGTATCAAACTTTACCCATTTGGCGGGCAGTGTCACTCTGTATTAACCAGACTATTCAAATAAGGATTTCTAGACAAAAACAACTTATTAAATTATTAAACAACGATTATTAAATTAACCAATTTAAGATATTAAGGTAAATAAGTATTTTCTGTAACACATACCATTGGTATTTTCCATCATTGGGATACCCTGTAAAATAATAAACACACCACTGGTTGTAATACACTTGATAACGATAAGATAAAGTTTAATATTTTGTATCAATAATACTTCCGACAGCGATTTCTCGTCTCTACATTTGGTCCTTATAGAGCTGAGCGACAAAAAAATCTTTCAATTATATCGAAGCTGTTTAACACACATTGTACAGTTGCCGACATGATGTATCGTTGTGTCATTTAGCGAAGTTTATGCACAAATATTCTGCATCATGACTGTTGATTGCAAGAGGGAAAACAGCAATATTTCCGGAGACGTCTAAGATGCATTTATCGCATATATTTATCGTATGTGGTGAGAACAAAGATTTTGTTATGGTATCGTATCATATATATCGTTAAGAATCATACATCGTGTAAACGGCGCATCACTGTAAAATGAATAGCCTGCTTCAGTTATGAAAGAAAGTAAATTAATTAACATTACCTCATTTTCTGTATCACCAGGCTTAATTCGTTTCATTTTCCTCGCTGAAAAGAATACGAAGACTTATTTAAAAAGAAACCGATGTAGAATCATGTGTGTATCATAATAGTTTGTTATGGAAAGAAAAGGCTTACTTGACTTGCATGGTTTGTGTGATTACTTACAAGTTGTGTTCTCGTTCAGAATAAAAATGCAATTATGGCGCCTTCAGTTGACCCTAAAGAAAATGCATTTCATCTTCCGTTATTATTAGATAAAAAGAAGCACATTAGGAATTAGTATAGTTTATCAGAAAAAGAATGCTTGTTTATCATAAATGTTTCACTTTAATGAAATCATAATCTTGACATACGTGATTACGTCTAGTAATCTATGTTTCAGTTATTGTTGTTGTTGAAAAATAGCGATATACACATATAGCCAAAATATGTATAAATCGTGTTAAATTAATAGTATTATGTACCTCTTATTCTGCATATAATCACCACAGCGGCTGTGATTATCATCATCATCATTGTGACCAAAACGGCGATTATGGTTATTGTAAAGGTGTATGATCTCTGTTCTGTGGGAAGCACTATACATAAAACAAAAATACAGAAATTGTAAGAAACAACGCGTAATCATGAATAGACTTCTCAAAGCTGCGCATTAAACAAGACGTGTATTAACTTACCATTTGGAAAGAGGAGATCAACCTTCGTAGAAAGGCTGAATAGCTCAGCATTCTCTCCTACAGCGCCACACTCGACGGTAACTTTATTTTGAGTTGTTAGAGTAAAGTCAAAATTAACCGTCAGTGATATATCATACAAGTCACCCATCTGTGTCACCGTAAATTGATGTTGTGTAAAGTCAATGGCTGTTTCCTCTCGAAAGGCTCTCCATTCAAGAGCCACTTTAGGTCTTATTCCCAGCACCGAGCAAGTCAAAACGTCCTGAAGTTGTTTCTCCAGGACGCAATATTGTTGGTGATTGCATCCATCTATTACTGGAAAACTTGGAGTTGGATCAACTGAAAGGAAATAATACATCACATATATTATATTTGGTGTTAGAGTTTAAGTCTGTTGAACTTGTAACTGTAACGAGGTCGTATGTCATGAAGAAATCAAACCATGTGCCAAAACGAACATATATCTCGTGATACCGCATTCCATGAAAACGACTTTCTGTCAAAATTAAGAATTTGTCTTATAGTTTAACATTACATTACAAGCTGTGTGTTGTCATATACTGGAACAAGACACGACACATGTTCAGGTTTCTAGATGCATACGTAGGTTCGTTTTGCTTGTGGAACTTTACATACGACTATAGTGTGAATCATTATATTGCATCGTTTACGAGGAACAACGGTTTCGCCATAACTTTCCCGAGTTACTGATGCACAAACAGATATCAGTATAACATGGACAAGTACCAAAGTGTCCACGGGAGATGGCCATTCCGTGTAGGTTTGACATATACTGACATGGATAATGTTATTGACTCAGTGTTTGCCTGGTATAGCGATCGAATAAATGGGAACTAAAATAAACAAAAATAAAAATTCAATACAAACAGGGGTATTTGGACATATATTGATAAAGCCCTTACAAAGGTCATCATTAACACTCATTCTCAAAGTACATAGTAACAGATTGATAATTTGATGACATAAAGTATTACACAATTTTGGGACTTTATGCAAATACCGACGTGATTATGCTATGTTGGTGATTCAGTATAGACTGAGAAGCATGAAAGATAAAATGATATAAAACATCATACCCATCACAAGCACATCGTACAACACAATGCCGCCACTGACACCGTTATCGTAAACACACGCGTAGAGTCCTTCGTGTTCTACCAACGTGTTCTGTAAAGAAAGACTGCCCTCATGTTCTAACTTGTATTCCATGTTGCTGATTTTTGTGTGATTACTGTTTTGAAAGATGCTAACATACAGAGTTTCAAAAGCATCACTTTCAGGTGACCACTTCCAAATGACTAAATTTAATCCAAGGTCTGTACAGGATAAATTCATTGGTGAATGGATCTTCAAATATCTCCTGATGGGAGTTACCAAGGAAGTGTAATCCATCTCTTTTTCAATCAAAAGAACGTTTTCGTCTTCTACCAGATTCAGTGGTACATTATTCGCTCGGCAGGCCAGAAGACTTAAAACAGATGACTCTCCGAAAGACAACGTTGCTGTAACATGTGAAGTATATGTTACATCATCAAATGTGTACTTCTTGTAGTTTGATGGTAGGATGTGATCGCCACCATGAGTTCTTAACGACCAACTCAATTTGACTGCCGGACGGCTATCTCTGACAAAGCAGTTTACCTCAACGGAATCGGTTGTCGACTTAACACAGGTAGTACCGTATGTGTTTGAACACTCCTCGATGACGGGAATGGTTATAGCTGGTTTCACTATAAAAAAGAACAATGAAGAGTACATTTTCTAGTAACGATCAAATTGATCATGGATAGACACATGACTGTATTTGAAAGTTACTGATGACTGCTTCATTTGCATTTCTAGGTGAATAATCTTAGATAGTTTCAGAAAGATCAGTTTGATATATTGAAAGTTATTGTGATGGTCCAATGCGTGAAAGTTGTTGTGTACCAAAATTGCTCAAATTTCTGAATCTTTGGGTTACAATTTTATCAAAAAGGACAGCTGAGTAAATGATCTCATATAAAACCTTGAGCTAACAAATTAATTTACTAAATTGTGAATAATGTATCAATCATTTATCCAACGGGGAAAACAATATTATATAAAGTGTTACAATTAATTTATACGCTCCTATCAATTTAGATCAATGAACAGTTATTTGCTGCGCAGTGCACTATATAAGGCAATATGATCCCGCTTATAGTAAGACCTCTGCTCTCTGCAGTGCACCCAATGACCTTACTACGGAATTTGGGAGAGACACGTCAAACACAGACCGATAAAGGAAATTAGTTTTACCGTTGTAGCCAAAGTTTATATACAGGTTATTATATAATTTCGTACCTGACATTCATAGATTATTGTAAGCTAGAGAAAGGACAGTAATATATGCTAGTTTAAATTACCTTAAAGGCGTCAAACGTCAACAGGTAATATACAAATATTGGACACTCTTCTCCATATTAAAGGCAACATGTCTGTCTTCATAGAACATAATGGTTAAAATTAACTAAAAGTAGCCTTTTGCGTTTGGTACTTTTACAACACGTAAACAATTTGGTTTTCTTTTTGATCTGTTGCTATAGTGAATATGTAAAACGGGAAAATATGATACTGTAATTATTAGCGCCTGGCAGATTGTGCTTTTTACAATTAATGTGTTTTATCATGGTTGAAAATTAATAATTTATTCACTTGAGTAAAGATATAGTATATATTGTGATACATTAACGCTATAGCCTACTGGCAGAACAATTTTGTAAAAGAAAATAGTCATGAAGTACGCTACGGGCAGCAGTCATATCAATACAGAGCATTCATTCTCGGTCGTTACTGGACATGAGGACATGATGAGTACTGTTTCCTAAATGTGACGTCATGGTTTGGTTCAGTCGTTCTAATTCCATTGATCAGTGTGAATTTCCTAATAATGCTAAGAAGTGTTTTTTTTTACCATTGGGAATGGTGGAATTCTTGAAATGTTTTTAATATTGTAATGCATGATATGCAAGTCACTAACGTGGCAATCAAAGTGAGTTTACATGTAGGCATATGGTTGGTTTAAAACTTACATTATGCTAACATATCGAAAAATTATCAAAACAGCATCTTAAAGTATCGTTCGCTAGAACAAAGAACAGTAATATAGGCTAATTGAAGTACACAGGGGATATTTGAAAGATATATATGAATGAATTATAAGTGAAACCATAGTTATCTCATGTGTTGTATCAGGCCGAGTTTTTACCTCTCCGCGTCCTTTTGTAATGAGTAAACACACGCTTTTTGTGTCATACACTTATATCACTTTACCATTTTGCTATATACATATGTAGGCAGTACTGTGACGCAAATAGTGAGAATATGCTGAGGAACAAACCTTATGACGTACCTACTAAAAGTACGAGAGACACGACTTAATCCATATACCGGTAAGAAAACTGTTTTTTTTTCCCAAGCAGTTAAAAATATACATTTAGGGTTATGAATACGGGAAAAAACGCTCTAAGCAATGATACTACAAAATATCAAATTTGCCACACTGTCCTCCATCTTAACATTAAATATGTGAAGAATATTATGAGCTATACTCATCTTACAGAACGGTAACAGAATAAAAGAGAAACGTTTTGGATTTAGTAATTATTCGTAAGTACGTCTAAAATCTGCTTATCTCTATGATGTCATGCTATATATAGATCTTTACATTTTGTTCAAAAAGTATTACTTTGCGGATGTTTAGAAGTACTCCTTAATTTTGTCCACGCTGACAAAAATATTCCATGGACAGCTTGGATACGATTTTTTTTTTCATACAGTAATTTAGAGGTCCTGACCTCTTCATATATTAAATATATTCTTCTAGGATCGAAACGTTAGGCTTTTCGACCATTTTTTCCAGTAATTTTGTGCATGTTAATTTGATGCCCTTCCGATTACCATCTCTGATGTGGCCTGACATATATTACATTCTTTTATCAAATTTACATGCATGCAGCAGAAGCTTCTTTGTGCATATCTGGATAGTTACTCATGTTTGTGCAATACCCCTGTAACACCTTTAGAATATGATTTCCTGTTTGAAATTGGTGGGGAGGTGCACATTTGTTGTATTCCCCAATTTGGATATATTTCATAGTACATTATTATCATAATATACACGTCAGATGTACTAAGTAATGATTGTTTAAATTGTACTAATTTTGTAACAGTTCGAAGGTACGCGCTTTGTCTCATCTAAGAGTGTGGGTTTTTTTCAGTCGTGTCCTAACTTTTAAAGTAGACCTTGACAGCTTGTTCTGTTATCTTTTCAGTATCATTTCTTATTTTAGTGTATCCGATAATGCAACATCTCCAACTAACATGGAAGTATCTTTAGGACATTGACAAATATGAAGTAGCTCCTTTTTACAGCAAAGTTAACAACTTTTCAACCTGCCAACAACTAAGCAAACATTTCAAAAGAACCTGTGTACCATATCCATCGATCAAACCTTGTCAATAAAAAAGTGTAACGAAATGTAAATGAAAAGCCCTTTCTTGGCACATGCCGTTAAGAATATAAATAATATGAAAAGGAAAAGGGTTTCCTCTTAATATTTCCCAGCTAAAATTAAACCAATAAAAACAAAGAAAAAGAAAATAGAAATAGGAATGTATTACATTGTTTGCCCCATTCATTTAAGGAAAATTCTATCAACTATTAGAAAGCATTTATATGTAATTATAGAAATGTGCAAATATGTCTAACAAATGGCATTTCGCTGATGAATGTTGTACGATATGATAAACCAGAAAGCCAGTTGGCTTTTTGTACTTCTTGCTATACAATTTGCTCAAAATTCCACATAATACCATCTCACTAATTTAGACCAAGTAAGTTAAATTTGTCCAGAATTCAGTGACAGCCAGAAAAGATCAGAAATTGCCATTTCTTATTTGCAAGCCTTCTCTTGTGAATATCAACCAATTAATTCACTTGTAAGGATTATACAGTTTAGAATTTATTTCGAAGTTTTCAATTTCCAGAAAGAACACTATGCCTATGTGAAATATAGACACAAAGATGTATGAGCCAAGTGACATTTTGTTTTACTAATTTTGAGGTAGCAAATCAGGTCTGTCACCAACCATTCCTATGAATAAGAGTTTCATGACATTGTTATACACTTTAAAAAATATGTTCACATCCTACTGCTGAATATCATTTATTGCACTCACTACGACTGATCCACATAGTTAGCATGAAGTTAATCCACCATATTTTTGTTTTATACCGTGTTTACAAGCGTCACTTACACACGCGCATGCACACAGGGGAAAATTGAAAATACGACATATTGTGTGGGAGCGGTTTATTGATAATGATTGCTGGTGTCTTTATTTATCATGTATTTCATTTCCGTTCTGACAATTTAGATTTACAATATTAAACTATCAAAGCTACCTACCGGTTGTGTGCACACAGATATTTTTCGAAAATCTATCATGCAAAGTTGAGATTGCCGTTGATACTCGGTATACAGATTCATGGCTTGCCGTCACGTTATTTATAAGTAACGATCCGTTAGGGTAAATATCATATTCTCCAGATTCGTAGCCATCTCCACGTTTGTCATCATCATAAAGTAACAATAGGGTCTTTCCTTCGTTAACATTGACCCAAGCTATGAGTGCTAAAGAACTTCCATTACAAGAACACGGAATTAGTCCTCTCGTACCAATTTCAACATAATATGTCTGTTCGCATTCTTCTAGTGAAGTTGCTGTACAAGGGAAAAAAAGAATGTGCTATGTCATAGATCTCGAACCCAGTAATGTTTTATTTACTTAAAGCATTACATTATTCAATTGTAATGAGCCGTAATGTAACCTATCTTGAGATATCGTGTTTACAAGTTTTTTGTCTGTAACGAATTACACACTGTCACCTTTGTAGGCCCAAATGATCTTTGACCGCCATGAAAAATAATAAGGTCCTTGTACTGCTTATAGGAAAGCCACGTGCAAAATATGTCAGCCAATCAGGTTTCCTATCTGTAAATATCGTGTTTAAAAAATTTCAAGTTATGGCGACTGATGACCTTAACTGAACTCTGACCTACACTTAATTGTTAAACATTAACACTACATAAGGTTATCCTACCATGCATATATTAGTTCATCATTTTATATTCAGGTTCTGGAGATACAGCGTTTATGAGATTTGTGTATGTTATCCTCTTCTGACCAAAGAATTACATTTGACCACACCCAAACAATACGAGTATTGTACTCATAATAGGAAAGCCACACAAAATACGAGACCTGAAGAGGTTACCAATCTTGAGATATCTATGAGGATACACATACTCACGCATACCCCAACTTGACTGCATTGGTTAGATAACTGATATTGGCAATAACTTAATATAATACAAAATGCTCTGGGATTTAGATGTTCACAAGAAAAGAAGAACTATTATAATGTCCTGAACCACTATTTTGATTTATTATTACACTATGACATGATAAACATATGTTATCCCACTCAAAATGATGCATCAGCACACCAAGTATGAGAAGTATCCATAATTCCTACCATGATATATGTAATAAAGGTTTTCAGAGTTTGAGCCCTGGTGACCCAGATGATCTCTAACCTCTCAAAAAGGACATAAAACATCAATACCACTGATCCTTACGAGAAGTATCCATGCCTCCACCAAACAATTGGTTCTTCTAGTGCCAAGTATAGAGTATTCATACTTCCTAACTTCATATATCGTGTTTACAATGTTTTCAGTGTTTAAACTCAGCTGACCTAAGATAATCTTTGACCTCCACCAAAAGCAATAGAGATATTCTATCTTCTGAAAAGTATCCATGATTCCTATCTTGTGATTTCGTGTTTCAACCTGGGCGTCGCTCACACGTGCACACACGCTGTCATGGCTGAATATAGGTTTCTCTTGTCATCGAAACAAAACATGGAAATATTACGAAAGATGTGCACATTTCAAAATGCTGTGTTGTAATAAATATATCAGCTCTTACCATATACAGCCATGGCAGTGCAGCTACTTGTATGTACGTGATGAACGCTTCTCCACGTTTTAGTTGATTACTACTCACCTGAAGATAGCAGAAGGATTATCGCGAATGCTAACAGGAGTCCTGTGTCGAAAATCGCCATGTCTTCTCATACGTAAGAATCTAAAAATAGAATGATCGCACGTAACGGTGACGGTAAATAAAAAGTACAACTTCAAGGGTACTGGTTATAGCGATAGGCCAGTCGCTACGTCGTTGTTCACCTTGTCTACTGATTCTCATAGAGGTACCAGTAGAAAATGGCTTTTCTTTATAGCTGGGCTGTAGAACGAACATGGTAACATATTTTACAGCTACCACAGTAAAGCTGTTATACTAATATTTTGTTTGTTCTGAAAGAGTGAAACGGAAAGCGAAGAGAAAGGGGAAAGCAAACTGTCAAGCTTTTAACATGGCCTAGCAATAACTGGGTAACGGCTTAAAACCCTAACAAGTTTCTACTACTGAGATACAGATGAGAATCTGGTTATCTTGCAGTTAAATACGTTTCATAACGAGTCTGACGAGTTCTTTAAAGCCAAGCAGGCAGATTGAAATTTCCCATAGTCGAATTAGGTTGTTAAGGTACAAAAATACGTATGTATTACGGTGGGCTAAAGAAATAGTAAAATGACGTCATTTGACACATTTAAACCTTTATCTTTGGTATTCATTGGAATATACTATTTATGTCCAGTCATCACAACTTTGTTGGACAATATGGGTTTTACGTAGAGAAAGTGGGGTTAACGTGGATGTGAACTGGCCATGGAATACCTATTTTGGGCCCTTGGGGTGTTTGTATTATGTGCGGACATTGGTACGTGACCTACTTTTGACAATACCGCTTTTGTCAAGTGTGGGTTGTTTGTGGGCTTAAAGTGGGTTAATTATTGTGGGTTGATTTTGAGATGACTTATTGGATTCCATGTAGGGTATGACATGAGTTTGAAATGAGCAAATCAGTTTGGGTAAACCAAGCTATTATGACACGAAGTTAAAATCATTTGTATCTCAAATTCCTCGTCAAATTACTGCAATAATCACAACCGATGCATAACGTCAACGAAGTTGCTTCTCTTAACAAGAATTGCTCATTGGTCAACAGGAATGCTATTGTTTGACCAATGTTCACATTTCGAAAGCTCTACAATAGCACTGCTCACCGCACACAATCTTATCTAATAATTTGAATCACGGTGACAATGCTTAACTATAGTAATATGATACAATATAGCACGTTTTAAATTCATAACGATTCACTGGAGTCGATTTGATATCATACTGATAGCTCTGATTAGGGACGCAGCGAGGGAATGAGGTGGGGAGGGGGTGGGGTCAGTGGGAGCCCCGAAGTACCCCGAAAATAAAATTGAACTAAAAGCAGGAAATAAAGTACTCTTGTTTCCTGCAAATTGGGAGCATTTTGGGGCAAAACTGCCCACATTCAAAGTTTTGGCTACATCTCTGATGTATACAACATTGCAAGAAAGCATCAATAACACTCACAGTGTGTCTGCACCGTTCCTATCCACCCATCGTGATATAAGTCTACAGTATTGTGGTAGTTGTTATATTAATCAAGGCAAGCTACTGAGGCGTTTGATTGACACTTCCAGCAAGAAACATTTATTTATGGTCAGTACCAAGTAGGCCTAAGGGCTGCATAGCTGAATGAGATGAGAACACTAGTGTACATGTGGTTCAATAGTGTTGATGTGGTTCTCCGTAGTAGCGGTCTCTTAAAGTTCATACATGACCGTTTATAACATACGGATATAACGACAGGGTGTTCTTATATTATAGTTTACCGAATCTTTCGTTCGTTATTTATCCCTCCAGTTTGCTTAAGAAAGTTTGCTTATCAAAAATAGAGAATCATGAACGACTCTTAGTAGGTACAAGCTCTTCATTTCTTCATTTTTTAACCGGTGTTTGTTATTTTGGTTGCAACTTTTCCCTTTTACCCCAACTGTAAATATCAAGCAAATGAAAAGATCAGTATAAATTAAACATAGTTTAACTTCAAAATAAAGTAAATTTTGGTAAAGAAAAGTATGCTTTTGCTCTGACAAGGGGACATGACTAAAATGACTGGACTTCCCCTGTATATATTATCTGGCATTTCGTGGTCTCATTTTATTCCTTACCTCCCAAACATCGATTTTATTAAAATGATGCGGTCAAAGTTCTGCTACAATTTATAAATATCGTGATGATAAAAGATGTATATCATCAAATTGCATTTTGAATGAATCTTCTTCACTTTAGTTTACATCATTTATGATTATTTATATTCTAATGATTGTATCGATTTATTATTAAGTCATATTTCTTGAGGCGGAGGGGGGGGGGGGGGTGGTTGAGGACAACATAGGAGATATTATCAGAATAAATATACAGAAGAGATTCCCAAATATGTAATCGTACTGACGATATTATAGATAAAAAGGCCATAGATATTCAATTTCCAGTCACTTCCAAGTTCTTTTCGAATTAAATTTTTAATGTCGAAACGCGCATTATTTTAACGGGTTCAATGCATATGCTACGTATACATCCTGTTTAGTATGTATCCTTGTTAGTGAAATTTCTACATCTGTAGGGAGCATTTTGTGATTGTTTTCTCCCTATTCAAAGTTCCTAACTTACTGGTTTGGGGATTAACGAGCAACGATACCAGCCTGTCTCCCACTCCACATCTGCATTTCCCCCATCTACCCTACACCGCTCGCCTAAACGGTCAGACATGCAGATACAAAAGTCGATGGTGACTTCCATGCTACCGCTTTCATAATATCCTCCAGGGGACCCCTGAGAACTGAGCCTCGGAGGACGCCTGTCCTCTGAGGTTGTGCGCCCTTACCCTCTCCTCTGCCGGGGTATGAGGCTGGATCAGCTGTCCAATCCATCTGGAGATCGTTTCTCTGAAAGCAGGTGTGTAAGGCGGGAACGAGATAATGAACAGTCTCGGTGAGGTACGGAGTGTCTTGGTTCAGTCGATCCAACTCCAACCGGACACCACAGTTTTTCCTCTCTGACTGAAGAAAAGTGGGAGTTCCTTGGGATGAAGAAGTTTCCCAGTACAAAGCTCAGCGTATGGTTCTTTGGCAGGAACGCTGGCTCTGGGATCATGCGACCACCGTGGTTGCCGAAATGGACATGCCCCTCTGCCACGGAGAGGGCATGAAAGCGACTTATTCTCCTGGCTGATGCTGCTGCTACCAAGAATACGGTTTTGTATATCAGGTGGCGAAGAGAAGCTGACGCCATCGGTTTAAAGGTATGTCAGACATGTACCCAGGAAATCCCTGGTTTGGATATTTACTAACGTCGATAATTACCTGTCTCCTACTACACTAACGCACTTTCCTATTCTATCAAGACGCTACTGGTATCATTAAAGCTATGCGCCCGGTGACCTCTCACTATCTCCTCCTTCGTGATTTACCCATGCTGATGTGGCCCGAGGACCGCAGTGGTACGGGTGGCGGAGGATGGGAGATCCCAACCCGGAAAGAAGCGAGAACAATCCACGCCAAAGTGTCAGTAGCTGGCAGGTTGGCAAACAATACAGGGGTGACAAAATTCATACGAACAGAAATGCACGTATGAGGCCCACGATTGCCACCTGGAAGTCTGGTAGAAGTCGTAGATGGCGTTGTATGATTGATGTCTGGAACGTCTGGTATGTCCGGGTGGATATATCTGGTATGTCTGTCCAATATATCCGGTATTTCCGGTATGTCCTGGCCTTTTATGCTGTGGAGAGAGGCACTGGATGGAAGTGTTAAACAAGTAGATAGGCCCCCGAACTGACTGGTCAAAATCAATTTGTCGAGACTGCGATCAGTCGACCTGCCGTAAGCGTTGTGTAGGGCACGCGAGTAGACGTGGGAGATGTTAGAGACAGGTAAGTTTTATTCGTTCGTTTATGCCCAAACCAGTAAGTTTTGGAGTATTTATTGCACTAACACACAGAGTGGCACTGCTATGTCGGCGGGAGGCCCAACGGGGGGGGGGGGACGTACCTGAAGGAACGCCCAACACCGCGCGACCAAAGGCCGATCTGAGGCGACATTGTCCGTTAGGTACGACGCGACGAATGTCAAAGAGGAATATCATGCAGAGGGCCGGAAGATATATTCCACCGGGACACCGGCAAATATGACTTTTGATGTCATGGCCTGGACGGGTCGATCCGCCTTCGCGTGAAGCCGGATCACCTGCACCAGTAACTTGCTGATAGTGTCTTTGGAGGCATCCGAGTGAGGGCTGTTAAGTAAGACGAAGAGGGCCTGTAAGGTTCAGAGGACAAGGATAAATTGGGGGAGGCAGGTGTTCCCTGTTGTGAAGGTGAGAGCGTTTGGTTCTTGGAAGAAACCTGTGGTCCGGAACCAGGCGTATGCCTTGGTTGTCGAAGCGGATATGCCCTTCCGCCATGGATAGGGCGTGTAAACAACTCCTCTTCATTGCTGAAGCGGCCGCTACCGAGAACAGTGTCTTGATGATGAGTTTCTTGAGGGGGTCGTAACAATTGGCTCAAATTGTGGGAGGGCTAGGTTGTGGAGCACACCCTTCATGCTCCAAGCCGCTGTAAGCATGTGTTGGCCATACCTCTGGTTAAGGCCGATAGCTGTGGGCAGGTGCCCACCGAGGAGCCGTCTGCGAATCCCGAGTGGATCGCCGCAATGGCTGACCTGTAATTTTGAATTGTGCTTGGCTGCTTCCCTTCGTTGAAGAGAAGCATAACAAAGTCCGCTAGTTGTGCTGGAGGGGCAGAATCGTGCCAGTCAGGAATCACAAGTCTTGACGGTGGACTGTCGTCTGGCTGATAATGCTAAGGCGGCAGAGGCCTGAGAAAAATCGCCCGCTCTGAGATGAGACCGGATTACGGCCACGCAGTCAGGCCCAGTGATCGCGGGTGAGGCAGACTGACTGGGAACCGGCCCAGGCACACTTGGTGTAGTTAGTCCGGGAGACTGCGCGTCGTTCCTGCGAGGAGACTCAATAGAAGTGTAAACCACGCCCTCCTCCGCCAATAGGTCGTGATAAGTATGCGCCTTTTCCGGGACAGTGTGAGTAGGACTTTGTGTATCAGGCAGATGAGGGGGAGGGAGGGGATGTTGGAGAGGGCCTCAATCCCCTCCCAATCTATCAAGGCGTTCGACGCCCCATCTGGAGTGGAAGGTCCGAATGCAGAATACCGGGAGCTTCGCGTTGTCTGCCGCCGTAAACAGATCAATATTTGGGTTCCGAGCAGGCGGAATAAGCTACGGCACGTTGTCCCCCGTAGGGACCACTCCGTTTTGGTCTGGACTCCACTCGAAAGGGCATCGGCAGTCAGGTTCTCCCTCCCCGCGATGTCCGAGGCACGTAGGGATATAATTCTGCCCTGACACCACAGGAGTAGGTTCCATGTTGCCGCGCAAAGCAATCGGAACTTCGTCCCATACTGCCGATTATACTGAAGATTTACATAGGCCACCACCGCCGTGCTGTCACAGAATGGGGTCACGGCGTTGACCCGGAGATGTCGCTTGAAGTGTCGGAGGGCTCGGGCTAGTGCCTCCATCTCGAGCGCATTGATTTTTACGCATCGCCAGGCGGGCTCCCACTCCCCTGCTAATGTAAGCATGTTCAGGTACGCTCCCAAACCCTGTAAGGAGGCGTGCGAAGAGATACAGACCAGGGGTTATGTTCCCGTACACTCTTAAAATTGTTGGGCAAATCATTGCCCAACCTGGGCAATTATTTTCACATCCGTTGGGTCCGTATGCTTCCTGGTTGATATTGGGCAAAAAGTGCCCAAGTTGGTTAATGATTTTGCCCAGCAAACGGTTAAATAAAAACCCAACACCTTTGCCCAACACCTTTGCCCAACGCCTTTATCCAACAATGTTGGTCACCGATTGCCCAATGGTTGTGTAAAACATTTTACCAATGGATTTTTCTTTACCCAATGATTCTTGCCCAACAGCTAGTTAAAAATAATAGTGGTTGGTTAACTAACACAATACCAACATTGGATTGTAGCATTTTTCATACAACTGGGTTTATTTAATAGGTTATAAAGCTTAAACTGAGAATGATGAAGAACAAACAAGTAATAAATGTTTTCATACTTTTATTTTTTCTGGTCTTTGCCGACTTCAGATTGTTCCTCCGGTATGAATTCTCACAGCATTCAGTGCTTGACCTATATTTACCTAGTTAAATGATCTGTGACTTCCATCCAAAGCAATAATTTCATAAACTCACAATGGGGATAAACACATATCAACATTATTAAAGCTGAAAATATTAGCTATCCATATTTTGCCATTGTTTACTATTTTCAGTTCTTGAAATGTGTTGACCACAGAAGACCTCCTGTATGTTGACATAAACTACACAAGGTACAGGTGCAACACACAATCATGTACTGCTTAATGTTGGTCTCTTTCAAGCAACTCTGGTCTTAATAAGTGAATATAATATCACTGATAATTTCCAACATATAGTCAATTGAAGCTAACCATTTTATGTTTAAGACAAGGACACACAAACCGAAAAAATATTGATACACCATTGTATCTGCAATTGCTTTAAGAAGGAGCCAAGGCATATTTTGCTAACATTTTGATTGTGCTTAGATGATTGATGAACTGTAGAATTTAAACATCTTTTCAAGCAAAAGCCAAATGGTTACAAATCCCACATTGATTCTACATACTAGAAATAAAAGCAGCTTCAAGATCACAATAATAAGCGATCATAGGGACATTGCTGGCACCTGATCTGATAAACACAACAATTGAATGTTTGTTTGATATACCAACCCTGCCTGAACCTTTCACTTTATCGATAAGAAGTCTACCCCCTACCCCCCCCAAAAAAAAAAAAAAATTAAAAAAAATACAGATTTTTTGTAGGTACAGTTCGCCAAGGCAAAAAGTTACTATTTCCCTTTAATATGTAAATATATATGAAACAAAAGCAACCTTAAAATGTAAACATGTCAGATTAATACCGAGAAACCATTTGAAAAGTTTGTTCCAAGACACTTTGACCCTTAAACACTTCTGTTTGCTACGAAAGCTCCAAATGCACTCAGTGAACGACTTTTGATAAAACCAAGTTCATATACCTCAGCATGGAAAACTTCTAAACCCCTTGCATTGAGTTTGGAAGTTAATGTCAAACACATAATGACTTTAAAAGAAATAGTCTACTGCCTTTAGGAGTGATGACTGCATTATTGGATGTCTCTCAATTATCACCAAAAAATGTTGAGGGGAACCTTTACTCTGTCCTAAGCACAGAATGAATGGCTGTGGTCGCTCATCCTTTGATATTTTCATGCAGTAGTCCTCTAACGCTTGTCACCGCCTGCAAATTAAAGAAAATAAAGTCCTCGAGTTGCAAATGAAATGTAACAAAAACAGGTGGATAGACAGAATTTTAAGACTTCTGCACAATGCTATGATACTGTGGACCAGTGTAATTACAATAAAAAACAGGTCAAGAAAGTCAACATAGTTATCTTGACAAGGTTTTCAAAGTGTAACGCCATCCCATTAATGTCAAATGACCTTTCCCTTGCACTATCAAGTACTGGATCACTTCTTTATTATGTTTACATACCGACGAACCTTCCCCCATTTCATCACTAGTGTAATTAAAAAAATTGCCCTGGTGGCTTCTAATGACCTCTGACCTCTACTACAATCAATGGGATTCATGTACTCATTTTGGCAAACCTATATGCATCACATATGAGATTCATCTAATTTTCACCCTTTAAGTTAGCATATTTACAAGGTTTTAAATGTTTGGCCCTTGTTAACCTCAAATTACCTTTGACCACTAGCACAATAAGTAGCATTCTTCTGCTCACTATAAACAAGCACACACCAAATTTATGAGGTTAAACAAACTTTCAGCTGAGCTGGTATGAACCAAAAGGTGTACCACCAAAAGAATTTTACTTAAAATATAATTAATGATTTTGCTTACTGGCTGATCGTCTATGAATGCTTGAAGGCAACTAGTCACCGTAGTAGACCCGCTTTTCTTTGCCCTCCCTCGAAAAAAGGAATGGCAGCAGAAAGAAAGCTAAGTTCTTCTTTTCATCTGTAAAAGATATTAAGGCAAGAAATGAGAATGCTTGCAGGAATAAACGACAAAAACATTAATAAGGCACATTATAGTCTGACCACATAAAACTTCAAAGACTGAGGATACAATTCAAGGGATCCACACCGCCCTAAATGTGCTCCATAATTTTATGCTCATACACATTAATAACACCAACATGAAAGTTAATGTGGCATGTGTACTCATAGGGGACCTACACATTTGTATTAGAAGACTTAATTACCTACCCTACACACTAATTTCAAGCCATAATTTTATAAAACTTTGAAGGAAAAAAATGAAAAAGCCCAAAATATGTGCTAACCTTTCATTGACACAGTCGTACTGAAATCTAAATACAATTGTCCAAAGATTTTTGGAAAAATCAATTTCTAGACGTTTTAACATGTTTAATCTTCCTGCTCATAAAACATTTTGAGAAGAGTACACAATACAACAAGCTTCTTTCTTTTCCTCAGCATTGGAAAAGTATACGCATAAGGAATCCAGCTTCAGTTAATTGGCCATTTTCAAGTTTGTGCTTATCGACAGTAGAAATAATCCAAATATTAGCTTCATTTGAGCATTAATGAAGGCTAATAATGAGGTTTTCAGTAATTACTCCTGCTGACCAAGAAAACATTTCACTTGTTGAGAAATCAACAGGAATTATTCAAACCCTATGTGGAACCTACAAACAACACTGATGCATGTCCAAGTGACTGTCATTGAGTTAATATTATAACAGGGCTGGATCACTTCAACCACACACAAACCCGAACGCGACTACCAAAAAAAAATAGTAGCCAATTAATCATATTGAGTGCAATGTTTGGAGAAAGTTTTCAGAAAGGTTCAGAAGCCATTATTTGACATTAACCTGATTTGGTCCATTCAAATCAGTTGATTTTGATAGATTATTAAAAGTAACAAATCACCAAAAACATATTTTGAAGGTTAATCCAAATATTGACCCATCTTTACAGATATACTGGAAAGGGAAACTATATTGTCATGGCATAAGCTCTAAGTGAAGCTAGCAATTAATTCACAGGCCACGACTACAATAAATTAGGCTTACCATCAGTCAGTGCATCTAACGTCTTCTCTAAATGCAAAAAGTTTGGCCAGTTGGGATGATCGCCTGTATAGCACAATATGTCCATCGTCAAATATCCCACTCTGTTGTATAATTTGTTGGCAGTTGGTTTTTGTAATAATTCGAAGTCCTGTTCAACCTGTAGGAAAGAGAAAAAGTATGCAAACAGCATTATAGGCCTATAACATTATGAGCGCTGATGTTCTATGCTATACTAATATGATAATAGCCTAGAACTCATTAAATGCCAGGCCTAATTTAGGCTACTTCGAAGTTCGAAAAACCCTCGAAGTTCGGACACCCCTAACGAATGCATAATTTCACCATGGCACAAATACAATAGGATCAATTTGACGAAACCTATGAAGCGACTTTTTTTCTAACGAGAATGTTTCTTCTGCCATCGATAGTATCATTTTGAAAGAAGTGTGAACAAATACAATTCTGGAGCATTCTAGTGCTTAAGTGTTCGAACTTCGAAGGGTCCATAATTATACTACTGTATGTACGTACTACTAGTACTAGCATTAACAACGTACGTGTAAGTCTAACATTAGGCATAAGTTATGACAGGCTAGGTCTCACTTTAAGCTAATATAAAGGGTCCATGTGGTCATTTGCCGCATAAAAATGGAGTACAATTTATGGTTTACAACGCAAATGTGCTACAATGAAACCTTGTCTAGCCAAGATATAGGCTAGAGAGACCTCGTGCATACGCAGAGCTTACCGTAAGTTGACGAGGATCTGCATTGCACAGGCGTTCGCAACGTTAATACAATGTGAGTAACGTAGGCCTAGTTACACAATTGCGGGCGCGCCTGTGGCGCCTGTCAATCGCTTCACTACAAGCTATCCTAACGTAATACAACTATGCTGGAAATACAATTAGTATTAGTAGCCTTTACGTATGCCTGGTATAGCCAACATGTACCACCGAGAGAACGAACGATCATTCGATACCACTGATATGTAGAGATCGCAGTGTTCGATGCACACACCAAGCAGAGGATTTTTTTCTTTACGCTCACCTTCAAATGTAGCACATAACTCTGGAATTTCCCACCTCTTGAGTATTGCGCTAAAAAATTCGTCAGCCATTGTGTAAGTTATAACACTTTCACTATATACGATCTACTCATGATGCATGCACATCGCGCAGAGTACCAGTATAGTAATGGCGCGAAAATGCTGGTTTTTGCACAACATTGGGCAAATCAAGCTTGTTTGCCCAACAGAAAGTAACAATAAACTACATCTTAATTTTGCACAACAAAGTTTACCCATATCAGTTGTGTAATTTCTTTTACTCAGTTGTTGGTTAATATTTACTCGTATTGGGCAATGCTTTGTTTGCTCAACCAGTTTTGCCCAACAGTTTTTAGAGTGTAAGGAGCGTCTGTGTACCTAGTTCTCCTTCGTCAGCCACCACGACAGGTGGATTGTGTCTAGGCCGATAAGTGGCACCCGTGTATCTAGGATACTCTGTTCCGGGTCGTAGTAACGGAAAAGGAGGGGTCTCAGCTGGAGGGGACTCATTCTGAGGACGGCGGTATAGATTACTTCCACGAGACTAGCATTGACACCAAGTGCCCTTATCTGGAGTGGCTGTGGGGTGGGTTACGCCTGCTAGGAGGCGTCTTATCATATGCCGGGAGTTGTAGACCCGCTCTGTAAACGGTTTTAACCAACCGTTGCGAAAGTCGAGGATCGCGCCCAAAAACTGAATCTCCTGGTCTGCGGTGAGACGCGATTTCTCCCAGTTCATAACCCAGCCGAGTCTCTCTAGGAGCTCGGTCTTGCAGGCCAGGTTGAAGTGATCGTTTTGATGAGACCTTCCCGTGACGAGCCAGTCGTAGAGATAAGCGGGAAAGGGATACCGCTTCGGCGTAATTACGCTGCTACGGCGCCCTCTACCCTCGCGGCGAGGTCGAAACGCCAAAGGGTAGTGCCGCGGACTTGTAATCTCTTCCCCTGCAGGAGAAGACTTGAAATATCTGTGAGTCGGCCTTGATTGGGACGTAGAGGTACGCGTCCTTAAGGTCGACGGAAGGAGCCCACATGCCTTGTGTAAGACTCGGTAGGAATAGAACGAGAATCTCCATGCGGAACCGAGTAGGTCAGAAGAAATCCTTGTTCAGGGGTTTGAGATTTAGTAGGACCCGTCCTTTTCGGCGAAGAAAGACGAGCGAAAGAGTGCTCTCTCTTCTCCCGTAGTCTCACTTGTCACGCCCTTTGCCAGTAGCGTGTGAAGATTGCTCTCGTGGGCGCGTCTTGAGCCCGGGTCCTTGGGTACTGGGGTGTCCTTCTTCCTCCACCCCTGGATGAACCAATAAGACCTCTATGGAGTATCCCTTCAAGACTACCCCGTTCAATATTCTGGAATAAGCGGAGTCTTACCCCTACCGCCGGATACGCTGTATCCATGTAGAGTGGGAATCCCTAGGGCCGAAGGGGCCAAATGTCGACCCGCCATGTTGGTCTGTCTGTCTGTCGGTGTCGCGGTCTGTCATTGCGTGACTGCCGTCTTGGCGATCTGCTTTCCCTGTAGCTCTTAGTGATGTTGCCGCTGTCACCACCCCTCTCCCATAACTGGGCCGCTGCGCTCTGCCTCTAGCGGGCTTCAGTAGGTCCGGGCGCCTGTAAGGTCTATGTTGCTTGTCGACACTGCATGGTTCTGGGTGAGAGAATCCTGATCGCGTTACTACCCGGTTTGGGACCGCCTGGGGTGTAGTCGCGGTGGGGGGGGGGGGGCTCGACAAGGTTTCCTATACTCGGGTGTAACACCAGTTAGTTTGTGGGCATAAGTAACAAAGCTTTTAACGGCTAACGGTCGGGGGTGGCCACGCCTATGTAGGTGTCGCGCAAGCAGTGCCTGTACAAAAGTACGTACAACGGATATACGGAGAAAACGGACAAGAAGGAGAGTAAAGCAAGTAACAAACTATGATAGAAAAGGATACATATATCATGCTTCTTCGAAACGACGGGAAAACTGTTCGTTCGACCGCAGGTCCAAGATGAAGCTCCAAATAGTCATAAAAACGGGTGAAATTCGTGTCACAAAAGTCGCTAACAAAACGTGAAGCTGTCTTTCTAAGTGGTATAATTGGAGGTGTAAGGTGTGAGCGGTGCCCAGTGAGCAAGGGCGCAGTGCTAATACGTTTCAATGTGTAGTGAGGTAGATGGGAAAGTGTAGATGTGGAGTGGAAAACAGGTAAAAGAGGAGCGAAGTAAATTGATATATTTTATTCATATAGATAGACTTGTTGTTTTAACAATATTTTTAAATTTCCTAAGCCCTGCCAAGGCCGTGCTCCGTGCCATTTATAAAATTTAAAATCTGTCCTGCGGAGACTTCCGTAGTGTTCCATGATAAGCGGAAACCTCAAATTAATGTCAAGTACCGTATTACGGTCTTCGGTAATAATATTATAAACAAAAAGCACTTTAATAACAGAGTGCTGGATTATATTGTTTTATATGGTATGTGACAATACTATTGAACTTTCTTTTTCGTGTCCCTTTCAGTCACATCAGACCAACAAACAATACATGGAATATGCTGCTGGAGTTCTACAAACAAGCAGACGAATACGTTGTAAGTAGATTTTAAGAAACGTAATGATACCATATGCATATAATAGTGACATATAACTTTGTTGTTAAAATCTGTTTGTGGTACAACTGACATTTGCGGAGAAAAAAAAAATACAATATGGAAAAACTATGTTAGTCGGGTACCTCTCAAGCACACCGTTCGAGAAATACGGGAATTAATTTAGCATTTTGTTTATCTAGTACCAGACGATGTTGAGCACTGTTTGCCCTTGTGCCTCAACACATCCGTATACTCAGTGTGTCTGCGTGGCTAACACATTGTCTGGGAGTGTATGAAACACCTAAACAATGCTTTGTGTAGTATTTATACGCATAGATGTAAAACCTTTTGATCGTGTTTGTTCCTTTTATAGTTTTAAATAAATCGTCAAATATGTGGGACCATTCGACATGCTTTTTGGTAGCAGACAAAAGCGCCCGTTATTTATTCATTTGTTGGGACATGTCCCCCCCCCCCAATATTTTAGGTGGGGGGATAAAGTATCTAATATCCCCCCAATATTTGGTGGCGTAGTTTTTTGTGTGGCAATAAGAGCAATTTGTTTATGATATCGCTAATTATTTCCCCCAAAAATGCTTAAATGCAACTAACAAGGCCTGGGAAGTGCCATTTCCAGCGATATGGGAGGCATTTTCGGCCAAAATTTTCTTTTACTCTTCGCGCCAACTCATGGTGGCGCCACGCTCAGATAGTTTTCCTACAAGTTTCGCCCCTGCCTTGGCAAATTCCTCGCTACGCGCATATCTAACCGTGTCACAATTTGTTACTAAATATCACCAAAAAACGACACAGACTTTCACCGAGAGTAGTTTTTTACTTATTTTCGAAATGAATTAGCTAGACGGACCATGGCGGATATCCTAGTGGGGACAGCGGGACGCATCCCCACCAACTTTTTTAGTGGTGGGGACATGATATACCGTGTCCCCATCAATTTGTCTTGACCAAACGCTGCATTGCAAATTTCCCTGTATTGAACTTTGGCGCAGTTTGGGAGAGGACCCAGACCCATCGTATACAAAAGTCTACTTGGAATATTTGTTCCCTGATTTTTTTTTTTCTGCAGACGCCCATGTGTTTCCCCCAACTTAAATTTCTAAGCCATGAGATCTCAAATTTAAGGAGGTTTTGGAGCATTATTGGGTCTGGGAAGTGTTATTTCCGGCGATCTGGAAGGTATATTTGCCCAAAAAATTCTTCTACGCTACGCGCGAACCAATGGTCGCGCTCCGCTTAGATAGTATCAGAGAACAGATACCCGTCCCCACCATTATCCAAGACTGATCTGCGCCCATGAACAGGACCGCATCCGTAATGAAATTTGGTATATATACAAAATATCACGAAGCTCGCGAATTTTGGGGATGTAGTTGCTACGCGCCTGCACCCAAGCAAATGTCCCCCCCCCCCAATATTTGAAACAAATCGCGGCCCCTGCTTGGTTGTATTTGTTCAGAGTGTAAGAATGCTTAGTTTAATATCTCTGTAATAGTTTTATCGACAAGTAACATCGATTCCATTGCAATGTTAACACGAATTCCCCGGGTATCATCAGGTAAAATCGAGTCGATCCTAAAAATATATTGACAGATATGTTAGGAATTAATACAGTTTGAATGCGCTTCACTATTTATAATAACTATCAAATGATAGCGAAGTGATTTTATTTTGTGAAAAATGCATTTTGCTGTGAAAATGTAATGAGAGTTACCGGGAAAACAGAGAGGGGGGGGGGATTAAACGGCGAAAAATATGTCAGATGAGGTTCCATCAATTGGAAGTACAATCGATTTGTTTTACTTTATTTGCAGGGGAGCTGACTCATGGAAAAGGTGAGAGTTAAATATAAAGGTAGAATGTGTTCGGGGTTGGGGTGGAGGTGGTTGAATTTCAAAGAAAGTTCAACAATCTTGGTGTTATAACATCTGCGTTATTTCATTTCGCGCTTCATAATGACAGTTACTGTAGATACGGTATGTCATTAGCAGGACGCTTTGCCAAGGTTGTTTATTATAAATATCAGAGATGTATGATGGAAGACAAGGAACAGGAGAGTAGGGAAAGATGATAAATAGATACAACGGTAATAAGTCATGAGAACTTCAGTATTGGTATTTACTGACCTTAGAAAGAGAATAGTTTGCTATTGCTGCGTGTGTATTATACTTCTGATTATTCTACGAGGAAAAGGAGGTATGTGATTCGAATGTGTTTAGCATAAAAGTTCAAAGGTCTATGTAGATTATTGGAAGTAGAAAATTAGTTGTTCGTAGGATTGTGTATGGATTACTGTAGGCTATCGCTAAACAAGTGCAGCAAACAAGTGCAGAAGCTCATGGAATCTTCTATTTGGGAAATATCATTTTAATTGTGCAAAAGGAATAAGCGGGATAACGGAGTTATTTATTTTCCTCCCATCTCCTTTCCCCCTTGCCTGATGCTCCTTCATTGCAGCAATAATTTGTTAAATCGAGAGACGGTTGTAAACATTTGTTTTGAAAATAAAATAAAAATAAAGATATTTTTATAATATTTGTTCTCTCAATTAGTCCTTACATGAGTATGTGAGTTATAAGTCTAACAGACCGCTGTAATCTTCCATTAAACTACTTTTGATGCTTGAATACAATATATTCGTGGCCTAAACCACATTTAAATGTTCACATAATCTCTGTCCCGTTTGGCGCTCCATACAGTCGGTGATATGATCTCTTTTGAAAGCATTAAGAGCTTAAACACTGTTTTGAACAGTTTTCTCGTATTTTATGTGTATCGACACACGAATCGTATTTCCTTCAAACCGAAAAGAAAACCTTGTGTTGTCTTCGCATTTATACAGTATACGAATACTGTGAACACACTTTAGGAGCGTCTGTCTTCAAAAGCAACTCAGTTCACAAATCGTATCGAAATATAAAGTTTGTCAGTTTGATAAATTCGATAAATTTGATTACAACATTCGCTTAATAATACCAATATACAAAATTGGCTCACCAACAGGAACACTAAAGGTTTAAGTGAAAGCAATCCATAGTTCATAATTATATTTACTGCTCATATTACTCCAAGTACAAATGTTCACTACGGTTTCTTTTAGGCCTAACTTGTACACAAATCATATAGTGATATACAACTAGGCTGGACATATACCTGTACCACGATATAGTTAGGCAGAATTAGACAGCAATTTAGCGAATTATTGCATTGACCGAAGTTTACATGTATTAGAGAAATCATAGACCGGTATGATACCAAGGTAAAGTTGCAAGTCTTGCTTCTGCTAAAACTAGAACCCAAATTACCCGGAATTCCCCTAATTTTTCTAGGTAGAATGAACGTTATGATAGGGTCTAATAATGATGTACTAGTTGCTACTGCATGGCTTTGTAGGATTTGAATTTACTTTTAAGTTCGATAAATAACATTGTAATCTAAGCCTAATGTGTGTACCTTTACATATTGCTTTTTGAAAACAGGAACCACTATCCCACTGGTACAGATTAAACATTACGATAATATGCAAACTTGATTCTGCTAGCCACGGCTGTTCCATAGTGTTGGATTGAGAAGGTTTACTTTGCTTTATTTCTGATCGGATGGGGGTACACTTATTGAGTGGAAGTGAGGGTCCTGGAAGTGAATCCCTGGAGTATGTAACTCTTTCAGATACTAGGTGTTTTGTCATAGACATTTTAAAGGACAGGAATCCCTTTTTGCATTCAGCATTTATTTATTTATTTTTTTTTTTGGGGGGGGGTGGAGTATTTGAAATTACTTCTCCCTCGTAGCTCCTGCCTTTGGTGCTAGGGGCATACCTAACAAGTGCAAGTTTTCTTTGATATAGCTATACTTGTTCCGATTGCAATGATAACATGCGGTATTAACATGGAAGGCAAAATATGATAAAATCTTGGTTGAAAATGACATCTCAATAACATTCCTAACTCTTGATGTGTTTCTTTGAATGTAAAGTAATATAGACAGGAAATCAATTCCTTACTACACAAATTGAAGGATCACATGTAGAGGGCTAAATGTGTTATCATGTCAGAATATTATCTTCAAAAGTTTGTCGATTTACACTTAAGATCATTGGGTACATGATATGTATTGTTTATAGGGAAAAAAGGAGTTTCCACAATGATATTAATAATGTTGCTGTTGACACATGTCAGCATACAACATCACCAAATATTGAGAATGTGAATCTCCACATCTTCAGGATGTGGTGTTTTAACCTAAAGATGCAAACAATCTACAGCAATTGTGTTTAGTGTTTGTTTCTTTAGTGCGCAATAACGGAACTCGGGTGAAAGGGACAACCCACTAAAACAGTCGTATAAGAACGGGTATGATACAGTGTTATATCACGTACATATTTCAGATGCATACGCTATATGCTTCACGATATTGTACAAAGCTTATGCACTAATGATTTGAGGCAAACACATGCATAATGATCTTGATAAGAACCAGTACTTATACGTGGAATTGAAATGCATCTAACTTTTCATTGTAATGGGCTTTACTTCCTCAGATCATGTTCTATTTAAGAATATATATTATTTATTTATTTTCAAGACAATATAAAAGTGTCCATTATCACTATAAATACGACATTGCATCTTCATTATTTGCTCCCTCTCAGCAGAAAATGAATACAAGATAGTCCCCTCTCTACCGCTCTCCTTGAAAGAGATCAAACTTAAAAGTGGAAAAAGGGAACCTACTTGATACACAGTTTTCAACACCCACCATAAGGTAACGATAAATAAATATTTTTTTAACAAAATGACACCCATTCAAATTTGTGACTGCAAGTAGCTACTTTTTTGTCCCAAACAATCCTAAAAAGATGATATAGGCCTATACTTATGGTAGTTAAGAATTGTGAAAAAGTGTATGTGTCTGAGTTAATGGACAAGCGGTAATGTCAACAACTTTAGCGCAATTTCTAAAATAAAACTAAATTAGTTGTAGCCTACTCGACTCGTCTGTAACAACAGCAAGGTAAATACAGAACTACTATAACTAATTTAATTCTATGACCTATACATGTAGACAAACAGATCTTATGCACAACGTTGTCCTAATTGGATTGAGCTGATATTTAATTATGACTGGGCCTATCCATAAAGTCAAAAGTAACTTAGTTTGTACGTACACTTCAAGTCGCCTGATCCAACGTTCTCATAAACCAAAGTAAAAAAAAAGTTCCGTGGTAAATAATAATCAATATGGCTTTCAGCACATAGGTTTACAGTTGAAGTCACGCTACATTGTCTATGTCATAATGCAGCATATAGTATAGTGCAGAGCGCAAACCCGGAACAGAGTTTGTCCTTAAACAGTTATAGCTTACTCAAGTGACATATCTCTATCGTACACAGTATCATCATAATGTGAGTTCAATACTGTCTAACATACACTGCCTGCTGAACTGGCGGAACGACGTAATACAGGTTAATCTAAACATCGTGTTATGTATTTATGATATATACTCCTCGCACGGTCATTTCCTTTGGAAGGAAAAATCCAAACAATTTATAAACTGTTTCATTTTCTATTTTACCCGCTATAAGTTAAACAATGTGTTTGTAAAATGTCGAATGAATCACCTCAATTGAATTTACTATTATAGTACTATGTATGGAATCATAGCCACCCATTTTAAATATGAAATATTAAATGTCATTAGCTGTTGAATTGACACACAGAAATTCTTCTATATTTATATAAAATACCAATGCGAAAACAATTACATTAAAATACTCCCTAGATTTGTGTCTAATTGTGAGTTTTGCGTATGATATACCCATCCGCTTTACTCCTTACTTCTAATGCTAGGCCTATACCTGTACAACGATATAGTTAGACCGTAAAGACAACCATTTAGCGAGTTATTGCATTTCCTGAGGTTTACATTACTTAGAGAAATTAAACACAGGTATGATACCAAGGTTAAGTTGCATTCCCTTAATTTTTTCTAGGTAGAACTAACGTTATGCTAGGGGCCTAATAATGATCTACTAGTTGCTACTGCATGGCATTGTAGGATTTGAAGATTTTACTTTCAAGTTCGATACATAACATTGTAATCTTAGCCCAATGTGTGTACCCTTACATATAGCATTTTGAACCACTATTCCACTGATACCGATAAAACATTACAACACTACGCACATTTAAACTTGATTCAGCTAGCCATAGGCTGTTGTCGAGTGTTGGATTAAGAAAAAGGTTTATTTTGCTTTATATCTGATTGAATGGAGGTACACTTATTGGGAAAAGCAAGAGAGGAGGGTCCTGGGAGTGAATCCTTCGAAAATGTAACACTTTCAAATACTATTTGTTTTCTCATAGAGATTTTAGAGGACAGAAATACTTGTCAGAATTTTCTTTTTTGGTATTCGGAATTTTTATTGGGGGGGGGGTGGGTGGGAAGGGTGGGGGTGGGATGGAAAGCGTGTTTGAAATAACGTCTACCTCATAGCTCCTGCCTTTTGTGCTAGGAGCTTTGATTGATTGATTTATTGTTTCAACACATAGTAATACAAGGTGAACAAGACAATATAACTGCAAATAAGTAAATATGTGAAAGGAAGTAAACTAAGAAACCCTTGTGGGCTTAATCGAATAGAGTACTTCCATCAAAGAAAATGGAAAACCTTAACACCTAAAAAACGAAGAAGAACCCCCCCCCCCAAAAAAAAAAAGCAGATAACCTTAACACATAAAACAAATAGCACTACCCCCCAACCACCACCACATACTCCCACCCCTTACAACGGATACAATCAATAAAGGCTTTCATAGTAATTTTTCAGGTGTCGCCTGAACGAAGCCACGGAAGTATAGGATTTCAAGTTAATCGGAAGATTGTTCCACAAAGAAATAGATCGACAACGGAGGCTTTGCATGCTCTTTGAATTACGACAAAAAGAAGCACGTTAATGACCAGCTTGTCTAGTATTATAATTGTGAATAGAGTGACTAATTGTATAAAAGGTAGCAAAAGAATTTGGTAGTAGATTGCTCATAGCACGATAAGTAAACGTCAGAACATTTAAAGAAATGAGATGAGTGAACTTGAGCACGTTTAAGGAGGAGAATAAATGACTGGTATTATCACGTGGAGCTGAAGACGTCATGTGCCTCACAGCCCGTTTTTGGAGAATGACAAGCTTATTAAGGTTAGTACTGAAGGTACCAGAGCAAACTGAAGAGCAATACGATAGATGAGGAAATATACTACTTTAGTAAATAGATCTCAGCATTTTCCTTGGAAAAGTATATTTTAACTTAGATAAAATACCTACACCTCTAGAAACTTGTTTACAAACATGATTGATATGGACTTTCCAAGAGAGCTGAGAGTCAGTATACACATCAAGAAATTTAATATTATCGACTCTTTTAAGGCAAATCCATGCATATATAAATCAGCATTTAATGTTCTAGAGGAGTTTCCAAATACCACATAATTAGTTTTACCAATATTCAAAGACAGTTTGTTAGCAGAAAACCAATCATAAAACGCATTTAATTCATTACATATGGTTACTTTAAGAGTTTCTACATTGCTGTCAGAGGAAAAAATATTAGTGTCATCAGCAAAAAGGACAATCGAGCAATTTGTAGAGACGTTGCAAATATCATGTATGTAAATTATAAAAAGAAGTGGACCTAATATAGACCCTTGAGGAACTCCGCACTTAACTGAACGATTATCAGAATTGATTCCAGAAAAAAAAATGTGCTGTTGCCTATTAAACAAATAACTTGAAATGAGAGAAAGAGCTAGACCTCTAATACCGTAATGTGATAATTTCCTCAGAAGAATTCCATGATCGATGGTATCAAATGCTTTGGAAAGGTCTAAAAAAACACCAATACAATTATCACCCGAATCAAGAGCACTATGAATTGTATCCACTGCATTGACCAAAGCAAGTTCTGTAGAGTGGCCAGGGCGAAAACTAAATTGGTTTTCATTGAGAACATGAAACTTATCAAAGAAAGCATTGAGACGGTTAAAAATCAACCGTTCCAAGATATTCGATATACAAGGTAGTATAGAAATGGGACGATAATTACTTAATAAATGAACGTCACCCTTTTTCAATATCGGTATGACTTTGGCAATTTTAAGAATATCAGGAAAAATACCCGAGGTAAATGAGAGGTTGAATATATAAGTCAGTGGTTTTACAATAAAAGGTATTATCAATGTTATAATGTTCGGGCGGAAATTATCGGAACCAGCCGATTTCTTAGTAGCAAAAATTGAATTTGAGACATTAAAAGCTTCACTTTCAGTCACAGGAAAAAGAAAATAGTGGAAGGATTGGAATCCCCTAGGTAACTACTGAAATGAACATTAGAATCAATGGAACTGGCTAAGGAAGGACCAAGGCCAACAAAATAATTATTAAAAGCATTTGCTATTTTTTAGCATAACTAAATAGTGCATGTTTGTTGTATGAAGTTAGACCGGTTGCAATGATAACATGCGATGTTAACATGGGAAAGTAACATGTAGTTATTTAGTTGAAAATGCCATCTCTATAATATTCCTAACTCTAGATATGGTTCTTTGAATGTAAAGTATTTTGGGCAGGAAATCAGTTCCCTACTACAAAAATTGGTCGATCACGTGTAGATGGTTATATGTGTTAACATCTCAGAATACCATCTTCAACGTTGGTTGATTTACACTTCAGATGTCAAGATGTGTGTTACATTTGTAATGTTCTTATGTGTTTTTTGGGGCATTTAGCATGTGATCACTATGCAACAGTTTACAAAAACATTATTGGGGACAAATGATATGTACAGTTTATAGGGAAAAAAAAAACATTTTCCCGCAACAATGATATTACTAATTTTACTGTTGACATTTGTCAGCATAAGACCCCACATATTTAGAATGCGTATTTCCACATTTTCAAGTACTATGAGGATGTCGTTTTTTAACCTAAAGATGCAAACAATCTACAGCAATAATGGTAAAAAATAGCAAAAATAGCTGTCATAACCTTTAAGCTCAGGAAAGCAGTGTTTGTATCTCCATTAGCCATACAACCGTTCAATATAGTTCTCCACCAAAGATGGAACTTCTCAAGTCGGTGTGCATATTTACATGTGACATCTAGAATTTTCAGCAGAACCAGTTTACTATCATCCATAATTTCAAATTTCTGTTCAAAATTTTATGGTTGTACAACAGATTGTGTAAAGCAACATTTAATTTGTCACTAGATTCTCTTTTCTTTTCGTAAATACCCGTTACGTTACATTGTATGCATACAGCCTCAGCCTATATGCTACAATAGTACTTTCGACAAACACTTCCTTATTCCGCAACGGTTCTCTAGTGCGCAATCACGGAACTCGGGTGAACGGACAACACCCTAGAAAAGACGTATAAGTACGGATTACTAAGTACAGTGTTAGATCACGTAACTATATCATGTATATACGCTATATGCTTCACGATATTGTAAAAAGCTTATGCACTAAGGATATAAGGCAAACACACGCATACTATTATTGATAAAAACCAGTACTAAGTGGACTTCAAATGCATTCTACCTTCTCATTGTAATATGCTATACTTCCTCAGATTATGTTCTATTTAAGGATACATATACTTTATTTATTTTCAAACAGTATTGAAGTGTCCATAACCACTGTAAATACGACATCGTATCTTCATTATTTGCTCCCTCTTTGCAGTAAAATTACAAAATAAATCCCTCTCTGCCGCTCTGCTAGAAAGAAGTCAAACTTGAGAGTGGCAAAGGGAACCTAATTGACAAACAATTTCAAACACCACCATAAGGTAACGATAAATAAATGTTTTTGAACAAAATGACACCCATTCAAATTTGAGATCGCAAGTAGCTCCTTCTTTTATCACAAACATTCCTAACAATTGATATAGGCCTACCTATGGCAGTTACGAATTGTGAAAAAAAAGTTATGTGTCTGAGTTAATGGACAAGCCGTAATGTTAACAACTTTGACGCGATGTTATTACTCTAAAATAAAATAAAATAAGTTGTAGCCTACCAGACTGGTCTGTAACGATAGAGAGGTAAATAAAGTACTACTATAACTAGCTTAATTATATGGCCTACATATAGGCAAACATACAGTATGCACAACGTTGCGCTAATTGGATTGAGCTGATATTTAATTATGACTGGGCCTATCAATGAAGTCAAAAGTAGCTTAGTTTCTACGTACACTTCAATTCGCCTGATCCAATGTTCTCATAAACCAAAGTAAAAAACGGTTCCGTGGTATATAATAATCACTATGGCTTTCAGCACACAGCTTTATAGTTGAAGTCACGCTACATTGTCTATGTCATAATGCAGCATAGAGTTTAGTGCAGAGCGCAAACCCGGAACAGAGTTTGTCCTTAAACAGTTATAGCTTACTCACGCAATATATCTATATCGTACACAGTATCATCATAATGTGAGTTCAATACTGTCTAACATACACTGCCTGCTGAACTGGCGGAACGATGCAATACAGGTTAATCCAAACATCGTGTTATATATTTATGATATATACTCCTCGCACGGTCATTTCCTTTGCAGGGAAAAAATCCAAACAATTTATAAACTGTTTCATTTTCTATTTTACCCGCTGTAAGTTAAACAATGTGTTTGTAAAATGTCGAAGGAATCACCTCAATTGAATTTACTATTATAGTACTATGTATGGAATCATAGCCACCCATCGTAAATATGACATATTAAATGTCATTAGCTGTTGAATTGACACACAGAAATTCTTCTATATTTATATAAAATACCAATGGGAAAACAATTACATTAAAATACTCCATAGATTTGTGTCTAATTGTGAGTTTTGCGTATGATATACCCATCCGCTTTACTTCTTTTCATTCACGTATTTTTTAATCGTTGATCCCTACATAGTAATGTATGCTCACATTACTCAATGGATGTGTTATTGAGCAACATGGTTTGTTCTAAGAAGATCATTGTAGGCCTATCTGTGATAAAGATGAGACCCTGTTCCCTGTCTAAGCGTAGCGCCACCATGATTGGCGCGAAACGTACAAGAATATTTTGGCTGAAAATGCCTCCCAGATCGTTGGAAATGACACTTCCCAGGCCTTGTGAGTTGTATCTTAGCATTTTCTCTTTTGAAAATACTAGCGATATCATAAAAACATGAAACAAAAAAATAGAAAAAATATGCTCAAGGGGGGCGGATTCCCCCTTCGCCCCCCCCCTCCCCTTGGCTAGGCGCCTGTTGGGCATATGAACAAGTGACATCCTTATTTTTTTAGCAGAACCAGTTAACTATCATCCCTAATTTCAAATTTATGTTCTAGTTTTAACGGTTGTAAGTCAGACTGTGTAAAACAACATTTTATTTGTCACTAGTTTCTCTTTTCTATTGGTAAATAACCGTTACGTTACATTGTACGAAGACAGTTTTATAACCGGTACGTTACATTGTACGAAGACAGTTTTAGCCTATATGCTACTATGGTACTTTCGACATACACTTCCTTATTCCGCAACAGTTTATTTAGTGCGCAATAACGGAACTCGGGTGATATATCACATGCATATTTCAAATACTTACGCTTAATGCTTCACGATATGGTACAAAGCTTATGCACTAATGATTTAAGGCAAACACATGCATATTGATTTTGATTAGAACCAGTACTAATAAGTGGAATTCAAATGCATCTAACTTTTAATTGTAATGGGCTTTACTCCCTCAGATTATGTTCTATTTAAGAATATATATTATTTATTTATTTTCAAGGCAGCATTGAAGTTTATATAATCACTATTAAAACGACATTGCATCTTCATCATTTGCTCCCTCTCGGCAGAAAATGATTGAAGATAGTCCCCTCTCTGCCGCTCTTCTTGAAAGAGGACAAACCTAAGAGTGGCAAAAAGGGAACCTACTTGACACAGTTTTCAAAACCCACCATAAGGTCACGATAAATATATATTTTTTAACAAAATGACACCCATTCAAATCTGTGATTGACAGTAGCTACTTTTTCTCCCAAACAATCCTACAAAACAATGATATAGGTCTATACTTATGGTAGTAAAGAAAAGTGAACAAAAAAATGTATGTGTTTGAGTTAATGGACAAGCCGTAATGTCAACAACTTTAGCGCAATGTTATGACTCTAATATAAAACTAAATGACTTGTAGTCTACTTGGAAAAATCCAAACAATTTATAAGCTGTTTCATTTTCTATTTTACCCGCTGTAAGTTAAATAATGTCTAATGAATCACCTCAATTGAACTTACTATAATAGTACTATATATGGAAACATAGCCACCCATCTTTAATATAAAATATTAAATGTATTAAGATGTTGAACTGGCACTAATAGACCCTTCTATGTTTATATGAAATACCAATGCGAAAACATGCACATTAAAATACTCCGTAGATTTGTGTCTAATTGTGAGTTTTGCGTATGATGTACCCATCCGTTGTACTCCTTTACATTCACGTATTCTTTCTTCGTTGATTACTACATAGTTATGTTTTCTCACATACTCAATTGACGTGTCATTGAGCCACATGGTTTGTTCTAAGAAGATCATTGTAGGCCTATCTGTGATAAAGATGAGACCATGTTCCCTGTGTTGGTCCCTGGCAGGCTCATTATTTGCCCTGTTTGATCTAGGGTAACTTGAGAATTCCTTCGGAGACAGGTATTAGTTGTCAACTGCCCCTGTCACCCCTCCCCCTTCCCCCTCTGGGGTTCCACAAGGAAACAAATATTTAATTTACCAGTCTGTGTATTAGTATACCTTTAAGCGTTAACAGTAACCTACTTTATTGCTTGTTTGTATACTATCTGGTGCAATAAGTTAAAGGTGTGAGAAGAAGTTGGGTCTGCTACCTGGAGAAACATTCACAGAGGTCTTCTTAGTTTGATAATTGTTTACAACATCTAAGTTTGAAAACATTTATATCATTCATAAAGACACTCTAATCTGTCAAACCTCTATAATAGAGAGCAAACATGATAACGAGATTGAATATATTAATTTCTAAACAGGTAATAGTTCATATTTTAACTTTGCACTAGACACTTCAATTGATTTATTGTTTGTTTCTACCTTGTATATGTATACGTTGTAAGTGATTACATATCAGCCCCCTGTTTAGTGTAGTTTTATATTTATCATTCAGATCTTTTGTGGTTGCAGAAAGCATCTAGAATGCAATACTCCACGATTACATAGTGACCATGGTGACAGGAACAACGAAACTTTGTGTGCATTTATATAGGTTTCTAGAGTTGTAGCCATAGGACAATATATATCGATATAGGCGTAAGAATTGAGGTGGGGCAGCAGTTCGCCACAACCCCATCCACCCCCCCCCCCAAAAAAAATCTTCCTATCAAGAACATAATATTAGTGGAAATTCGGGCAATACGCTGATATTGCTTCGTGCACTGCCAAAAGAAAACTGGCAAAGATCTTTTCCGATGAGAGACATTCCTAAAATGAATGTAGTGCTGATATGCCGACTAGGTATGGACAGTCCACTTATTTTTCCGTAGGTAATTACATAAGTCATCGAGCAATATGCTATTGATATGAGGGCAAAATATTCAAGTTAGTTGCTTGTCGTTATTGATGTGTCATGTATTTAATGATCAATTGCATATTATTAAACATGTTTCCGAAAATTAACACTGTTACCATGTTTGATAGCTATATATATATATTGTCGGTAGAGGAGATGAAAATGAATTAGGATTGGAAACGCTAAGGTAGGATGAAATAGGAACATCACAAAATGAAATCTTTGAAAATAGCAAAGACATGTATGGCTACAACGGGTGACCTCTGGTCCAAATCCAGCTCTCACTACAAATTTCTTTTTTTATTTTATATTGTTCAAACCCTCCCGGTTAGCTTCTGTTATTCTCATGTATGTAATTTATACATTTATATATAAATATATAATTTTGTCACCAAGAGTTTGATTAATATAAGATATGTAAACATTACAACAAGTTTTGGGACCTCAATGTCATTCTCAATGCTATTATCATAACATGTAAACGGGTTGATGAACTCGGGTAGAATCCATTGGTTTTGGCAATGATTCCTTACTAGCTCCCCGAGTTTTCTTGAGGTCAGTCATGTATGTACATAAAATGTTTGTAAAGTTATACATATTTGCTACGCGAATACTGGTTGCCATCTGGTTTTGTAGATGATGTATTTAAGCTTGTTTGAAGGAGTGCGGTTGTGAAGGAATGATTCGTGATAGGCATTTTTTCTCCTTGTTCTGTAGTTAAAGGACAAAGAATACCGGAAGTAATCCATGGAACGACTTTACCGAGAACTCTTAATTGTGAAAAAGTAGGTTGGCCTGACGTTTATATCCTTCTTCAGAGGCTAAATGACAAATAACAGTACAGAAGGGACAAAAACACACATAGAAATACAGACAGGCTAATGAGCAAGGTGAACACAATGACATGTATGAAAGGGGATTATAAGTAGACAAAGGATGGAGAGAAGAAAGCAACAGGGGAAGTAGAGAGGTATTATATAAACAGTGGATGGACAAAGAGAGGATTAAAGTAACATGGTAGGGAATAACTGGAGATGGACAAAGACAGAAAGGTTTGGAGAAAAAATGAGAGAAAGAAAGCTATGCGGAGATGAGTAGATGGGGGAGGGACATGGGAGAAGGAGTGGGAGACAGAAGAAAAGTTAGACATGTCCTTCCTGAATGTTTAGCCATTATCGTTGCGTTGCATCCACATCTCTCTGCTGATTCGTACTAGTTCAGGACGACTACCTAATGATTCAGTTCCCTGTAGGGACATGCTGCTCATGGTATGGTTTTGATGGTTAAATTGTTCTCCAACTGGGGTCTCTGTCTCCATGGTTTCGACTGTGGATCTATGACCATAGAATCGCTTCTTGCGGGTGGTTATGGTTGCTCCAACATACTGGATGCCGCAAACTCTACAAGAGATCAGATAGATGACATGGTAGTGCAGGTGATGTGACCCTTAGTCTTGAGTTGCATGCTGTGGCTGGTGATGGAATTATATTCAACAATGTGGTGGCTGCAGACGATGCATCTCGAAGTGCGATCACATTTGAAAGTACCATGCTGAATGGGTGTAGGGTTAGCAGTTAGAGGTGGAACAGCAGCACGCATAAGGAGGTCTCGTGGGTTGCGTGGTCGTCTGTAGGCGATGATGGTTTTTTTCAGGGACGGCTCGTTTGAGTCTATCTGAAGTGTGGAGAAAGTTGTGGTTGTTAGACGTGATTGACTGAGGAGGAGGAAGATTTGAGGAGAAAGTAACAACCCGGGGGAGCTTGTTGTCACAATCTCGGCCCATTTTTTCCTTCATTGCCAAAGTAGATGATCTGGCAAGGGAGCGGACTCTCTGGATGGCTTCACGCACCCTTCTGGCACTATGGCCCCTGGTAAAAAAGTGTTTTTTTCAAAGCATCTGTATGGCTAATGAAAAACGAATTGTTAGAGCAAATGCGACGAAGACGAAGAGCTTGACTGTAGGCATTTCCAGACTTGCAGTGTCGGAAATGGCAGCTTGAAGAATGGAGATACTGGTGTGTGTCTGTGGGCTTGGTGTGTAGTCTGTAGAGAGAGAACCGTGTTCCTTGCGAACAGTCACATCGTGAAAGTTAACCTGTCTTAATTGTGTGACATTTAGGTGGATAATTATTGGCACAGAAATCCTTAATGGCATCAATGAAATAATTATAGGCGTTATTAATAACTGTTAAGTCATATACTTTGTCTACATTTTCATTACGTACCTCATGAATAAAGCTGAGCATCTTATGAGCAGGAATATCACGGTTGTTAATATTTATTTCTTTGTAAGCACTGGATTGTGCGTTGTAATTGATAACATTGTAGTATACAGGAAGATGATCAGTGACGACAGAAATTAATATACCTGAAATATTGTGTAAACTTTCATCATTACACAATATGATATCAATTAGCGCAGCAGAGTATCATAAATTATTGTAGGCTTAGATATATATGGCATCAACGAACAGCTGTACACATTAATCCAGAAACATTGCTGTCACATCCGAATAGTTGAGTAGATAAATATTAAATCACCTTAGATAAAGCAATTTTTATTGGATAACTGCGTCGATTTCCAAAGAGGAGTAAAATCCTTGCTGAATGTAGATACAAAGAATCACCTGGCGGTCTGTAAATAACACTGACACTGCCTAAACTGCGATCAGTGTACGTGATTTCAATAAATAATGACTCAAAGGGGGTGGAGTCTGATACCATGTCTGATCGTTTCTGTAAAATGGATACAACTATGTATATAGAAACCATCACCACCATCTCTTTAATCCTCACTGCCAACATGTATGAAATTATAATTTGTTATTTGAAATACTAACTGAAGTTTAACTATGAACCCTGGTCTCAGTCAAGCCTACCACTGAGATGTTGGAGAAGTGAATGAGAAATTGAATTAGGCTTACAAGTATCATAAATGAAACTAACAATGATTTCCTCATCAACATAATAGGAAGCGCGACGAGTATTATTGCCTGTTTCATCGAATAGATTCAGTTAATTTATTGCTGTAATACAGAAATCCTCGATTGATTCGACTTCATTTTTCACTTCCGTGATATCTTGTGTAGAACTTGCATTCCAAGGAATGATTTTTTTGCCCTGTTTTCTATGTTGTATTTGAGAAAGCGTTCGGACGTTTATCCAAAGCACTATCAATGCCTGCTTGCAACACCACTTCAAGCTTAGGGTTTGAAAATACTGTAGCAAAAAAAGACTACGTGTTAACAAATTGTGCGATTTCCACTCGTTTGTCCCAGTTTATAGCTCCATGGTATGTTTTAGGTAAACGTCTTCTAAGCTCCGTGGAGGCAACGGACTATTTTTAGAGCCAGGGGGCACAATGGTTACGTAACATATGTTTATAGCATTATTGTAGTGCGTGTGCGCGCTACAATATTGGCATTACTTGCCAAGTGAATGAAAATTACATAACTGGACGTCACAAATTAAAGTTTCACATAATATCTGTGTATTTGCAGTTTCAGAGGCAAGCTGCGTAGGCAACTTATTCTGAGTCTGTCATGGCGCTCACATGCGCCCTCACTGGTACCCACATGACTAGACGTTGCAACTTAAACTTTCATATAGTCTCTTTACAGTTACACTTTCATAGGCTAGCTGAGTAGGCAACGCATGTTGAGCCTTTCACGGCGCTCCACCACTGCTCCTTGTACGATTTGTAAACTAGTTTCAACGGAAGACTTCGCATATCATGTAAAACAGATTGTAAACAAGAAAAATTGTTACTTGTGAATGGCTTGCTTCTGGATGCAATTCCACTACAATAGGGACACAAAACATGACATTGCGATGAAATGTATGTTGCATTTGAAAGAAAATGATGAAATTAGTTCGCAGTTAGGGCTCGGGACTGTACAGTACGCATAGCAAGTTTGCACAGGTAATATCGCTATCGGCCTTATAGCCCGGAGAATGCAGCTTGCTAGCTATATTACACAGTACAGCCAACATTACGTGTGTATACAGTGTTGCGTTGCGAATCAATTTACGTTATCATTTGATACGTGCTCTCCGGATCTGCAGGAAGTAACGATATATCTCCGGTCGAACAAATACTTAAAGTGAATATCGTTATGGTGTCATAACTATGGTGTAAGTTAACAAGTGGTGGCGGGCTTTACACAAGTTGTTCACTATTTTTTAATTAAAAATGTTATGTTATTAATCAATATATCGATTACAATGCAAAGTTCTATTTTTTTCCCGTTTTCATTTATATCTTCTTATTAAAAGCAATACTGACAGCGGGATGATTTTCAAGAGAGGAAAAAGCTAAAATGAATAAATAAAAGAGATGATCCCACTATCGGAACCAAACAAACGATAAAAACATAGAACAATGAAACAAACCAAGATAAAAGACATAAACGTTCATAAAGAAATTCACAAATTGCAATGTGTTTTAAGAAGTATGAGATGTATGTTATATTTTGGATTATGCCAGAGTATCGTTATTATTACCTTTTAACTCAGATTGAAGTACGTTTCTTTGGTTTCTGCATGCCAAGTGTGGTTGTTAGGCGCATTCTTAAAATTAATGTCTGTTGTAGTTGATTATTTACCAACAATATGGATGCCGAGAGGTAGGTACATTAAGACTGTTTTTCCTTTTCCAAATACTCAACAATGCAAAATGAACTTATTTTTCATAATTGTGATTATAAAATCACTGTCAAATCATTGTTCAAATTATTGCAGATCAAATATTTACTTTAAAGAAAGTAGTTTGATGTTCTATCATCGTAAGTCACGGAGGGTACTTAAATAAAGTGTTTTTATTTGAACTTACAAATTATAAAAACAAAAATAATAATACGTTTTTTTTATAAAAAGATATTTAGTGTTTCAGGGATTTGTCTGTTCATCGGCAATACCATATATGACATTATTTCTCCGTGTTGTACCCAGGGACGCAATACTTTGAGGTTTTTTTTCCCTGTCGATTTCTCATTGCGTTGGTCTTTTACCGTGAACGAGCCTGAATCGTCTAAACTTCCGAGTGTTTAGGGGTCAGAAAGCCCTTCAGGGCAAACATCCCCTATTGCCAGTATGTACCGATGGCTGCATACTAAATATGTACCATATAATACATAACTTAAAATTCCTGTCATATAAATGTATGTATCATGTAATATGTAACTTACACTATACCGGTGCCGGAGGTCATCTTATGGTATCGTCATGAAGTGATGTTATACCTTCTTTAAGTTCCTATTAACCTCCTACAATTTGTATAACCCTTTGCACTTTTGACCCTCTAATCTCCTCCCGTTAATTCCCACGGTTCCGAGTAAAGAAATAAATTACAAATTGTTCGGTAAATATAATCATTTACAGCACTACGAGTTACACTAAATGTGTGCCTAAACACATAGCCGACTGCGTTAACGTTGAACTCTTAATTAAATCAATTTATTCCTTCTCTAATTACAGTACAAAGAAACATAGTCACGGGTTTTATGTACTATGCAATATATTACAAGAACAATAGGCTCCATGCAACAGTTCTCCTGAATGACTGTAGCTTAATTAATTAATAAATGTTGTAATATTACAGTTGTAGTTAAACAAATTGATGAAATGAATGTTCTTCAAAGTACAATACGGTTACTAAACAATATCTAACAGTTTCTTATCACCTTCAGTTTGAACCACGAAATAAATTTTATAAAAAATAAGTAACTATTTGATGTATTACTTTCACTCTATGGAACTTGCTACGTCACGGTCATTTTGGCATCAATATGATTGATTTGAAAGCAAACAGCTCCTCTTGTAATGTAAAACATAGACTGGTTATACAAATCAAACCTACTTGTTACGTTAACGGTAGAAACTAACGTTATCTTGCTCTGTAGTCTAATACTGGGAATGATTGTGTTTATGAAAACTGCATGGCTAGAATTTTTGTTTTCTTTGATGGTCAATTAAATCTTACTTATACTTCGATTTAGTTTAGTTTAGTTGTTTAGTTTAGTAGAAAAGAAAGATCAGGAGGGACACTTAAGTCCCCACCAAGGACCCTATCGGAGAGAAAAAACACTGAAAACACAAACACTCAGATCCGATTACAATGCTTAAAGTGCTTGTCCAAAGCATTCTTAAACCCATCCACACTACTTGCAAGTACAACTTTCTCAGGAAACCGTTCCACGCATTCACTACTCTATTAAAAAAAACAAAAAAAAAAACGTTATGCCGAATATTAATCATACTTTGTGACTTTTGAAGTTTACGACAATGACCTCTGGTACAACTACTATGATAGTCGGTAAAGGATAAATTGTTACACCATACACACTCTTGAAAACCTGAATCAAGTCAACACGTAACCTCCTAAGCTCCAGTGTGGTGAGTTTTTTTCTTATGGAACTATTTCATTTACTTTCCACACTCTAAAAATTTAACATTACAAAATCGCGGAACGATTCCTTGTGTTTATTCCTGTAACGATGTGATACAATGTAATCCACGTACACACGTGATGGAATGAAAGAACGTCTTCATTACTTCCTGTAGAATCAAAGTATTACAACCCCTGAACAGATAGTTTCCTGTTTTGAGAAGTTTCGTATACATAGTAATATATACAGCATGTACATTATGTACAGTCCTATATTTAGAACATTGGCAAATGAATCAATACCTAGACTGATCCTCTTTATTTGATTCGCTCACAAACAAGTTCTATCGGACGATCATGCTGTCAGAGGGTGTTCCATGATATTATTGATGTAGTTTTGTAAGTATATTAAGTGTTGTTAAGGAGCCCCAACCCCTCCTCTTTCTTTGACGTGATAGAAGTATAGCAGTTTCTATAATGATTTACGTTTTCGTGTAATTCATTTGTAATTATCTTCGAGTGGGAAGTACCGCTTTTTCCAACTTCCACGCGATTTTCACTCTCCGTAACCACGCAATACTAGACACGGCGTATTACATACGCAGATATAACGTAATATTTAGTCGATGCAACATAACAGTGAATTGGTTGGATTCAAGCGCACAATCTGTAAACGGCAACGAATGTACCTATATATCGGCTGACCTTAAAGTTCCGTCTTTTGTTTTAACTCGCGCTCAGACAGCACTTACAGCTAAATTACTTCCTTTTCTAAATAACCTCAACATTGTGATAAGGCTAGAAGGGAAGCGATTGACCTCATAATGAAAGTATCTATCAAATACAGTTCCATTACGTTTTTCAAACATCACGGGTTACACAAACAAATGCTCACCGGCATTCATAGCGAAAAGATGTTAATTTCAGATTTTGCATTTGGATAATTTACCTTAAGATCATTTTATCTGTTGAATTGTTGATTGTTTAACGAATATGATTTTTTTAAACTTTGATATCAAGAAAGCTAGAAATTTTTGTTATAGACAATGACCGTCTGCGTTAAAATATAAACCCAGCGACGTCCTTAGTTTCAAGCAAACATAAATCCTGAACTGCTGAACATTGTTTACCACACTGCAAGTATTGGTCGTGAGGCAAAACAATTTTTCAGTACGTTTGGAAACTTCGTCAGAACACAATTGCAAGACTGGGTAAAGCGATAACCTTTAAATTATATTCATCCCCTTCAAATATTTGCACAAATCGTAAATGGTACCACAATCTGAAAATGTTGAAAGCAACGAACCAACAAAGTCAACACATCTGCTACAATTATGGTTACCTCCGGGGATTATACGACTACCAATGAGCTTGACTTATTAATAGATGTACGTTGACTAAATTTTTCTTGGTTACTATATTACTTTTGTGTGCTATTGTGTGTAAAAGTAAGTTGGCCTGAGGTTTCGATCCTTGCAGGATCTTCTAAATGACAAGGCTAAATGACAAGTACAGTAACAAGAAGCGATTCTATGGTCACAGATCCACAGTCAACACCATGAAGACTGAGACCCCAGTTGGAGAACATTTTAACCTTCCCAACCATACCATTAACGACATGTCCCTACAGGGGATTGAATCCTTGGGTAGCCGCCCTGACCTAGTACGAATCAGCAGAGAGAGGCTCTGGATGCAACGCCTTCACACCATTCAACCTCATGGGCTGAACATTCAGGAAGGACATGACTAACTTTTCTTCTGTCCCCCACTCCTTCTCCCCTTGTTCCCTCCTACCCCCCGCCCTTTCACTCATCCTCCCACAGATCTCTTCCTCTCCTTTTTTTCTCCACACCTTTCTGTCTTTTTCCCTCTCCAGTTTATTCCCTACCCTGTTCCTTTAATCCTCTCTTTGTCCCTCCACTGTTTATCTCCTACCTCTCCTCTTTCCCTGTTGCTCTCTTCTCACCATTCATTGTCTACTTATAATCCCCTTTCATCCATGTCATTGTGTACACCGTGCTCATTAACCTGTCTGTTTTCTGTGCGTGTTTTTGTCCCTTATGTTACTGGACTTGTCATTTAGCCTCTGAAGAAGATCCTGCTAGGATCGAAACGTCAGGCCAACACACTTTTACACATTCTATTACACAGGCTCTCTAGTGGATAAGCAGTTTGCTTACAGTTTTATTTTATTTTGATTTTACTTATATTGTGTTAAAATTCGACTTGTAAGTTGCTACCACAGCTATTCCTATAACGTGAATTTTACTAAGATGATAAGTCAGTTATGACTGCAGACTCCAGGCTACATATTTTTAAATCTCTTTGGTCGCTTTACTGCTGTACATCATTATAAAGAGGGACCTAACACAACATGTTACGAGTTCAGTACATAAAAAGGCATTGTATCGGTTATTCAGCCTTGTATAATGTTACTGCGTCTCACATATTAGCTAACTCTGTCTGTGGTCTTTGCTATTGTTTCGGAGGTGACATTGATTGTTTAAATGAAATATACTGTCCCTTTTTCCGAGCATATTTCTGAACTATTCTGCTAGTACATACATATGTGCTGCAGTGTTCGTTACCTCCTGTAAGTTCTACGGTGCTGCTGAATACATGTTCACAGGTTTAATTTGCACCAAGTTGACTTGTACCAGTATACACATTAATTTGCATGATTCCCACAATTACTACGGAGGGCCCTACTCTTTGGTCCAGGTAAATATCCTACACAATTCAGAATATTTGTTTGCAAAATGTAGACCTGCTTCTGTAACATTTGTAGAAATAGCAGGGCATGTTAATACTTATATAATGAGCTGTTGTTTACCACAGCAAATCGTCTGAAAAGAGATTCCCCCAAAATACATAAGTTTGAAAGGGGACTTCCCCCCCCCCTTTTTCTCAACAACCTATTACAAACAACTGACACGTTTAAAAGGGTGGTCAAGATCCTGTAAAGTAGGAGAGAGAGGTAACGTATAGATTCGTTTTTTGTCGCGCGCCCTCTATTAACACATATACCTTTTAGTTAATTTTTAAAGGGGGTGATAAATCAACCCTGTTACACCTGTATGGAGTGAACTCTCATCTAACTCAAGAATGTTGCTCCATAGGGTCTCGTAGGCCTTGTTCAGAACACAATATGGGCGATTATTCATATTAAGCCCGCGAGGAGGATCAAGTAGTTAAATGTATTCTCTCAGCTAATCTTGTCTCCCAGTATGTCCCCCGTATTCCCCGATTTAAAAATAAAAGCAATGCCGCCCTCTGCCCTAGCGACGACAGATTCATTCCTTTATTGTGGCATTCTCATCGTTAGCTTTAAACAGGATATGGATCTGGGCACTGTTACCGCAAAGTTAGCCAGGTGTCCGAAATTCCAATCCGTATCTCAGTTCTATGTACCCTATAGGCCTACTGTGTACTCGTAGTGTGCATTATGTGCGAGCAACTTCCCGCTGATTCACTATAGCTGTGCACAATTTTTCTATTGGCTTTGAAACAATGCATTTGTCAGGGTAAAACAAATCGTCCATGCGACGGGGGCAAACCCCTTTTCCCGATTTTCTCTGGCATGTCGTACGACAGCTACAGACCGCGGGATCGAAATAATTGCATCGCTACTTTGTGATAGTTGCTCTAATCCATTACGTAACTCTTTGATAGAAAAATAGTAGTAAACTAAGGGTACACATTTTTTTTAAGTTTTGTTGCTGGCAACCCCCACCCCCCCCCTCCAAAAAATAGCGATAAATGGCCCCAGTACAGTTTGGATAGGTCCTATTTACGGTAGCCAAATAGATAGGCGCGGTATGTATTCAATTGAAAAAAAATGAAAACAACAATATCGATAGAATGATTTGCGCCATTTAATGAATGGGACGGTCATCCGAGAACTTCATTCGGTGCATTGGTATACATTTCTTCCAGTTAATTCAGGCTTCATATCATGGGTTCTGTTTCTGTAGTAAGGGGTGATTAGATATTGGTAAGATCAGGTACTCTTTGTTCAAGCAGTATTTTGTGTTCTTTTCTATGTTTTTTCTCAACCTCACTGATTCCAAGATGCCATAACGACATACATAACTAGCTTATCTATTCAAATCTTACTTCAAATGGTGGCATAAAAGTCGAAAAATGTACAACTTTCAACTTTGTTTTTCGCGAAGATATTTTCCGTTGGGATCCAAATAAACCTCGCCCATATTATTAATATTTTAAAGGTACGAACGCCATTGGCCAATACGTCATACAACACCATGCTTGATTTGTGTAGATTGGCTATGGCAGTTGTACCAGGGAGCTGTTAGAGTCCAGCTCGCTGGTTGTACCAAGTTACCAACTCGACGTTTGAATCTATATTTAGCAACGGCTCATAACTAAACCTGCATCTCTGATTGGTTGGATTCAAACTAGTGGGTTGGGGGAACTGTATGCAATTAATATAAAATGTGGGATTTGTCAGTGGACACTTTTCTCATTCTACAAATGTCCTTAATTACTCGCCAATTAACGCTTTTGGCAGGGAAAAAACTTGGCTAATATCTTAGTTTGCTGTTTTGTGATTGATTTATGAAAAAAAAAAACTTGATGAACTTGTCAAAAAGTGGAAAACGGCGACAAAACGAAAAATGCTGCTTTAAGATAAGGCCTTTTTGTGTGTAAGGGGTGTGTGAGTGTATAACCACATTGCCAAAATGAGGCTGTGGAAGTACCAATCCGAGGGAGGGGTAAGGGAGAGAAAGCCCAAAAAGATGAATGACCTTCGGCACAGGGGTAAACTGGACTCCTCCAGCTGTCTTTACTTCATTTTACTGAATTACTACAAACATATGGTGGCTTCCACGGCAACTCTCTACCAGCTATGCTGTATTGGCCCAAAATATACCAGATCTTCAAATATGGTTACCTTTGGTCAAGGTTTTGAAACTGGTTTTATTACCACCTTCGAGGAAATTATCCTCACTGAGACATTCAGGCATCTTATTGGCAACAATTTGGAAAGTAAAGACCTCTAGTAACGTTCTTTTTTAAATCTTCTAGCAATTATAGCATGCTAAATTGGGGCCAATACTACATAGCTTACCTTTAAAATATCCTGTAACCTACTCTGGATAAACACTATTAAATATGGAAGAAATTTTTTGTTTAAAGTATGAATATGGTTACTTTAACATAAAAACAAATGCAAGTGAAATAGTGGTAAGTTTTCCCTGCTCATGGTTATTGTAGTTGAACTCAATGTATAGAACTGTACAGATGCAATCGATGTGTTAAAAATAAAAACATGTTACAATACCGTACTGACTTACCTAACTTTAGAATAAGCAATACAAACAAAAGTAGGGTAGTGTTCCAAATACGGAATGCAGGAACATATACCCAAATAAGGCTAGGAGACGCCATGCCTCCGTTGTGGACATGTCCATGATAAGTATAGCAGCTTTACATCCAAACACAACTTTGCCAAAACTTCAAAAAGACCCTATAATGTCCCCTGCGTTTCAAACATCTCCATCTGATACTGTCTCCATCTGCCACTGGGGTTATCATAAGAGCACTGAGTGAAACTGTGTTATCACTACTAGCTGCAAGTTAGAGTACATCTTCAACACTCCATGACATCACAATATATGTTATGTTAAATTGATCTCACATAATACAAAATAAAGACAATTTATTCTGTGCCAACAATAAATAACCCAAGATCAATGTCACATTAGAACTACTGGTATGACTGAACAAACTACAGTAATTAAACAGATCAGATATTGTTATCATGGAAAGCCAAATGGTGTACAATAAAGTATGCATTGAAACCAATATTCAGTCATTTAGTTTATTAATATGACACAGTTGTAACTTTGATGACATCAATTATGTAGTTTATACTACAGAAAGGAGTAAGATACATAACGCACTAAATGCAACAACCAATGTTTGACATCATTAAAAAGATACATTATTATGATACATTGCACTAGCTTAGTGACTTTATTTTACTGAGACACCATGTTTGTTGTTGTCCGTTATGGTACAGTTTGTTCAATTGTCTTGAAGGCTTGTGATATATACATTATGGATACTTGTTACTTCCATTGTCCACTCTTGTGTCCTTGATGTATGGTATTTAACAAGCTGAGGAACTGCTTTGACATCAGCTATTTCAAAATTGTCCGTATCCATGTTAACAACGTTCACTATGCAAATCCGTAGCTCTCACTGGAGAACAAGAAATATGACAATCATCTGACATAAGTAGAGAAGCACACGTTTATTAATGTATTAATGAAACAATCGAACACAAACACTTCCAGTTCCAACCCTTACAGGTATATTTGCTTCCAAAACATCCATCATGCCATAACAATATGCTGTGCTGTTCCTCTAAAGGATGTACTGTACATCTGTAATGTGAAATGAAAAGGGTAAAAAAAAAATATTTATGGCTTTGTGTGAGGACAAAAGTGTTACAAAGATATACCTGTTGTTGTTGTTGAAGATTGAATTAAAATGATTTTCCAAGATATGATTCATTTGATTTTAATTGCAAAAGAGACATTCCATTCAGGCTCATAGCCAAGGTAACTGTGTTGGAGCCAGCACAAATGTTATGTTTGTTTATTCACTGAGATTGTAACTTGTACTCATTGTAATAACTAAAAATTATTGTTCAAATCTGGGAGAAAGTAGACCCCTAAATGATGCCGCCCCTAACATGTTAAACTAGAAATATAGCTCACACTCAAAATTTGCCAAAAATGTCAATGTGTTGGCTGATATTAAACTATATGCACATAACAACCTGACTATATGACAACTGCAGTATAGGCATTGACGAGCAACTATCTTTAAGCAGAGCAAGTATGTACAAATAATGCCACATCATCATGAAACATAAAAAGAAAACATAAGAAAAGAATAAATGTGCAATTTTTGAACACAAACTGCTTCAGAGAGGTAGGTAGCACATTCTAAAAGATTGGTAAATGTCTTTATTTTTCAGAGATAAGGAAAAATACTACTGTTATCACTAACCTGTGGAGTTGAAACATTGTTGGGTCCTTCGCATTTACTGACCTCTAGTGGCTGTATTAGCACCATATTTGGCACTATATGTCTATGTCATTAAAATTACATAATACAATTTATGAATAAATGTGTCAAATGTTCTAAATCCGGTTAGTCATATTCAGTCCTACTGTAGTAGACTACAGACATAGTTGAATTGTAGACTAAGTTGCAACATGGAATGGTTACAGTATGTACCTCAAAAAATTACCAGTCTCCACTGGGGTACAGCTGCTGGAGTGCATTGCTGCATCAGCCTCTGAGGAACTGGTGTTGTCTTTTCTGGTGGATTAGTTTGGATACCAACCTCTCGAGTTTCTTAATTGGGCACACACCTTCAACTGAAAAAGACAAATAATACCGGAATGTGCAAAGTTAATACTATATCAGAATGCATACTGTACACATAGCAGGATGTGCTCTGGAATATTTTAGTGCCAGGCAAATTATGTGGTAGTGTGATCCACATCCTGGGAGAGTGATCTCTTAGGTGGGGTACTCCCTCCCTACTGGAAAAATTGTGCACATGAAGTATGCTTAGGTGGTGTTATTTTTCCTAATCTGTGCCAAGTATTATCCCAGATTTTGGTTATTGTAAAATGTGTTAAATTATCATCAAAAACGTGCCGAGCAGAAAAGGTTAAAATACTATTGGTGCTGAGCGGCATTCAGAACTGCTGGGTGCAACATAAATTACTGAATACCACATTTTGCCCATTACTAAATAGTCAACAATTCACATCAATTTTTGCAAACACAGAACAATTATCACACTACTAGTTACAGAACTTTGCTATTGGCAGCATCAATTCATCCTACTGCTTTATGATTTACAGTATAGTATAGTGTCAACTTTGCAAGGATTCAAGAATGGTTTATTTACTAATCTGGTGCAAAAACTAGTGATATGCAACAATTTCTATTAATTGTGTTATTTTTATGTTAGTAGTATACACCTGCAGTATTATAACTTATCTACTAATACCTTACATTCACTTAATGTCATAACGTTTGATGTAACAATGGCAATGTCCCAGTAGGCTTGTTCATACATTAATATGTCACCAAATTTCATCAGGGATGCATAATTGCTTTTTAACAATATAGCTAGACTTTGCTTATTTCCGAGACTAAAAATTACGGAATATTCTACAGAACTGCTGAACAATACAGTTTTTACAGACAACATAGAAACATGATATGGTATTTTATGGCCGACCATTCCAGTTCTCTCACAAATCAGTAGTATCACTTTCCTTTTGTATAATTTTTAGAACTGCATGTTAAGATTATGTGTAGAGCTATGAAGCCTATGATGTTGTTATATTTTGGCAAATGTCTTTAATTTCTATATCATGATGAAATTATCAATTATTGTAAGACGGACTCAACGACCCCTGTATGGTGCGTCATGTGCGATGAATTGTGTTACTAAGGGGTCCATCAAAGCGCACTTTTGGTGCGTCATTACAACTACAATATGTGCATCAGTGCTCGTCAATGTGCCATGCAGGGTCCATCATGGTCAGCAAACGATCGGTCAAAATGTTAATTTGGTGTATGTCAAAGACATACAATGATGTGTCAATTTCACTACGATGCAGGGGTGCATCAATGTTTATAATTAAGTAAAAATTAACCTATTCTAGGGGTCTGAGGGTGCGTCATGCAATTGCTAGACATGTGCATTACTGGCATCTGCAATCCTAATAGTCAAAATAGATTAAAACATACTAAGGAGAAACAATAATTCACGCCTATTTTGGGTTAAACAGTCCATTAGAACGATCAATAATGTGTTAGTTCAACCAACACTGAGATTTGAGTAATCCACTAGACAATGTTTCTACTGCATTGTGCAATATGTGACTTAAATAGTACACACTATCACCATGGTAACCACAAAAATTATTGGAACAATAGAGAAGAATATAATGGACCCAGTACACTTTATAATAGATTAGTATTTTAGCATTACATCTTAGATTGAGTAGATTATAAGACTTATTGCAGAATACTGTACCATGTAACTAAATATCATGGTGTATCCTTTAAATTAAATGTGATAAATTTTATCGAACATAAAATGGTGGCATTCACAATTATTGGTGACATTGATTTGTTTATATTGTCCTCGATTTTCTGATTAAACAAGGATGATACTGTAGCAAAATATCATGTTATGAATGCATCATTATGTGAACAGTATCCTTCACTAATTCAACAAAGGAGCCTGTAGAGCTAGTGTAGCTTCTTTCTGAGAATTCAATTCAATTTCTTTATTCCAGTATAAAGTATAAAATTTATAAATAGGACACATAATAATGAAACATAAAAGACGTAAAAATGAACAAACATGAAAGCATGAACAGAAAAAAATAAGATGGAGGATTAGAAGTTTTAAATATTAAAAGGATTATAACAGAGATTCTAAGAACCCATTTGAATATAAATGGCTGCTCTGTAGATAAATGAGTTCTTAAAAAGCATAATTCTAAAAGTTGACAAGATGGTAGGATTACGTATATTGTACTTGCTGGTTCTATTGCACAGAGAGATCAACTCGGAGTGAAGTGAGTGATCTTTAGAACTATGTATATTCTTAGCTAGTCTTATGAATTCATTTTTAACAGCAGTGTTTACTTTACCAACCAGGCTTTCATAGTCGAGATTAAATTGATTTGAGCAGTATTTCAATAAACTTCTGATTCTTTTCTTGTCCTTTTCAAGTAGAAGGTGATACCAGACAGGAACTGCATACACAATCACTGGCAGAATTAATGAGTTGAAAGCCTTATCTCTTACATTAGAATGAAAATAAGGAATAATGTATGCCAACGTTGATACAACATAATACACATTAGACATCATTTTAGATATGTTTAGTAAAAGTTAACTTGGCGTCAATATCAACTCCTAAGCACAAAGTATGAGATACCCGCTCAACAAAGGAGCCTTGAACATAAGTTTTCTGATCCCTGGTCTGAATGAGACCTTGATGTTTAATGTTAATGTTTTCAAAAATTATTTCTTTAAATTTCTTAGGATTAAGCAAGAGGTTCTTCTGCTCACACAAATTGACCATATTATCAATACATGATTTATAGTATATATTTATAGTTAATTGAAATTTTACGGGATATAGCTGTATCATCAGCGTACTTAATTACATTACACCCCAGAAAAGAACGTATATCATCTGTGTATATTGTAAAAAGTAACGCAGATAGAGGACCTCCCTGGGGGACTCCCACTGTAATATTTGATTCCTCTGAATAACCTTTCTGTAGCTTGATTGTCGGGACCATCCTTGTAAAAAATTAGCCAACCGATGTATAAGCCATGGCCCATCGATAAAACTACACAAACCTTGGATTAACCGATTTGGTAAAACCGTATTAAAAGCACTTGGAAAATCTAAAAATAAAACTTTAGTGTCTGTTGTGTCACTCTGATTTAAACCAGAAACAACACAATGTACGAGCTTGAGTATAGCATCTGTGCAGGACACGCCTTTTTTTTTGTAGGCAAACTGGTTTTCATCACCGTGTGATGCGATGGCCTGCGTCAAGTATGGAAATAATAATTTTTGCATACATTTAAAACCAATGCTGGACATGTCAATTGGTCGTTTACAGATGTTGAAATAGAGATTTTAGGCACAGGTGATGTTTTAGCTTGCTTCCATAGGGACGGAATTGAATTCTCATTTAAAGTTACATTATCTAAATTAGTGAATATGCCAGCTAATTCTTTAGAGCAATACTTGCACACCCACCAATGAATTTGATCAAAACCAGACGCAATTTCTATCTTAACAAGTCCAAATTGTCTTTTTACATCTTTCTCTTGTATTACTGGTGGCTCAGTAGTTGATAGGTCTGGTAGTATAAGTGAAATATCTTTGCTCGAAGCATCAATAAAACGTCCAAAGTGTTGACTTAATTTTTGGCCAAGCTCATCATTAAACAAGTTTCTATGCTGGTCATCTGGTTTCCGTATTGATTTGTGTAGATCCCAGAGAGACTGTTTGTCTGTTGTTACCTTTTGGAAGTATTCATTCCTCCTCTTGAACACATATTTATTTATTTGCCTCTGTAGCCTGTTCCGTAGAGCAGTGTCTCCATCATCAATTGCTTCCCTTTTCACTTTCTCCAACTGCTTGATCTTATCATCGGCTGGCAATCTCTTCATAACTTCTGAGTGTGACATTGTCCTTTAAGGGATGCAGATATCAGTTGTAAAATTGATGTAAGATGATACTACTTGTGTCAATTCATCTAGGCTGTTGAGTTTACACTTCCATTTGGAAAACTTACTTAAATATCACTTTCCACTACAGTAACTAGGAAATGAGGTAGCCGCTACCGTTTTTTTTTTTAAGTTACTACCAAGTTGGGGATATTAGGCAATACTCTAATTCGGGATAGAAGAGTTTATGTGTACTTTTTTTCTTTGCAAGTGAAGAATCATTCACAGCTATAGTGGCTATGCGGATTGACAAGCAAGTGAAGCAAAGTTAAAACCCTAGCCTATGCATATTAGACTTTAAAAAGTAAAAAGAACCCAATGCCTTAGAAACTTAATTCATCTTGAAGTTGCTCAGCAGATTCGAGGTTATTTCACCATTTAAGAACCCATGCTCAGACAAAAATGAAATGGCTACACATATTAGTAGTCTATAACTGAGAATGACCATGCAGGCAGATATGCAGTAAATTTTCAAGTTGTCAGACTAATTTTTTTGTTGCAAGGAACTCCATAATTGTGCTGGTAAACTAACGGTGCATGGTGCATCGTTGTATAAATCTGGGCCTGGAGCTAGGCTACAGTAGTTCTACTTTTGCTCTGCTCATGAGAAGTTGCATTTGTTTCAAGTTTTTTTTTTTTCTTGTGGGGAGATCTACTTACCAATCCATGTCCATATTACACTGATGTAGGCTAAGGCCAATTCATATTTGCAAAGCTACCGAATCATAAACCAAACACATATGATACCACAGACTTCCATACTGATAATGCTTACTAGGCGAATATAAGTAGAAAGCATATATAACACATGTTCGGCCTTGGCTAGACTACAGTAAGTACAACAGCCTGCACTGCAGAAACATGGACACTGCGGAGTTCGGACACCTAAGCCTTAAAGCACCCAAAACAATATCTCATGGTATAAATCACCTGAAAATATACTTGATATGGTTGGGTCATTTTGGAGAGAAAATAACTGTAGCTTCTCAGTTTTTCGTGCAATTGGCTCTTGCTCTTGTTGTCATGGTGAAATCGTGTATTTCTTAGGGGTGTCCGAACTTCGCAGTGTTCCAAACTTCGCAGTGTTCCAAACTTCGCAATACTGACTATACTACTACAGTACTAGCCTATGGCTCTCGGTGTATTAGTTGCCTTATTTTGTCGGCCTAGCCACTCCTAAGTAGGCCTAGCGTCGATCTATTGAATAATATAACAAGGAAGCCTAGAGTAGACCAAACACTTCGGCCGGTAAACAGTACACTGTAGCCTAAATAGTAAATACATAACGTTAGTCGTTAGCATAATGTGCTGCCTACCTTCTCGTATGATCTGCCATGCCAGTAAATGCTCCGCGAAGGTAGCATTGGTTATTTTGTCGATCCCCGATCTCTGTTCCAGTAGACCGTTCTGGAGACCCAGTCCACGTAGCAACAGCTCAAGTACACTTTTCATGCCTGCAATTCTCTGTCCCTTTTTCTCTTACTGCTTTTGGTATCGGGACCAGCAATAAAGCAACCTGTGCCTTCAACCTAAACAGCGCGGCGACCACAATACACACGTTACGTGTGTTATGCTAACACTGCATGAAACTGTGCAATACATTACGTACACTTGCATACAAGATATACACTGTACAGTGGCAGTATATTACATGTACCGTATCACGTGATCAAGTCAGAAAGTGGAGTAACGGTGTACCAGCGAAACCTATGAAATTGGCCCGCCTTCTAAAAATTTCTAGCTGAGAGAATGCCTTTAAGCATGATACGGTTCAGTAGTCAAGGTATCAAGGTAAAGCGTTAACGGTCTTGACTACGGCTTTCTCGTTACTGATTACACACATATGTACAGTATGTTGTGTAACACGTTCAGCGGATAGCTTTACACCTTACCATTGTCCCACGTATTCTGTTTGCTATCACTCTCTTGAAAATCAAAAACATTTAGAAAATTAATGTTGTAGTATTTTCACTTATTTCTATTTTCCAGCATGACTCCATTAACATTATACATATATTGAGACTGTTTTCATGGTTTGTAGGGACAACCAATAACTGTTTGGATTTATTAAATATCCCGTCTGTTAAGTAGGTGTTTATCAACGGTGTACCGTGTGTTTATTGTATGATAAAGCACGAAATGGGGTACAATGCAAGCGATGCATAAGGCGGTATGCACAGTGCATCCAGCGATAGGGTTATAACCCCGTTCGATCATCTACAAAAAAAAAACTAAAGAAACATTATCTTTTCATCTCAGAACGACACAATTTAATGAAAAATTGTAGAAATTATCCAGCAATTGTCTCGAAAGGGTACCACGTTGAAACTTTCTGACTACACTACGCTTCAACTAAAGGTGGCGCTTCGCTTACATAGTGTCATGATGGAAATTAGCCCACCCACTCAAAATGACATCAATAAGGCCCTGTTATATACGCACATATAAAACAGCACTTTGTAAAATGTAGATGATACATCTATTCGAAGTTCCTCAAATGCCTTCTAATGAATCTACCCAGGCTATGGCCCTGGAATACTTTTTGTTTATAAATGTTTATGTTTCTGATCAAGTAAAATGTGCCCAGATACCCACTAGTTCTTTTCGAAGGTTGTTATGATACCATATGTGTGCACATTGTAGACATCTGTATTAACAAGATGATTTTATTCTTGTGTGCAAAGTTTAAATTGTTTCCGTTTGTGGTTAAGTCTCAATTTTATTGACACCCGGATGTATAACAGATATAAAGTCCTTCATTAAGGTAAGATATGATAAGTCTAATCATTTGTCAGATGTGACTAAAATATATTTATACACGACATATCACTTCAGGGACCAAACAGAAAAAAAACTTGACGTCCCTGAGCTCCCCCTGAGGCGCCGTCTGGGATTCGCCCCTGGACCCAAACATTGACCTATGGCCTGTCTCTGGACCCCATCCGAGGTTTTGCCCCACGGCGCTCGCCATATGCGATACGCGCACACTCCGTCAGTTGTATACATGTTCAGTCATTCATGTGCCCACCCCTTACATTTTTCAATTAAGATTGACGCCCCTGCAATTTTGCAGTGCGTCGAATTCATGGCAAACCTCGATAACCTCAGTTCATCTAAAAGACCTATTAACAGTTTTTTTTTTTTTTTCCACCAGCCATTACAATATACAAATTTATTTCGTGTAAAAACCATTACCATGTTCTGTTTCAGTCGCAAACGTATGATTTTTTCTTGGTTTATTTTTTTTGGTTTTATGAGTTATTTCCTCGGTCCTGCTTTGATAGAAGAGCCATGATTTGTTCCATCTACTGTTCTCTCACGCGTGTATCTGATATCAACAGACTGACCAACTCAACACATAATGCTACTTTACAATGCAATTACGCTGCGATGTTGGGGAAAGGTTTCCACGTAACGAAGGATCGTCCGTATTGCTCCCGCGTGGACTTACCTAGTTTCCTATATTAGGGTAATATACCACAACAAACCCCCCCCCCCCAAAAAAAAAAAAAAAGCTTTGGTCTTTGCTGCCTATTATTTAGCGAAAAAAGAAAAATGATCGTCTTGAAAACTGTATTATTGTTGTGTCTGATTTATAAACTAGAAGTGTTTACTCCCTGCTTTGTATCCCCAAATAAGCTCATTATTGAATGAACCATGGTTAAAACATAACATTTGATGTATTTATTTACGATAAAGTTGATGTAGTACAGCATTCCTACAAAATCTGATCGACAGAGTTTGATACATGAAATATGGTTTGAGGACAGCGAGCAGGGAGGAGATCAAAACTTACGTTTTCAATACATGTAGGAAAAAAGTATCTGAAGCACAATTTACAGACTGACAACAACATTTTCTCCTCACTTCATGTTGATGTCATCAATGATGTAACAGCACGGTCATGAGAAGTAACAGTCTCCCGTTGCCTAACATTGTGCCAAACTACATTATGACATATAGATCACATCATATTATAAACATTTATTAACAAATGTCATTCCAACATGCAAAAACAGGGAAAGTGCGGCCTGAATGCTGAACAATGCACGTGTCACTGAGTAAGCGGTCTCTCCTACCCATGGATATATCAAATTGTATATTTGTAACGTCGTGTTCACGTATGTTGATGTGTGTGGTATAAATCGACAAACCATCGGCAAAGCATGAAATATGACTTAAACGGAAAAAGAGGTAGTTTAAGTTCAAAGAGAAATATCAACGTTGAGGAAAACAAAACCTGTTCACACGAATAGAAATGATGATATATCTTCTTTATATGTTTCTAAGCTTTAGCGACATGATGTATTTACTGTAAAACTGTTACCTGTAGTTCATTATGATTATGTTACAAATAAAATACTACAGGAGTTTTGTTCAATATTTAAGGTAGGTTAACTATTGAAAATCTAAATCATCAATAACCAGTGCTATATGTATTTAAAATCAGGTAAATATATCTGGTTCATTTGTATTTACAGCTGAAAAAAAGTACTCCCCACAACGTTTAATGTACAGTTTAAGGGGACATTTCTGAAAAGAAATTATGTGAAGTATTTTAAGATTTTGACTTGGTGAACCAAGGAGCTGCCATTTAGCAGTATGTTATTGCCAGGCATTTAAAACTGCTACTGCCCCTTTTAGTGCATAATGGTGAAACATATACAATACACAGGAAGCATAGGGGCACATTCAACCCCAGACCCCGATTTATTTTTCTTAAAATTTATAACACAATACCAGACATACCAGACCAGACCATATGTCATGATGTGGTTGGTCTCTAGCAATAACTGCATCAGAGGTCACCAACCAATTGATATGTATGAACGTAAAGTCATACTACTCACTGGCAAATTAAGGCACGGATAGAGGTCCCTTAACTGAAATACACATTTCTAAAAAGGGTTAGGGAAAAAGGTCGCCCCTCACAGAACTCGGGTTACCCTTGGCATCAACATATTTTACCATATAATATTTTAAGTCAACCAGTAAGTAATTACAATGTACGTGATTGTTTCTTACGTTTACTTATATTATGTAAAGGGAATAGTGTTTGTTCATAACAATTGCTAAAAGATGTGTGATTTCACTTTTTGTTTCGTTACGAATTGTAACATTTTTAGGAAAATTGATCTCTATGAGTTATAATCAATTAAATGGTGAGTAAAACAATCAATCAAGTTCAACATCATCATTACAAATACAAGTGTAATGCCAATTGGTGTGTACCAGGACGAGTACAAACTAATTGGCAAGAGTACTTGTACTTCATATTGTATACTGTTGTATATCTTAGAGTTTGAGTGCAAGTATACATTCACGAGGACGAATACGTATATATGCTAGAATTGGAGTACCATCGCGAACTTACTACACGTTTGGCTTATACGACCGTTTAACAGAGAGATATGTGCATTAAACAGGGGTGTCGTGGTCGAACGCAGGGAGACAATTACTCCCTAGTTTAGTGAAAAGGGTTCTCAATGAAAAATGACAAAATTAGACAGTTGAAGTTTTGATCATCGACACAGTTTGTTAACATATAGTATGTTGTACACAGGGAATAGTAAGTATGCACATGTTGTGGTTTTCAAAATGATGTAATACATTAGCGGGAGTTAGCTGTTGTGAAATCACGACAGAAGACCTGTGTATTGATGTGCAGACAGAAAGCAACACATATATTATACATAAAATTACATCGAAATTATACTGTGAAGGTGAACTTTAGCATTACTATAACTCTTTCATTTTGTCAAGACACCGTATAATACGTATTCTTCGATATTGTGACAAAGACTTTATAGAATGTACGTTCTTTCATTTGTATACTTTCTTCATTTGCTGTATATGAATAGGTCAGTGCTCGTATACACTCAAACACATTCAGGCGACGAATATATTGTATTAAAGACTCAAGTCTAGTTTAACGGAAGCTTGGCGCTCATTCTGCAATGATACCAATAGTATTACTTATAGTAATGGCCCTAGTTGTCAACACTAGCAGTCGGCGGCGAACAGACTCAAATTTCTAAGTGTCGGTCCTAATTTTAATGTTTATGAGCTGAAGCATAATTTTTAGCGCATTTTCGAATATGAAAGAAATGTAGCTTACAGTACTGATAAACGGACCTTATTCAACAAATTGAACTTCTGTACTTACCTATAACCTTTGAAATCTACATATTGCAGGATAATGAAAAATTCTGAAAAATGCTACTCCACCAGCCACTCAACGAATGGTCTTACATTATTTACCAAATAATGATACTTTGATATATTTTGGTTTGCTACAAATAACTTAGTACTATAGAATGACACCACTTTGATATTGTACATCTTAACAATAGGTAAGACTTTAAATTGCATGCACAAAATCTTTGTTCCATACAGCAGAAAAGATAGAGATGTGATTTGTCATGGGAATAAGAAAATCTTTGTAAAAATTATTTCCTTACTATGTTTACCTCTGCAAAATTTTATTAATATTAATTGCATCGAATGTTCTATGTATTAAAATAAATGAAAATACTTCGAAAACTTAAGTATTTTACTGAACCACCAACATGTTTGGAAATGAACAAGTGCTTGAATTATGACGTATGAATGCTTGATGATGTTTCTCTTGTTACTTTGAGTGGCATAAGCAGATTTGAGTTGGGGGAGATAGTGGGGGCAGGTTAAGTACCAATGCATCAATCACTGTTTATACTAGAAATAACACCATCCCTCTATTCATCTTTAAAATCTGAACAGCTCACACATAACAATGAGGAATTTTTGCAATTAAATTATGCAACCGGCTCACCCGAACTATTCCAGTGCAATTTGACCTGTCAAGTGTCAATATTGAAAATGGGTGGACAAACTGAACTCAAACTATGATAAATTTGTTATCTAAGATAATGTGATATCCATTAATACCATGACGGGTAAACAAAAGGTGATGATTGCTCAGTCTTCTGGTTCAAAAAGTTCTCAAAAAGTCCCAGGTGTTGTATCATTCTATTTCTCATGTATAATTGAGTTCAAGCATTTTAAAACATATGTCAACTGTCTGCAGAAGTCATTGGCAAGGTAGCCCCCTTTTTTCAACTCTACTAAACACCTGCTCTGGTTGCTCTCTTGGTCCTCATGTCAAAACGAAAGGCTGTGGCTGTTGAACTTTTTCAAGGACAGATGGTATGTTTGTGCCAATCTATTGAAAAGATAAATGAGACATTACACATTTTTGTTTTCAAATTGCAACATTCTGACATACAAGGATACAACCATACATTGCCACAATTTTGAAATTTTGCAACCAGCTCCTCCTCCTCATCATCATCACCATCATCACCAACACCACCATCATCACCAACACTACCATCATCATCATCACCACCACCACCATCTTCACTATCATCATCACCACCACCATCACCAACACCATGCATCATTATCATTGTGATTCTCAATCATTTCATAACCGTTAGGTCATTCTCTTTGAGAAACATATATGATTTTAAGAATGTGAGGCAACCTTCGTTAACTTAAAATACTAAATATAGAAGAGTCATAAAAGAAAGAGAAAAAGCAGATTTGCATGATTTTGAAGCTCAGTAAAATTGCAATCAACCTAACAGGTACCCAAAGGAAAGGCTAGAAAAGGACTAGCAAAACACTCATACCATACTCTTATGGCCCAATTAATGTTGATATATAATGTGTAGCCTACAACGTGGCATTATTCACTCTTCTTAAGTCTTACAGCAAGTAAGCTTTTGGCACTTTAGTTCGGGTTCCTGTTCGTCAAGAATAGCACATGTATTGAGTAAAACTCTTACCATGCCATCTGTTGTTTATTTTCTGAGAGAATATCTCCCACAGAACTCTTCTTATTGTCTCTGATATTAAAGGCTCTGTGATACTCCAGTCTTCAGACACATTACCATCGCTGAAATAACACACTCCTCTGCATCATCTGTGAAGAACAATCATTGATATTGTTTTAAGCAACAAAAGTCAATAGATGCAAAAACTACATGAATGATTGAATGGATGGATGGATGTATGGATGAAAGAATAAATAAATAAATAAATTTTAATTTACCTGATGTCAATTCCAAATCTGTTGTGTCAACCAGCTTTGAAGGTTTATGAGGGTCGCGAACAGACTTCTTTGTCTTAATTTTGGTCCTTTTTCCTCACATATTGCAGTCGGTTTTCTGAGTAGCCTGTTGCTTCATGGCGACCTGTGCCAGCACAAAACTAGACTTCCTGAAATTTAGCAAAGACAACATATGATAGCAAAATGTTAATTCTCTAAAAATTCATTGTAGTAATACCTCCATGAAACTTCATTTCTGCAATTTTTATTTTTTTTATCTGCAGACCTCATGCAATTAAGAGCCTATTTGTATCACAAGCTTTCTGTACAGCACCCACTTTTGCACACAGTATGGTATATGAACACAATATGAAAAGACCTGTATTTGGCCAATTTTCCCTTACCTTAATTTGCATTTTAAAACATATTGCCATAAATGAGGTTTACATAACGTTTCAATATGGATCTCAGATCCTTATGATCTATTTCCATGAACAGTTAACAGTATAATGAATTCAAAGAAGTTTCTGCATACCATTTAGTGTGTTATTTTGCCCCTCTTTTTGCCATTACTAGGCAAGACCATAAGCAACTTTATGCTAAGGTGCATCGGTATAAGCATTAACAAAAAGCGGCATACCTGCTCGGTATAACCGGGTATACCTGAAATATTCGCGGAACCGCTACTTCAAGCGTCGACTGTACTATTACACAATACCATGAGCCTATGGACACTAGCCTACAAATGTATTTGTATTATGTATTGTATTAAATGTATATGTATTAATGACGACATTACCATCTCTGTTTTTTTCTTTTGCAGAAACTTATTTATATATTGATTAAAAGAAAGTACGAAAAATCAGTGTTGTTTTCATTTCAACGCAAAAGTACAGTTCAGTACACTCCACTACTGGGCCCAGTCCAATCACAACACTACAGTAGCATATAGGCCTATGCCTTATTTGTAAATGATCACCTTATATAGAACATATAAGGGAAAGACTGATTCCCACTGTGGGCAAGTCTTACATTACCTAAATCTAAATTACCAGGAACCCTTATTAGACCTTGCCTGCCTTACTTATGTCATTTAATTCATTTGGTTATCGAAAAATTACAATCCACTTTGTGGTGAAGTAGCAACTGAACATTAGAACCCACCATACAGTAATACTGTTTGCCCTGTAGCACCATAGAGGCTTCACAATAGTACTGCATACTGTTGTGTGTAGGCATGTACAGTACTGTAGTATACTGTACAGTACAGTCTGAAGCGTTTATAGTTTTCACACCACACGCTACACACTATAGTGTACACTGTATAACGCTAGGCCAGACTAAACCCGTGACGGATTGAGCATAGCTTCTTCAAAGCACTAACTTTATTTATGATTAACACAACAAACGAAATGGAAAGTGCCTAATAACTCACCTTTGAAATTCTTGACGTACTTCTTCGATCCCCATTGAAGTAATTTTGCTTCTGCGAGATCCATAAGAGCATTTCGTGAGTGCAAAGTTTCGAAAAGATGGCGTATGTGTTCGAATAGCGTTCGTTCGAGAGCTGCAGCACGATCAAAGCTTTTGTCACATGATGTACATCAGCCAATAGCATCAAGCGCTACGTTCTGATCAGGAACGGTACAGTGAAATGATACCATGCCTAATGAAATTGAATCGGGAATGGTTGAATTTTATCCGGGAATGGATTAAACTTATCCTGAAAAGGATGAAACTATTTTTATCAGGAATCCGGGTAACAAAAGTGACCCGGAAAAATTAAGAGTGTATTGTTGGATTGTGTCATCTCAAACGGGATCCGATCTATTTTGAATGGTACCTCCGCTAAGTGCGATAATGACGTCACATCATCGTTCGTACCTTAAAAAAAACATGTTACTTAAGAGAGTTATTCAATTATAGATTTATCTTGACATGGTATGGCAATTTACCTAAGAGATGGTGCGTTGTGGTATATTAATATTCTCTTCTTTCTAGAATTACATTTACATGTCATGGATTATTCTTCTAAGGTTTTAATTGCTCGTACCAGACTAAATAATTGAACAGAATACGGTAGGTATATGGACGATCATAGAATATTTTATAATATTGTTCTGAATATGTTTCCAGAAAGAAAACGTTTTAGAGTAGACTCAATTCTTGTAATCTTATTGTAAAGTATATATGTCATTTATATATTTCAATCTCACTTAAGTGTGCATTATTACTATACATGACCATATGCTTAGTTTTATCATAATTCTTGACAGCTTATTAACAGCGAACATTATTTCAATGTTGTCAATTCTAGACAAAATAATGTTTTGGCGATGGTACGCCAATATTCTCTAAACGATAATAATATTGTAACGAACACTGAAAGTTATGATTAAAACGGGAATCTAGCCATAACGTTCTCTCCGCTTTTCCAGTGTCTAAAATATCTCAGTCACTTTCCTATAACTAATTTAAAATATATTCTATTTCTACAGAAAACAACAGCTCCTTGTGAATTTGAAGACATAATAAAAAGGTAAATGATAGATATAACAGTGGATCCATTGGTACAACAGTAATGTACAGTCGCTAGAAAAAAAAAACAACAACAACAAACTAAAATGACCTACTGTAATGCTTGCTTTGGCATATTATCAGTTACCATCATTGTTTTTCATTTCTGCCTCCATGTGAAAGAACTAACATCAAAGTACAGATGGTGATAAAATAATGATTGAAGCTGATATAAAACATTTTACCATTTTTCTACTTGTTCAATGTGGATATTACTCCGCCTGGGATTCAGTGTGCTAAACTGGCTTCTTTTCCAGTTCAAAGTCTAAACAGTCATGATATAGACATTTGCAAGTGCCGTGACAGGTCAGGACCTCAATATCAAATGGTGAATAAGATATGTCAATTGAAAACTTCTATGTATCAGAGGGTTTTGAAAGTGACGAATTTAGTGTATAAGTCAGTGGTACGATTAATTGTGGTACGACACCTATAATATAGTTCATGGACTTGGGTATACCACCGAATATTCAAGATAACTAAAAGTAGATGTTTTCAAGAGATGTGCATTAGTATTTCGTAGAGAGAAATGTCAAATTTGCGTAGAATATGATGGACAATCTTGTCGAAAGCCTTAAAGAGGTCAAAGAAAACACCGAGAGTAGTTTCTTGAAACTATGTTTAGTAGCGTATATCTTGTTAATTGTGTTAGTCTACTAAATTCAGTGACGAGATCCACATTCTTATTGAACTCTTAATGTAATGTTACAAAACTTAATCATCAAGCGTTAAACTGTTTCCTGTAACTCCTGGAACATTTTTTGTTTTAGTATTGTAATAGGAATTAGGAGAGCTATTCCATTTGAAAAGCATAAATGTTTTCTCTATGGTTTATATTGTCATCAATTGATATGATACTATCATCACATATATCGTAAGCAACATCGATATTAGCCTCATTGGAAACATTGGCCCCTTATGTGAATGGAGTTTAATCAATATATTGGCATATTGAAATAGCTTTCCGTAGAAATTTCGATTGAGAGATTTCCCTTTGCCGTAATTACACATTTTATAATAGCCATTGCTGTTGAGCCATTTCTAAAGTAATATGAGTGTTGCAAAATATATGAACAAGTCGAATGTTACTGCTAACTTCATATTTCTAGTGAACATTTTTGCGTTTGAATTCACGCCATTTGTTGCAAAATGTCCAAAGTAATAAGAGCATTTCCAAATTAATATAAACATGTCGATACTAGTATAAGTATGGTCATAAATATTGGAACATGTCACAGTAATATAAGTGTCGAAAATGTATACAGGAATGTCCAAAATAATAAGAGCGTCGATAAAACAAAAGTATCGAGTGTAACTGCTTACTTCAACATTATAATGAACATTTAGGTGTTTGAAGTTACGCAATATATTCCAAATATAGAAAACGGAAAGTAAGACGATGTACAGTGCAATCACTACCGTTTTAATGTAACTGTTTTTATTTTAATGATATATCGGTCAAAAAACGATTTATTTTCGAGTTAATATTAGTTTAGTTGTTTCGTAGCGCGAGTGTTCGACAGGCCCCAAGGTGCTGTGACTATCAGTGAGTTACGAAGAACCATTGTGTCCAACACGCGGCTGCATCGCTGATCTGTTGGGCGGGTTCTTCCCATGTTTCCATCTTGGAAAGGGGAGAGTAGAGATTTGACGTGGGATACCGCTAGCCTAGGCATATAATTACTATAAAAAATAATGGGCTAGTGTCATACTTCATTCTTGTTAAGCAGCAAGCCTGGTAACAGTAATTAAGTGTCACAAATCTCTGTTAAAAAAGTTACATAAGTATGGTAGTTCAATTTCACTGTCAACGTAGGCATGTGTACTATATAACTATTTTACTAGTGAACCGTATATACTTTTTTTTAAGGAAAAGTCTCCCAGGAAAGAACCTGGGCACGAAGACCAAACTACCAAACGACTGATTCGCTCTCAGCCCCAGTCCCCTTGCATCGGGACTGTGACTGTGTGATCATCGTCGGGATATATGTATATGATAACTATATACTAGTTAGAAAGTTGTTAGCGCATGTGCATGTTGTACGTACTTTCGTACGTAAACTTCTTTGCCTACGCATCAATATATGAATATTTACAACACGTTTAGGCAGGGCGAAACCACGCACATTACGAAGGGATGTTAAAACGAAAAATATTAGGTGATAGTCTGGTATTTACATATCATGAATTATTTGCTTCACAAAAACAGAAGATTTGTGCATTAATATAATGTCACAATGATAACCATGGAGTCAGTTGTTACAGAACTGTAAGGGCATCAATAATATTTACTTTTATTGTTGCTCTCCATATACTCCCTAAAGTCTAATTTCTCCTGATTTGATGTAACCTCATGCCTATATTATACCAGGATATGTCACTAGCACATGCTCGCCTAGAGTAGAATTTTATTTTTTTAAGAAGTCGGATTTTTAAATATGCATATTATTCGCGTATTATTGAGAAGTTACGATTGGAGGTTTGCATAACTGAACTACTGTGAAAACCACACGTCTAATGTATCCTAACATATATAGCGCTCGTAACGTTACGCCTATATATTACAACCCGCCCAACACTAACACTCAGTTAGTAACAGTAGCAATATTAGTTACTGTCCGTACACAGTATCAAATATTACTGATTGACCAGAAATGTTGAGCAAGCTAAAGCAGTAAACAGGTTGAAATTACTAGCTATATTTCTTGGGGGCTTCTTCTTCTTCCTTCCCTTCACCATGGTCGCTACCCTTTGAGAACAAACAGCCCATTACTGATCTTTCCTTACTGTTTTGCTGTAATAAATAGTCAAAGAACACAGACCTAACACCAGCATTAGGCGGTATCAAAGCGTCTCTGTGCACCAAGGACTACGGGAATTTGTGGATGACGTAAGCGCTAGAAATTAAATGGGAATTCCCCTGCGCGTAGCACTTTTGACTTTACTGCTATAATTTTGTTCCTGCTGTTGCACTTAATATGAGAAAGGCATATTGGAAACAGCTTGAATAACCGCATGTATCTGACCCGTATGTAAGGCAACTCCAGTGATAAAAAGGTGAGGACAGGTGCTTTTTTGTCCAAAACGATTGGAGTACTTCTCTGGGTCTATGTCGATGTTACCATGCATGATATTGTATACAGTAATTAGGTCCTGCCTCGTATGGCGTTGTACCAGTGTTGTCAAATGTACAAAGACACAGTCTTTCTTAATTCACATTCTAGATGTTTCACCTTATACACTGGCTTTGTCATATATCCTTCGTCTCCAAGCATCCACCAGAATAATGTCTTTCTTAAGATATGGTTCCATGTTGGGATACAATAAGCTATGTGAGGTCTTACAAGTTGTATAAGTTTATAACCGGTTTAATATCAAAGTTGCTGAACTAAATTTCCTTTTATCATTTGCATAACTTTATTTGGCCTTCTTAATTGCTTCTTCACAATGTTAAAGGGTGTGAAGACTCGCGCACAAAGAAACGTATCATGCCGGTAATCTAACCTAGTTTCGAATGCGGTGTAACAGAAGTGTTAGACACCACCATCGATCCCAGAAAATACACACACAGCTTGCTACCATCGGTAATTAGACACAAGTGTACAGTCAAATGTCAGTCAGTACATACAGCTGCGGTCAATACCCACAACATACTGCACAAACGATACAGCGATGGACATCTCAGGTCCAGCTAAAGATAACAAGGTATCATGTTTCATTACTGTCTACATTTTGGAGCGAGTCTTCAATGCCTTTAACTCTTGAGTGATTTGTGAATCTTAACTCCCAGATCTTTGTCTTCTTCCTTACACTTTTTAGTATTCTTTTGTAACAGTGTTGATCTATCTCCCCCCCCCCCCCCCATAAAATTTAACTATCAAGTACGTGCTATAATAGAGGGCGCGCGACAATATCTAGACGTTATCGCTCTCTCCTACTTTACAGGTATGTTGATGTATATTTATGGTCATTTAACAAACAATAAACTAATCATTAAACGTAAAACATGTTGCTATACTAACTAATGGTAAATCAAACCTAGAGTCAATGCCTCTCAACGGTAGTTAATACCAGGATAGAAGTAATTCGTCGCTATTAGCAGACCTAATGTTATAAGTGTGTATGTTAGTATGGTCCAGGAGGCGACGATCGCCTGCACATATAGCCACTAAAAGGTTGTTTTCAGGGGCGGATCCAGGGGGGGGCCCGGGGGGCCCGGGCCCCCCCTTTTTGAAAATCCTGATTTTTTTTTTTTTTTTTTTTTTTTTTTTTTTTTTTTTTTACCGCGTTCGAGGGAAAGTGCCCCATGCGTGATCAGTGGCGTAGCTACGGGGGGCCTGAAATTGCAGACAGGAGATCCATATTTTCAGGCTAGGTACATGCTGCTTAGAATACTCGGGAAGTGCCGTTTCCGGCCATCTGGGGGGTTTGTAAAGCCAAAACTTTTCTTGTACGCTCCGCGCCAACCGATGATGGCGCTCCGCTTAGATAGTCTTACGTTCAGGCGCGGGTGGCCCAGTCAGACCCCCCCCCTGTCACAAATCCTGCATCCGCCCCTGATATGTCATTGAATATTTCACAAAACAATTTTTATGTCCACGAAACTGTCGAAACATGATTTTCACTACTGGTATAGAGATATAAAATATTGGGAATTCTGAATTTCCTGCAAACATGCGGCTGTGCCTGTTCAATACTCACTACTGTATCGCCTTAAAAAATGATGAGTGGAAATAGTTTCTCCAGGACCGTATCGTATCGTGGGTATCGAGTGCGTCTGATATACGAACGTACGTAGTACGTACGTACGTACGTCTATGATGATATGCACTGTACTGTACTGATAAAAACATAGGTGAATTTCACTCCATGCATGGGAGTGATCACTGAGCACATTCCGGTATAAGAGTGAATTTCCACTCCATTGGAGTAAATCTTAACTCCTAATAGAGTTATATTCACTCATATTAGGAGTGAGGGTTAACTCCAATAGAGTTAAATTTTACTCTTAATTTGAAGTGCGCCGAGTGATCACTCCAATGGAATGAAATCCACTCATTTGTTTTTAGAGTGTTGCTAGATATATGAAGAAGAAATTTACATACCAATACATGTTATCGGTCATCGATTGGCACAAAAAGCCAGATTCTGATGACAGCTGCCTCAAGAAACCCAATAAATGGCCTAATAAGCACCGAGCGATCAATGTGGACCATTACCGAAACATCGATGCGTGTTAGTCTTCCACCCCTTCCTCTAATGCTATTTAAGTCCACATGTGAGCATATCCTGCAAATCTACCGGTAGCCCACAGGGGTTTGAGTTGGGAGAAAGGCCTTGACAGCTTGAAACGACAAATGATGCCAACTTCCCCCAAGTTAAAAGTCTGGCTGAGTTGGCAAGGCCAGTCAGCATGAAAGAGAAAAAACTTTTTTTGCATTTCTGTCACCAAAGTTGCACATCTTTTTGGTTGCTACTTTGCCTCACAGGTGCCATCTCCTGCGATCTGGGGAGTGCTGAAATCTCAAATTTTCTCTGTACGCTCCGCGCCAACCAAGGTGGCGCTCCGCTTAGATAGTAAACTCCGCCCCCCCCACAAGAAAGAACAGCCCCCCATGCCCCCCCCACTCAAAAAATCCTAGCTACGCCACTGTGCGTGTAATTTTTTGTAAAATAAATTTGCAAAAAGAGTGCACCATCATTCTGATAAAGTGAAGGTGATTGCACCGAGGACCTCCATATTTTGTGAAATTTTCCCAAAGGGGAGGGGGGCATCCACTCCCCTTAGACCCCTCCCCCAGGACGACGATTAGGCATTTCCCATCTGGGCCCCCCCTTCGGCGAAATCCTGGATCCGCCACTGGTTTTGTTTGTTATTTCATTATTAATTCAGCCTTTTCATTAGTTATTCTTATGATAATCCAGTGCTAGAGGGCTTCGAGGTTAATTTATGACATGTGTGTTTTACCAGGATGCAAAATTACGAATGATTACAATCACTATAAAAGTCAATACCAAAGGTTGTGGATGAATATGGATGTACGTACGGTTGATATACATTGTTCTACACTTGCGCAGACCGTATTAACCAGGAGAGCGCCCTTATTATTGTGTACTGATGAATTCCTCATTCAGGGACTCTCTGAACAGTTGTGTCATTAGTTTGTATTGTTTGGGTTTCAGTTTACTATGAGGGTAAAGTGTACTTTTTTTTTTAAGAAGTTTTACCATTGTTTCTCAATTATCCTTTCCACTGTGATTATATGCGAAATGGAGACCGAGAAAAGAATGAGTTAGAATAATAAATCTGTTGCTTTACACCTAAAGGCAAATCTATTTGATCTCACTCTCTCCAACTTTACAGGATCCTGACCACCCTGTTACTCTTTCATTGAGATGATACTCAGTTTGTGGGTTATTATATAATCCAAACTGAAGAACAGCACATTTGTTAACCCATGTTGAAACCCATCTGCTTTTTCTGACTCGTCATAGTTTGTATAAATCCTGTTGCAATATCCTGTTTCTAATTATGTGCACCGCTTCAGTGTCGTCTGCATTGTCAGCATATACCTGTATAAAGTGGAACGAACGTACCTTGACTGTCACCAGCATTTGTTAGACCGCGTCTCAACCGTTAAACTAATTGCTTGACTTCTTTGGTTGGATGATTGATACATGCGAGGTACAGTGAACGAGAAGTAATATTGTAATGATAGATAATTACAATATAAGGTAAGTGTAGGTACGTATCTTGCATGTACAACAACATTTTTCATTGACTTTCATAACAACCACCATCATGACCATGTTGTTTGTGTGTAAATCTATCGTTGCCTTTCACAACAACCACCATCATGAACATGTTGTTTTTATGATCGCGGTACTTTCGCTTGCGATCATATGCTGTCAATGTGAATGCTTTTGGTACTTCAGTCGTTTTACATCCAACGGCAAAACGAGTAACATTTATTCATGTACAACACAGATTTACGGAACATTGTTCGATTTATTGATAGGGAGGCTTTTCAGTATTTACATCGATTTTACACTTGTTCTCCAATATTAAGGATTAATTTATACGATGACCCTATAGGTAGGCTCACAATACCGATTTACTTCTTCTTGTATAATGGCTGTGTCACTGATTTTAAGGACACACATGGTATGACCAGGTCCTTGCTAAAGTTGATAAGTAAAACATAGTAACTATATTATAGTGAAATTCTTATTAATGTTCCCTTTTCCACTTTTCTTAACATAGACTTTCTAAAAACAACGTAATGCCATTGACTGTTAGCCTTATTAATTACAATAACCATTACAAGTATGAGACTTCCGAAGAAATTACAACAACAAAAAGGTTGGAAAACGAAATGTTTCTGGTTCTGATGTTTCAAAAAGAATCTCATATCTCATAGACAAAAGCTCTCCTTAACCTGAAGCCTAGAAAATGGTTTTAAATGCATCTTGGTGGACAGATTCCTCTATCATGTGGGCTTAAAAGTGCAAACTCTTCTCTGATGAGGCTGAAACACAAGTCTACACATCTTCACCCAAAAAAAAACTTTCTTCTGTTTTTTTTTTATGATCGAAGAGTTATTAAGACAATGAAAAACCCCACAGGATAGCAGTTTAGATATCTCTTTGATTACTAGGCTGTTACTGGAGGCATTCAAATAACAGTATCTCTCCATTCACCTCTTGATAAAACCACAAAAATGTTCCTTATCAGCAATAGCAAGCTGTCTTCAACACCATTCACTTATTTAGCAAACACCAATATTGCACTTTCTCTACCTAAGTCAGCTTTGACTAGCCTAACACTTGTTTGCAATGCCAGGACTATAACACTAGTCTTCCTTACCATACCAGTCCCTTGTTAAAACAGAACATTATCAATCCCATGCTTCTCATCACTGGCTATGCCTTGGGAAGCATTATGGCATAAATTAAGTTTTTAAAACCAATCACTTGTTTATAACAAAGCATCATTCTCATGCTTCTGATCACTGGCTATGCCTTGGGAAGCATTGTGGCATTAAATGAGCCTTAAAATACCAGTCACTTGTTTTAACAAAGCATCATTACCATGCTTCTGATCACTGGATAGGCCTTGGGAAGCATTTGGTCCGGAAATGAGCCTTTAAATGGTCAGTCACTTGCTTCACAGTGCCAGTGTATCTCGCAGCAGCTTCTGATCACTGGCTAGGCCTTGGGAAGCATTTGGTCAGGAAATGAGCTTTTATATATCAGTCACTTGCTTCACAGTGCCAGTGTATCTCGCAGTAGCTTCCGAACAGCAGCTCCAACAGATGCATTGGTCGGCCCAGAGTTTTGACAAGAAATCTGGGAAATATTAAATGAAAAGTGATTGGGATGCAGGATGAGATTTTCAATGATTGTAGGAAGTGGAAAAGAGTTAGGCTAGGGGGATATCCAATCCATTTAGTACTTTATTAAAATAGGTAAGAACAGAGATAAAGGTAATTTTGAAACATTTCAGAGTGACAAATGTTTCCAAAGAACTTTGTGCTTCTATATCTCTTCTACATAAGTCATGAAGAATTCTGCTCTGTTTAAGTATATATGTTTATTTTTAACTACAACATCTAGGCTTCTTCTGGTTTTGAATAATCACAGCGAAGAGCGTTAAACCCAATAAACAGCTTTCTTGTTCAGTCAGTTGCTTCATAAAGGTATTGCTTACCACTGAGTCTGTGGGACATGACACCTATATATTAAACAGTCAAGTTAAGGGTGGCTTTGGGTTGTAATCACTTTAGTCTATAACAGTACTTATACTTTAATGCTTTGACTGGCCAAGTAGTCTTGCGTAGCAAAAACTTGACTTTGTGTAGCTTTTACTTCAACATGACTTTCTGAATATCATGGAGAGTACATCCATGAAAGATTAGCTTTAAAGAAACACTGACTGCTGTGTGATGTGTCACAGACTGAGTAACCCCTAAAGAAGCATTGTGGTCAGTTAGAACATGAGTGTGTTTATCTGATTCAGATTCAAGTCTTTTAATTCTGATATATGCTGAGTAGTCAGGAAGGATATAAATAACCAAATACCAAAAACACAGTTAGAACAAGCAGGATTAACTGACTTGGTTTATAGTGTCATAATGAATCTATGATAAAGAAACCACAAAATGATTACCTTGAATAAGAATGGCTGCACATCTGGACAGGTGGTGTCGAAGACTGTATCCAATAGAGCCTGATTAGGAGCCTTTGGAATGTAATCATTTCTGTTCATGGCTTCTACGATGCATATTATCTACCAAAAGGCCATTAATAAAGGAAGATTATAGTCAGAATGTGTGGAAATTATAGGGCAGGTCCAAGCTATTTGCACTGTGACGTACGGGACATTTCAGAGACTTAAATGTGTCTAAAAGTTATAAAAAATCTATTTTCCAGAAACTTTTTCAGGTTTTCATATTTGTTATTGCTGCTACTGTATAACAAACTCATGAAGATTTCCTACACTTTCTTTAATTAGGTCCCATCTTAATTAATGTACAGTGTGACGTACAGGACCAGAGAAATTTGTGATTTTTTTACTAAAGAGCAAAGCTGAAATCGCTCTGAAATTAGGAGGGCAATGATCAAGCTGTTATAACTAGTGAATAGCCTAACCTTCCAAGGGCTAAGCTGTAACATATTAGAAAAAATATGAAGCCATTCCAGTTCAGTGATTACACAAATGAAAATTGTCCTGTGACGTACGGGACATGTGACGTACGGGACAATTTGTCCAAATAAAAATTGACTATGAAAACTCATATTTTTATTTCTGAATATACCATAACAAGCTGATTTCTACGTATGAACATTAATCTGGATATGTCAGAACAATGTCATTTGTAATTTAATGCCATATTTCCTTCTTTTGGGATCGAAAAGAGCAGTGACTGTACTTGTGAGATCATTCCACTACATAAACATAGAATGCCTAAGTATAAATCTGGGCAAGGTCAAGGGAAATGTAACAATTGGGTTGAAATTGGAAATGTACAGAACATGGTCAAATTTGGTATGGCTAGATAGGTAAAGAGTTATATTTTACCACTGTGCTTGCAGAACAAAAATATACTAATTTAATAAAAAGTTATAGACATATATAACACATGCCAATTTTCACTTGTGTTATGCCAAAAAATATTGAATTTTGGGGATATTTGTAAAACCAAATTTCTCAAAGTACAAAGATGACTTAGAAAGATTTCTTACACAGCCTAGTAGTCATGGTCAATATTATGCATATCACAGGAATAATTCCCCTTCAATGTCTATAAATTGTCAATTAGCAGTAATTGCTAATTACCTGATTTGTCCCTCCGTTACCTGTCCCTCCGTTACCAAAAAAATACATTTTTTTAAATTTCTCAGTCATTCAATGCTGGAAAATTTCATAATTTGTATAAAACACTTTCATAGGGTTAACCACTAAAGAAATGTTAAACCAAGGAGTTAGCTACTTTTATGCTAAAATAAAGAACAAGTGAAGTAGTGTCCCTCCGTTACTGGTAACGGAGGGACAATTGTTTAATGCAAGATTGTGCACAGATTCCTGCCAGTGGGAGTTTACCTGTTAAGTAGTTATGTTCTTAAAATGGAATTCTTGACTTCCTGTTTATGTGAAGAGAACAACAGCTTGACTAACATTAATAAATTCCTCAGAATGTGAAGTCATGGAAGTCAAGAAAAGCTACATTTGAGTTAGAAAAAGAAACCACATCACAAACATTGGCTGGAAGGTACAGAATGGAAGTTTTCATTCATACACTGCTGATTGCCAACCAGTTCAAAACTGTGAGCAATATTTCAGCTGTGAGAATCAAGGACATTTTCTTCAATTTGCAAGAGCTTCCAAAGCCACTTTCTTTCAGCAAGAGCAAACTCAAAATTTGTTGATCAGGATTAAAAATAACAGAAAAGTTTGCAGACATGTTCAAAGCATAGTTGTGATTTGAATATTGTTTTTTATTTTTATGATATTGTAAATAATTATTATAATTAATTAAAATAAATTATTATTATAATTATTATAAATAATCACAGGAAGTTAATTCAACTATAGTTTCTAATCCACAAATATTACATTCAGGCATACTGAACCTTTCTGCAGTACAGTAGCTACTGTAACTGTATCATGTTATGTCTCAAAATGTAAACTTGTATTATTATTGTTGTTAGTTGTTAAATTGTTATACTACCACTGCCTTATTACAGTATGGTTTTATCATTAAAGTTAGAAGTTACTTCAGCATTTCACTTTTAAGCCCAGTATCAGGTATATACTGCACCAAGTGGTTTCTGCAAAGTACTAGCAGTATTTGGAAAACAAAATGTGACTGTCATACTACTGTAATGAAATTTCCTTTCTGCACATGGTACAGTACAGTACCTGTGAACTGTCTACTGTAAATATGTGATTTACTGACTTGTTTTGAAGTGCACTAGCCACCAGCCCCCCCCCCCCCCCCCCCAACAGTTGCTAATAATGCAGTTACAGAGTGCTAAATGATGAAGAGTGGTCTGTTTAAACTTGTTCTTTTAATCAATTTCTTACTATTTTTTCTTACATTTTTATTAACCACTAAAATTGCTAATGTTTTGGTGAACATAGCTGTTGGTTTAATGTTCTTATCCTTGTTTCCCTAAGTAATATAACTTTTAGTCCAAAAACAATAAAAATATTGAATCTAAGCAGCAAAAACAGGCAAAAGGCTGCACTAAACAACACTGAACAATTTGTGTCCCTCCGTTACCATCGGAATTGTCCCTCTGTTACTGTACGAAATCAGCTGTAGATTTGACAATTGATGCCTGTTCATCTAATTTTTCCTTGGTGTATGTGAAGCAATGTACCAGCCAACACCTGATATAAGTTACATGGTCAGTGCAACTTAAGAACAGTGGATTTGACATCTTCCAAAAAAAGTGTGAAAACACGTGTTCATTTGGTGTCCCTCCGTTACCATGATGTTTTTCATGCCATATTTTCCCTACAGTAACATCCACAAGAATTAAGTTTATGGGTATGAAGCAAGTAACTACCTGTCAAGATAACCACAAAAGAAATTGCAACATACTCCCTCAAACTGATGCAAAGATAGACAAAATGTGTAAGGAAAACAGTCAAATGTCCCTCCGTTACCGCTTGACCCTGCCCACCTACTCGACACATTCATCAAATACTCATAATATCAATTCTAGCTTTGTTCGACCACAAATGATCCAAGATGCAAAGTTTTGGTGCAAAACTGTTTTGGTATATACTGTACAACACTGTATCATACGTACTCCCCACTATTGACCCTGAAGTTGAAATATGATCCATCCCATTCAAAACATATCAAAATCTCCACAGTAATGTCCACATAATGTCCATCTATGAAACTAGTACAAGAAAGAAAACTCTATATAGACCTAATACTGGTTACCAGACCAAATACTCATAACATCAATTCTAGCTTTGTTAGACCACAAATGATTCAAGATGCAAAGTTTTGATGCAAAACTGTTTTGGTATATACTGTACTGTACAACACTGTATCATACTCCCCACTATTGACCCTGAAGTTGAAATTATGATCCATCCCATTCAAAACATACCAAAATGTCCACAGTAACGTCCACATAATGTCCATCTATGAAACTTGTACAAGAAAGAAAACTCTATATACACCTAATACTGGTTACCATGCAGACCAAATACTCATAACATTAATTCTAGCTTTGTTAGACCACAAATGATTCAAGATGCAAAGTTTTGATGCAAAACTGTTTTGGTATATGTCATCGTTGCCGATGTGTGCTATTTGCTTAGCGCCACAAATGGAAATTTTCGCTTGGTCGAGGTCGGGCAGAGGTCAATACTGCCCATTTACTAGTTGCCTTTTATATCCACCTCGATTTGCATACTTATGTAATCGATGCATAATTACGTAATCGATGTATACTTGCGTATTTTGAAGTGCACATGCTTCATTCCTCTCCTGGCTCAGAGAGGCGTCGCATGTGTTCCTGTAGCACTGTTCCTTTGTATGTAAGTATTCTAATTGTTTTATATAAGTATTAAGGGGTTTGATATTGTAATTGTATATCTCTTTTAATATCGCATTATAAATATTTGCCTTTAATGTGATGTTGCTGCATGCTCGTGCCTGTTATTTATTATTGCCTTTTTTGCTGTGTATTTGTTGTTTGCTTATTTGTAAGAGTATCTGGAGTAGAAAATATCGCCAGAGGTTATTACTTTGTTGGTGTTCTGTACATTCTCCAGAAAGCCGCCGTTAACCCCAGAAAGCCGCCGTAAACCCCAGAAAGCCGCCGTTAATCCCTGTAAACCCCTGTACACCGCAGTTTGTCGTGCTGTTGGTTTTGCCCGGTAACGATTGTAAGTTAATTATCAAGAATGTAATTGTCGCCAATCTTTCTCTCTGTCTTGTTTCATGTTACCAAATGTTATTTGTTATACTTCTTCCTTTTTGTGCATTGTTTTATAAGAAGAAATATGATGCATTATTATGTTATTATTATGTTATTATTATGATATTATTGATTTGTTCAATTCATGTGTTTATTTCACCAATGTTTGTATATTGATGTATTGATATCTTTACTTTCTAGTTTTCACCGTGGTCTTGTTCAAACCACGCGTGTGAATAAATGGGCTAAAACATACAACAACCTTGTTCAGCTTCATTGAGCGTCGTCTCGGTGACAGTATATATACTGTATACTGTACAACACTGTATCATACTCCCCACTATGGCAATATTGACCCTGAAGTTGAAATATGATCCATCCCATTCAAAACATATCAAAATCCACAGTAAAGTCCACGTAATGTCCATCTATGAAACTAGTTCAAGAAAGAAAACTCTATAGACCTAATACTGGTTACCAGACCAAATACTCATAACTTAAATTCTAGCTTTGTTAGACCACAAATGATTCAAGATGCAAAGTTTTGATGCAAAACTGTTTCGGTATACTGTTCAACACTGTATCATACGCCCCACTATTGACCCTGAAGTTGAAATATGATCCATCCCATTCAAAACATACCAAAATGTCCACAGTAACGTCCACATAATGTCCATCTATGAAACTAGTACAAGAAAGAAAACTCTATAGACCTAACACTGGTTCAAGGGCGGCAGAACCGGGGGAGGGGGCACAGGGGGCACGTGCCCCCCCACTTTTCCTCAGGTTGAAAATGTGCCCTTTTTCTTCATAAAAATTGAGGTGTCTCAAGTTAGCAAGAGGCCAGGGAACCAGAATGAACACTCGGGAAGGGCCGTTTCCGGCCATCTGAGGGGTTTGTAAAACCAAACATTTTCTTGTACCCTCCGCGCCAACCGATGGTGGCGCTCCGCTCAGATAGTCGTGCATACAACTTTGCAAATCCTGGCTAATATATTGCAGTTTTAGTATGCATATTTTCCTTGAGGGGGGGGGGGGGGCGTTGATGGAGTGATGTGTATACGCAAATAAGATAATACAATAAGAGTTATAAAGGGTACTAAATATAAGGCTGCATCAGTCCAATCGAATTTCTGCAAAGTGCCCTTTGATGTCGTTGCCCCCCCAGATTGAAAGTGCTTCCTCCGCCCTTGCACTGGTTACCAGACCAAATACTCATAACATCAATTCTAGCTTTGTTAGACCACAAATGATTCAAGATGCAAAGTTTTGGTCCAAAACTGTTTTGGTATATATACTGTACAACACTGTATCATACTCCCCACTATTGACCCTGAAGTTGAAATATGATCCATCCCATTCAAAACATATCAAAATCTCCACAGTAACGCCATTCGTAATGTCCATCTACTGTATGACACTACAACGAAGAAAACTCTATAGACCTAACACTGATTATTGAACAAACTCATGAGTGATTGTCCTCTGCAAAAATTGGGCGAGCGTAACTCTACACTTGTAACTAAAAATTTCAATGTCTACTATCTAAGTTCAGGACACAAGAACATTGTTGCACAGTCATGATAGTCACACTTCACAATAGGCCTACGACATGTTGAAATGCAAACTCAACATTCTTGAAGTCGTCTTCATTCAATGTCAATGTTGAATAGCATTGTAGATGATTCTGTATCCCACACACACACAATTGACTTCCCGATAGTTTATTGAACAACACCTGGGCTGTTGGTGGTCATCTGTCAATAGTTTATTTGAAGCCATGATGTGCTCTTCAGGCATGCAGGGATTATTAGTTGCAACTACCATCTTTCAACAAAATAAATTTGTAAGCATTGGAAGGTTTCCAGTAGAGGTCCCCATTGGAGCCCATGCATGTTTATTATGTATAAATACAGGGTTTCCCCACACTATGTCCCGTACGTCACATTTTGTCCCGTACGTCACATTTTTAATTTTGATAATTAGATTTGCTGTGAATATTATTTCAATTTTTTTGGGATGGATTTTGTTGAACAATGTTCTTAATTAGAACTTTACAAAATATCACCAACAAAAAAATTGTTCGTCCATATCAAAACTTGAAAAAAGTGCTGAAAATTGTGACGTACGGGACATCAGTATTTGGACACTAGCTAATAAGCATATTTAATTGATGGACCCCCAACATAATATGTCAAAATTATTGGAAGGAAGGGTGTATCATGTCCCACATAACTTATATTCAATTAGTTCATATTGCTGGCAGGGAAATAGGATTCCAAATGTCCCGTTAGTCACACTGCAATTTGAATTTATGCAAATTAGCTGGCTGTAATTATTCGAATAGGCAAAACAATTAAAAAAAATTATGAAAATCCGAAACTTCAATAATTCAGCTTTAACATGACACCACATTTAGGGTGCTTCAGTAAAGTTTAAAATTTGGCTTCTAGGGATACAATAGCTTGGACCTGCCCTATATAGTTCATGAGATATGAAAAAGTTGGTTTGAATATATTCAAGGGATAGCAGTATACACTTTGTATACAATAAACATAAATTAACACACAATAACACATCAAAATAAATATAAGAAAATATTGAGTAGCACATAAGGAAGTGCATCGAGTTACTGATTTTATGAAATGTTAAAAAGTACATAGGAGGGCGTTGTGGTCAAGTGGTTAAGGCAGTGGACTTGTGATCTAAGGATTACAGGTTCGAGCCCTGGCCAGATCATTGCGTTGTGTCCTTGGGCAAGGCGCTTTATCTCCATTGCCTCTCTTCACCCAGGTGTATAAATGGGGACCTGCGAGGTAACTTGTACATATAGTTGCGTGCGCCGGTTTGTGGCTGCACCCTATGGGAAGTCCCCCGGAGGACACGTGGTTGTGGTGCACTGTGGTGCCCCGGGAGAGATTGATTGAATTGTGCACACTTTGGTGTGTGGGTGTGACAAGTTACCAATGACCAGGAGTTAAGTTGTAAAGTCATGTGAGGAGGCATTAGCCTCATACAAGACTGTAAACCTTCAACTTTACTTTACATGACTGCAGTGTTTAAATTCAAATATATAATTCATATATAAATCATCAGTTACCCTCAACAAGGCACCTTGTCAAAAGTATATCCTTTTATGTTAGGGTGGTGACTGGTGGGAAAGGCTGTGTAGGACATTCATGTATTCTGCTATAGTCTCACACAACAGGCACTGCCATCATAACCTCTATTGTTGGAATAAGACTTGATGCAGTGGAGCTTGTAGCTACAACAAATTGTCTCTGTGACTTAGGAGCCTAAAATGTGTCAAATGAGGTCATTTATGTATCATCTTCATCAAGCAAATACGGGATCCTGCAAACCAGTTTGGAATTTTACTTCGGTATTTTCAATTTTTAAATGCAACATTTAACTGTTGATTCTTCTAATTACTACTACCAATATTCTAGATATTACTACTACTTCTACTGTACTTATCTGCTAATTAATACTCATACTAATCTAGTAATGACTACTACTACTAATCTAGTAATTAGTACTACTACTACTTTTAATCTACTAATTACTTCTAGTTAATTATCTAGGAATTACTACTGATTTAATACAAAACAGCATGAACCCTTTCGTTCAAAAGCTGCTTTAAGAATGTTATAGCATACAAAAGGGGAACAAAGTTGGCAAAATAACACAATTACAACATGTTCCAGACCTTCCAGAGTAAAGGTTACCAGAATAATTTTAACTGGAGAAATGATAAAGAAGAAGTATTACTGAGTAGTACCTTAGCATTCAGGATTTCTCCAAGCTTTTCCCTGTATGCTTGCCTCTCTGTATGAATCAAACACAAAAACAAACAGTGAGGTCAAATGTCAATTAAAAACTGCTTTTGTGTGTGGTCAATCATGTTCTCCTCATCAGTAATAGTATATAATTATTCAGAGCTATATTGAAAGGGTTTCCACTTTCCTCTGGTTGACCCTGGCAATCACACCTAACACACGAACAGCAAATTTTGTTAACGAGGCCAGGTCGCACATCCTACCTCTCCCTCCCAAATGCTTACTACTGTACCACACTAATTGCATCAATTCCCTGTAAAATGTAAAAAAAATATCTGCACTAGTGACAGAACTTTACAAGTTACCCCTCCATTAACTGTTTGTGCCGGAAAACCCCTCTCCACCCCTTCCTCTGCTCAGAATAACTAAATACAGGTCTAAGAGGCTCGACAGATACTGTATATCCTTCATGAATATGCAATGATCTTCTGCGGGACACAAGCGAGAGTCTCTTCGCTCCAACTTCTTCTTTACAACAAGAATATTGTATACCTTCACGATGGTATACATATAACAACTACCATACATCAACAGTATCTATTTATCTTTTCTCAGTCAAGGTGTACTTGTTAGTTTGAGCAAGTTGGCAAATCACCACAAAAAGAAAATGACAACACAAAAGTAAGAAAGATAAAATGAAAATAAGAATAAGATTGGCCAGTGATATCACTTTTGATACTAGAGCTCATGCTTCTCAAGGAATGTTCTCACCTTCACGAAACATTTATACTAGTTGGACAAAACAATAATAAAATGAAGAGCATTTGTCTTCACTTACCTTGCTCGTTAGACAGTGATATGACGTTAATCTTCAAAGTCCAAACTTCCCAAGGAATGCTCTCATCAGGAAAAGGCCACCTGTTCTTCTTCTTCTGATAGAACTCCAAGGAAATCTATCAAATAATGGAAATTAATATCAATGCCTCTCAAAGCTTAGGTTCTTTTCCGTTTTTCTATGAACAGTTCTAAAATTCTTGTGCATACAGTTGGCTCTTATTCGTCTGAACTGGTCTTTGCAAAAAATTTCGAATACTGTTGTAAGACATTTGCATATTACTCAGTAAAATATCTGACATTTCAGAAAAGTAAGATTTTAGTCACACCATAGAAGACAAACTGATTTTTTTTTCATTTTTAATTTAATCATACAAGCAAAGTGATATAAACAAGGCAAGTTGCAGTACCCTGCTAAACTGATTTGAACTTAACAGTGCATAGCTATTAAAACCAAGTCCTTTTCTCCACTGCTCTTTACACAGGTGAATCGATTGGGACCTGAGAGGTATCATGTACATAGGGTTGCATGCCATGGTTTGTAGCTGCACCCTATGGGAAGTCCCCCAAGGGGAACACATGAATGTGACACACTGTGGAGTGACTGTTTAAATTGTGCAAACTTGGATGTGTGGGTGTGACAAATTACCAATGACCAGCAGCTAACTGTTTAGACTTGCCCCAAGTCTCTCGCGATTTTCTCTCCCACTGCAGCTAATAGGATTTATATGATTCTCCCCTCCTCTTCCACTGTCCACTCTCTTTATAATGACACCCTCTCAAGGCTTCTCCGACTGCACCGCCACCAAGCACGACAATTTCTCATGTTCCATATCGACCAACACGCACAGCGAGCGTATATGATACGAGCGGGCTGTTATTCTACACTCATACTATACGCCCCCGAGAGACTTGTAACGTTTGGTCTTGGTGACGTCACATTTTGAGCCGGTGGTATTCCAATATGAATATTCAACTATTTTCTGTAGCCAATGAAAAGTTTCCAATATGTAAACAGACAGTTCATTATCTAAAGGTGATCCTTTATTATTTTATAAATGATTTAACTTAAAATGCCTTTTGAAATAAATTTCACACAAAAGTTAATATTTTGTACGTCAATAATTATTTTTAGCAAGCATTGATATGATTAACATCTAATATAAGCGTGCTATTTGTGTGGGGAAATTTGTACAGTGCACGCGATAAATGAATCTTCCACCTGTTCTTAGTATAGTAAATACAGACAATGTGGTCAGGGAATGTGTGTATAAATACATACTGTAGGCCTATAGCCTAGCCTAGACCCTGAAGTGGCACTGTGTACACTGGTAAAACGAAGTCGTTGTGTATCGAGGCAAATGGATGCGAAAACTCCAGTAAAACTATACAGCAGGAGAGTTGGTAGACAGGAAGATGTAAGATTTTGCAAATGCGTCATTTGTGTTCAAGACCTATTGCTTTCGAAGAAATATTTTTCGTTAATTCCTTCACCGAGAAATTCATCAGATTCCCCACTAACGTTATTGAAGAGACTTGCTAACGTATTGCAAACAACGGAAGAAGACGTACTCGCTGTTGCTAGACATATTTGCAATAAATGCAAAACGAAACTCGACAACGTTGAAAAGTTGAAGAAGGTAGAAGAAAGTTTAAAATCTTCTTATGAATTAGCAAGATCAAGTAAAGATGTTATCGTTTCGAAAAGAATGGTCAATAGTCCCATGACAGGGGCTGGTAGAGGACCTCCCCATGCAATTAAACCATCATCGAAACGTCGACAGTTAGCTTACGCAGATACTGCTGATACGGATAGGGCTAGTCTCACCCATGTGCCTGACACTGACAGCACCATTGTTAATTCTTCATACGAGAAACGAAACCAAACAACACCGGTGGGTTTATTTGTACATTTTCTTGATATATAAAAATTAACTCCATATCAGTTGTACGAAAGTAAGATGGTAATGAGCATGAGGTTTGTTTGCCTGAGACTTTCAATATGTGATCATCATTTTATCTGCTACAGTGAGTATAGCTGCTGTTCAATGCCATTCTTGAAGCATGTGGTAAAATTTAGCACTAGCATGCAACTGGTCTGTAATTTTTGGTTGTGGTATATTAATTGCCATCATGAAGACATAGCCTAGTAGTGCAGGACTTTACTAAACTACAGGGTTGTGCTTTTAACATATATCCTGATACAATACATAGTACATTGCCAGTAAATATAGGTTAGACAATTCATAGCTAGAAGCAAAAAATTCACCATGGTTTACCATGGTAAATTTGTATTTTTACCATGGTAAACTGTTGCAATGTTTTTGCTTAGGTGTGGACAAACTCAAGACTCATGTCACATATCAACCCTCACTCCTCCACCAAAATTTGTAATATTTAATGTAATGAACTTGAAACCATACCTTGAAAGTGGTGATGATTTTTGTGAACGCAGTTGATAATGTGTCACAGCATTATTTTCTCCAGCAGCTACCTGCTACTGAGTAGAAACAATTACTGCTTAAATAGTGCAGTAGGATAAAACAAAAACTGACTACTTTCAATGCTACTTTGGAGTTTTAAAATGTTCTTCATAGCTTGAAAATGGCCTCTGACCAACAGAATACACACCCTTTATTTCATTACAATGGGGGAAGGGTGAAGAATAATCAATAAGGCAAGTGTGTACATGTAAAATGTTGTGCTGTTATGATTTGAAGCCTACACAGCAAACATAAATTTGATTCTTTTAACATAATGACTGCATGTAACCTTGTAATTGAGCATGAGCAATCATACAAGGCAAACACACAGTGTGCTTTCTTTTAAGGTCAAAAGCAGTTGCCCCAAACTTATTTTGAAGCAATAGCTAACTATGTCACAAATGTCACAAATTTTTTCTCATTTCTCTTCCAAGTACAGTACCTTTTATGATATTCTAGGACATAAATATTACACATTCAAGGTAAGCCAAGCAGTTGCTCCTCGTAAATTGTACAATTGAGTGAGAAAACTACTGTCACATGATTCTCAAGAGCCTTTTAAGTTTTAGGAAATAGGACAGTCTACTACACAATTCTTGCACTGGAAGATTTTAGAAACCTAGAGAAATCGGGCAGGATGGGTAAAAGAGTGTCAGGGTGGGAAAAGGCGGGGTAGGATGGGCTGCTCTTTTACACAGCACGGTGAAACCTACTCTGTACCATGCATCTAGTGCCGAGAAAACAGGTAACACAGAGTTTTGTTTAAGGACTTAGTCTGTAGCAGGGTACCATGTTTTGCAATTGCTACTGATGAGAAATATAATATAGGCCTAGGCTAGGATCATCTACTAGTCTTTACAACTTACAGGCCTAGCCTAGGCCCTGGGCCTAGGCTACTCACCATTTTGCTACACAGTGGCTTTCATCTATAAAAAGGCCAACCAGCCTCTCTTTGTATGTCGTTTTCTTTAGAAGTTCCAGTCCTTGTTTGAATAACTGCTCAGGACTAGTGAAAATGTAATTGTAATAGCCGAGTTCAAGTTTTTGTTTCTGTTCTGCCGAAGAAGGGCCGGCCAGATGAAAAGCGTTCAGTCCTTTATCACATAGGTATGTAACCTGATCTTTCATCAGTGATACAAGAGGTGAAATTATTATAATAATGGACCTCAGAGTAGTAACTTTACTACTACAACTAGTACTACAACTGGCCGAATTATTCCCACTTGCACTGCTGTTGCTAGTATTACTATTATTATTACTGTTAGCAGCTCTCGTGTTACCACTACTAACGTTATTTTTCACATCGTAAATGAAATCTAATGCGATCGGCGCAGCTTGAAAAATTAGTGATTTGCCGTACCCTGTTGGTAATCCGACGAAAACGTCCCTTTTCTTTAAGAAACCAATCAACGCATCCCTTTGCTCATCGTGAACGTTTTCTTTTGGTATTCCCAACTTCGAAGAGGCAAATTGTATGGAGTTTAAGATGAGTGCCTCGTCCATTGCATTGGATTAGACATAATTATTAGTTTACAACACTTGCTCTGTGTACGTTTGTATAGGCCTATGTACATTTATGTCCAGTATTCCGAGATCGTGCGTCGCGACGCGGTGGGGTGGACGTTCACAGCAAGATGTGAATATTTATCTTAATTAATGAATATGCAGCAACTGTCATACAATACCGAAGCTGATTGGTTTCACCGAAATTTGAGGGACGAAAACAATAAATAAGTTTAAAATGATGACGTCAACAGAACCAAAAGAGACAAGTCTCTCACGACAGGCAGCTCGATCGAACAGTACCGCTTCAGTAACAGTACGTTACGTCAACTTACGTGCGTGTGCATGTAGAAAGCACACGAACCATTTGAAACAAGTACGTGTGAGCTGAGGGGGTGTTGCAAGGAACAGTAGAAGTAGGCTGATTATAGCGGTACAATGTTATGGAGTCACTGAGAGAAGGATCGGAACAGGCATTAGATGAGAGGTGGAAGAGAGAATCACGTGAGAGACTTGGGGCAAGTCTACTAACTGTTATAAAGTCATGTCAGAAGGTCTTGCCGAGACTGGTCATTACGTTGTATCCTTGGGCAAGGCACTTTATCTCACTTGATTGAGACTTTTAACTTTTAATTAATATTGATTTTTAAATTTCATGGAGTTTCACCACCAATGCCAACATCACTGAGTCGAATCCTACAGCTGGAAAACTTTAATACAGTCGTCATAGCAACAGAGAAACCCACCTGTCCACTTTAGAGACCTGCGTTGACATCTGTGGATCGTAAGACATCTTTAAATGCTGAGACTTCTCGTCGGAGGTTTTTGTCTAAAGTTGGAGAATTGCATCTGACCTGTGAGGGGGGAAATTTGAGGGATTTGTGAATTTTATGTCAAATAAATTACATGTTATTTTGGTGGTTTTCAATCAGACTTGGGGTATGAGTACTAACAGAATCAATATGACTATGAGTACATATTTGACACTAGAGTTCCTAGATATGACAAGTTAAAAAAGAAGGATCTTATAAAAATTCACGTTGACGAGTATGTTTACGGTAAATTTGCTAACATACCAGTACCAGAAGAGACAAACCACAATTCTGGTTCTAATTCTGCCATCTTGGATAACAGTTTATATTAATGCACTGATTGCATGTTTGGTTCGTAATGTACTACTCTATAAGTCGTAACACTACTGCATGCTGTTAAGCTGTAGCCTGACTGTGGATCCAAGATTTAATTAAACAGGAGAATGTGCCTGTGGGAATTAGGGGCAGTGGAGTACTCAATGATATATTGTAGTGTTTACAGTTAAACAGTAAAATAATACCTCTGGGTGTGTAAGGGGCAGTTCAGTACTCAATGACTACTGCATTGTCTAGGGCATACTGTACAGTAAAGTAATACCTCTGGGTGTGTAAGGAGCAGTGCAGTACTTAATGACTACTGTAGTGTCTACAGCTATACAGTAAAGTAATACCTCTGGGTGTGTAGAGGAGCAGTGCAATACTCAATGACTACTGTATTGTCTACAGTTATACAGTACAGTAACACCTCTGGGTGTGTAAGGGGCAGTGCAGTACTCAATGACTACTGCATTGTCTAGGGCATACAGTAAAGTAATACATCTGGGTGTGTAAGGAGCAGTGCAGTACTTAATGACTATTGTAGTGTCTACAGTAAAGTAATACCTCTGGGTGTGTGAGGGGCAGTCCAGTACTCAATGACTACTGCATTGTCTAGGGCATACAGTAAAGTAATACATCTGGGTGTGTAGGGAGCAGTGCAGTACTCAGTGACTACTGTATTGTCTAGGGCATACAGTAAAGAAATACCTTTGGGTGTGTAAGGGAGCAGTGCAGTTCTCAATGACTACTGTATTTTCTAGGGCATACAGTTATACAGTAAAGTAATACCTCTGGGTGTGTAAGGGGCAGTGCAGTACTCAGTGACTACTGTATTGTCTAGGGCATACAGATATACAGTAAAGTAATATCTCTGGGTGTGTAAGGAGCAGTGCAATACTCAATGACTACTGTATTGTCTACAGATATACAGTAAATTAATACCTCTGGGTGTGTAAGGGGCAGTGCAGTACTCAATGACTACTGTATTGTCTAGGGCATACAGATATACAGTAAATTAATACCTCTGGGTGTGTAAGGGGCAGTCCAGTACACAATGACTACTGTATTGTCTAGGGCATACAGTTATTCAGTAAAGTAATATCTCTGGGTGTGTAAAGGGCAGTGCAGTACTCAATGACTACTATATTGTCTAGGGCATACAGTTAAACAGTTAAGTAATACAGGTCTATGGGTGTGTAAGGGGCAGTGCAGTAAGCTACTGTAGTGTTTACAGTTAAACAGTAAAGTAATACCTCTGGGTGTGTAAGGGGCAGTGCAGTACTCAATGAATACTGGATTGTCTAGGGAATACAGTTATACAGTAAAGAAATACCTCTGGGTGTGGAGGGAGCAGTGCAGTACTCAATGACTACTGTAGTGTCTACAGTTATACAGTAAAGTAATACCTCTGGGTGTGTAAGGGGCAGTGCAGTACTCAATGACTACAGTAGTGTCTACAGTTATACAGTACAGTATACCTCTGGGTGTGTAAGGGGCAGTGCAGTACTCAATGACTACTGTACTGTCTAGGGCATACAGTTATTCAGTACAGTAATACCTCTGGGTGTGTAAGGGGCAGTGCAGTACTCAATGACTACTGTATTGTCTACAGTTATACAATAAAGTAATATCTCTGGGTGTGTAAAGGGCAGTGCAGTACTCAATGACTACTGTATTGTCTAGGGCATACAGTTAAATAGTAAAGTAATACAGGTCTCTGGGTGTGTAAGGGGCAGTGCAGTACTCAATGACTACTGCTCAATGACTACTGTAGTGTTTACAGTTAAACAGTAAAGTAATACAGGTCTCTGGGTGTGTAAGGGGCAGTGCAGTACTCAATGAATACTGGATTGTCTAGGGCATACAGTTATACAGTAAAGTAATACCTCTGGGTGTGTAGGGGAGCAGTGCGGTACTCAATGACTACTGTAGTGTTTAGAGTTATACAGTAAAGTAATACCTATGGGTGTGTAAGGGCAAGGGCGGCGGAAGCACTTTTAATCTGGGGGGGGGCACCAACATCAAAGGGCACTTTGCAGAAATTCGATTAGATGCAGCCTTATATTACCTTTATAACTCTTATTGTATTATCTTATTTGCGTATACAAATCACTCCATCAACACCCCCCTCCCCCCCCCCCCCCCTTCAAGGAAAATATGCATACTAGCACTGCAATATCCAATGTGCAAATTGGGAAACAAGGAACCAGTTTTCTTTTGAGACAAAATGAGGTGAAATCATGCTAGTTGCTTATGTATTGTAGGAATCTTCGAATTTAGAGTTTATTTCTTGTTAATATCTTAACAATTTATTCCATTCGAAATAGCTTTGAGTTTGACCCACAGTAATTCATTAAAAGTCAGGGGCGTAGCCAGGATTTGCAAAGTTGTATGCACGACTATCTGAGCGGAGCACCACCATCGGTTGGCGCGGAGTGAACAAGAAAATTTGTGGTTTTACAAACCCCTCAGATGGCCGGAAATGGCCCTCCCCGAGTGTTCATTCTGGTTCCCTGGCCTCTTGCTAACTTGAGACACCTCAATTTTTATGTGAAAAAGGGCACATTTTTAACCTGAGGAAAAATGGGGGGGCACGTGCCCCCTGTGCCCCCCCGGTTCCGCCGCCCTTGTGTAAGGGGCAGTCCAGTAGTCAATGACTCCTGTATTGTCTAGGGCATACAGTAAAGTAATACCTCTGGGTGTGTAAGGAGCAGTGCAGTACTCAATGACTGTATACTGTACACAGTGTCTACATTTATACAGTACAGTAATACCTCTGGTTGTGTAAGGAGCAGTGCAGTAATGACTACTGTATCGTCTACAGTTATACAGTACAGTAATCTTTCTGGGTGCGGGTTGTTGAAGTGGACTATCGATATATACAGTATCTATATGTAGGGGGATCTGGAGATTATCTGCCAAACAGAATTAAGTTTTTAGTTGTGCAATTGTGAATTATGAGGGATATAAAGGCTGTAAAATTAGGTCTTAAGATCAGATATATACAAGGCTTGTGCCAATATCTACTTTTAATTAGTCTGTGGTGTTGAAAAGTGGAGATGGAATACACCCCCACCACCCCCTGCCTCTGGATATATGCTGCACCCAATTGTATGGAGGTTGCAACGGACATCTGAAGGATCTATTTGTGTTCGACTATATAGCTCTTTTACACACATGTATACCAAAGATAATGAAACATGTATGAATGTTTTACTTACATATGTCAAATCAACAAAGTCACAATCAGTCTCGACCACACCGACAGTACCGATGAGGAAAGCACCTTCCTGTTTGTAGTGAAACTGCAAGAACAATTTAAAGGTTATTTACGGATGTATTATTTACAAAGTGTGTAACTCAGGACAGGAAACATTGCTGTAACATGAGTACATGTACAGACATCTCACTACATGACTACAGTACAGTAATAACAAGTTACACACAGAAATGGAAAATTAGAAGTGTTCCTGTACCTTTCCTGTGGTTCTGTGTTATTTACAAAGTGTGTAACTCAGGACAGGAAACATTGCTGTAATATGAGTACATGTACAGGCATCTCACTACATGTCTACAGTACAGTAATAACAAGTTACACACAGAAATGGAAAAATGGAAGTGTTCCTGTACCTTTCCTGTGGTTCTGTGTTATTTAAAAAGTGTGTAACTCAGTACAGGCAACATTGCTGTTATACGAGTACATGTACAGACATCTCACATTCTCACTACATGTCTACAGTACAGTAAAAACAAGTTACACACAGAAATGGAAAATTAGAAGTGTTCCTGTACCTTTCCTGTGGTTCTGTGTTATTTACAAAGTGTGTAACTCAGTACAGGCAACATTGCTGTAATATGAGTACATGTACACAACAAGTTACACACAGAAATGGAAAATTAGAAGTGTTCCTGTACCTTTCCTGTGGTTCTGTGTTATTTACAAAGTGTGTAACTTGGGACAGGAAACATTGCTGTAATATGAGTACATGTACAGACATCAGTACAGTAATAACAAGTTACACACAGAAATGGAAAATTGAAAGTGTTCATGTACCTTTCCTGTGGTTCTGTGTTATTTACAAAGTGTGTAACTCAGGACAGGAAACATTGTTGTAATATGAGTACATGTACAGACATCTCACTACATGTCTACAATACAGTAATAACAAGTTACACACAGAAATGGAAAATTGGAAGTGTTCCTGTACCTTTCCTGTGGTTTTGTGTTATATTTACAAAGTGTGTAACTCAGTACAGGCAACATTGCTGTAATATGAGTACATGTACAGACATCTCACTACATGTCTACAGTACAGTAGGAACAAGTTACACACAGATATGGATAATTGGAAGTGTTCCTGTACCTTCCCTGTGGTTCTGTGTTATTTACAAAGTGTGTAACTCGGTAGAGGCAACATTGCTGTTATACGAGTACATGTACAGACATCTCACTACAGTACATGTCTACAGTACAGTAAAAACAAGTTACACACAGAAATGGAAAATTAGAAGTGTTCCTGTACCTTTCCTGTGGTTCTGTGTTATTTACAAAGTGTGTAACTCGGGACAGGAAACATTGCTGTAATATGAGTACATGTACAGACATCTCACTACATGTCTTCAGTACAGTAAGAGTGTTACACACAGAAATGGATAACTGGAAAGTGTTCCTGTACCTTTCCTGTGGTTCTGTGGAAAAGTATGGTATGAAATATGCTGTTGACAACCTCCTCTAGCTGCTTGCTCTCAACAGTCTGAAAAAAAGAGAAGAAATGAATGAGAAAAAGATCCAAAATGAAATGGAATTCAATGCAAAACAATAAATTGTTGGACTTGTAACAAATTATCAGCTTGATTAAGGTGAGAAGGATGGGCTAACAAATTACCAATAATGTGTGTTTTGGACCAGTGTGGTGTCTCACAGTGACAGAAAGGAACATACAGTATAACCATTGGTTCAATGTGATGATACAGAACTCCCACTGTTCCCTCCTTAACAGTATAACATAACAGTATAGTATGACCGCATTCCCATTGAGGTCGTTTCCCCTATCACCCCTCCTCACCCATAGGTACTGTATTGTTTCTATTTAAATATAAACTAAAGAATAACATGTGATGACCCTCCAGTCCCGATGCGCCCTCCAAAGCTAAGAACTACAGTACCCAATCGCAGTGAACTATTTTATTGCACAAATAAGCACCAGCCCAGGAAGTTCAATAAATAAGCACAAGCTAACCTAACATAGCATTATTCATATAGGCCCTCCTGTTACGTGTATGGCAATACTTCAAATTAGCACAAGCTAACCTACAGTAACATAGCCTAGACCAAATGTTATTCATATACAGTAGGCCCACCTGTTATAAAAGAAAGCAAAACTGTACACGATACAACATTAGTCAAATTAAATATGGTTGCAAATAAAGGTGACCGAAAACATAAATTCATGGTCTATCGACATTTGCTGAAACTTACAGAACTATCAAGCAACATTCAAGGTGCTTTTTGTACATCACGTTCACATACATGTTAATTGAGAACAGTGTAACTTATGGCAGGGAGTATTAAAAGGGAAAAGTCAGTTCCAGGGAGGGAGGGCCTGAACAATCGCAGATGATGTACAGTACAGTACATCCAGAAAGGAATATTTTTTTTTACTTTAAGCAATTAAAAAACTCTGCGCACATTCAAACTTACCAATGTCAATGTGTTAACTCTCATACCTGCAATGCTTTAAAATGACTTACAGTCAACAGTATCATGGTACTGTTTATTGTGTTATTTATATCACTAAGTAGTACTGTAACTCCTAAGTAGGTTTAATAACAACCAATTAAATCAATATATTGTTCTCTTACTAGTTCAAAGACTTGAGATCTGGCATTCGTCCTTCTATTAAGTTTTCTTCTCCACTGCTCGCCCTGTACGTCTGAGTTAACTGTGCTGCAATAAAAAAATTGGAAGTAATAAATTATACTTGCAGATATAAACATGGTCAAAAATATATAGGGATGACATAAAAGTAAGTACTGTAATTAACACGGCTCTCAAATAAGAAGAGAATCCATTAATGAGATTTACTGTAAACTTCATTTGAAAGGATCAATTTTAACCAACATTATTGACAGCAACCATGATTGTAGTACATTCCAAATGTACTTATCAGTGGCCTACAACAAACCTTATGAGTTATGATCCTATACCCTACACATCTATACTAGTAAAAACACTCTTCTACTTCTCATAAAGACACAGGTACATAGCTATAGTCATCCCACCAGTGTCCTACAGCATACAAGTATTGGGGTCATTATGATCATATACCCTACACATCTATGCTAAAAACACTCTTCTACTTCTCATAAAGACACAGGTACATAGCTAGAGTCATCCCACCAGTGGCCTACAGCATACTTTGTGAGTCATTATGATCCTATACCCTACACATCTATACTAAAAACTCTTCTGCTTCTCATAAAGACACAGGTACATAGCTATAGTCATCCCACCAGTGGCCTACAGCATACTTTGTGAGTCATTATGATCCCATACCCTACACATCTATACTAAAAACACTCTTCTACTTCTCATAAAGACACAGGTACATAGCTAGAGTCATCCCACCAGTGGCCTACAGCATACTTTGTGAGTCATTATGATCCTATACCCTACACATCTATACTAAAAACACTCTTCTACTTCTCATAAAGATACAGGTACATATAAGAGTCATCCCATCAGTAAGCTGATGGTAAGTAATATTATCAATATTTTGCCAACCATGTTACTGTGCAGACAGTGCAGTATACACAGTTATTTATTTTGAAGCCATTCTCCCAACCCCTTCCCCCCATTCTAAGAGCTGTGACACATCTTGAAGTGCAATATTAATCTTTCAGTCAATGTGCAATTAAGACAAACTGGCTTAAAGCAAGGAGATTGTTGAGTAAAGTCTGCGAACTGATAGCATCAGCAATGTTTGGTTTCCAGGTTTACCAAAGTATTGAACCAGTCTCGCTAAATTAGATGTGTTACCCTCTGACTAGTGAACAAAATTGGCCAGTATAAGTAATGTAATGCGCATAGATAGCCTACTGTAGCAGTTTAGCAAAGCTGGATTGACAGGTATAACTGCACTGTTATATGTGGTCAACCAATAATTGATTACTGATGAAGTAGTCTAGAATTAAAATCCTCCAACGAAAGTTTCAAAGAGTTCCTTATAAAAACATAAGAAAATCACTTCCTTACATCTCTAATTACTAAAACAGATGCTTTACACTGCAGTGTTAATAACATGGCATTTCTGAAGTTAGGGCTCTAGGTACTGTAAGTTGAGGCTGAAATTCCAGTATTTCCACTTTGGATTAGTCCAACACTGAATCTTGTCTTTTCTCTAACATGTAAATACTGTGTGTCATACATTATGCGAGCATGTGCTCCAACCAGCTGAACCATCGTGGTGAACAAAAATCCCAAGCAAAGGTTAAAATACTCTAGTTCTAGCACAGGATATGACTATCCTGCTACTGCAAGGCCTAAAATACGCCCATCAATTTTTTACATTTGATTTTGAATGTTTCTAATAGAACTAGGAACTGTAATAGTAGACGTCCTTATTATAAACACTAGCCAAATGTTCAACTTTACGTAACGCTACGAAGGCTATGCTAATTCAGCCTGTTCTTTAGTACTGTAAAGTGTAAATGCACTATCCATTATAACTCCCGTGCGTATCATAGCTACTCGCTGAACTAGTTACTGTAGCATACACATGTATCGGCTTAGGCTAGATATAGGCTAGGCTCTGGCCTAGTCAGTGGGTGAGTGGAAGGGTTAAAATTAACTTTTACTAACTGTTAGGCCAGGATATCCTCTGCAATGGCGAAGAAATATTGAACAATAAAGATGAAGCTTAAACATTACGAATGTATATTAACAAGCTTTACAAATCACTGCCCAAGCTTATCGTGGGGTATCTTCCATAGTATCGAGTGCGCACTAGACCAAGAAAAACGTAAACATTGGTCTATGACGTAATAAAACAATGTTTTTGTATCATCGTAGTAGTTCATTATAGAACGCCGAATGGGTAAATAATTATGGGAACAAGAACTTGCTGTAATTACAAGTGGTTGTTGCTGCATGCTGTAGTTTAGTTACATGGATATAGCCTATACATAATGATGCTCATGTGATACAACTTACATCTTGAAATAACGACCAAGAGAATGTTTTCTATAACTTGCAGTCTTTCCACAAGAAGGATGCACTTGCATTTATGAAAAACCCGGGAAATGGATTAGCCAGAAAGGGGTAATTACTTGGAAAATTTCACACGTCCACTTACGGTATAGCTAATACAACCATCACATCACAAGAAAATTATCGACTTAATGATTCTTTCTCGAATCTGAGATCTGAGAATAGTATTTCAGTTACTCGTGTATTTATTCCTACGCAATATAAAATTATAACATTCGCAAAACGTTATGTTGCCACGTTGTATCGCATTACTCTGCAAATTGTGCAACGTTCTAACATTGCGAAATCGTAAATAGAGGTGATGAGAAGGTCCGTAGTATCACACCACACTTCTTCAAAATAAATACTGTCGAAAGGAATGTAACAGGTTCGTAGCTGTAGCCTGCCCCTGAGATTTCCACTTCCTAAATGAAAGTAGGCCTACGATAATATGAACGCCTGGTTAGTATGCGCATATCAGTTAGTTTTAGCGAATTGTTCATAACATTTCTTCAAGTTTCGTTAGTCAGTATAGAGTGCATGCACTCAGGTTGCAACCTGAAGATTCCAGGCTCGAATTTAGGAATGGCGCTCAAACAGGACACAAGGATTATTTTATCCGCTAATCTGGCATTTGGTTTTTACGAGTTTTGTTAGAATAAAAATAAACGTAGACATTTCAATTTAAACTACGTGAAAAGTGTAGCTGTCTAATGTGAAACTACGGTTCATAAATATATGTGTTACATCTATATATGTGTTTGATATAGGCCATCAGCTACAGTGTTACCCCTATATCAGTGTCTCAATGTTTTAACTTAGAATGTTGAATCACTGCGAATATAAGTATATACCTACAGATTGGGCCTTTTATTACATACTAATTATATGGGGTGTGGCCCCCAGTTCCCCTACACGGCACACCCATTCAGCTCGTTGACAGCTCCCCCTAGTATGCCCCTTTTTGGCATGTCAAACAAATAATGATAAAGCAAACGTACAAATTAATTGACACCTAACTTCCCCTCAGCGTATGTAGGCTACGGCTACCATCATAATTCCCTGTGGCGTAAATTTGAACATCTTCAATTCACATTGTATAAACAAATTAAGCAGAGCTTTTAAAGTAATGTAAAGTCCTACTTCTCTGCTACAAGGTGATTTTAACCGATTTTTTTCTTCTAATTTACCTTTTAAGTTTGGAAGTGTAAATTTCTAAATCATAAGATTTCAAAATAATGAACGTGAAGATGCAATTTACAAGTGCCTGGGAAGTGCCAATTCCGGCAATCTAGGAGGCTTTTTTTTTGGCAAAACTTTCCTAGCTAAGCTACGCGCAAACCTTTGGTAGCGGTCCGCTTAGATAGTGTCATGATGGTCCCTTTTTGATACCCCCCCCCCTTGTCTCTATGGCTACGATGAACAGTTTCAAAACTTCCCAATTTCCTCTCTATATAGCCTATGTATATAAAATGTACGTCACGTAAGTATATATTATGTATGTAGCCTATGTATGTATATGCATCAGATTTACGTATATATGTGTAAGACATACAGGAATGATCAATGACCAAAAGTTGGTCTACAAGACATCCGGGGTCGTAGTATTTACTGCGGGCGTTTCATAGCTTTGTTACGACTATGTGTCCGCTGTGTTCATACAGTCAATATTGTCGTGTGGGGTGGAGGAGGGGAGAGGGAGGGGCAACGGCGATGGGTATGCGTTACAAAATGACAGTACACCGCCTGCACCCCCCCCCCCCCTGAATGCTACCTCTGTAAAACTATACAATTGTTTTTATATTTCCTGACCTTAAGGTTGAGTTATTAGGGCTTTGTCACAGTAATACATCCAATAACACCATTTTTGGTAAGAGTATGTTTGTTCGAACGAGTCGACATTTACAAACAGTTATAGGGAGCGCACCGGATTCAGATGGAAGGTTAACAGATGGTGGGGTTGGAGGAATTCTTTCATCTCCCGACTGGTTATCTTATGGGTCTGAAACTTTACGGAAGTTGAAGTACGTCTAGAGGCGAATCAATGCTTTTATAAAAGAGGGGTGCAACCAATTTTAGGGGTATGGGTGCACCCTCCACCCCCCCCCTTCATCCAGCAAAAAAATCAAATTGTAGACATCAAATGGTGCATTTATCCTAAGTATGACTTAACTTAGGTCTATATTACTATCTCTTTAAAACCAAGGTTACACTAATAAATATTTTGTGTGAGGCTGAAAAGGGACGGGCAGGTGGAAGTGGTGGGGTATGCACCCGGAGTTGTGAACTAATTTTCCCGGTTAAATGTTTAAATGACCCGACTGCACATTTTACCCGAATGATGATAGGATGTTTGTTTGTGAGAAGGGGTTGGGGGGTATTTTCCCGGTGATTCTTTGCGCACGGCACTGAAAGAGTGTCAATGTTTTGCTTGGTAATAAATGAGTAAGCAGCAGCACATGATTTGATTTCATTTATTCATTCCAGAATTAATATAAAATTTATAAAAGGAGTTATAAAATACGTTAACAGGAAGTATAACTAATATAAAAAGGTGAAATCATATACATCGTGTATTTCAAATATAAAGAGGGAAACAATACAACCCTCCAGTGTAGTATATCTATTCTTCGTGTTTCTGCAGGGTTAGGTCGTACAGTGAATGCATTGTTTGATAAACAGTTGAATAAACCATTGCTCTAAAATTAATTGTATCACTGGGCTGACGAACTTCCGATAGATGATTTACCCACAGGTTCGAACGTTGTCCGTGCATCTGTCCGCTACAACTACGGTGCCCGTCAAACTACGCGTTTTCTCATGCACAGAGTCATTGGCTATTGACGCTGCGCATCAAGTTCCCTGACACCTATACCTCGTCAGGACATATGTGAGTCCCCACCATGCCGTGTAACATGAATCGTCCATTAACCTAATCACCTGTTTCGAAGTTTTACATCTCCGCTTATTTGTGCACTTTCCGTACATCCGTAGAGAATATTTCTGAATGGGTCTATCAATTAATTGACCTTTTGACCTTTAACTCCTGGTCAAGTAAGGCCCTATTTTAAAGTTAGGTAATATCACGCGGGACGACGAGTTTAAGTTGAAAACACAAAGTTTAGTAAGATGTTACTTTACCTTTACTAAAACTTAGGAATATAGTACAATGTACAAGCAATCACATATTAATATTGTCCTAATATTGTGTATATGCAATGGATATTATACAGAAAGCGTTAAGATGCCGAACACTCTCACAATATTGTCATTCCTTAATATTGTGTATGACATAAACAAAATACATCAAAGAGTATTCTCTTAAACCAACAACGTTAATTAATTCGTAAAAAAAATATACGTTTAAAATGAATTACAATGTTAAGGATGGATAATTCATGCTCTTAATATTTGAATTCATGATTCGTTAAGAAACTTACTTCTACACTTAATTGTATATTAAAATAAAAGTAGCTACATAATTTAATAGTGGTAACATTCATTTTAAATTTGTATTCCACCAATTCGTATTTTCGTCATTTTTTACACATTTTTGTGAGGTTTTCGATTTTCTTGTTGTTCTAAATCGTAAGATACTTGTAATTTTCCAAGAGATGAGAAGACATACTGATTCAGTGTGGACATGTCGATGACGTAATTAAATCGTCATATACTCTCTACTCCAACACTGAATCCTTGACTGACACCATATCCATATCCACTCACGCATTGATTATCGTTCTCAAATTACTATATTTTATATGAAAACATATATCGCAAAAGTAATTGCCACAAAGGTAAAATCCATAAAGACTGTTAAATGACAGAGTTCTTTCTTTTAAGATTCCTAATTTCGTGATGGTTGGTGTTTGTACTTATGTGACATCAACAGTTACACATTGGAAATAATAATACCACAAACTTTAACTTTATCTTCAGTGTTACATAAACCTTCTTTCAAACTATGCCTATGTCACAATGTGAAATCTCAAAACAAAGGCAGCCAAACTCATCTATATTCCATTTTCTTTGTAATTACTCCATCAAGTACAATTTCATAAAAATGTTGATTTTTTTGTCACACATGTGTTTTCTCTTTTCGAGTGTAACTTATTGCTAAGCACGTCATTCTGACATTAATGTTTCATTCTCTATAATCGGTGCAGGAAGAAATACTGATGAAGTAATATCAGACAATAATTGTTGGACAGAATGAAGAAATTTGAAATATCAGCATCAAACCTAGTTAGTTAAAAAACGATTATTGTGATTTTAATGAGAGAAAAAGAAACATGTATATAAAGCAGTTCCCTAACAAGAAATATTAAGGAATATCTACACAATACATTAAAACAGCGATGGTGATAAAAGTGAAAAAAAAAAATAACGAGGAGGGGAGGATGGCCACTGTTTTGTCACAATTATATATATATATATATATATATATATATATATATATATATATATATATATATATATATATATATATATATATATATATATATATATATATATATATATATATATATATATATATATATATATATATATATATATATATATATATATATATATATATATATATATATATATATATATATATATATATATATATATATATATATATATATATATATATATATATATATATATATATATATATATATATATATATATATATATATATATATATATATATATATATATATATATATATATATATATATATATATATATATATATATATATATATATATATATATAGTCGCTTTGCCTTTACAACCATGCCGACATCTTCTCTATAAAGCAGTTTCAATTCCTGCTACTCCTTGTCACTTTCGGTGATCATGCACTGAAGAAGAGCTAGTTTTGCTCGAAAGCTCTGCAAAAACCAAACATTGGCTGTTTTACTTCCAATCACTTACCTAATTCAATTATTGTATCTCACTCGAGATCCAGCCTTTCTCTAAATGCAGCATAGTTGTTTAACAGTTTTTCCGTTATTCCTATATATATATACATATATTTAAATACATATATATCGATCCAAATTCCCTCACCCTCCCAGTTCGTCCTATGCAAAATTCAGGAAGGCGGTTTTCGATGAATTAAGCGGTGGATAATAACTCTTACACCACTAAAGGTAAATGAAAAAAAGAAGGCAGTTAGACTAGTTTGAGATCAGACTAGAGGCACTATGTTAGAGAGAAGAGGTAGCGAGGGGGTAAGGTAGGGATGCATGCCAAAGAGAATATAGATACCGAGGGCCTAGGTTTTATCAATTACTGGTGACATCATGATGGATGTGTTTATGCTTCACTTCCTGTATTTTAACAGTTCTGTGATTTAGTCATCTTCCTTGGTGTATAGTTTTGAACATTTATTTTTATTATTATGATTACTATGTATTTGATAGAGCGCTCTACAATAGATCACAGCGCTTTACAGAAACAAAAATAACTTACACAACAAAAACAAACACCAATCTTAAACACAGCAAAATATACAAACATTACTGCGCTGTAAATAAATATGTTTTCATGAGACCTTTGAAGACCGAGACGGAAACCGCCACTCGTATACCCACAGGCAGTTGGTTCCAGAGACGGGGACCGATAACTTGAAAAATTATCACCAGTTTTACGCTTTGAGCGTGGCATCATGAGTCTGGTGGTATCAGATGAGGAGCGGAGTCTACGTCTCAAACCATCAACATTACCCCTGTCGAAAAAAGGCCCTTGCCGCGACCAGTTGCAGCGACTTCGCAGCAACTAGTCGCAGCGCAGTCGCTGCGACTTCACTTTTCACATGCAAATGAGGCTTGTGGCGACTTCGCCGGAAAGGGGGTTGCGGTGACTTCGCCGGAAAGGGGCCTGCGGCGACTTCGCAGGAAAGGGGCTTGCAGCGACTTCGCAGGAAAGGGGCTTGTGGCGACTTCGCCGGAGAGAGGCTTGCGGCGACCTCGCCGCGACTTCACTTTTCACATGCAAATGAGGCTTGCGGCGACTTCGCCGGAAAGGGGGTTGCGGCGACTTCGCCGGAAAGGGTCCTGGGCGACTTCGCAGGAAAAAGGCTTGCAGCGACTTCGCAGGAAAGGGGCTTGCGGCGACTTCGCAGGAAAGGGGCTTGCAGCGACTTCGCCGGAGAGAGGCTTGCAGCGACCTCGCCGCGACTTCACTTTTCACATGCAAATGAGGCTTGTGGCGACTTTGCCGGAGAGGGGGTTGCGGTGACTTCGCCGGAAAGGGGCCTGCGGCGACTTCGCTGGAGAGGGGCTTGTGGTGACTTCGCAAGAGAGGGGGTTGCGGCTACTTTGCAGGAAAGGAGCTTGCTGCGACTTCGCAAGGAAAGGGGCTTGCGGCGACTTTCCTGGAGAGGTGCTTGCAACAATAATAAGACAGAAGAACTTTGTAGGTCCAAACTACTTTATTTTTAGTTCTATACTCTTAATTGTAAAACTTCTTATATTATTACTGTGTACTCTAATTTACCTCTGCCCCCCCTCCCATTATCCCCTACATGCCAGCATCACTTCAGTTTCTTCATCAGTCTCCTGGCTCTGCTGCACTTGCTGTTGATTGCCTATGTGACATCAGCATAGATCTTCAGTACACTGCCACCATACACTGGAGAAGAAAGGCAAATTTCCCTCAGGTTAATGACAAATACCAATAAGTATCCTCTTCAATTTATCATTATTCAATACTCATGGAATTGCTGAGTTTTTTCATTGTGGATATGAAATTTGAGAGTAATTATTAGTCTTTTCTCTATGCTTAGCCATTACTCTCCAGATCCTTCCTTATACAAGCAAGGAAACTGAAGTGCCAGTTTCACAGGAAATATTTGCATTATGTATATTTACAGCTGATTTGGGAGGAAGCTGTACAGAATTTATGTCAAATGTTTTTTTTTCAACTACCTAACCTCCTTTAAAATATGTGGGAATTCTGCCAACTTACATCTAATAGCTTCCATCTGCAGGGGAAACAGCTTTACCACAGATGAATTGTTCCCCTTTGACATATCTTGTGGCTCAAAGAAACCATCCATCATTTTCTTTACAAGAAAAGCCTTAGATTTGAGACTTGGAGAGAAGGGTAGTATGCCAAGCAGCTGGTATGGCAACATTGCAGTTGACAAGTCTCTCCAAATGTGGTGACGCATCCTCCCTATCACTCAAAATGACCTAAAAGAAAGAAAAAAAATAACAACAAACTGATTAGAAGCAATCTGGATCTCTGCAAATTAAACATATTATTCATGGCATTTTTGGAATACCACTTCTGGACACTTAAACACGCCTCAACCCTAACACTCATCAACCCAATTTCTGTTAAGAAATATAGCAAGAGAATTCTGAGCAGAATCTGTTGATCTGTTCTCACTGATATCTATGTCAAGACGTTTTTAGCTTGATCAAAACTCAAGTGCCAGCCTTCCCTTAAAAATGGAGTGATCCTGAGGGTGGGTATTCCATGCATACAGCTCAATCTAGTTTCAGATATCAACAATTGGGACTTTCACATTTGGTGCTGTTGACTCATTTATATGCAAGATTAATAAACAAATACGCCAAACTTGTGTTTGGCTTATAACTGGCTATTCAAGGAAGATCGGCGAAGATTGAATGACTATTCAAGGAAGATGTTGAGAGAAAATTTGCGGATATCAGGAAACCACTGAAGAACTTTCTCTTTCTGTAAGATATTTTCATTTACATTTTAAGAAAACTCAAGTGCTCAGTTTGCAAACTTCAATTTAACTAAAAAAAACGTATTGGATCTAGTATCGTGAATCATACTATCTTTATTTAATCACTCTTTAGGGTCCACCACAACAGAAACACATGCAATATCTTCACATCTTAGAGGAACACACAGTTTCAATATTTGTCATAGCATATTTATCCCATTTCACATCTGTCATATAAAGACAATACAGACTCAATTGGTTTGTGCTATATCTGTGGTTGAACCATGGTTCCAATTAAAAAGTTCACTGGCTGGTTTGTTTGGAACTGGAACTTAGATTGATAGTGAATTTAATCAACTAGTTACAGTAGCTTAGTTATACCCCTTTAGACATGGGCAAATTACATTCCAAGCAGGCATGCTATAGGCTTCAACATTTAAAGTTAACTTCAGGATTCTTTGCACTGAAATACTGTAAAAGAGTCCCTGAAGTGATAATAGTGATGCATGCCGCCTAGGCCTAGCCTACTAGTGTTCTGCTAAAATACTGTATGCTTAACTATACTGCCTAGGCTTAGCAAGGCTATAGTCGATTTATATCCTTTAGCTTACTGGAACTTACCACCATAGGCAAACAATGCATCATATGTTTCTGAAGCTGTATAAAATGCCCGGAATTTTCCCCCAAAGGCCATTGAGATTTGTCCCTCGTCATCCATTGGCTACTGTACACCAAATTGACTGTTTATCAACCAGAAAAGGCAGATATATGCTTGCAATCACCTCCAAGCGAAGATGGCAGCCCAAGATCCCTAGCAATTGTATCCACTTCGTCTTTTGAAAATTGCATGTTTTTCGACGTTAAGAGTTGTGCAAAAGCAAGAAGGCTGGATTAGGTTTGTTTCGTTACACCAATACTAACAGTAACCCACGCACTAAGTTTAAAAAATGTTACTTTCCGCTGAAAAAAACGTTGTTTTCCGCTGACAAATTTGTTTGCGGAAAACACCGTTTTGTTTCAGCGGAAAGTAACGTGTGCGGAAAACAACGGTACCCAGTTTAAGTTAGGCTACTCAGTCAGGTAACGTGAAAACCTAGCAAAGTAAAAACGTTAACAAAGTCACAGAAAATCTCGATTTCTGTTCAAAAATATAAATATATTCCACAGAACAATGGTCCAAAATATTGAGTATTTCGTAAAGAATTTTAATAAAGAATTCATGTACGAAACCTAAAAGTCGAGAGAGCTAGAGAATCAGAATGTCGATACAGCCGGTATTGTATTTGAAAGATGAATTGTTACGCAATCGAAAGCCTTCGCAGTTTCTGATTGGCCAATCATCTTAATAGACAACATCTGACTCAATTTGTACATTTTTACGTTGTTGGTTATGATGTAAATTCAATCGTGTAGATGAAAAATGAATGAAATGGAGTATAATTTTTTAAAGGAATCACGCATCCAGACATTAAAACCAACTCGATTCAGTATCCCTTTGTCAAACTGTACGAGATGTTGTAAGTATATCACCTTTTATCAGATCCTTTCTAGCAACTTGTTACTGCGTACTTAAACCTGGTTGAAACCACCAACCTATATGATTGTATGGACCAAAAAAAACAGTAACCTGTTGTGTAGACTTGTTTACTTCAAATTCACACAACAGTCGTCGTAGAAGTTCCCGTGCTGGTAGTAGTATCATGAGCAGTTGCACGAGACGTGAACAATAATTTTACACTCACTATACTACAGTAGTAGTACAGTCACTATTCGGTCTATATTTATTTTACTATCATTCCCGGCAGGCTGCAGCATTCGATTGATATACATGATGGAGTAAGTGGTTAATCATTTTTTATTTGGAGATGTCAAGCCAAGTAATAACGATCCCATCGAACTACTTGAATACTAATTCTAGTAACGCTCAATCTAGGCTAGTGTGGTAGTACTACTACTAGTTAGTAGGGGGGCTTATGAGTAAGGCTACTATATGCCTTTATGCACAGTCAGTGTAGGAGAGTATCGATACAGAAATAGCCTATAGGCTAGGAGGGTCAAGTCTATGTTATGCTACAGTTAGGGCGAGTCCTAGTAGTGGTACTACAATGCTTGTAAGTAGTAGCCTAGGTCTAAGAGTATTTTACTAACTCTGATAATTAAAGATTAAAGTAGTATCCATTGGCTGCATATACTGATTACTTATGTCTGTGCCTACACCTACAGTGTCATTGTACCCTTTCTTCCCTGTAGATCTACTCTCAAAAATCAACGACTCGGAATGAACTTACAGCAAACTATTTCCAGCAAACAAATATTGGTGAGTACAATTCCTATACAAAGCCTAGTCAGCAATCAAAATTAGCCTGTTGGTGGGTCAATGGCCACAGCAAGTCGGAATGATAATCACGCCAGTCAACAGCCCCCCCTCCCCCCATGCAGACATGATGTGCTAGATTAAACAGCATGAATTCACAACCTTAGCCCTGGCTTTATGTCTCAGTCAATAAACTCTGCGTTTTAATCATAACATGTGGTGTCTGCTATTAGGCCTAATGCACCTATCAACTGTATGATGCACCTCACACCCCCAGGATAGTTGCGTCATGTCAAAATTAAGCTGAACATTGACACTTCATTGCGCATATAATATGACACCCCATTGCATTATTTAAATTTGACAGGGATTAACTTCATTTCATATATTATTTTCAGAGCCCAGTGTTACTCCTGATTTCAGAGTGAACTCATGAGGCCTACTTGGTACAACCAACCACGTAGAAGAGAAATACCAGCTTCATCCAATGTTCAGTCAGTAGCTTTTACTCCAGCCTTACAGTATCTGAATTTTATATGGCTGGCAATACTGAAGGTGGCTCATCATCCTTTGTAGAGAGCTTGAAGCCAGATTATCAGTGCACTGATGAAAGTCCCACAACAATTATCCACCCATCATCTATACCTTTAGCAATGGAAGTAAGTGAACATTACAAACTGACGGGCAACTCTTGACCAAGATGGTCACATTTCTGATAAGTGGGAGGATACGTTGGGTGAGCCTGATGATACCTGTGATGCTTCACCTTTGGAAGATGATGAAGAGTCAGAGACAGAGTCCAGGAGTGGTTCATACAACTATAGAGGACATTGGATGACAGTAGAAACAAGTCTTCTTCTGATACTCACATTTGCAACTATGCATTCCATCACTGATGTCCAGCTGTCTGATATGCTAGCACTAATTAGTCTCCATTGTATGGAAACTCACTCTGCCCTTGGTAGTCTTTATAAGTTTAAGAACTATTTTGAAAAGGCAGATTCACCAGTGCAAAAGTATTATTACTGTGGGTCCTGTTTTAGCTCTGTTGAAGATGTCCAGACCAACGTACTGTAATATATACAGGATGACAATTGACTTTGAGAAGAACAAATTCATCAATGTAACACTAGAGCCTCAAATTCAAAACTTGTTTCAGCATCCTGGTTTTGTAGATAAAATTCAGCATAGATTTAAGGTAAGTATGGATTGTTTCTCAATGACTTTCCAAATTTTAAGAACCTGATTAACATTTTAAACCTATTAACTCAAACCTATAAATTGATTAACAGAAACTACAGTGAAGTTTGGTAGAATTATGAATAAGAATCTTCCTGAGTTTTGTTCTCAGAGTTTTGAGATTACTTTTAAGATTCTAAAGATTTAATAATATGCATTGCTGAGTGTTATTTGTGGGTTTCCTGTACGAATTAAAAGAAATGAAAAGATCAGTAATTTTTTAATTGCTGATCTATAAGCCTTGATGTTACAGTAACCTATTTGAATTAAAGTACAGAAATCATAATCTCTAATGTGCCAGCTCTCCTCATGTTGTAACCATTACAGTTTGTTCAGTGGTACCACATATTTTCTATTCCTACAGGAAAAGTTAAAACATTTAAAAGATGATGGCTCTTTAATTGAAACCAATAAAAAGAAATCCTAAAAAATGTATGATATCTGTTTGGTTTGTGTAGAGTTTGAGTCTGTAAGATTGTACTGTATGTAAGTTTCTCCTTGTTGTAAAGATAAGTTAACTGCAGAACCGCTGCACTATGAGCTTCATTATGCTGCACTATGAAAGCTGTCTCACTGTGTGGTAAATACAGCTAATTACAGAAGGGAAACCTGCCCATGAATCATGATCATGCAGTAATAACTTGAGTTCCCACAACTAGTTGCAGGAATGGTACCTTTCTGTAAAGTGATTATTTCTTGACACAAAGTATCTGCGACTGGTTGCAACAAGAAGGCCTGCATATGTCCTGCAAAGTAACTTTCCTTGCCGCGAAGTAGCTGCGACTGGTTGCAACAAGAAGGCCTTTCCTGCAAAGTAACTTTCCTTGCCGCGAAGTAGCTGCGACTGGTTGCAACAAGAGGGCCTTTCCTGCGAAGTAATTTTCCTTGCCGCGAAGTAGCTGCGACTGGTTGCAACAAGAAGGCCTTTCCTGCGAAGTAACTTTCCTTGCCGCGAAGTAGCTGCGACTGGTTGCAACAAGAAGGCCTTTCCTGCAAAGTAACTTTCCTTGCCGCGAAGTAGCTGCGACTGGTTGCAACAAGAGGGCCTTTCCTGCGAAGTAATTTTCCTTGCCGCGAAGTAGCTGCGACTGGTTGCAACAAGAAGGCCTTTCCTGCAAAGTAACTTTCCTTGCCGCGAAGTAGCTGCGACTGGTTGCAACAAGAAGGCCTTTCCTGCGAAGTAACTTTCCTTGCCGCGAAGTAGCTGCGACCAGTTACAACAAGATGCGCCTCCTGCGAAGTCATATTCCTTTGCTGCGATGTTGCTGCGACTAGTCGCAGGAGCAAAACCCTGCGGCGAAGTAATATTTCTGCTGTCGCGAAGTTACGGCAAAGTCACAGTAAAAGTGAAGTACTGCGAAGTCTTGTAGCGAAGGAATTCCTTCGCAGCGAAGTCGCAGCGACTGCGCAGCGAAGTAACCCTTTTGGTAGGGGTACTTAGAGGAGCATTATACAAAGAAAGAACATTAATGAGATAGCTGGAAGCCTCGAGGCTCCAATGGTGATCACCATGCAGAGATTTAAAAAACATATAAAAGGATGTTGTATACTAATCCTGTCCTTAACCGGTAGCCAAGTTAGAGTACACATAAGCTGACAAGAGCGCCGATCAAGTCCGCAAGAAAACACCAAACGTGCAGCTTTATTTTGAAGGCGCTGAAATTGCGAGGAGGATCATATCAGGTTGTCTTCAGAAACAAGTGATTGTTGAATTCATCTACCAGGATCCATACTTCTACAGGACAAAGAAGAAGAAAAATCATTCAAATATAATGCGTTGGTGATAGGCCTAGTCAGAGTGGGGTGGGGGTGGGGGTAATCGTAAATTTTCGAGTGTGGATTTATAAGAGTGGCAACTATAATACAAAGGACTAATGTTTACGTATAAGTTACTGTTGCTTCTTCTTTAAACATTTAATCCTTACCATCAATGATAAATATTATGTTAAGAAGGGAATACATTACTATGACATTTCTGCTTGATGATTCATTATACTGGTTTGCTAACTTACTTTCAGTCGCTTATATAGATAAGTACCGATATATGTGTTTTGTTTTAATGTACCTTTAATTACCTAGTGCTTGATTGGATTGTTATAGATATATGATTGATTACTATCCCTTAACCCTACTCATTCGATGATGTGAATAAGTTTGTGTTCACTTCGCCATTTTAACCAATATTCAAATGATTGTTTAGTTTTATTTGTCTTTTACATGATTTTAAACCTCTCATTAGTATGATAATACTTCATCACGTTACCTCGATGACTGTTACTACACTTTATACTATACCCATTTGAAGGCTTGTAACCTGCGTTTTCTACATTGGAACTTCATCCAGACTTCTGGAATGATTAATTAAAGCCATATGCTACATTCAATTGCCAAATCTTTAGATGACCTAACTAGACCTAACTCGTGCACTAATCCCTCTATTCACACTGAATCATTACTATTACAGTATCTCAAGTCAGTTTTCGTTCCTTGCCTTCGTGTTTGCAATGTCCATATACCATATTGCCCCTTGCCAACTCCAAATTTCCAAAGCAACACCCAAAATGACCCAGTACTGGGACTATAGACTCCACGAACCCCAGTCCCTCTTGGAACCTGACCTCTCTTATTTACTTGTTGCTGTATGTATTTGTAACATTGTGTCGATAATTTGACTTCACGTAAAAAAAACTTACACTATGTACGGCATATGTTCTGTAATATATTGTTTATTTGTTAGAAATTCACTGATCCTGAACTAGAGCAAGGAGAAAAGTAACAGACCAAGCATCCACCACATTGTTCTGTTGACAACACAGTGAATAATCATGTAAAATAGTTATATCGATCCAATCCACTCATCCAATCTTTAGCAATGATTGCTCACCACATAACGTTAATGTACCTCATTCAGTGTTGATAAAGTCAATTTAAGTCCATTGATTGCATGATTTTTTTTTTTTTTAGTTTTTGATAAACCAATTGTATGTATCATTTCAGTCCAAATTTTGAAATATGTGTTGACTGCATCAATTTAATCCATCCAATGTATATTTAGTAATATTTGTTGACTATATTCCTTTAGTGCACTCATTGTATGTGAAGTAATAATTGTTGACTATATTCCTTTAATCCACCTATTGCTTGTTTAGTAAAATTTGTTGACTACATCACTATATTCCACTCAATGTATGTTAAGTAATATTTGTTGACTACATTCCTTGAATCCACTCAGTGTTTATTTAGTAATATTTGTTGACAACATCCCTTTAATACATTCAGTGTTTATTTAGTTATATATGTTCACTACATCCCTTTATTCCACTCAGTGTTTGTTAGTAATATATGTTGACTATATCCCTTAAATCCACAGTGCATATTTAGCAATATTTGTTGACTACATCCCTTTAATCCACCCAGTGTATATTTAGTAATATTTGTTGAACCTATTTCTTTAATCCACTCCGTGTATGTTAGTGATATTTGTTGACTACATCCCTTTAATCCACTCAGTGTATATAGTTAGTAATATGTGTTGACTACATCCCTTAAATCCACAGTGTCTATTAAGCAATATTCGTTGACAACATCCCTTTTATCCATAATTCAACGTGTTTTGCTCACTTGTCTCTACTCACCCGATATATTAGTACTTTCTTTATACTACTTCTCATTCAGAAACCATCAACTGATAATCGATACATGACTCAATTAAACAGTTATTGATATATCACAGTTATAGTTATTTCATTAAATGACATCACATTATATTATTTACTTTAACTAAGCCATGCTGTGTTCATTACAACGACTTGCGCCGAGTTACAAACGTCTGGGGGTACTCAAGTACCACGTCAGTGGTAATTTCATGATCTTGCTAGTAATTACAATATCGATATGTTATTAAAACAACTTTGATGAAATAATTATTATACAGGAGATGTAATAATTACTTACTTCCCAACGACCAGAGTCTAGATCAAGCCAATAATCTTCATCATTCTTATCTGAATCAGGAGTCCAGACAACTGTAAGAAACAAAGAAGATTCATAAACAAAATATAGGCTATAACGAATAAAATAATATCAATGATGTATTTAATGAATGAAACATTCTGAAGAATACACAATAGAAACAACCATAGCACGTGTTAATAAGATCTTTATTGTCTCTAGGGATGCACATGCTTTCTTTTCGCTGAAGATAGTTTGGGTTGTCACATGTCCTTTAGAAAAGTGATTTTGGGAGGATGGTGAAGTCAGACATATTGTAGGTGAGCTATTTTACACACCAATAAATTGTAGATGTTCCCAATTACCCCCCCCCCATACATTCCCTTCCCTGGTTAGCATACAGCTACAATGAAATATTAAACAAGAATTTTGTTTTTTGGTGACGATGCAATAATGTAGACAACACAAGTTTAGTCCATATTTCAAAACTATAAATCGTTTCCATGTTGCACGAAAAGATCATCACACGGTTCTTCAATTACATTTGCTTTTTTGCAATACTTATGAAATAGTTGTTAAGAATTGCCATTAATTACCATTCCGTCAAATCTCAAACCTTTAACGTCATGTTGCATAATGCATACATACCTTTGACATCTGCCGTAATGAACATGGAGCATATCTATCTCACACTGTGATCAGGGGCGTAGCGATTTTTTTTTGTTGGGGGGGGGGGTGTGGAGAATTTGATTTGCCGACGGATGTGGAAGTGGTGACTGAAATGGGGGAGGGGATGTCCCTCTTTTTTGTTTTGAAACATCCTTAGATGCAATACTGGTGCATATTTTAAGTCAAATTTGGCAAGATTCCATTTCGATATTATTTTTATGGCAGTCGGCACAAGAAGAACGAATGACACCTGCGATGACGTCATTCTGAACAGAGGATAATAACAACACATTGTCACACGATAGC